>NC_060074.1:59595000-60337500 GCF_922984935.1 Meles meles | reverse complement strand
TTAATGGAATTAGAGGATACAATCAGATTATCCTCCTCTGAAAACTTAGTACTTTGACTTCGCATTTATTTTTATTTTTAATAAATGTTTCAACCTCACCATTTGTCTTTCTACAGCAATTCCAGGGCATAATGAGATTGACGTGGCCACCTATCTAGTCACCCAGGAATTCTTCCAGTTGATTTTTTTTCCTGTCTTTGCCCTTCTAATCCTTACTGATCATAATATGCTTTTTATATACTACCCATGATTCAAATACCAAAACCAAAATTAAGTAGAACAAAAAAAACATGTTTATAGTAGTTGTCAATGAGTAGACTTTATACATACATGAGTGGTCATGATGCACAGATTAAAGATCTGTAAGCTATTATACCCACAACATACACATACACTACCATATAATCTGTCTTAGCTATTGAACTTTTAGGAAGTAAAAAAGAATCTTTCTCCTTTCTACCTGATATAGAAACTAATTGAGTCTCAGATGCAGGGTTCAAATAGCTAGGTCAATTTTATTGCCAATGAAAACTAGGTTTGGTGAGTTGGGCTTAGCTGGCAAGTAAGTAGACCTTATAATACTTTGTTAAATTGCACCTTGAGCATTCCTTCTTGAGAGGGGTGAGAAACCAAGAGTGTCAAGCTAGCAAAAGTTCTCTGCATGGAAACATTAAGTGTAGGGAGTAAATGTTTACTCATAGCATTAGTTTGTTCTTAAAACTCTTTCTTACAATTAAACATATGTGAGTAGAAGAACATTGAATGTCTGAGGTTATTCTCAAGAAAAGCAATACAGTGTTTATCCCCATCCATTTTGATATTAAATTTCCTAAAAAAATCTTATTTTTTGTTAATCTTTTATTGTGTCTCTTTTGACATGTATCCTCTTACTGTTCATATATTTTCAGTTGTTCTGCATTCTGATTTTCCCCACACCACTAACATTGGTATTTATTTGATTGCTAATCTTTTATCTCTCATGCAAACATGATTTAACTTCAACATGATTTCACCTTGATGGGTACTATGGTGGCTCACTGAGCATTTGATCTTGCTATACATGTGCATTGCTGCCCTTCATGCATTTTGGTTTACCCTTTTAAGCAATTTGCAGTAGGTTAAGCTTATTGCCAAGCTCTTTGTTTCCAATCTTTTTTAATGTACACACTGGGTTTATAGTTAATGATTCATTTACCTAATAGACACCAAAAAGGATCATTATATAGGTCAAAGCTAGCTCTTTAAAAAATTTTAACAAATAACAATAACCAGTCTTAGAAAAATCAAGTTTTAAAAAATCTGCTTCAACTCAGTATTACATTCAGCAGGATAAACTCAACTAATGTTAATTGAGTTTATGTCACTAGTTTACCTTGTTTCTCATGAGGGACCAAAATAAAGTACCTGGGACCGTTTTCTCTATGACAACTTGTTGTGAATTTACTCAGAGCCATGTGTCTTAGCTCTGGTTAAAATCTTGGCTCTTCTGGTGGCCTTAAGGACATTGAAAAATTGCTTCAGTTTCTTAAGTTGCAGTTTATGTCTTTGCAAAACAATGATCCAAACCTCACAAGATTGCTGGAGAGTAAAATGAGATAATATTGAGTATATATATGGTACTTAGTGTAATGCTTAATTTATGTAAAACATATTCAACATAGATTAGTCTCAACTTCAACATTTACTCTTCCACTTTTCATGCCCCTGGAAGAGAGTACTCTGTTGGTGATACTTGTTTAGTAAACAGTAGAATAATAATAGTAGAAAAACAGTTAAAGATTCCAGAACTCCCTTACATGATAACTCACTTGGCCTGTATGTATAGGGTCTGTGATCGTAAGTGTTCAGTAGGCTCTAAATACCAACTCCAACTCCAACAACAGAGCGTTGAAAACAGGGAGAAAGAGAAAGAAAATAATAATAATAATTGTTGGAGCGGGGGCGCCTGGGTGGCTCAGTGGGTTAAGCCGCTGCCTTCGGCTCAGGTCATGATCTCAGGGTCCTGGGATCGAGTCCCACATCGGGCTCTCTGCTCGGCAGGGAGCCTGCTTCCCTCTCTCTCTCTCTCTGCCTGCCTCTCTGCCTACTTGTGATCTCTCTCTCTCGCTGTCAAATAAATAAATAAAATCTTTAAAAAAAAAAAAATAATTGTTGGAGGGGGTGAGTTCATAGAGAAAACTTCTTATAGAATAGTTCATCCTGTGTCCATACTTTCCTCAAGTCAGGAAGTTACTTCATGTTTCTCTACTGTGCATTGATTTTTTAAAAGATTTTATTTATTTATTTGAGAGAGAAAGAGAGCACAAGTTGGGGAGGATGGTCAGAGGGAGAAGCGGGCTCCCCACTGAGCAGGGAGCCCAATCACATGGGGCTTGAACCCAGGACACCAAAATCATGACCTTGAACCAAAGGCAGATGCTCAACCAAATGAGCCACTGATGACCCTGTGCATGGCTTTAGTTAAAGCTCTTTGAGGAATGAAAAACAGAACCACACCTCGATATCTCAAGTAGAAATGGGAGTGGGACAGTAGCAGATATTTTAAGGATATGAGAGCCAATCTCATTGCTATTCAAGATCACAAAGTGAAGTACAGTCATATCCCATGGACAGGAAATGAGGAATTGTTAAATCTGGGACTGAGTTATTCTCTCTTTCAGAGGTCACTAGGCCTCCTGTCCTCTCATCTTTCTCTTCTCCCTTTTAACCCACCCTCTGCACCCTGGCTTTCTTTTCTCTCTTCCTCTCTCTCCCCTGCCTCTCCCTTTTGATTCTCTCCCTCACTCCCCTCACTCCCCTCACTCCCTCACTCCCCACACCTCCTACCAGCATTTTTCACTTGTACTTGGTCCCAAATGCAGTCTTTAAATCAATATATCCTTTCAACTCATCACTCAAAGATAATTGGCTCAGTTTTTCACTATTTTAATTACACTTCCCAGAGAGGAGCTGGTTTGGCTCAGATCATTTGTGTTAATCAGTGGATTGGCCTCCATAGATAAGAGGGTGAGCCCTTGGTGATCATGTGATGCCTATAGTAAAACTCCCCTCCAGAGGCCATATGAGCAGGTTCATTAGGAAAGTAGCAGTTATTTTCCTAGCACTTCTCACAGGATCTGGAAAGTAGTGTGTGCTCAGTAAATGTCTGATGAATAAATAAATGATAACACTGAGTTCATTTCTTATTTTGCTAAGATTCTCAGTTTTACTAATAATTGACAGCCAGTATGTGTCAAGTCTTTATCATTACCTAAGCATTGTTTGATGTACATTCCATGTGTACATTCAGTCTGTAATCTTCCCAACAAATCTATGGGAAAATTGGGCCTGGAAAGGTTAAATAACTTGTTCAAGGGTACACAACTAGTAAAGGGCAAAGCCAAGCCTATGCCTAGGCACTTTGGCTCTAGCCCTCTTGAACTCCATTCAAAACCAGCTCCAACTCTGCACTTTATTTCCTACAATATAAAACAGGTGTATTTTGACTTATACCACTATTGATATTTTAGCACTTTTCAGTAGCATTTAAAAAAAATAATAAGAGAATGGAGTTGTATAACAGTAAATTAATAGATACCAAGAAGGTCAGAGTTGACTGGTATAGAATGCAAATGATGGCTAAAAAAGTTTAACATTTTGTTCCTAAAAATGTTTTATTTTTTTCCTTTCCTCTCCCTGGTTCTACATTTCTATATTCTTTTTTTTTTCTTTTTCCTTATCAATCTTCTTCCTTCTAATAGCCATTTTATTTATATCCACTTTATGACTAAGTGTGACTGCTCCTCTTGTTGTAGAAACCATTTTTACTCAATTTCTGTTCTATAGCCCAGAACCACAAATTTTCAGTGCTTTCTCAAAGGATAATATGTGAGTAGAAAGGAAAGCATATTAGACAATAAGAGGAAAGCCTTTTGTGCAACAAAGAGCAAGTCCTAATGACAGTTTAATCTCAAAAATTCAAAACATTATGTGAAATACAAAGACAATGAAAAGTACAAGATAGTTCAAATTGACATTAGACTTACTTTTCTCAGAAAAACTAAAGCAGATGTTCTTTTTTTAACTAAACTAGTACATTTTAAAAAATGGTAATACTCACTGATATAGAGGGAACATAAGTAGGAGAACAGTGAACTTCAAGCAAAGAATATGGTAATATGTCTTTGGAGTCTTTAAAATATCAGTTGGTTAAGCATCTGCCTTTGGCTCACGTCATGATCCTAGGTCTCAGGTCATTATCCCAGGGTCATGGGATCCAGCCTCCTGGGATCAAGCCCCATGTCTGTGTCTTAGCCAAATCCCCCCCACCTCACCCCCAGCTCAGCAGGGAGCCTGCTTCTCCCTCTTCCTCTGCACCTCCCCCGACTTGTGCGTGCTCTTTCTCTCTCTCTCTCATAGAAATGAATAAAATCTTTAAAAAATTCATTAATTTCTCTTTCAAAAATTATATGCTAAGAAAATTATTTCAAGGGTGGCATAAATTTGTGTACAATGCTACTCATTCATCCCTGTTACACAAATCAAGCCTGGTGATAATTTAAATGTTCAAAAGTGAGAAAACGTTAAGCTAGAGATTATATGTATAAAATATGCTACTATTAAAATGATTTTTACAAAAAATCGGTATGATTATTAAATGGCATTGAAGTAATGTTTACAAAAGTGATCCTAAAGCTATATGTAAATGCAGATGTTTACACATTCACAAACGAGGAGACTCGGAAACCAAAATATTTGTAGCATTCATCTCAGCCTGGTAGAACTATACATAATTTTTTAAAATATATTTGGGTACTCCAGGTTTTCTCCAATAAGCATGTTGATATGAAAGCAATATTCTTCTGTTAGGTTTGTGTTTAAAGGAATCTCCTTAATACCTGACTTCTCATTACAGACAAGCCTAGAGCATCCACTTGCCAATCCATCTTGGGAACAGGCTTGCTCGTGTTACTTGAGGCCCTAAATCTTATGGCTGTAAGTTAAAAGAAACCTGAGGCTGCCCACCTTACATGTAGGTTAAGTGTTTAAAACAGCGGCATATACCACCGTTCAGATAAGCCCTTTCCCCGAGACGAAATTGTTTGAGTAAGCAGCTGTTTAGGGTAAACCTCAGCTTTCTTCTTCCTAAGTAGGAAAAAAAAAATCTGTTCTTTCCTACTATGTTTTTAAAGAAATTATTTCACTGCTAATCAAATACTTTTAACATTGTTAAAAACAGAATGGATAATAAGAGTTTTAAACAATTACAAAATACTGATAATCAGAATTGATATATTTGACATATTGTATTACAATGACACTGATTCGGATAAAGTTTGATTCCAGCTACAAAATGAAGGATTAATTTGTCAGTATAAAAAGATTCATTTCTTCCCTTTTGGATTTTGGTTTTGTGTTAGGAGGTTTTTATTTATGTTTGTTTCTCAGTGTGCTTTCTGTTTCGTTTTATTTCTGAGTCATAAGTTAACACAATTCACACTCCCCCTTTTTTCCCTGTCATTTGCCAACGCCTTTAGTTCATGTTGGTAGGACACAGCTTCTAAAAGTGTTGCTGCTCCTTATAAAGACATACTGGATTTAGAATGATACTTTTTTGTGACTGCAATATTCAAAGGGCTTTGGGTTTCATATTGACTGAACTATGTAATCTGTAATTTTCTTTATTATATATAATTTCTTGAACATTGAGAGCTGTCAGATTAAACTTGCACTTGTCAGTTACTAGATAATAGGACCCAGAGAAAACAGTAGCTAGTGTCCACCTAGAATTTATTTAGAAATTTTCCCTTGGTATGAGAGGAATTATTTGTTTTGCATGTTATTTCTATCTAGTACTCATTTCTTACTTGTTTTTATATCTAAAATACTTATGTAATAAATGTATATTGAATACATTAATTAATTTTTGTCAAATTTTGTGAGTATTATAGATTCAGAAATTCCCAGTTTAAGATATGGGAAATACTGATTTGACATGTGTCTTTATTTTTATTATTAGCGAGACATGTTATTTATCTCCTTTCAGGGACTGTTTTCCTTTGTACTGGAGGATAGACAGTCTCTATTTTTGACTGTTAACAAGTTATCTAATTTAAGAAAAGATATTTTTCTTTGCTTTAGGAAGAATTCTGATATGGTAGGAAAATTTGTCAAATACAGTTGTATATAAATGTATGTAAAAGGCCCACTTTAATGATGGAAGTGAACTGATCCATTTGAGGTAAAACCTGATGACATCTGGTTACCAGGAAAAAGATAGATGCAAAGCTTCAGAGAGGTGATTAGGCTAGCCACGTATAGTGCTCCATTTGTCCTGTGAATGGAAAGAGTGGAGACTGGTGCTCTGCTTTTCTTCTCTGAGCTGTGTATGTGTCTCTCTCCTCCACTGTATAAGCTGCTCAAAGGCAAGGACAGTATATTTCACGTTGACACCCATACAATGAATATTTAATGCAATGGATTTGTTGAATTAGGAGAAAGAAATGGGAGGCAAAATGCTGGAGATGTAAACATTAAGGTCATATTTGGTTTAATTATAGCCCTAGTTGGCCTCCACTATTGATTCTATGCAATTGAAATAGAACTTTGAGGATCTTAAGGCTGAAATAGGTGGTTGTGTCTCCAGCTGTATCTGAGCTGGCGGCTCTGGTACTCACTTGACTTGAACATTCAAGGCCAATGGAAAGTGGAGAAAAAGGAAGTTAGATGTAATAAATACTTGAAGAGGAGAAACTATACTATATTGACTAAATTGGGACTGAAAAAGGATAAAGGTTAAAAAGAAAGATTTCATTTTATGAAGCCAAAGAGGCAATATATTGATGTTACTGGAGAAGTTGTAAATAAAAGACCATGATGAGGCAATAAAATAAAGGCAATGGGAAGGACATAGTATGGTGAAAAAGAACAGTCTGGATTCAAGTTCAGACTCTCCTCTGATTATTGGCTGTGAACTTTGCAAATGGAGGAAATATTAATATCTTACTTATAGAGTTATTTATCATGATGTTTGAATATGATAATATATGGGTTTTTTTAGGGCTTGTTTTTATTCTGGGACCTGAAATCCATTTACTAACTCAAATAACATAGGGATAAGTTTTAAAAATTAAAAGGAAATTAGTGACCAATCAAAAGAAGTATAGCCTAGCTCATAAGAAGTTGAAAGTCACTGTGACCCTACTCTCTTTATCTCCCCTGTCTTTCCTTGGGGTCTCATGGTCTATTATCAAACTCATTTTTCTGAATTCCTTTGCTATTCTTTATGATGTCTTTGGCTAAGAGTAACATAAAACTTGATTGTAAGGGACTTATACAACAAGGGATTCATTATCTTACGTTACACAAAGTTTGAAGGTAGAATAGACTCAGAGTTGACAATTCAGCAGCTCAACTATGTCATTGTGGACTCAGATTTTTTCTCTTTCTACTTTCCTACTTCCGCCTATAGGCTTGTCCTCTTCAACTGTCCACTTACAGGGTCTTCAGATAACTTAGCCTCAAGTATCAGTGGTCCTCAGGAAGAAAAGGGGCTGTTTTTCTTGTATATTTGCTTTTAAGAGCCAAGACTACTCATTGGGTATATTCCAGCAATGATTTTCTTCATAAAATACATAATTTTAAAGCTATTCATGAAATACTCAAATAGAAACATTCTGAAGATACAAAGGTATGAAGTCAGATGAGAGGTTAAAAAGAAATCTAAGCTTCACTTCTAGAGACATTATGGATAGACCAGAAATTATACATAGTCTTGTGTAACAGTTTAAATTTGTAGAAATTGTAATAATTTAAAATACCTTCTGTATTAAACCTTTTATAATAGTTGCTAGACTGAACATATCTAGAAATTTCTCAAGGCAGTCGGAAATATACACACACAAAAAATGACTTAAAGCTAAAGGACCACATAGTTCTCCCTTAATATAAGAAAAGGAATTGAGGAAAACTTCATCAAGAAGTGGCATTTTACCTCACCTTGAAAATTTGGTTCTAGAGTTCAACTAAATCAAGGGATTTGAATGTCATCACCATATTGATAATATACAAGACTTAAGAGGTTAAAAGTGACAAAATAATTCATGAGATGAAAAATAATAAAAACAGGTTATTTTCTTGTAATAATACTTATTATTATAGCAGTATCATATGACATTTACGGTTTCAAAGTCAATGAATTTATATGTCTGGTCTAAATTGATTCTCTCAGAAGCATGTCCCACAGGTATTAGTATCATTGTTTTGTAGTTCGTGAGACTACTATTTAAATGTTTAGACACGTTGTCCCAAATGAAGCAAACGAGAAAGCAGAGGAACAGAAATCCTGGAGCTTGTCTTTGGACTGAAACCTCACCTTTAGTCATTTATAATGAACTAAAAGTAGTAGGGTCTTTGGGTTCTAAAATATCATTATTAAATAAATAAAATAAAGATACATACGAGATCCAGTAGCACTACTCAGGAATTCTGTATTCAATTACATTAATCTAAATATCCTTAGGGTTCTCTAGATTTCTTCCCATTTTGAATCAAAGTCTGTTCATTTAGATTTTACCCTTTATAGAAAGAAAATGAGTGGGTTGTGATGAGAATTCTCAGGCAAATATGTAATCAAATTGCATGAACTGAGACTTAAGATATAGCACCTCTGAATACCTGCAATTGGCAAATGAAACCAATGAAAAATTTGATGGATTTTATTAAAAATTCAAAGTTTAAAAACCCCTTGTTAGGCAAATGATGAATAAATCTTAATTAAAAAAACAGAAGCATCACTTTGCTTTCATATTGCACTTTTCCAAAATCCCAAAGGGTTAGAAACACAGTAGTACTCCTATGTACAATATTAATTTGTTTATAAGGACATCTGTTCCTTCTGTTTTGCTTATTTGCATCTTAAGTTTGTATATTTACAAAATTTGACTACTCAGCTAGCGAATGCCATTTTTAATGTTTTGCTTCAATATTTTTTAACCCTTTGGGTCTCTCCTTTATGCTATGTACTTACAGATTCATAGATATATAGATACACAAATATGGATATATACATATATATGTGTCTATATATATATATATACACACACACGTGCATACACACATATAAATATATACATATGTTGGTAAGGCATCCATTCCTTAAAAGAAAACTACATTTGTCCATATCACTTACATATTACTTACCAAGATCTGTGGAAGGCCTTAAAATAGGCTGGTTGTAATAGCAGTATGTGGACAACAGGACTTAATTCAGTGAATATTGTTAGTTTATGAATATTCACTAAATTTGTGTTTAAGCAGCATTTCACCTTCGTAAATGGTTACACCCAGAAAAAGTTCTAATTAAAGGAATTAATTAGGACTTGGAAAGGGGAACAGAGATTTGTGGGTATTTGGAAGGGGTATTTTTCTCCTATAGAGAAATACCTCCCAGAGAATTTGCAATACAGTTTGCATGTACATCAGGTAAAATGGGAATGGAGGGCTCTGAATCCTAAGGGCACAGAAAGTAGATGTCTTGTTCAAATTAGCATACGACATTTTGCAGATCCTAGCACACCTAGGTCTTTCCTTGTGGAATTCATTTTTTAAAAGAGCTGGTTGCCAATGTTCAGAAACCCCATTTGACACTAGCATGAAGTTAAACTCAGTTAAACAAGAATAATCTCACTATGGATACTATTCCATGGTCAGAGTGGTGCTTCTTCCCCTCTCAGTTACCTTTATAATATAATACTCCTGCCACCAGAAACCCAAAGGAAGCAGCTGTTCTGAATATATACAAACAAAAGAAGCTGTTACTATAGCAACCATAGAACTCTGGAAAAGCTTTCTCTTTAACATTAGCCAATCCCTCCTGTTCACCTCTCCCTGTTTTCCTTTTGTGCACCAGTACAAACTGCCCTAGGGCAGAAACGGTGATTGGTGATTTGACTACACGTGGGCAGGGATGAGGGACAAGCAGAGGGGAAGCTGCAGCTTGCATCTACACTTTGCAGGAACTGGAAGACTTGCTCCTCCTGGCCATGAAGCTTATGAAAAGGGTGCAGAAGGTGCAGAAAGGGATGCTTATGAAGTACTGGGTTGCCTGTTATTCTCCTTTAAAAAATACTACTGGCCTCTCTCATTCTCTACTTGATAAAGTAATAATGTTTCTTTCATCTCTTCAGTTTACCTCCTCACCGCACACCCATACCCATGAGCCAAACTTGGCAGAGTGAATGGAATCTGAATGGAATCTGATTCCACAGTTGCTATTGACATAGAAGAAAAATAAATTTTTGATTTCAGAAGTAGGTGGGTGGCGCTGGTTGCTCAAAATTGTTGTTGTGTTTCTCCACATGGTAGAAAATATAGGCGTGGTTTATAAAAATTGGCCCCAACTTTAGAAATCCTGTCCCAAATAATTAAAATTTCAGTCATATTATCTCAGTTTTAATGTCCTGCAAAGTTTTGTTTTGATTCATCTACCAACAGCGTCTTTCATTTACTTTGCTATCTCTTGTGGTAGTCTACCTTCAGTTTACTAATTGCCTGTACTCCCAAATTAGTTCCTATTAATATTCCTCTTCCTGTACCTTGAATTCAGTCTTGCTCAGGTTGCTCTCTCCTCCTCCATCTTGCCCTCTAAAGATTAAGTTTATTGTTGAATGTTGGCATTAGTAGCAGACTGGTCTTCTGTTTTCTGCTCCCCTATATTATTTTTCCTCCTTTCATATCCTTTTCCTAGTCACATCAAACAAAATAAAGTCCATGTAAATATTCATGTTAGCATCATGACATTTTAATACTTTTTGAATTTCTTTTTATGGCTCTATTTGATGTTTATATGGTTATATATGTCTAACAATTTTAAAATATAACAGCTTTAAAAAATTATGTTAGCTAACTAAAATATATTGGCTGGGTTCTCTGCCTATTTAACATAAATTTATTTTGGCTGGAGTAAACTTATACATGATGCTTCATAACATACTAAAATATCATGAATTTGAGAAAATTAAAGTTGAAATTGCATCTGCTTAGAGATTTTTATGCTTGCATTGGGTACATGCCTTTAGTTTTTGAAAGATAATTTATGAAGATTTTTTTATCTAATATCTAAGCCCACATTGTTTATCCCCTGCCAATTCTGATCTAGCCATTGTTCTTGTGGCGGTTTGTAAAGGGGTGATTATTTAAACCTGGGTGTAATTTAAGTGGACCAACCAGTCTGTTTTATCCATTTTTAAAGCGTTTATGTATCATTTGCAAGTTTTATCAGTTTCTAGTGATACCTTAGAATTATCTTGCTGGTTTATACTAGATTTTATCAACTTTACTAATATTTAGATAATTGGAGAAGAAAATACAATATACTGTCTAGTTATAAGATGTTATAAAGCAGGCTACATGGAAAAAAATATTCCCTTGTAAAGGATTTTCTTCTCAATACTTATATAAAATATTGCTACCTTGTGCCTTGAATCTTTATAGTCATGCCAACCATAAAACCAAAGCATCACTGGCTATTGTAGATGTTGATATTTTTCTTTTATAATCTGTAACTTTCCAAAATAGCATGCTGACTGTAGATGTTCCAGTTCCTGACTTAACACCTCTCTGATTTGAGATTTACATGAAACCTTTGGGAAATTTATAGTTATAGTAATATATTATTGAAAAATATTTACCCACTTCTGATGTGGAGAATATAGGCAACAGAAAAGGCAAGAATTTGGAAAGAAAAATACTAAAAGAAAGAAGTTTACAAACACTGTCTTTTGGTATAAAATCTTTCCTTCAGGTAGAGAATTGCCCCCCTCTTTCCATGTACACCTAATCCCTACAGCATCTTTATTAGACTCTCCTTGATCCATTATAGTACTTGCTGCATTGTTTACACATATGCTCAGTTAAAAACAAAAACTCTGAATTTTATCCACAGAGGCTACTGTAGTTTTCACCCAGTAGCTTCTGAAAAAATATGTTGTGGATGAAGGAACCAGTATGCACAAGCAGTGTAAAATGCTCCTCTGCAATTGCTTTCTTTCGAGTTAATTTTCCACCAGATGATCAACGGAACTCAGACAAAATTGCTAGCACTATGATGACCCCTGGTCATTCATCCCTTTTAACAAATCCCTAGTTCCTCCTTTCTTCTCCCTGTCCAATTCAGTCAAATATTTACCATCTGCCGAGGCATCAAGCTCTGACCACCTTATTCTCCGCCAGTTTTGGAATGTTTTCTGATCATTCTAAGCATCAGCATGGTGACAGAAACTGGAAAGAAACATTCTGTGTAACTTGCAGTGAATAATTTGCAGTTTTAGATAATAAAACCAATAATGTTGAAAGGATGCTGAGCAAATGTTATTTGCGTTGAACAAATTGTATCTATTTTGCTTACCATAAATGGGACACAAAATGGCACCATGGTAATTGGTGGAAAAGGGAATGTAGACCCAAGACGACTTCTTAAAGGTGCTGACTGGTTCACTGATTGGAAATGACTCAGAAATAATATTTTTAGCGTTTATTGAGTACTCAAGAATGGTGCTCACACCTTAAAAGTGTACATTCCTTTATGAGATCCAATTTGTATAATTCAGACAAAGTTATAGAAGTCAAAAGAAATGCATCAGTTGGAGGGGATCTTGGGACATCATTCCTGAACTACACTTTAGAAGGGTGCTTAAAAAATTGGACAGAAGAGGGGCGCCTACGTGGCTCAGTGGGTTGAAGCCTCTGCCTTCGGCTCAGGTCATGATCCTAGGGTCTTGGGATCGAGCCCCACATCAGGCTCTCTGCTCAGCAGGGAGCCTGCTTCCCCTCTCTGTCTCTGCCTGCCTCTCTGCCCACTTGTGATCTATCTGTCAAATAAATAAATAAATAAAATCTTTAAAAAAAATTGGACAGAAGAATTATAGTAGCAGTGATGGATCTTATCATCTCTATTCTATCCATCATATAATAAAGTGCTTTAAAGATGTCATAATGGATCTGTTATCTTAGTGACTGAATGTTCTTCTTTCAGTCACACTGAAAGAAATACTGAAACAATAGTTTCTTAAATATACAGAATATATTGACTGCTTATTCTGAATAAAACACAGCTTAAGAATCATATGTCCCATGTTTAATTATATCTTTATGGTTTTCTACACATATTCATAGTAATTATATAATTTCACGTCTCACAGATTTTATAAAGTGGACAGGCCGGAGTTAGTGTACTTACTGTATAAATAGTAAGTTTTAGGCGCAGAGATAGTATGACTAAAATCTAATTCTCAGGGCTCCAGCAAACTTTGTTCAGACTCCCTTAAAGGAGCCAGACTTTAACAAGGTGTCAAAACACACTTGACACATTAGAATGTGTTCTAAGCGAGGGATGTGTACAACGCTGCTCAGTTTCAGAGGAGGCCTCCCAATTCTACCATGGGATGACCTTGTTGATTCCTCTTCTGCTGAGTAAACCAGAGTGACTCTAAAACCGCCCCTTTTCTCTTCATTCCTCGAGAAGGCGTAAATTTTCTCCCCACGCCTCCTACTCTTACCCCGTGCTAGTCTTTCTTCCCCTCCAACAAGAGCTTCATTAGCTTAAGTTACTTATTGCCCCAGTGTTATAACAAGGACTTACTCGTGTATATGTTATTTCATGATCCATTTAAAAGGAATAGTATAGTGTGTAGGGGAAAAAATTAAAAAAAAAAAAAACAGGAGAAAATGAAAGTCTTGACCATTGAAAGTAAAATGTACAGATGAGGGAAACCAGTGAGCGAGACAGACAGAGTAAAGAATACGGAGGGTTGCGGAAAGAAAGGAAACCTTACGGCCCTTGGAGGAGAGAAGGAGCAATGCTGAATCTTGGTTTCCCAAATCCTCTATCCATCTCTGAGGGACTCACCTTTGCTATGTTTCCTTTCCTTTCCCTGAAGTGTCTGCAACCAATTCACACTAGGATAAGTGGCATCGGAGGGTGGGGGGTGGGGAAAATTATGGTTGGTGGGGGAGACTTACCAGAAGGATGAGAGTTTCTGTCAGAATTAAAGGGCTATTTAAACAAACTGAAAAGGCAGAGGCTGAGCCACTGACATTGCCATAACTTAGAAGCAGCTGGAGCCACAGACTCCAATACCACCAGATAGTCTTGTCTAATCCCTGTAAGATGTATATCACATTCTCACGCAGTTGTCCTCCACTGGCAGGAGGGGAATGTACTGTTAAAACTCACCAGATGAAGATCAGACTGCCTGACTTCAGACACCATACCATTTGCACTAAGACTTGGACAACACCTCTAAATTATCGTTTCCTCACCTGTGTAATGTGGTGACTTAAGATAGGGTTGTAAAACATTGAAAGTGCTTGGTACTTACGGTGTCTGAACTGAACAAATACCAGCTGTTGTTGTTGCAACAGATATTTTGGCTTTGGGAGCTCACTTCTCATAGAAATTTTGCCTAAGAGAAACGGTCTCTGTTCTGTAGGCTCTGGTTAGAAAACAGCTTGACGCTGTTCCTAATTATCCTAAGTATGGTTATGTGTTCAGACTGTAAGAATACAGGGACTTTGGAACTACAAGAACTAAAGTCAGTAAGGGACAATCGCAGAGAAAAAGACAGAAGGGATGCTGAGCCGATAAAGTAATAGATAATAGATACTTACCACATATAGATATCTACAGTATCTATCTTATGCCTACACTGAATCTCCATTCCCTTAAGCTTGTTGAGTGGGTCTCTAACTGTATCCCTGATATAGATATTAATGTAGATAGAGGTACAAAACTAAATGAAGAAAATATAGGCATAGATTAGACAAATACTGTGTGGCCAAAAATAATTGTTTTGCCAGTTTTATAGAATAAGAAAAACAAGCTTAGTTTTGCTGTAATGTATCAATCTGATTCCCGTATAGGAAACTTTAAAAAATATACATAAACTTAGAAATCACTGCTAAGCACCTAGAATAATACCTAAATTATTATTAGTCACTATTCTATATGTAAATAATGTTTTGTTCGTAATTGAAAAATAGTACTCTGTGCTTATCTTTAGAAGGAAGTTTTATTAGCATGAGCATCTAGAGACATTTTAAGTGTGCTGTTCAAAAAGACTATTTATAGTCTTCAATAGAGCATATATCTAAAAGGGAAATCCTTGTTCAGCAGATGCTACAATGAAATAAGTGCAGTGAAATAAAATGTCGAAGCTGAGCTTATTTGTATGCATATAGATACACTTAGCATTTCTGGTATAATTAAGTTTTAAAGATCAGTAATTCGCTACTTGTGATCACATAAAAATACTAGTATTTGTCTCAGAAGATAGCATTAGAGCACTAATGAAGGGATCTTAAATTAATAAAACTTAGCCTCGAGTTAAAATTGGTAATATTTTTCACTTTTAAAGGTAACTAAGTGATAATACCTTTCCAACCTGTAGATCACAAACCTTAAGAGAATGTAGAATTATTATTGCACATCCAGAAGAAATAAGCAATATCTGAAGATTTCATTAAAAAAAAAAAAAAATGCCTGGGGAACCTGGGTGGCTCAGTGGGTTAAAGCCTCTGCCTTTGGCTCAGGTCATGATCTCTGAGTCCTGGGATCGAGCCCCGCATCAGGCTCTTTGCTTGGCAGGAGCCTGCTTCCCTCTCTCTCTCTCTGCCTGCCTCTCTGCCTACTGGTGATCTCTGATAAATAAATAAATAAAATATTTTTTAAAAATGCCTTACACACATATAATTCTTTCTAATGTAAGGGGAAGTTGTTGAGATTGATACAATTGTAAGTTACTGAATAAGGGTTTGGGGCACTCATTATCTCTTTAATCAATGTCAGAACAAAGCATTATGTGCACACTTGAGGTGTGTTTAAAATTGCGTAAAATTGTTCCTAAACTGAAAAAGGTTTGAAGCCCTGCTTTAGATTCTCACTGAAATGCATCATATTTTTAAACTATGTCAATGAATTGTTGAAAATAAAGGTTCTATCATCATAAGCTATATTAATTTATAGTATTAAGAAATTACCTGCTACATGCCACACAATTACTGAACATTATGAAAATATTAAGACACTTTCCACATAAGCTCAGGCATACCTCATTTTATTGTATTTAGTTTTATTACACTTTGCAGATGTTGCATTTTTACAAATTGAAAGTTTGTGGCCACCCCACACAGAACAAGTCTGTCAATACCATTTATCCAGTAACATTTGCTCATATTGTGTGTCTCTACACTTTGGTAATTCTCACAGTATTTCAAACTTTTAAATTATGATTGTATTTGTTATGGTGATCTGTAATCGGTGATCATTGTTGTTACTATTAAAGTTGCCTTGAGAGACCATGAAACATATTCATGTAAGATGGCAAACTTAAATGATACATGTTGTGTATGTTCTGACTGTTCCACTGATTGGCCAGTCCCTCTTTTTCTGTCTTTCCTCGGGCCTCCCTATTCCCTGAGACAAAACAGTACCACAGTAAGGCCGATTAATAACCCTGCAATGGCCTGTAAGTGTTCAAGTGAAAGAAAACGTCACCCATTTCTCACTTTAAATCAAAAACTAGAAATGATTAAGCTTAGTGAGGAAAGCATGTTGAAAGCCAGGCCTCTTGAGCCTGTTTAAACAGTTAACAAACTAGTAAATGCAAAGGGAAAGGTCTTAAAGGAAGTCAAAAGTGCTGCTCCAGCAAACAAGTGATACGGAAGCAAAATATTCTTACTGCTTATACAGAGAAAACTTTAGAGGTCTGGATAGACCAAACTTGCCATCACATTCACTCAGGCCAAAGCCTAATTTAGAGCAAGACTCTAACTTGCTTTAATTCTTTGAAGGCTGAGAGAGGTGAGAAGCTACAGAAAGAAGTTCAAATCTAGCAGAGGCTGTTTGATGAGGTTTAAGGAAAGAAGCCATCTCCATAACATCAGAGTGCAAGGGGAAGCAGCAAGTGCTAGTGGAGAAGCTGAAGCAAGTTCTCCAGGAGATCTAGTTAAGGAAATTAAGAAGGTAACTCACCAGCAGATTTTCAATGTAGACAAATCAGCCTTCTCTGGGAAGAAGATCCCATCTAGCACTTTCCTACTAGAGAGAAGTCACTGCCTGGCTTCAAATATTGAAAGGACAGACTGATTCTCTTGTCACCTGGTCACTCAGGAGCTCTGCTAGAGATGTATGAGATTCTGTTTTCATACCTACTACACAGTATTCATTCTCCAGTCCAAGGATCAAGGGATAATTTTTACTTTCAAGTATTATTATCTAAGAAATACATATTATAAGGCTATAGCTTATAGTGATTCCTCTGATAGATTGGGGCAAAGTAAATTGAAAACATCTTGAAAAGGATTCACCATTCTAGATGCCATTAAGAGCATTCATGATTCATTGCAAAATGCCAACATATTGACATTAAGAGGAGTTTGGAAGAAGTTGATTCCAGCCCTCATGGATGAATTTGAGGGGTTCAAGACTATAGTGGAGGAAGTAACTGCAGATATGGTAGGAATAGTAAGAGGACACAGATTAGTAGTGGAGCCTGAAGATGGAACTGAATTGCTTCAGTGTCGTGATCCAGTCTGAATGAAGAGTTGTTCCTTATCGATGAGCACAGAAGTGGTTTCTTGAAATGGAGTCTGCTCTAGTGAAGATGCTGTGAAGACTGTTGAAACTGCAATAAAGAACTTAAAATATTACAAAACTTAGTTGATAAAGTGTTTGAGAAAATTGACTCCAATTTGAAATTTCTACTATGGCAAAATGCTGTCAAGCATCATCACATGCTACCAGAGAAATCATTTGTGAAAGAATCAATGTGGCAGACTTCACTGTTGTTTTATTTTAAGAAATTGCCAGGATCACCCAACCTTCAGCAACTACCATGCTGATCAGTCAGCAGGCATTAACATCGACCCTCCTCCAATAAAAAGATTAGGACTCACTGAAAGCCAAGATGGTGGTTGGCATTTTTTAGCAATAAAGTATTTTTTAATTAAGGTATGTGCTTTGCTTTTTTAGACATAATGCTATTATTGCATACTTAATAGACTACAGGATAGTGTGACTATAACTCTCACAGGCAGTGGGAAACCAAAATATGTGGCTTGCTTTATTGCAGTATTTGCTTTCTTGCAGTGGTCTGGAATCAAACTTATAGTATCTTTGAGGTATGGCCGTACTTTATTTTCACCCATTTTTAGTAAATTCATTACACTCAAAGTTACCACTTATGGATTCTTCAGGGCTTTGTATCTTTTGTATGTTTTAATAGGTGGGATGCTGAATCCTAATTTGACAATATTAGTAGCAGTGTTGAAAATGATTAATGAAAACATAGCCATTATCATCTTGAAAGTACTGATACATTTGTAACAGGTTTAAATTGTTTGAGTCTCTGGTTTTAAGAATTCTAAAAGTCTTCCTTTCCCTGCTTCTTTCTTTTTTCTTTTCTTTTCTTCCCTTGTTCCCTCTTCTCTTCTTCCTCTCTCCCTCCTTTCCTCCCTCCCTCCCTTCCTCTTTTCTTCTTTCCTTCTTTCTTCCTTATATTTGATCTTCAATCCAGTCAAACCTGGTTGCAATTTCTTTCCAACCCACATCAGTGATAAGTCCAAAAGCAGTTATTTCAATGCACCCTTATTCTCCCTGCTTTGTGGAGGGTCTAAGGCTTATTTAGCCCAATGGGTTGGGAAGATTTAATTGATTAATCCATTATACTCACCACTGAAAATGTACCTAGACTTATCTTGAACATCTGCTTAAAAGGTGGTATTTCTATTACCACGTTCAGTTCCTCAATGCTATGCTGGGCAGTTCTCCGCAGATTCCAACAACATTCATGCAGCTACTCCTCCTCAGGGGCTGTGCCACTTTCTAGGACCTGTGTGTGAGGCTAGGTTTTAGATCACCACCATTAATTGAAAAACAATCCAATTCGCTTTTCTGGCTAGGCAACTTCCCTTTGTATCCAGGAGTGCCAAAGTCTCTGTCCTTTTATTATGTAGGTAAATGTAGTTTAATAATCCCTTCAGAGATCTACATTTTCTAAAACAAAGGACTGTTGCTCCTGGAGGTAAAAGAAGCAGGAGATCCAATCCTTACGTACCTATCTGGGAAAAGATGGGAAAGTATGTCTCTTTCTTTTTTTTTTTTTTTTTTTTGTCTCTTTCTTAAAGAGGCAAAAACTTCTCAGGGCATTCAACAAGGAATTTTTTATTGGATCAATCTATGACAATATATTTATATATGCTTTGTGTCATACTTTTCTCCCTTAAATAATTAACTGTTTTCCCTTTATATTTCCTTGGTCTCAAAATGAGTTCATAAAGATACCCAGAAATTTCCTCCTGTGCATAGCAAATCATGAGAGTTCAAAGTTTGGTTAAAGAGCAATAGAATTTTTATCACTTGTTTGCTTTCAATTTTATTGAAACCCCTATAAATTGACTCACATTTTAAGTATAGAAGATGAATCTATAAGAGGATTCAATAATAAGGCCTTTCTTATAGGGGACAATTCCTTCTAAATTTAATACTTTATCGAGCTGCTTGCATATATTTTGATGTGTCTAGCATTAGTACAACTACAGAAATCTAGTTACTACCCAAAGCTAGAGTTTTCTCAACATTTTTGGCCTGATATTTGTATAATTTTTTTTCTGTTTGATTAAACATAATATATCTCCAATACCAATATAACCTTGCTGCTTACATGGCATTCTAACCAATCTTTAATGCCTGTCCAGGAGCTCAGAAGATTGTTCTCTCCAGGGATAAAATTATAGTCTTGAAGATTACTGATGAAATGATATAGCTTTATTGCTAGAATTTAAACCTGAAAATAATATGCCCGATTTTTCTGACTTTTTCTGATCTTCAGTTTCCCATATCTTGTATCTCCTAGAAAAAACTCATTATATATCCATTTGTTTATTCAACAAATATTTACTCAGTTCTTATTATGTTCCAGGTACAATTGGTCTCATGGAAACAACAGAGAAAGAATAGATTATTGTCCCTTTTTCCCTGGTGTTAACAGACTGGATCTGCATATATAATCTCTAGTCTTACTCCTTGTACTGACTTTAGCTCTGGTTCTGCCCAGGGATGTGAGCTCATTGAGATTAAAGTCATCTCAGAAGTGCATGGTACAAACTCGTGTGGATTGGTTGGTTGAGTGCATGAAAACCCAGCACTCAATGACAGTGTGTCTGATAGGTGCTAAATTTTGGAGAAATTGTGTAACTTTGACAATTGCCCCCAAGGAACGAGGTCTTTAGTGGCTTTTTACTTATAGTAGAGATGTGTGCTGTCCTTACTACTTTTTTTTTTTAAGATTTTATTTATTTATTTATTGGACAGAGAAAGAGAGACAGCAAGAGAGGGAACACAAGCAGGGGGGAGTGGGAGAGGGAGAGAAGCAGGCTTCCCACTGAGCAAGGAGCCCAATGTGGAGCTCCATCCCAGGACCGTGGGATCATGACCTGAGCCAAAGGCAGATGCTTAAAGACTGAGCCACCCAGGCATCCTGTTCTTACTATCTTGTGAGAAATCCAGGGTCTGACATCATATGTTGCCAGAGCCTGGTAGGGGGTGAATACTCTCCCATCATCCTTTGCAGTATGTTTGTGAGCTCTCAAGAAATAATCATCTCTGCATTGCAGTTCCTTTATTCAGAAATTTTGGTAACTGGGATACTTTTGTGATCAAAACTTCCTGGAATATACATTCTTAGGGATGATGGGCTAACTCAGTATATAGCTATTTCAGGGAGATTTTATTTTGCTTTTTATTTCTTGACAGATTTCAATTCTAGCAATAAAACTATACCATTTCATCAGTAGCCCAATCAAGACTGCACTTTTAGAGGGAAAAATGTATTAAATAGACTAATTGGGGAACCTGAAGGCTAGTCATTAAAATCAGCTGCCTCTTCAGTACTTGTGGAGAGATTTGTCTGGAACCCTTTCTTTCAATCATCCCTAACATTTAAATCTCTAAACACTGATATTCCCATTTTAATTTTAGCTGGCACCAGAAGGAAATGGTAAAACAGCAGATGATTACCTCAGTAATTCATTCCATATTTTCTAACAGCTTTCCAGATTCAAATAAAAAATAATAATCTAAAAATAAAAAGCCACAACTAAAATTAAACATTGAAAAATATTCTTAAAGGAATAGAATTTTTCCCTCTCAAACTCTCCCAAATGGTGGAAAGAAAATATCACAGTAAAATGTAAACAGGACCTAATTTTACCACTGCCTATGTTTTGATGACTAACTTTGACGTTTAAAGAAAATGGTAGATTCAGGCCCTATTACTTTAAATTTTGTGTTGATTTAGCTAGAGGAGTAGTTGATATTTATTTTTTAATTTGCATTATCTAAGAGAAAATCTCACTTTAGACACAGTCACTATAGGAATTAAATTAAATTGCTTTTTTAAAAAAATATTTTTTATTTATTTATTTGACAGAGAGAGAGAGATCACAAGTAGACAGAGAGGCAGGCAGAGAGAGAGGGGGAAGCAGGCTCCCTGCTGAGCAGAGAGCCTGATGCGGAGTTTGATTCCAGGACCCCAAGATCATGACCCAAGCTGAAGGACCCTGAGATCATGACCTGAGGCGAAAGCAGAGGCTTAACCCACTAAGCCACTTAGGCGCCCCTTAAATCGCTCTTTAAAATAAAGTTCTCTAAATGTTTTGATTTAGTTTAGTTAATAGTTCCAAATGAAAGCAACAGAAATGAGATTTTCCTTGGATGTAAAAGGAAACCAAAGCCAGAGGAGTGTCACCTCAGCGACAGGCATTTAATAAGACTCTAATATATTCTGGGACTTGTCCTAGACTCTGAGTACAGCAGTAAACAAATGGTTAAGGACATTGCTCTCACATAGTTTACATTCAACCTATGACTTAGTAGAGTTGAAATCTTGGTAAGTCACTTTACTTCTTTTAGTTGTTTTTCTAAATAAGATTAGCCTCCTCTTCGGTTTATCCTATTGAAGTTTTGATATATTTTGAGACAAAGATGTATAAAATTTTATATCTTGAAGTCTACTGAATAAAAAAGCTAATATTTCTCTTTATTTATTTTTTGAGAGAGAGAGTGTATGAGAAAATGGGGGGTGGGGAGTGGCAGAAGGAGAGAATTGTAAGCAGTCTCTATGCCCAATGTGGAGCCCACGGTAGGGCTCAATCTCACCACCCTGAGATCCTGATTTTGAGCCAAAATCAAATGTTAGCTAGATACTTCACCAACTGAGCCACCCCACTAATATTTCCTTTTATGTTTATTTTATAACAACTCACTTATGATGACTATCTTATGAAAACTCAAAATAGAATTCTTTATTTAGTCATCCTAATTAGAACATATCCCTTAAAATAAAATGTGAAACATTGAATTTACAAATGTCACTTGCTTTTCTTATCTTAGTATTTTGTTAATAGTAGGATCTCAGTTTATCTAATTCAGTGACATAAAGCAGATGTAAATAGGATTACTACTCTGGTTGTAGTACACATTACTTCTAAATTTCTTTAAGATTATCTTTTAGATTTACCAAGAATAACCTGAAGATTTTCATCCCCAAAACCCAAGTTGATTACAGTTCATGATTAGTACTTCATGTCATAATATAAGCAATATGGTAAAGGTTTTCATAAGTCAATAATGAAACAACAGTGTTTGTTGGAATGTGTCCATAAGTGAAATTTCTCTCATTACATCTTAAGGTAGATACGTGGTAGTTCTTCCATATGGGTTTGCTAGGTACTGTTCACCATGACCATCTTTACATTTAAATTTACATTTACACAGTATCACGTGAGCATTCCATCTAAACACTTTTGAGAAAAACTGCATTAAGTTACACTAAGTAAATCATATTGACAAAATTTGTGGGTTTTTAATTATATGATAGGTATGTACTTAAACATAATGGAATAGGCTATATCTTCTGTTCAAAAGAAAATGTATTTTTTTTAGAGATTTTACTTCTTTGACAGACAGAGATCACAAGTAGGCAGAGAGGCAGGCAGAGAGAGAGAGAGAGAGAGAGCGCACTGGGGAAGCAGACTCCCCACTGAGCAGAGAGCCTGATACGGGGCTCAATCCCAGGACCCTGAGATCATGACCTGAGCCAAAGGCAGGAGGCTTAACCCACTGAGCCACCCAGTGCCCCAAAAGAAAAGGTATTTTTTGGAAAAAGTTTAAATTTTGTTGCTGTTTTTCTAGAGAAAAAATTATGATAGAGAAGGTTGACCATAAACAGGAAGACTACTGTAGTGTAAGAAACTGCTTATTTCTGTTCAGACCCCTATTGTGGCAGTCATTAGATGTGGAATAAAATAGCAGGTTTCCAGCCCAGTGTAGACCTTAGTAGCTGGGCATTTCTTATGTTTAGTTGGGGCCAAAAAAAATTTCTTACAAATCAATTCCTGTTCTTAACTCTCTGCCAAAGCTGCTTTCCCAAATTTCCCGAAGTTTGCTAAGTACTGAACTGAACCCAGTGGCTTGTTTGTAGCTTCATTTTTTTCCTTTGTATTATATTCTTTGGATGTGATGGAATTAAGTCTCTTGATTTGACTGTTCCAAGTCTCCTTGTTCCAGCTGCCTCAATCCATGTCTTAAATCTCCTAATCTCTTAAAAGTGAATATAAATTCCCCAAAATTCTGTACCTGGACTTATTCTTTTGGTCTTATTATTACAATAATTACATGTTATATAATTTATAAATTTATAGACCCAACCCTGATCTCTCACCTGTTGCTTGGATACTCCACATGGAAAGGTTACTAATATTTCAGTCTCTCCTCATGTTGAAATCTGCCCTAATCATTGTAACCATTTTCTTCCAAGCCTTTTTTCTGTCTATCCATTAATTTTATTTTTGCTAGAAATTTTATTTTTTTTTTTTTTGTTTACACTTCCCATTTCCTCCCATCCCCTTCTTAGACAGTCAGTTGCCAAACTTGTTGATTTACTCTGCAAATGTCTTTTCCTCTTTGTTTTTTCTCATTTCTACTACTTGGGTACAGTTTGAGAATCATCACTTGATTTATCCCTTTCTCCTCGCCTGGTTTTCAATTTCTACATTCTTAAATGTATCCTTTATAAAATGACAGTCATTGTGTTGGTTTGGGCTATGCACTCCCGGAAATGAAAGGCTGTTTCTAAGGATATTACAGTATAAATAATAAACATTATCATTTAATAAATAAATAAATAATCAATAGCATTCCCTTGTGTTAATGTCTTATTCTGTTGAAAACACATTTATTTATTTTTAAAGATTTTATTTATTTATTTGAGAGAGAGAGCGAGCAAGAGAGCACAAGAGGGGAGAGCAGCAGAGGGAGAAGCAGGCTCCCTACTCCATCCCAGGACCCTGAGATCATGACTGGATACAAAGGCAGACAGTTAACCAACTGAGCAAGCCAGGTGCCCCTGGAAAATGCATTTATATGCATGATCTATATATATTATACTCAAGATTAAAAGCAAGTAATGTTGTTTAACATATTGTTCAATCTTAGTTGAAATTAATGGGGAAAATATAAATGATTAACTCATAGGACATTTAAGCTATTATTTTGTAAGGGAGGAAACTGATTCTCTCTCTAGCCTTCAATGTTTTTGGCTGAGACTTTTCTATAATAAAAGACAGTTTAACAAAAAAAACAAACAAACAGAAATTTAATTACATGGGTACCTACTCTATACATGGGACAGATATCCAGGGAAACTGAGAAACTCCCCCAAATGGTCCAGACAATCACCTTAAATACCATATCTAAATACCATAGCTAAAGAGAAAAAAGACATTGGGATTGAGTGAACAACTTAGGGTAGTTTTCAGGCAAAACAGAGAAAACTAGGGCATGGTTGTTATGCACATTTAAGTCCCTGTCTTCTCCACTGATGTTTCTAGAGATTTAGTTATCTTCCTCTTCCTGGTACACAATAGGAGAAACTCTTATAAATGGAGATTTCCATTTTAAATGTAAATTTCTTGGACATCCTGGGTGGCTCAGTCTGTTGAGCATCTGCCTTCCGCTCTGGTCTGGATCTCAGGGTCCTGAGACTAAGTCCCATGTGGGGCTCCTTGCACAGCAGGGAGCCTGCTTTTCCCTCTGCCTCTGCCTCTTCCCCCCCTTCTTTCTCTCTCTCTGTTCCCTTAACTGGATGAATAAAATCTTTAATAAATAAATAAATAAATAATAAATGTACATTTCTTTTACAAAAGGGCAACTTCTGTTATTTTCAAAGGTTTTCCTATATCTGTAGTTTCTCAAAAATAACCAGCTGAGGGGCGCCTGGGTGGCTCAGTGGGTTAAGCTGCTGCCTTCGGATCAGGTCATGATCTCAGGGTCCTGGGATCGAGTCCCGCATCGGGCTCTCTGCTCAGCAGCGAGCCTGCTTCTCTCTCTCTCTCTCTCTGCCTGCCTCTCTGTCTACTTGTGATCTCTCTCTGTCAAATAAATAAATAAAATCTAAAAAAAAAAAAAAAACAGCTGAAGATAAGTCTTATGTCAAAAGACAATTCTGGGGTGGCAAATTCCGCTACCTTTCAATCTGCAAATAGAACTTTTAAGACTTGACTATGTATGAACTGTATGAGTTTGTTAAGCTTTCAGAGGGGAAGAGAAAGTAAACAGAGAAACTAATAGGGAGGAGAAATAATTCTTTTTTTTTTTAATTTTTTAAAATTTATTATTTGACAGAGAGAGAGACAGTCAGAGAGGGAACACAAGCAGGGGGAGTGTGAGAGGGAGAAGCAGGCCTCCCGCGGAGCAGGGAGCCAGATGCATAGCTCCATCCAGGTGCCTTGGGATCATGACCTGAGCTGAAGGCAGATGCTCAATGACTGAGCCACCCAGGCGCCCCAAGAAATAATTCTTAAACCCAAAGTCATTCATCTAGAAAATCTTATTAGCAAAGAAGGGTAAGCAGCTTCTTCCAAACTAATTTAAAAATTATAAAATGGAATCGTCCCATCTGCAGCAATTCCTCTAGGATGCCAACTGAGAGATTATAGAATTAGTTTTTTGTTGTTACAGAACTGACTCCAACTAACATAAATGATAAGAAATTTGCTGAAATAATTTTAGGGTTTTGCCAACTCAACCATGGGTTGAATTCACTAAATTTAACACCACTGTTTGATAGCATAGAACATCCATGTTTTCAGTTTCATTGCTCCTCTGCTCATGAATCAGAGTCTAGGGAAGGAGTATCTTAATGGTTTGGTTTGAGCCATAATTTTTAATCTTTTCACAAGCATCAGTGAAATTACCATGTATCAAATACAGAAAATAACTATGGCAGAAAACTGTTAAAGGAAATTGAAATTGTATGTGCACATTTTCTACATCTAAGCTTGTCAAATTAAGCAAACAGATCAAAAATAATGTTAATAACATTGGGAATATGTAAAATAACAAAAAGAATAAATGTTTGAACCCACCCACCCCCCAAATGTTACCTATCTTCATAATGAGCAAAGAAGGCAGAGGGCCTTCTTTGGCCTCTGCATCAGGGCAAAATTATAAGCATTTGTAAATTCTGGGTGGCTCTTTAATGGTTAAATATATTCTTGACTGAGTTTAAAGAATTTTTTTAGAAATCAAATTAAAATTAAGACTACTATTAATCAAAATTTCTTGATCTTCCATTGTGCCATGTGTCCCTTTGACATTCTGGCGAAGTCAGTGAAACCCAACTTAGACTAATGTTCCAAATCCAAAATCTCTCTCTCTCTCTCTCTCTCTCTATCTATCATCTATCAGAAACTATAGAAATTTAAGAGGTTTTAAAAATATGAAATATTATGTCATATAAATCTTTCTTCAATAACATTAAATAAGAATAAAAGTGATATGTATAAATGATATTCTGAGATATTTACACAATGTAGTTGATATGAAACTCTACTTACTATCAGTAACAAAAATCAAAGAAATCTTCAATTTCTTTTAATTTCTGTCATGGTGGTAGAATTTTTCCCCTCCAACTTAGTGGACTCCCTAAATCACAGGTGTAAATTCCTGGCCTAGGAGAATTTCAAAGTATGATCCCGACTGAGCACAGATGAATTATTTACGTGACTTCTGCTTTGGTTATTTTAAGCTTGTTTTCAGCTGGAAAGTGACTTATTTGAAAATCTATAAGAGAAAATCATTAGACAAAAATAGAGAGAACTTTAGCTGACTTGCTTTTTTTTTTTTTTTTTTTTTTTAAAGATTTTATTTACTTATTTGACAGATAGAGATCACAAGTAGGGAGCGAGGCAGGCAGAGAGAGAGAGAGGAGGAAGCAGGCTCCCTGCCAAGCAGAGAGCCCGATGCGGGGCTTGATCCCAGGACCCTGGGATCATGACCTGAGCGAAAGGCAGAGGCTTTAACCCACTGAGCCACCCAGGCGCCCCAGCTGACTTGCTTTTTAAGAAATGCCAGGTATATATTGGAAAGCAAAAAAAATACCTGAAAAAACAAAGTTGTAGTTAGACATTGGTTGGTTAGTCTTTAATGGTTTTGGGTTTAACTTTAGCATAAAATAAAACAAAAATGTTGTTGATGCCAAAAAATCCATTTGGTTATATAAGTACTTTTAATAATTTTGAGGTAATATTTTATATGATGGATTATTTATACAATCAGCCTCCATCTTAGGTAAATATATCAGTTAAATAGAGCAATAGTCTTACTGAGTTGAAGAAAATATAAAATATGACAAGAAAGAGACAACAGAAGAAAAGCTAATGTGAGATTTAATCTCTTAAAAAAATCAACTGAAAACATTTGCAGATCTAAACAGCTTTATTAAGTGATTCATAAATCAAGAAGCATCCCATCTAGCAGGTAGAGGGGAGCTCCTAAAAGTACAAAAACAAGATTTTTAAGGAAAGGAGGGTTGGGCAAGGAAGTTATTAGCAAAAGAAAAGAAAAAATTGTGCCAGGCAAGTCAAGTTCCCTAAGGCGGAAGGACAGTGGGTCTTATTTGATGTATTACCCCATCTTCCTTGAGAGATGGACAGTATCCATCAGACAGATTACTTCATGGGTGTTGACCAGAAGATACCTGACTGGTTAATAAGATTGCATTTTGCGGGGAGGCTGAAACTGTAACCAGGTTAGGTTTTAAGCCCTGGTTTGGTGACTTGGCCTGAATGGCTCCATTTTGGGTCTATGGTTCTCTTTCTAACCATATAAACAGGAAAAAGTAAACTACTTCTCTAATTTATTTTGCTTATCTTTTATACATCATTCTTCTTGTAGAACATTAAATGATGATACAGTACTTTGGTCGGAAGCAGTTTAGCTATTATAAAGGGTGTCATGAATTTCTATTTCTATTTTAACTCACTCTTCGAGAAGTGTGAATGCCTTCCTCTTAAGACAAAGATTAAATACAATGTTACATAGGTGAAGAAATCCAAGACATCCAGAAATCAAGAGGACCAGAGTATCATGGTAATGGACTCTTGTTCTGTGACCATATTATACATGTAGTGAAAGAGTTGTGGGAGATAAATCATGTGTTCATGAAAATTATTGTTGATAATGTTATCTTGTTTTTCTGTTTGTTTGTTTGTTTTAAGTTGGCCTTGAAGTTGTACATAAGGTAAGTAAGTCTTGGCAAGTAGAAAGAGAAAGAAAGCAAAGGAAATGAAAGGAAGGGAAGGAAAAGGAAGGGAAGGAGGGAAGGGAGGGAGAGGGTAGAAAAGAGGAAGGGAGGAAGGGCAGAAGGAAGGAGAAACAAGCCAGTTAATTTTTTTTTAAGATTCAAAATATTTATTTATTTATTATAGTATGAAAGAAAGAGGTAGAGATTTTTAGTAAGACATGTTTTCAGATTAGGCATGTTTTCTATTAAAATATTGGGAGACATCACTTTTATTCCTTTTTGTTTCTATATATGAGAATATGAGCAAAAATAATTTCAAAGTGACACATTCTTTTATAGAGGCCCAAAAGCTAAGTCAAATAAAATTTAAATCCTGATGAAACTTTTATAAATCAAGCTGCCCTATAGTGTTAAACATATCTACCAACCTGCCTTTCAACTTTATAAATGTCTTAATGTACTTCTTGTACCTCTAAACTATCTCTAGTATGTATATAGAATACAAGTTCATTCATTTAATATAAACTTAACTTGGAAATATTTTATTAATTTTATTAATTACCTTGTATACACTTTGTGGGTTATATTAATTTTTTAATTCTATAGCCATTTTATTCATTTAACATGAAACTTATCGAGTGTAAATAACATTTTATTCTTTTTTTAAGCCTATCTAGAATCGCTAAGTCTTATACTTATTTGACTGCATAAGCTTAAGCTTATCCAGTATTTTTTGTTTATGTTGGGAAGAATTTTCTCTGCCCTTCAGTTTTCTCAGCTGGACTAAGCATCAAATTGACATGAGACAGATTAATAGGAGAAAAATCAAATTTAATAGTACAGATAGAGAAATTCACACAAACATGGAAATTCCAAAGACTGTGAGGCAATGGCTTACTTCTTTGAACTGGGGAGAGGGGTAAGAGTCTGAGGATATGAAGGGGAGAAAGAACATTATCAGGATTTTTGGAAAACAAAGATTGTTTTATCATGGATAAGTTTCTTAGTTAAAAAGAATCTCTGTTAATAACTCTCTTCTTGATATAAGCAAGCAGTTGAGGGGGAGGTAGGGATCTTTTCCTGAATCTATTGGGTTTTGATTGTTTTTAACTCAAAATAATGTTCCTTCCAAGTGGCCCATCTTGGGATGGCCTGTCATTGGCCTCAACTTTTGTTTTTTTCATATGATTTTTTTCTTTCTTTTGTGATATTAAGGACTAATTCCAAGACATTTTCTGTACTATCTTTGTATTTTCACCCATAATACAGTAAGGCTTATGGTTCTCTTTCTTTATAACCCATCCTATTGCCACTATTTTTTCTGTGACACTGCCTTGAAGCCAATGCCCCCAGTGTGTTCTGTTGACTGGCTGGATTTGCAAAGGCTGATTTGATGTCACTAATGATTTTAAAGTTTTCATCTTTATCTCCTCTGTGTTAACAGGTTCATTTCAGATTTGTCATTTCTTTTAATTAATCTGATTAACCTTCCTAGGCTCACATAAATCCGCAGTGTAAGTTGCATGTTTGAAAACAGAGAAAACCCACTTTGAAGGTCTTTCCAGGTCATCAGTAGAATTAAATTAAGTTTACTCATTAAAAAGTACTCATTCCTATCATAGCATTTATTTTGTTCTACCTTTAAACTTTACCAACTCTCAGAGAGAATGTTGTCTTTCCCTCATTCAATCATTATCTTCTTAAATTCTAATACGTCTGTCCTATGCATTCCTCCAGTGCTCAGAGAGACCCACTATATTCTACCAATTTGTTATTTGAGATATATTGCTTTTTGGCATTTTCTGTCATGTTTAGTCAGTTAAAAAAGAAAATCACAAGCCAAGCTGGAGTCACTTGCCCCTGGGATAACAAACCAAGACTTAGTTACGGTTTCAGCTTCTCCAGGAGTGGAATTTTAAACCAATCAATTGGAAATTTTCTGATTAGTAGTTTGTCAAATGGGCCCTCTCCATTCCCCTCTCTCCAAAAGGAAGACAAGGTAATCTTTATGAGAAGACACTCTGTATGCCATTACCCCTAAGGGAAGGTGACCTTGTCAGCAACAGTTCTTTTCTTTGCTAATAACTTCCTTCACCCACCTTCCTTCCTATAAAAACCTCCATTTTATACAACTCCTGGGAGCTCCCCAGCACTCGGGATAGGAGCTAGATGGAATGCTTACTGATTCATGAATAGCTTATCAAAGCCATTTGGATCTTCACATTTAATTGGTTGGGTTTTGGTTTTTAACAAGTCTGTGTACTTGCTGCACAACTATATAGTTCAAGGATCTTGGAGATTAACTTGAGGACTGTCTAGTCCCTTCAAATCTTTGTTCAAATGTCAGCTTCCTAAAAAGGCTTACAGTGTAAAATTGCTATTTGCTATTCTCCTCTCTCCTCACATGGTCATCCCTACGCACAGTCCTGAAATCCCTAGTCTGCTAACGGTTTTCCCTATTACTTGTCACATTTCACAGCACATATAAAATTTACTTATATACTATTTTTATGGTGTTGGTCACAGTTTGCCTTTATTACTAGCAGTTAAGTCCCATAAGGAGAGAGATTTTTTTCATTTTGTTCACTAATATATCCTACAAACCTAGAAGAGTATCTGGTATATAATATGTGTTCTGGAAATAATTATTGAATGAATGGATAATATCAATTTCCTTCATTGTGTCCTGTTTCCATGCTCCTTAGTACTCAGTGCAGCAAATACAAAAAAGGTGATCAATATTCACATTGGGTAGATACCCAATTTTAAAAAGGGGGAGGAAGGAAGGAAGGTAGGTAGGTTAAATAAATGCCTGTTGATTTTGCTTGGTATTGCTTTGTCAGTGTCATATCTCCTTTGTTCATGGTCACACCTGCATAATTTTTAGGAGTCTTTTGAAAGTTATTGCAAAAAGAATATGGCCACCTGTATACTAATGTCAGAGGATAATTCTGCTCTGGTAAGATCAAATTTGGAGAGAAAAACAGAGAATTATGAGGAAGGAGGAGAGTGCATGTCTAACTAGCCAGATCAGAAAAATCACTAAGAATATTACATTTAGATAACCCTCATTCATGAAGAGCCTTCTTTCATCATCAATGCCTTGGCTTAGGTATTCAATATTTCATATACCTGCACTATGATTGTTCATTAAACAGCTTGACTAGTCTGAAAAATAAGTTTAATGACTCTTGGGAAAGGAATAAAAATCTGGTGTATCTCATTTCAGCAAAAGAACTATTGTTCTAGCTTAAAAAAAAAAGTGAAGCTTTAAAAATCCAATCAGATATCAATGGGTAACATGAAATTTTAAAACTCCAGTGATAACACTTAAGACAGATTTCACAGAAACATAACAAAACTTTATGGTATAGAGAATTCTATAATGTATTCTAATCATGGTGTCCCATAGGATTTCCCCGAGGGCAATGAAATAATGAGGCCACAAAGGCATTTGCATTTCCTTTGTGCAAGTCTTCACAGACCAGTTTTGTGTCTTTTGAAGACTTTTCAGAGTAAAATGTTTTTTTTTACTGCTATACAAAGATTACTATTTCAAGGTTCATTATTTGCTTTGACTCCCAGGCAATCACTTCAATGAACCAAAAATCTCTGAACTACAGAATATCTGTCAGAAAGGTAAGAATGAAAGGTCAGAATGAGTGTTTCTTCATAGGGAAGGTAGATACATGATATACGTTAGTACATCTTTTTTCTGGGCCACTGTAGAAATTGCTATAAGTAGTTCTTAAGAGTCAATAGGTCACGATTGATACATCAAACTTTTCAAAAAAAGGAATTATTTGAATAATGAGGGCATTTGAATATCAAGAACCCAATTCTACCCTAAGGGTTACAGAACATCAAACTACCAGGTTAGCGCTCATAGATTTTCATCATCCCAGTGTGTTCCATTTTCTGATAACTCTTTAAATTCAGTTTAACTAGTAAGGCAATTTCCATTAGCAAGCTACTCCATCATCTTGAACTAGGCTGTTGGGTGGGATATTGAGTTCAGTTCTGCCCACCCATTTGATGTCATTTCACGAACTCCTAGCTGGTCAACCCACAGTCACCCAGAATGTACAAATAACACTTTGAAAATACATCAACAAAAAGCAATAAAAATTTAAGCACTTTATTCTCATCTACAAAAAATAGAGAATATGTACTTGCCTTTGAACACTCTTGGAAATAATTCTCTGGAACAAAAATATTGACTCCTGTCCTTTTCAGTGCTAACATGTCAAAGTTCTTGATGGTTTCTTTTATTATTTTTAAATTTCATCCGTGTTAAATCCTCAGAATCTGACTCCCATTTAAATAACATTTTTTGTTTGTTTGTTTGTTTTTTGGTTTTTTTGTTGTTGTTGTTAAGATACACAGTTTTCTTACACATTCAATTACTGTTCACACCAGATGGCTTTTTCCTACCTTTCTTTAAAAACTTTTTTTTATCATGCTGTCCAGCTCCTCCTCCACCTAATGGACTGCTCACTCAGGTACACTCTGGAGTTGTTTAAAACTGAAAATACATGCATTAAGAATATTTGTATAGGCAGTATTTTAGATCTTTAGCCAACATTTTGTGTTATGCATTTTGCATAAAATTTTTCATACTTTTTCCCCCTCCTTTGCTACTTTGGCTCTGTTATTATTTTTATGTGGGGAGAAAAATCTAAATTGTTAATTATTAATGGCTGATGGCAAGATCATTTGGAACTTCATGCTAATTCAATAAAGATAAAGAGAATCTTTGCTTTCTTTTCTAGTTCTTTTATTCTGACATCTATTTTGATAAGTTTTATGAGTAACTTCAAATTTTTATTGTTAAAAATGTTGTCTTTTAAATTTCCTACACTAATTATCTATACTGTCCCCTTATGTCATCTGCAGAAATCATGTTAAGCAAAGGTAATGCACTAATAGATTGATGCATTTTTTTAGTGTGTGGATTTTTTGGCATCTTACCTTATTTCTGATTTACATACTTGCTTTAGATTTATCGAAAGTTTTATTAAAGTTTTAAGACCTTGATGATTTCATGAAATTGGAGTTCTGAACAAATCTGGGCTGAATTTCAAATATGATTTATTATTTCAGGCGGAAACCATGTAAAGTTTGGCAGTGTGAGATGAGTTTTGAGTTTAAGTTTTCTGGTTCATTTAAACCTGGATCTCAGAGCAATCCTCAAGGGATAAGAACCCAGGAACTGAAGCTGAATTCACTATAAATATTTTCAAGATAAAAATACTTTCTGACCTCTAACTCAAATTCTTTTTTATATATTAACACCTAGAGCATTACTGTCCAAATCAGTCATCTTTTTACAGGCTAAGATGACAAACTACTATTTGAAGACCATATATTTTATTGTAGCATTATTAAGAATGATTCAGCTAAAATAAAGAGCCAGTGAGTTTGAAATTATTAAACTCATTTTCCAGCAATATTAATTACCATATTTATACTATAGTTTTAACTTGAAAATCTGAAAATCAAAGTATTAGGAATGGGAGGTTGAAGAGAAATTAGTATTATGTATCTATTTTTAAAAATACGTAGGTACAGGAGTTAAAACAGCAACCCCTTACCTTTGAAAACAGCAGGTATATGAATTTCATTTTGCAAATTTTACATGTGTAAAACCAACAGTCTTTATAAAGTTATGTCATTTTCAAACATTAATGTGTTAACTGAGCTGGGAGACCGGAGACTTCGGCTTATAAGAAAAAGCTACAATACATTTAAGTGCTCTTTAATACCTTTTATATATGTCAAAAAACAAACAAATGAGCACATAAAAACAGAAAGCTTTTTTCTTTTAAAAAGAAAAACACCAAGGAAAAGACATTGTAAAAATGTTTTATCTAATGCATGTTTAGAATAAAAAGCATACTTACTACCTATTTTAAATTTCTTTTTTGTTTGTTTTGTTTTATTTTTGGTCTTCATGAATTATAATTAAACAAACACTTCAGAAATACAAAATAGTATACTATTATATATCATTCTGTGCTATTTAATATCTAGTTAGTCCTTTCGGAAAATACCTTCTGTGGGGAATATTGCTTTTTCAAGGAATATTCCGTAAAGGCAATAGAAATCATACTTACTATTTTTAATTTAAAGATAATTTTTTTAAAAGATTTTATTTTATTTATTTGACAGAGAGAGACACAGCTAGAGAGGGAATACAGGCAGGGGGAGTTGGAGAGGGAGAAGCAGGCCTCCCGCCGAGCAGGTAGCCCAATGTGGGGCTCCATCCCAGGACTCCCAGTGATGAAGTTCTAGAACCTAAGTGAGGTTTGGTGGGGTGAGGTCTGGAGCCAATGACCAAGAAAGAATTCTTGAGACATCTTTGGTGCAAAATGGTGGTTTATTAAAGCACGGGGTCAGGACCCGTGGGCAGAAAGAGCTGCTGCCCCGTTATCCTGAGGAATGGCTGATTATATACACAGGAGTTGGGTAGGTGAGAACAAAGGGGGTGATGTTAGTCTCTAAGGAATTTTGGAAGCAAAGTCTCCAGGACCTTGAGGGGCTAACTATTGTTGGGAGAAAGGTTATTTATTACTAGTAGTAAAAATCTTCTTGTGAGACCCTTTAGATGTTTATTAGTGGGCCATATGCTTGGGAATGATTCTCAACACTATCTTGGAGATCTAGAGATAAAGTTTCACATTTCTCCTATCAAGTGTCTTTGTTAGTGAGATTTGGGTTAGAAGAAATTTAACTTTATTTAGGGCTTGAGGAACTGAGTTATTTGCCTCTGGAAATTGTGCTATTGTTAAGATAGCCTCCTTGTTGTAAATGTCTAGGACATTGGTAAACTAAGGGAGACTCCTGTCTTGCAGGATTGTGATCTCTGCAAGTTAACTATTTGTTTCTCTTTTATGGCAGTCAGGGGTGCCTGAGGAATGTCACGCATATTACTGAGGGGAGCGGGTGGAGAGGGGGTGCAAGGTGCCAGCTTTTGCTTTGTCCTCAGCCAGCCTCCTTCTTCCTCATCACCAGGACTCCCAGGACTCCAGGATCATGACCTGAGCAGAAGGCAGACGCTTAAGGACTGAGCCACCCAGGCGCCCCTTAAAGAAAGTTTTTATTGAAATTGCGTGATAATACTCTTATTTTCAAGCCAAAGGAAAGTTTCAATTAGGGGAATTAACCCACACCTCTTCCTAAATATCCCATGTAATATTCTTGGTAAAAAAATTCACTCTAAATATTGGGCTCTTTAGTTAAAAAGAAAAAAAAAAGAACACTTTTAGGCATTGACACTTAGATTTTGTCAAGTAGCAGCTATAAAAGGTAGGTTGAATACGGTGGTTGAGTAGAGGTAAGTGAGTCTCCTTAACGTAAATGAAGCTTAAAACAGAATCGGGGGGCGCCTGGGTGGCTCAGTGGGTTAAAGCCTCTGCCTTCGACTCAGGTCATGATCCCAGGGTCCTGGGATCGAGCCCCACATCGGGCTCTCTGCTCTGTGGGGAGCCTGCTTCCTCCTCTCTCTCTCTGCCTGCCCCTCTGCCTACTTGTGATCTCTGTCTGTCAAATAAATAAATAAATAAATCTTTAAAAAAAAAAACAAAACCAGAATCGGGATTGAACTGACCAGTCACTGTGTCAGCTTGCTTGTTTTATGATTGTTGACTGTTGACAAGACTTTTATGAACCATCTCTGTCTATAAAAGCCTTAGTAACTCTACTAGTTAAGTTCACATAAAGTCAAGTAATCATACAAGGATACTTTCAAATTTCAGTGTTTTAATGTATCCCAGGAACAAAGCATCTTTGCGTGTTTTGGTACTTGAGTGTCAAAAAGTAGATATATAAAAATCAATGAGCAGTAGCTTTGACTGTTTTGCAGTGTTTGGTTACTTGTGGAACCATTCAAGGTTCAATGGGGTCTGAATATCAGCAGGCCTGCCACACCAGTCCTGTTTCCAGAATAATCGCAGGTTCTTGTGGTAATTAAAAGTTCTGTAAATTAGGGTGCAACTATATGTGTAGAATTGAAATTGTCAGGACAAAGCTAGTGAGAATGCTGTGATTAGAGCCAGGAGGAATTGGGAATACCTGCCTGGTAGGGAAACTAGTTTGCCTGGGGAGAACTTAATTACGGTGAATACAAAGAAAAATACTGGAATCACTTGAGGGAGAAAAAGGCTGGTGCTTAATTTTGAAAGGTTGTATTGGCAGCAGTTATATATCTTAGAGGAACTATAAAAAAATAAGCTGTTGTTTCATACAGTTAAAATGATGTCACATTTTTCCTTAGCAGTTTGAATTTGGGGATTACTTATAGTGCATTTATTAAGCTAGACCTCTATAGCTTTTTAAATCCTCTGTGATTTGGGATGTGAATAGTTAGCTGTCTTTGTAAGTTTTTTTTTTTTATAACCTGACAAATGGATATATTTGTAGGGATGATTTCTTTTCTATTTCTTTATTAATCTCCCTACCTTCCTAGTGACTTCTAGATCATCAACATTTGGAGGATATAGTGAGCCGAAGAATTATGTGGAATTTGAAATAGAAAAAAACTTCTTGTGCCTGTAAAATATATTGAAATAAATCAATTTCACCAGAACTTAGATGAATGTGATGTTTATTATATAATTTGCAGTAAAAGGACCATCCTTCTTACACACTAGTACAATATATGAAGAAATGTTATAAACTATGTTACTTCCTTTTAGATGTACTTTGTGGTAACATGTCTTAATTCTTGCTCTGTGATTAAGGTTTATATGAACGACTGGCACTGGCATTCTAGAGTGGCATAATGTAGATTCTAAGAACCTCAGTCTCTCTTATTTTTATTTTTGCTGTCATTGTTGTCAGTTTGCTCCAGACTACTGAAGTTTTGGCCCCTAGCAATGTCCATTGGTATAGAGTATCAGTGCACTAAAACATTTTGCATATTTTTAATTTTTAATACCAGAAATGTGATGTCTGGTATTCCAGTCACTGAGCCAGAATTCTGATTCCAGTTCTTAATCAAGTTTTACCTATGTTAGTAAGTCAGTGTTCTGTCCTTTTTGTTGTTTTACCAACATTTTATATTATGTGATATTATTTTGATTTTGAAAATAATTTCTGGTTTTCCTTTTTAAATCTTCGATACTCATCTTTTTTCTTCTTTCTTCCTTCCTTTTTCCTTCTCATAATGTCATGAGTTTGAAATTGCTCTCTGCAGAGCTTCTTTTAAATTATTGATTTATTAATTTTTAAAATAAATACACAAGACATAAAATCCAAAATGAGAAAAGCAGTATACAAAAAGGCTCTCATCCTTGGCCCCTCGCCATCCAGTTCCACTTGCCAGAAGTTACCACCTATAAACAGTTTTGACGAGAGGTGCAGAAGGTAGACTGTATCATGTATAGTGGTGTAGTAATTAACAGAGACATAAGTCATGTTGACAAGAATAATCAATGAAATAGGAAGAAGTAGCAGCTAGTGAATCACGAAAGGAAAAGTTGGATGCCAAATACAACAGACAAGTAGAGCTTCTACTGGGCCATAAGAACCTCTGGCAGATTACCAAGAAGAATAAGATTCCAGGTCACCTAAACCTGAATGTACTACTTCTGAGACATTCCTTACTCCTATATATTGTAATCTGACAATAACGTTTCCCTATCTGAGGTAATTGGGGCATATCCCTATTCTTATTACAAGAACCAATAGCATAGGTCACAGACAAAAATGTGTCTGCTAAATTTCAGCTCTTCCACCCACTATAGGGAGGTCTCTCAATCTCTGTTATCCTCTTCAATGATAACAAGTTAATACCAGAGTGCAGTGTGATGAAAGGAATGGAGCCTAACAGGAAAAATTCTGTATTGTTAAAATCATTGACTTCGTGGAATTGGAAATAATATATCTACAATGTTATTCTATTCTCTCTGAAGAAGCGTTTCAAAATCTTTAGTTCTTAAGAGGAATAAGAAAAAAGGAAAAAGGAAAAAAAATAAAAGATTCCATTCTTAACAAGGAAAGAAATATGAAAAGCATAGTGTGTAAAATAGTAGCCAGATAGTAAAAAATGGATTAAATATGCAAAATGTATTGATATAATCAATAGATTATATTAGAAAAAATATTTTAATGTTTTATAGTCAATAAAGAACAAGAGGAAAAACAAGTGATGTATGAAAATTATAGAAATGAAGTGAGAGGAAGCCCATTTCACAACCATTGCATTAACAAATACAAGGTCAAAGTTAACACATAAATTAAACCAATTCCTTCTGTCACTCTTCTCATACATATTACCCTGGACCATCTTCAAGTCACCTTGATCTTCATTATTTATGCCACTCTTAGTTCTGTGTTCTTTTATTCTTTGAAACTGTGTCTCTGCCACACAAATACCAGGAGATGTGGCATTTTAGGCTTAGAACTCCTGTCACAATTTGGATTTGAAGTTACCTTCTGGTCTTAAAGATATTTGGACTTATCCTTGCAATTGTTTTGAACATTGGTTATCATATCACAAGTGAGAAAATAAGTATATTTTCAAAACAAAGCATGAGGATAAATCCAACCATTTTTTTTAAAGATTTTATTTATTTATTTGACAGCCAGAGATCACAAGTAGGCAGAGAGGCAGGCAGAGAGAAAGGAGGAAGCAGGCTCCCTGGTGAGCAGAGAGCCTGATGCGGGGCTCCATCCCAGGACCCTGAGATCATGACCTGAGCTGAAGGCAGAGGCTTAACCCACTGAGCCCTCCAGGCACCCCTAGTTATCCATTTCTTAGGAGGAGCACAACAGAGATTATGAAAGTTGAGATTTTCACAATTAAAAGCTGAAATTTAAGAGCTGAAATCAGTTCCATTGACTAACATGGAATTATAATTATTTATGAGCATGTTGATTAAACACTGGTGATAGTTGGATAAAATACATAATATATAACATCTAATATTGACATACAGAGCATATGTTATATTTTATAACAATTACAACATATAATAATATAAAATATATATAGCAATGCTATTTAAGTTTTAGCAACATAAAAATATGTAACAACTTTATTACAAAAATGTGTGTGGTTTTTACATTTTTTTTAAAGATTTTATTTATTTATTTGACAGACAGAGATCACAAGAAGGTAGAGAGGCAGGCGGGGGGAGGGGGGAAGCAGGCTTCCTGCTGAGCAGAGAGCCCAATGTGGGGCTCGATCCCAGGACCCTGGGATCATGACCTGAGCTGAAGGCAGAGGCTTAAACCACTGAGCCACCCAGGCGCCCCTAGCATATGTCATTTTTATGTTAAATTTTTAAAAATGTAAAAACCAGGCGGCGCCTGGGTGGCTCAGTGGTTTAAGCCTCTGCCTTCAGCTCAGGTCATGATCTCAGGGTCCTGGGATCGAGCCCTGCTTCGGGCTCTCTGCTCAGCGGGGAGCCTGCTTCCCCCTCTCTCTCTGCCTGCCTCTCTGCCTACTTGTGACCTCTCTCTCTCTATCAAATAAATAAATAAAATATTTTTTTAAAAAAAGACATATGTTAATATGTATAGGGCTAGCACAACAGTATGCCATTGTGTAATGCCAGCTACCTCTCCCCTGAAACGCTGACTGAATTTTACCCTGAGAAGATGAAGTTAACTTTTGTCTGGATATGCATAACTGATGTGTCAATCATCAAATATTTCTGAAGTCTATATCATGTGCAAAATTTTGAATTAAGATTCAGAGAGAATTCCAAAGAAATAATAACAGAAAATATCATGCCCTTGAGATTGTTACAACCTACTGTGTATAGCAAACTGACAATTCCAAAAAGCTCAAAAAAGTGTTTTACAGGTACACACTGACCATAACAACTATTGCATTTCTGATAAGTTGGCAGCATTGGAAAACTAACAGAAAGAGAAAAAGAAATTGTAGGTGAGAGTCTAGAGTAAAGTGATGGAGACAGAAACAGCAGAAATTTTGAGGGACTATATTGGATGTCATGATGTAGAATAGGAAGGTCACTACTAAAGATTTGGCCGGAAATGAAAAAGGCTGGAACCCTGGGATCTGCCATACCCTTGACAAGCTGGCGATGCCAGTTTAAAGATTCAAATATGATTCCTAGTTAGGCATCATTGAGCAAGCCATTGAGCAAGGACATGACTAATATTTCCTGTGTCCTGTACTTTTCTCTTTAATTGGATATGCTCTTGAATTTCACCTGCAGACTCAGATTCACTTCCCTGTCATCTGGGAGGTCAGCATCTCCATTCTTACCATCTGGTGTTCGTTGAAGTGTAGCTGTGCTACTTCTTCGAGTGCCTGATACGGTTGGGAGGAACCCTGGGATCTTTTGACCTTTCCATCACAATGCTTCCTAAACCTTCTCTTCTGCCTTGCTAGCCGCCTAAGGTCTCAGGTTTTCCTGAGACTAGGACATTGCTCCAAACCCGTTTTCTAGTAAGTCTTTGTCTCTTCTGAGTATTTGGCTCCAACTTTCTCCTTTTTCTCTCCTTCAACTCACATACATTTGCTGTTCAGCTCCTGGCTGGGTCCTGATATAAAGGGATACATCGCTCTAAGTGATGATGACATGGAATTACCATTTGTCATTGAATTATCTCTGCTTTTATGTACCATCCACTGAATGGAATCACCCACCATTCACCCCAGATACTGACATGCTAAAACTTGTTGAGCCACTCCTGATATAGTGGCCCCTTGGGATACTGGCCATCGACTGCTTGGCTCCCCTTGTCTAAATTAGTTTGTGCTGTCAAGTTAATCGTTCCCCTGTGTGGTGCTTTAATGAATACATACTTCTCAATTCCAACCTTCCTCACCCATGAACACACCATTCCTCATAGCTGTGTCTCGTCTCATCATGTCTTAGTGATCACATCTTTAGCTGTGGCTACTGACTTCAGATTACTTGTAGTAGAATGGGGCAGGAAGGAATAGGCCTGGATTGGCATTCTGACCACTCCTTGAAGCCAAACCAAGCTATATGGGAAAATATTGGGGAGGTGCTCCCAATGACCAGGCCTCACACAGGACCATGGCCAGGTCTGAAATGTCCTCAGTGCCATTCCCAGTCTCCAGTGGGAGACATAGAAAAATTATAGGAATGTTCACCTGTTGATGGAGCCTCATCCAGGGGCGATGGCACAATTTTCAGTCTCTTGAAATAGTCCAGTATGGTTTCTACTGGTACAGTGATATAAGCAGTGAAGAGAAATTTAAATTATCAGCTAGAAAAAGACATGGTGTCCCAGGTAGTAAGGCAAACAGAGAACATCCAGGTGCATATGGCTGGCAATCCAAAAGTTTAGGATGAAGTGGAATTGTTTCAGAACATGGTGGTGAGGCATCTAAGGATCTATGGTGACAACACTCAGAAATAGTGGTAGACAGTTGGCATGGAGATGAATCAGCTGGGAAGTGGACCTTAGCCATTTAGCAGGAATTTGAAGCATAGTTCATAGCTTTTTAGACAGGAAGCTGGGGTGAGTGTAGTTGAAAAGAAAAGAGAGCCAAGAGCAAGGCAGGTGTACAGGGACTTTGAGAAGAAGAATTGAAAACCAAGCATCAGAGTAGAAGAGTGTTTGTAATAGCTGGAGCTACAGGGGCCAAGGGTGTCTAAGACTCTCAAAGAAGTCAAGCATCTGTATTCCCAAAGGTCCTGAATGCCAGCAGGCATGAGGAGCTCAGGGGAAGTTGCAGTCATGTGCAGGTGTAGGTCAGCATCCAGAAGCAGAGTCAGAGCTCTGTTTCTCAAAGTGGCATCTCATAGGGAGGAATTATGGACCAGGAATTAGGCTGGGCCTGATATAGGCCCAATGAGAGGGTGTTCTTCTACCAAACTTACCTTGGGATGGAGTTCAACATCATCAGGTTGAAAGTGGTTAGACAACTTGGTTGTCTAGGTCTCAGCAAGAGGGGAATGAAAATTAAGATGCGTCAGATGATGCTACTTTATATTTATTATTTATTTTATCTTCCTAGGAGCCTGAATGAGGATGTTACCCTCATTTTCTGGCTTAGTCCCAGACAAATATCTTAATAGACAGACAAATATCAGAAAACAGGGCACAAAGGACTCTGAGCTTTGTTTTTGAATATTTGTGCAATGTGCTCTGTTAGTATCGACTCAGTTCCAGTTGTTTCCTTTAGGATTCTTGTTCACGGGGAAGAACTGGGTCAGATTAGGCAGCATTCAGCAGGAAGCTACAGAGTTCAAAGACCTCCTGACTCAGAAAGCCTTCGTCAGCAAGTTCTACAGAACCCTGACTAAATGAAACCAGCAAGGCGAACACGTCCTTTGAAAAATGTTGAATTAGGGCACTGATCATTTTATTTTATTTTATTTTAAGATTTTATTTATTTATTTGATACAGAGAGTGAGAGAGTGAGTATGAGAGAGACCAGGAGCATGGAGGAGAGGGAGAAACAGACTCCCCACTGAGCAGGGAACCCGATGCAGAACTCCATCCCAGGACCCTGAGACCATGAGCTGAAAGGCAGACGCATAACTGACTGAGCCACCCAGGTGGCCCAGGGCACTGATACAAGAGCTGTGCTTCTCTGTGCTGAAAAATACTTATCGCGCAGACCACTTGGTTATAACTCAACCTCTCTCAACTAGTGGTTATACACAGAAGGAATACGGTGTTTGCAGATGAGGATTAAAAGCAAATGTATGCGTATATGTGTATAGACACACGCACACATATGCACAAACCCCATACCCTCAGAACTGACCAGTGGCCTGGCTACTAACATTCAAGGTTAGAAATTTTAAAAGGAACCTATTGTAGAAATATTCTGTCTCATTGTAGCAAGAACAAAATAATGCTGTTCTTTTTTTATGACTATTTTCAAAAGCCAAGCAATATCACCCAGTGTTCGATCTTCTTCAGCTTACAGCAGGAGAATGTAGTGGTAAAGGGAGCAAAAATATTTTAGATTCAGTTAGTAAAGTTCCAGAGTGTATTTGTGATTAGTTTTGAGTATTATTATTGTCTCTGATGTTATGGTTTCTATCAATCATTAATATTATTTTCTTTCAATATAGCATGCGATTATTTTCGAATGCAACTTTTTTTAGTCTTCATCCATGTTTTTCCCAGGAGGGGTCTTATATAATTTAATATATGTTGTCCAAATGTTTATATTTTATTTCTCACCTGAAAGACGGCAGAACCTTGATGCCTTCCTTAAATATTTCTGAGAATCTTTGGAATACTCACATTTTCACCATGTCCTTGGGGCTGTGTCTCATTTCCTTCGTCCTGCTTGGCGATCTCACCTTGCCTTGTGCTAGTCATAAGGCTGCACTCCCACTGTTCTGATCGATGAGTGTAAACAGGGTCCTTTCCAAATCTATAAGCAGCTGTTCCTCTTGGGGTTCACAAGCCCTCAGCTGCTGGTCTGGGACCTCACATCACTTAGAGAACCCAAGTTCTACAGACTAAGCAGACAATCTCTAACCTAACAAAACTTAGGATAGATTACCCTTTCCTGCCCAGATGCCTTTGATGGACTGACAGAAGACATGGGGTCCAGTCTGAAGTATTTGCCGTTGGCTCACCTCACCAAACACTACATGTTCACAGATAATGCAGGGATAGTAGTGGTTCAGTTTTGGATGGTCCCAAATAAAAACCATGTTCTCCAAATGACTACATTTTGTTTGCTAGAAAATGTGAGGGCAGTTTTCTTTCAAAAGACTTCAGTTTCATCTCTCTGGTGACTCCCCAAATCTGTAGGAATATAGAAATGTGCTTCATCCTTCACTGGGAAGTTATATACATGGTTGTGTTACTGTTGGGGGGAAGATCGCTTTCTGAAGCCACAGCATGTTTTCTGGGAGACTTTCTGCTAAGCTATAGAGTTAGCCACACCATCTTTCCAGAACCATAGTACTGTTTTTTTTTTTTTTGTTTTTTGGGTTTTTTAGATGTCTGGATCTGTGAGGTAATTGGGTTGTGAAAAAGCTTTACCTCCCTAGCAAAGCTGCTTTAGTTGCTGAAATCATGAAAGCATGAGTCTTTTTTAAAAAGTGTTTAGTTGCCAATTACTATGAGGAAACACAATAAAGATAAATGAAGACATGGGGTGGTAATAGAACTCCTATAGAGTCTTCTAGCAATGGCCTTATTCTGTGCTTTTTTTTTTTTTTTTTTTAGGAAGATCCTGTCCTCTTGGTGTCATTCTTTAAATCTTTAAATTCTGAGGATACTTCTTGATGTTTCCTATTTCATTAAAAAGAAATGAATGACCTATTGATTAATGACCACTGTCCAACACACCCATTTCTTTTTATGTGTGTTTTTGGTTACCTTAGAAATGACAGCAAATTATGTTTTCTGGAGAACAGCACATCATCTGTGATGGGAAAGCTGTTTAAATATTCCTTAGCCACAAATGGATCACTTACCTTCTGAGTAACTTACTAAAGACAGCTTCCTTTTTAACCTCTAGCTTTACCATTGCTTTACAAGGACAAGTCACCTTGTCTCATTTATTCTATAGAACACTATGCTTTTAAAGCTTCTATTTTGATGTAAATCATATCTGGTAGGGACCACAAAGACACAGGCATCAAAAATCATAAATTCCCATATTTGAGGAGTTTATGCAAAAATGGGCAAACTGTTTAGATTTCTTAAGATGATATATGCAGAATTAACTTGATTTTTCTATGACTGAAATTAATTTTAATGATGGGTTTCCATTCCACTCAGCAACTCATTGTATTCATGGTATTCTTGGTTCAACCAGGATTTTTACTCAGTGTGGGATTTCTTTGCTTCTCCTGGAGTTATGTCAATGGATTATGTAGGGATTGGTCCTAAGTCCTTAACCCCAGCCCATGCTGACATCCATTAACAGATAGTGTTCGTATGATTTTTGTTTTTATCAGCACCAAACGCAGGAGACATCTACTCAAAAGATGCATTCTTTCTGTGGTCAAGTTATTGGCCAACACAAGTCACTCAGCATCCCCCTTATCCTCACCATGTGGGCCTCCGGATCTACTGGCTTTCTCTCACTAACTCTGCGCCCTTCTCAAGGAAGGTTCTGTAGGCAATGAAATGATTGGTGGGTGCTCTACCAGGTCTTGCTTGCCTAGACATGACTCAGTCATTTCTTGCTTCTCCATACCATGTGAGATTGACTGTAAGTCTTGACATCTCCCAGAAATAGAGGTGCAGGTTCTGTTAACTTTAAGATCCCCCACATAATTTCTTGGATTTTAGAGCCCCAAATACAAGGCTTAGAGACAAGGCAATAAACATAAGGAATAGGGTTTAAAGCTCCTTCTCAAAGACTTACATCAGCATTTAAATCTATTGCCTCCACTGGGACGCCTCTCCTTTGATACCACTCTCTCCTGTCCCTGTTTTTATTTGTTGATTTAAGAAGGATTAGTATAAATAATTGAGTCCAATCAATCATAGGTTTTTCTATTACTGTGGCTTATGACTTATGACATAAAGTTTATGCCTTGGGTTCTACTGAGCTCAAAATCAAGTCATGATCTTGAAAATTGTTCTTAAACTAACTATACCATGATTTTTGAAAATCCATTTAGGAACTCAAAACATTCCATTTCTGTTTGAGCAGCTTGTCCTGAGGCAAGAAGTGTCTGCTGTCTTTACACAGGGAAGAGGGCTTTCATGTGATAAAGGATCACAGAGGGGAAAATACATTTTCTTTTCATGTTTCAGAATACATCCACCATACATAGGTAGGACAACTGCATTAAAAACAAAAAGTAAAGACTTATACCATGTTGCCTTAATGCTTTCAGATAAAAACATTATACAAAATCAGCATCTACAGTCATTATTTATCAGAGGAAAAAACATTTTGTCATAAAAACCTATAAAAGGTCATAATCTAAAAATAAAACAGTCCTTTCTTTATTGAGCATTATGGGGAAAAAAACCACCATATTTTCCTATTTATGGCATATACCCATATTCTGTCAGGGGGTTTGGGGGAGTTATTTATTATAGGATGTCACAGATCCATGAAGGAATCATTGTCTCTTCTCAAAAGTCAGATAAATTTGAATACTGCCATATTTCTGAGTAGAACTTTTTGAATAAGACCGCAGAAACTACACAGTGAAGAATAGACTTAGAAAAAAAGATATAAGTTTCTGACTAAAAAACATATGTAATCAAATACAAACACTGAATCTAAATTTCTGAGCCTGCAATTTAATTGATTAAGAACTGGGAAAAACAGTAACTATATATTTAAGTCATGTTGGTCATTTAAAATGGATGAAGTATGGAAAATACCTAGCTCTTGGTGGGACTTCAGTTAATATTCATTTATATCCATTTCATTCTAAACTGTAAAACTAAGAAGGAAATGTTTATGCCATTTTATGCAAAACCAGATACTTTTATCATGCTGTATACATTCATTCCCCTTTCTCAAAATACTTAGATTTAGATGAGTGAATCAAATGCCTCTTCCTTTTAGGCAGGCAAGAGATTGCTGTTGATGTTCAACAGAATAAAATGGCTGGCAGAGCTAGGAAGATGTATGGGTTAGTTTAGGCTAAGATCTGCTGTGATAGAAAATGACACTGAAATCTCAGAGGCTCACAAAAAAAAAGTTTCTTATTTTTGCTCATGCTGTGTGTGGATCATGAGCCTGCTTTAGCTCTGCTCCTTATCATCTTCATTCTGGAATTAGACTAGAGGAGCAGCCCTCATCTGGGGGAAATCCTGATCTCTTGGCTGAAGGACAATTGCAGAAGGCAGAGTCACATGAGGTCTCTTAGAACTTCTGCTTGGAACTGGCTTTATGTCCCAGTTCACAGGCCGAAGTAAGTTATGTGGCCAAGTCTAATGTTAATGGGTTAGGGAAAGAATATTCCACTAATAGGGAAAAACAGCAAGTATTTTGAACAATAATACAACCTAACAAAGTGAGTAAACGTAGAAGAATATAAAGAAGACAAGATATAAACAACAGAGAATCGGAGGTACTACTGGCAGCTGACTACTTAGTTCCAGTTTATTTGCTGTCATGGAGGATTATGGACCCAGAGTTACTAGATCTGTATTTTCAAAAGAAGATGAGGATTGGTGACTCTGTCCATTCATAGTTCATAGCTGGCTCTGAGCCAGGTCCAGCTCCTGGACATATCCCAGTGCCCTAGAGCTCTACTACCAGGTATCAGATTGTACCAGGGCTGGAAGGAATGGGCATCCACTATTGCTATACATGCCAGATTTTCAAGAAAAGCTGGGAATCTGGAATTTTATGTAAAATATTTACATTTCCTAAAATCAATTAATTTGAGTATTTTAATAACATAGTGTCAGACTAATGATACATGGTTTGAACAAAATCTGGCTCACTGACTAGTTTCTGAATAATATCGTGGTGTGGCTAGAGATCCTTCCACTTTTCTGAGTTGGCCGTGTCTAAGAGGGAGTAACCAAGCAAGTTGTCAGATTGCTACATAGTAAGTAAGTAGATCATTTTCTTTTTCCATTGTTGGGGAGTGGCCAGCTTCTAGGGACTTCATTTTGTGTGACTAATATGTCTAATATTTAGGTGGAAAGTGAAGGATTTGTTCTATCACATGAAACATTTACACTGATAGAATTAGATATTCTATAATAAAAGTGAATAAGACCAAATGGTCTTTTAAGTCCTTTCTAAATTTGCATTTGTAAATGTTCGTAAAGCTACAATGCAATGGAAGTTTTTAAAATTTTAAAATTAAAAAGATGACTGGCATCGTATGGGTGCAGTTTTAAATTTAATACACCATAAACATCATAGCAGAAAGGTATATTAACTAGATGTAAAACTCAGGCTACAGAACAATTAAGGTTAAGCAGAAGCTCATGGAAAGTCACTCACAGTAATATGGGGAAGTTACTCACACTAAATTAAAAATGAGATAATTGAACTTTTCTTTTCATATCTAAAAAGACTGCCTTCTTTTCAGAATATGGAGGTAAAGTCGTGCCTTACCCTCCATCTATTTGTTTAACATCCTAATCCTTGCTATGGTCTGGAATTAGGACCACAAAAGCCACATTTGAAGTATAGGAACATATAGCTAAAGGGAAGATACAGCATTTTAGCTCACCCTGTATCTTCCTCACCTAACAGAGTGGATGATACCAAAATAGACATTCAGTATCCTGTTAAATTAATTCATATTCAAGATGATAAAGATTTTCTATCAAAATAATTGAACCCCCCCATTTAATATTCTAGTTAAATAACATAAGACTTGAGACCAAGCATACAAGTTTATTTTGCTTTACTGTAATTACATTGAGCCACTTGACCTGAATGAATTACTAGAGAGAAGGATTTTAACTGCAATTCCAGAATTCCAGATTCAGATGACTTTTTCCCCTTCCTTCTTTCCTTCCTTCCCCCGACTTCCTCCCTATCTTCCTTCCTTTCCTCCCTCTCCTCATCGCTCCTTCCTTCCTCCCTTTCTTTCTCTGTCTCCTGTTCTTTTCCTTCCTTCCATTCTTCCTTGCTTGCTTGCTTCCTTCCTTCCTTCTTTTTCTTTCTTTCTTAGACATAAAGAGTACCAAATGCCTATACAGAGGTTTTTTTCTCTCATCTTTTTCAAGCCTCACAGTAATCCTTTGAGGTGGATATTAAATTATAACTTTACTGTTACAAATGAGGTAAGATGGTTCAAAGTGACAAAGTCACTTGCTGAGGTGAGCACACCTTATAATTAGAAATGAAACTGGTGGATCTCCAATTCTGTTTCTTTCCATTATGCTTTTCATTAAGTTTAGCTCTACCTAGGATCCCTAATCACGGTTTTAAAGATTTTTTTCTTATTTATTTATTTATTAAAATTTATTTATTTGACAGAGAGAGATCACAAGTAGGCAGAGAGGCAGGCAGAGAGAGAGGGGGGAAGCAGACTCCCCGCCGAGCAGAGATCCTGATGCAGGGCTCGATCCCAGGACCCTGGGATATTGACCTGAGCTGAGCGCAGAGGCTTAACCCACTGAGCCACCCAGGTGCTCCCCTAATCATGATTTTAAGCATCAATTCTTTAACCAATGACTGAATAAATGTGAAGTACTATTTATCCACATGAACATATAAACTCTAAGGGAATATATCATTTGAAGAAAGATATAAAAGAATAAAATTATCTGTCTATTTATCTATCTATAAACTTCTATATAGAAAAAAGGAAACCAAAAGTAAATCAGACATCTGGTATACATATATACCAGATGTCTGCTTGACTTATTTCTGGTTTCCTTTTTTCTAAATAGAACTTATCAGTTTTAAATGCCCTGAATCATTGATGGCATTCCCTGTTACAATTTGCATCAGTGACTGTCAGATAACCAATCAAATGTCACTTTAACTTCCAGTATTAACTTAGGAGAACAGCTTGCTACAGAAACAGGAAAATAAAATCTTCATCCTCCTCACACACACATTTCCTCTCAATGGCCAAAGAATCTGCCCAGTCCCGAGGCATCTGGTCAGCAACATCACCATGGTGGCATTGATGTTTCTACAGTTTGCAGAGGAGAGCAGGGATGTCTGGTCACCCCCTCAGCTTTTACGAGTGTCTGCAGCTCACTTTGTCATATAGCAGGAAATTCAACCACCCTAATTCTGCCAACTTTATCTGCCTACTGTCAGCAGTTCAGGTTTCTAAGCCAACAGGCTTATTTTTATATTCCCATTTTTGTAATTATGAAATATTTCAAATATAAATAAAATAAAAATGATATACCTGACAATCCTATACCCATCACCCAGCTTTACAAATTTAACTTTTGCCAGAATTATTTCAGTTAAAAAAAAATAAGAAAACTCTCAAATTTTATTTTCTTCCTCTCCAGAATTTTCCCAGAGGTAATCTACTATCCTGAGTTTGGTATAGATCATTTCTATAAATATTCATGTATTTTTTAAAAAGATTTTTATTTATTTATTTGACAGAGACAGATCACAAGAAGGCAGAGAGGCAGGCAGAGAGGGGGAAGCAGGTTCCCTGGTGAGCAGAGAGCCTGATGCAGGGCTCAATCCCAGGACCCTCAGATCATGACCTCAGCCAAAGGCAGAGGCTTAACCCACTGGGCCACCCAGGTGCCCATAAATATTCATGTATTTTTATTCATAGCACATATTCATAACAATAGGAAGGCATTGCTTTGCATGTTTTATAAAATATGGTAAAAATGTTTCCATCTTCTGCACTGTGCACTTTTTGTTCAATGTTATGTTTATTTAGTCTTACAGATACATGTAGCACAAGTTCATTTATTTTAATCACTGTATAAGATTCAATAGAATAAATATACAAGGATCTTTTGGTCAATATTCTGTTTATGAGCATTTAGGTTTTTGTTTTTTGTTTTTCCCTTTCCTTTCCTTTCTTCTTTCCTTTTCCTTTGTGTTTTCTTTCTTTTAGATTTTTATTTCAAAACGAGTTACAGGAACAACGTTTTGTGCATGTGTGCCAGAATTTTAAAATGTATATAAATTAGACAAAGAATTGTATTAAAAAATATACACAACTTCAACTTTACTGAATATTGCTAAATACTTCTCCAAATCGATGCAACAGACTTACCTTTCTTTCAACAGTGTATGAAAGAACACATTGCTTCACAGCCTCAGCAATATTTGATATTATCAGACTTTATTTTGTTCAATATGATGGATGCACAATTGTATCTCATTAGTGAGTTTGAACATCTTTTTCTGTTTATCATTTAGGTTTTCTGTTTTGTGAATTGTTTATTCATATCTTTGCCCAATTTGGGGGAAGATTATCTGTATTATTGATTTCTAAGAGCTCTTTATATAAATGTAGTACATAAAGCCTTTAAGGCTTCAATAGTCTTCTCAGGCTTGGCTTTTTTTTTTTTCTCCTTGAATTGTTTATGGTGGACTTTTTTTTTTTTTGTCTTTTTCTGAGAGATTTCTAATTCTAATGCTGCCAATTTTTTTAACCAGTATTTATTTCATATTTTGCATCTTATCTTAGATATCCTATTTGCTCTGAGGTAATAAAGTTTTTTTTCTTATTTTTTATTATAAATTTTAAATTTCTCACTAAGTCAGTAATTCACTATTGTCGATTATGTATGTAGTATAAGGTTAGATCCAGTTTTTACTTTGTCTTCTTTCTTCCCTTCCTCCCTCCCTCCCTCCCTTCCTTCTTCCCTTCCTCTCTCCCTCCCTCCCTCCCTCCCTCCTTCCCTTCCTTCCTTCCTTCCTTCCTTTCTTTGATAACCCATTGTTCAACACGTTTAGTTTTGTTTAGAGTTTTTGTATCTGTGCTCGCAGGTGATCTTGGAACATATTTTCCTTTCTTATACTGTCTTTGTCAGGTTCTGGCATCAGTTTTATACTGAACTGATTAAATGGATTACTGAGTTTCTCTCTTGATTTTTAGCTTTTGTCACACTTTATGTAAGATGGTGGAAATTGCCTATAAAAAGATATCACATTGGGGCGCCTGGGTAGCTCAGTTGGTTAGGTGACTGCTTTTGGCTCGGGTCATGATCCTGGAGTCCAGGGATTGAGTCCCACATCTGGCTCCCTGCTTAGCAGGGAGTCTGCTTCTCCCGCTGACTTCTCTCCTCTCATGCTCTCTCTCATTCTCTCCCCCTATCTCAAATAAATAAATTTAAAAAAAAAGATATCACATTGTTGGCAAATTTGAAGGGGTGGATATTTGGGGACAAATGGATAGTTTTTAACCTACTGATTCAGTTGTCTTAAGTCACTACTATCAGGTTTTTAATTTATTCTCATATTAGTCATATTAAATGTAAATGTAGAAATTTATTAAAGTATTCTCTTATGATTTATTAAATCCCTATGTCTTTAGTTTTGGGCCTTTTATTTCTAATATTGTTTAGTTTTGCATTTTCTAGTTTTCTTTGTCAGATAACCAGGGTTCAATTTTATTACTTTTTTCAAAAAATCAGGAATGGTTTTTATTGTTCCTTGATATTCTAGTTCATCTTTCTCTTCTCTCCACTTTAATTGCTTAATTCATTTTTAGAAATTTCCTTAGGTTTTCTCTAATTCTTGTCCTAGTTTTTGTTGTAAGCATAGTTAATTTATAGTTTATGATTTTCTAATGCAAGAACTTATAGCTATAAATTTTTCTCTTAGAACATTTAATTCCAAGTTTAATTTCATAAATTTAATATGTATTTAATATAATATATAATATATAATAAATATTTATTTAATATAATATTTAATGTAATATTTAATTTCTCTTCAAGTTTTTTTAAAGTAATCTCTGCACACAGTGTGGGGCTTATATGCACAACCCCAAGAACAAGAGTCACATTCTCCATTGACTAAAGCCAGCCAGATGTCCCTATAGTATTTGATTTTTTTAAAGATTTAAGTATAGTTAGGGGCACCTGGGTGACTCAGTGGGTTAAAGCCTCTGCCTTCGGCTCAGGTCATGATCCCAGGGTCCTGGGATCCAGCCCTGCATCAGGCTCTCTGCTCAGCAGGGAGCCTGCTTCCCTCTCTCCCTCTGCTTCCCTCTCTGCCTACTTGTGATTTCTGTCTGTCAAATAAATAAATAAAATCTTTTTTAAAAAAATAAGTATAGTTAAATTTATTTCTTATTTTCTTACTTTTTGTGTGACTTCTGTTTCACTTAAGAGTTATTTAAAAAGAGTTTCATTTTGTAAAATTTCCAAATGTATTTTTTCCTGTTCATTTTTCATTATTATTTTAAATTTGATTACATGTGGTTAATGAATGCAACTTGTATAATACCCGTTTTCTAGCCCTGAGGTTTTTTTGTGGTCAGTTTTTTTCCCCCCAGAAATAAGTTGTTATAGTAGTTTTTGGCAAATAAATAATTTCTTGATACATTAAGAACTTTTTAAAAACGTGGCTATTTGTCAATTTCTTTTTTTTTTGCAATATTTGCTTTATATATTTTGAAGCTCTAATATTGGTTGCTTTGAAGTTTTGACTAACAATTTTGTTAGTTTTCTTCTTGGCATTATATATTGACCCTCTTTTACCTTATTCTCTTTTGCCTTAAAACAAATTTTGTCTGATGTTACTATAGCTATAACTACAAGTTATTTTTTATTAGTATATGTCTGATATATACTTTTCCATTCATTTACTTTTCATTTTTGTATATTCTTAAGTTTTTCTGTCTTTTGTAAATAACATGTAGGTCAATTATATAGTTTTGTGAATATACAATAAGCTTTGTTGTGGTGTTTTTTAAATAAGTAAGTTTTTTCATATATATGTATTATAATTTCTGACATATTTGGATTAATTTCAACTATCTTATTTTGAGTTTTCTTTCTCCTTATTTCTTTTTATCCACTTTCCCACTTTCTATTTTGTGTGGATCATATTCTTTAATTCTCATTTAAGATTAATAAAATTTCATAGCAAAGTATCTAAGAATGTATTTTTATTAATATTACTTTAAGCTTACTGTACTTATAAACTAGGGATTTGTATTTTTCACAAAATGTGGGAAACTAAGCCATGGTAATTTTCAATATTGATTCATTTTCCATTCTTTCTAGAAATGTTAGAATCATTTGGATCCATGATTCTTAATTTCTTTTTAATATTTTTAATCTCTTCATTCAAAATCTTCCAATTTCCTAATATGGGTGTGTTTAATAAGATTTTTTTAAAGATTTTATTTTATTTATCTGGCAGAGAGAGAGATCACAAGTAGGCAGAGAGGCAGGTAGAGAGAGGGAGGGAAGCAAGCTCCCTGCTGAGCAGAGAGCCAGACATGGGGCTCAATCCCAAGACCCTGAGATCATGACCTGAGCCGAAGGCAGAGGCTTAACCCACTGTTAACCCACTGAGCCACCCAGGTGCCCCTTAATAAGATGTTTTATTATACTTTTAGTTTCTTAGGAACTGCAAAACAATTTTAAGTTACTCTTTATATATTTTTTGGTTATATGTATTTTTTATTTTTTTATTATTTTTTTAAAGATTTTATTTATTTATTTAACTCAGAGAGAGATCACAGGTAGGCAGAGAAGCAGGCAGAGAGAGAAGGGGAAGCAGGCTTCTTGCTGAGCAGAAAGCCCAATATGGGGCTTGCTCCCAGGACGCTGAGATCATGACCTGAGCCGAAGGCAGAGGCTTAACCCACTGAACCACCCAGGTGCCCCTATATGTATTTTTTAAATCGACCTTTTTGTGTTCACATTGTCTTGTTATCTTCTTCTATTTCAATTCCTTGTTCTACATCTAACACATATAAATCTACTTATTTTATAGCCTTGATTTTATTGCTAAAAAGTAAAACCATATGATCATCTCAGTAAATGCAGAAAAACACTGAACAAAGTAATTCAGTCTACCCAGGATAAAAACCAATAGGGAACTACCAATAGAATAGTATCTTCTCAAATTTTAGGGCATCTAAAGAAACCCACAAAGTTTTACAAATAATATCATATTTAATGCTAAAAGATTGAATGCTTTCAATGAAATTAAAAAAAAGACAAGATGCCCACTCTCATTACTTATATTCAACATTGTACTGAAGGTGTTATCTAGTTTAAAAAGCATAGGAAAGAAATAAAAAGTATGCAGATTGGAAAAGAAGTAAAACTATCTAGAAATACATATATTAAAAAAGTTACAACTAAATAAGATTAGTAAATTATTGACTACAAGATTAAATTCTGAAAATCAATTCTACTTCTTAAAAGTAGAAATAAAAAATAAAAAATTGAAATTATAGCATCAAAAGCATGAAATATATTAGGATAAATTTAGCAGACTGTGTAAGAACTGGTCACTGAAAACTATGAAAGTTTGAAAAATACAATATTGTTAGGATGTCTATTCACAAACTGAAGTGTGGAGTCTATATAATCCTAATCAAAATCCCAATAGGCAATTTCAAAGAAATTGACAACCTGATTGTTAGATACATATGGAAAGGCAAAGCACCTAGAATAGCCAAAAAACTGAAAAGAGAAAAAAATCAGAGGTCTTCAAAACATATTATAAAAGCTACATTAATCATGATAGGAAATATTGACATAGGGAATATATGATAGTTACATAGATCAATGGAACAGTATAAAGTTGACAAGAAGACACACATACACAAACACAGTCGTGTGTGTATATATATGTGTGTGATCTATCTATATATATATTTACATATATATATATACTATATATATATGGTCAAGGTATATTGGGAATTCAAAAGAGGATAATCTTTTAAACAAATGGTGTTATAATGATTAGATCTCCATATGAAAACAAAGGAAAGCAAAGTAAACCTTGAACCTTTACTCCACAGCATGTAAAACTAAACTTAGAATAGATCATTGACCTAAACGTAAGAGGTAAAATCATAAAATTTTGGAAGAAATCTTAGGAGAAAGTCATCATAATATTGATTTAAACAAAGACTTTTAAGACAGAACCATAAAAAGCATGAACTACAAAAAAAAAATGTAATCAGTTGAGCTTCACAAAATGTTAAACTTTTACTCTTTGAAAGATACTGTTAAGAAAATTTTTAAAAACCAAGCCACCCACTGTGAGAAAATACTTAGGGATATACATTTCTTTTTTTTTTTTAAGATTTTATTTATTTATTTGACAGAGACCACAAGAAGGCAGAGAGGCAGACAGAGAAAGAGAGAGAGGAGGAAGCAGGCTCCTGCCAAGCAGAGAGCCTGATGTGGGACTCGATCCCAGGACCCTGGGATCATGACCAGAGCCGAAGGCAGAGGCCTTAACCCACTGAGCCACCCAGGCACCCCGGGATATATATTTCTGATAAAATACTTTAACCCCCAAAATGTAAAGAACACTTACAATTCAATAAATTCACCTGAAAATAGACAAAATCTTTGTATAGATTTTTCACCAAAAAAGATAGGCAAATGAAAAAATAGCACATGAAAAATTTATCAAGATCATTAGTTATTAAGGAACTATAACTTAATACCACAGTGAGATACCACTATGTACCTTTTAAAATATCTTTAAAAAAATAAAAAATTCTTTTAAGTACAGTGTTGGAAAATGTTATCAACCAGACCTCTCATATATTGCTGATGTGAATAGAAAACAACTTTAACAGTGTTTTAAATAAACTTAAGCATTCACTTAGCCATGTGTGATCCAGAAACAACCCTCTTGGGTATTTTTCCAAGAGAAATGAAAGCATATGTACTCATGAAAATTTGTATATGAATGTTCATAGTAAATTTATAAATAATAGTCAAAAGCCTGAAAATGCCCAGGTGCCCATCACCAAGAGGGTGGATAAACAAAAAGTGCTGATTTCCATGCAACTGAGTAATATTCAGCTACTAAATGAAGGTATTAACAATGTGGTTGAATCTCAAATACATTATACTGAGAGCAAGAATCCAGACGAAAAGAATAAAAGAATATGTATAATATCCCATGGCTATCAAATTCTTAAAGAGGTAAAATTATAGTAACAGAAATTACATCAGTGGATTCTGGGGCCATAAATGGTCATGGTGGAGATTGACTCTAAAGGGATATAAAAGGAAATTTGGGGTGATGTAACTTATCTTTATCTTAATTATAGTGGAGTCTATACCAAAGCTATACACTTAAAATGGTCAGTATTATTACAAGACACCTGTACTTCAGTAAAGAAGATTTTAAAAACACAAATAATTTGCTATTCATCCCTAAGACTAAAGAAAAACTGAACAAAAAGTTTTCAGGTTTTAAAAGTAATTATATTTTGTTGGTAGTGTTAGCGTTATTATTCTAAGAATTTTACAGATGTACTGTAAAATGTAAAAGTAGTTATGTTATCTTTGAGAATCAGGATTTTTGGTGCAGGTGAAAGGAGAAACAGATAAGTCATATACTTTTAGCTAAATTTGAATTGAAGGTATCTCTGTGGATTCATGGTGTTTTTATCTTTTAAAAAAAAAAATCTAGCCCTGCTACTAAAAGGCAAACTTTAAAAATATGGACTGACCCAGTAGCAACGATTAGCTTCTTCCCCAATATTTAGTTTGTGATTCCTAACAACCATTTCCGATTAAAGTGAAATGAACAAGCAATTCTTGGGGAAATGGTTGATTTCATTCAAGTGTAGAGTGGGAAATATACATACGAGCCCAAAATGTCATACCAGGCAGTAAACTATTTTTTTTTTTTTAAGATTTTATTTATTTATTTGACAGACAAAGATCACAAGTAGGCAGAGAAGCAGGCAGAGAGAGAGGGGGGAAGCAGGCTCCCTGCCAAGCAGAGAGCCCGATGCGGGGCTCGATCTCAGGACCCTGAGATCATGACCTGAGCTGAAGGCAGAGGCTTTAACCACTGAGCCACCCAGGCGCCCCCAGGCAGTAAACTATTAAAACCTTTGTGAACGTACCAAGAAGACACTGGAGTCAATTAAAGACATTTTTACTAGCCATAGATGGGGCAATTTGAACTTGAAAAATAACTATAATCTCCATAGATTGAAACGTGCTTAAATATGATTTTATAATAATAGGTTAAAAAAAAAACTCACTAGTAACCATTCAAGCTTATTATTTTGAAGACTGGAAAATATAAGGAAATACTCAAGCACTTCCTTGTTTTGCTATATGCATTATAGGTTGGTAACAAGTAATTGATGAGGGAACTTTTTTTTTAAAGAAATTCTCCAGATAATATGTAAAGAAGGCATGATAGAAATAAAATCACATTTTTGCAGCTTCCACTGAAACAAGGAATCCGTTCAATAGTTATCAGCTGTTACTTACACCATCACAAGGAGAAATGACTAGATATTATGTATCTTCTGAAAAAAATACACAACACTACCTATGAGGTCACAGTTTAAAAACTGAACCTGAAACCAATCCAGCTTTGAACCTCATAATCTAATCATCATATGACAAAAGAGCATAAAAAACATCGTGAGGATACAGTCAACAAAAGCCAAACTATGGGAAAGTACAGAACAAATGACCCAGTTTTTTTTTTAATTATAAAAGAAGATAAAAATAGAGTGAGACTAAGGGTATAGATTAAAATTTATACGTTAAAATTTATAGATCAAAAGAGATGAAATATATCCCTATTCAAAATGCAATGAGTGGTCTTTATTGTATTCCAATTCAAATTTTTAAAAATTGGGGAAAGTTGTATATTGAATATTTAATAATATTAATAACTATACTAATTTTTAAAAACATAATAGCATTGTGGTTTTTTTAAGGAAAAATTTTTTTTAGAAATAGTATCTGATATGTGAGAGATATGAGATATACATGAACCAGCCTTACCCAGGACCTGATAATTATGTAAGCTGAGTAGGGAGTGTATCAGTTATTTGTACTCTATCATCTCTAATAGTGAATGTATTAGAAACTTCTATTAGAATAAAAAGAAAAATTTTGGAATGTCCACCCAAACAAAAATCACTTATGCACTATATATACAGTGTAAAACCTAAAAATGATTTTTAAAAAGAGAGAGAGAGAAAGAAAAGTTTGCCTTCTTTCTATTGGTGGTCTTCTTCCTGTATAACCACTGAGTGCTTTTATTATTCTAGTGTACTGACATGAAATGAAGTAGGACAAGGTAATTAAATTTCATTTAGTATTGGGTGCCTTTTGTAAAAAGACTGCATGAGGGGGCGCCTGGGTAGCTCAGTTGGTTAAGCGGCTGCCTTCGGCTCAGTTCATGATCCTGGAGTCCCAGGATTGAGTCCTGCCATCGGGATCCCTGCTCAGCAGGAAGTCTGCTTCTCCCTCTAACCTTCCCCCTTCTCAGTCTTTCTCTTTCTCTCTCAAATAAATAAATAAAATCTTAAAAAAAAGACTGCATGAAAGTTGCATGAATATATTCTGAATATATCTTCCAGAGTTCTTGTGATTACCTTACGATTAAAAATTTTTATTTATAATTATTATTTTTTTAAAGATTTATTTATTTGACAGATAGAGATCACAAGTAGGCAGAGAGGCAGGCAGAGAGAGAGGAGGAAGCAGGCTCCCAGCCAAGCAGAGAGCCCGATGCGGGGCTCGATCCCAGCACCCTGGGATCATGACCTGAGCTGAAGGCAGAGGCTTTAACCTGCTGAGCCACCCAGGTGCCCCTATAATTATTTTTCAAAGAGAAATCCTACCCTAGCAAATATTCATTATAAAAGTGTAAAGAAAGATGATAATAAATGTTTCTTCTCTAAATTTAGAACATAATTTGGAAAAAAATGTTAAGGAAGACTTTGATATAATATGATCCCACTTATACTATATATTAAACTATTGAAGTAGGAAACAATAATCAATGTGACCATAACATATATAAGGGAATATTACCAATAACAAAATTGTATTTGTGTTAACATTGTAACTTATCATGTTATCAGAAACATATGAAAGAATCTCATTTAAATACAGTTGAGTTGAGAAACCACGGTATGGCTAAAATTAGGTGTATGGGCTTTCTTTTTCATATTACAGAAGTGTTCATCAGCAAGCTGTTGGCTGATGTGACCTTAGCTTTGCAAAAGACATTCCAAAAATAAAACACACCTTCAGTGAGTCATGAAAAAAAAGAAAGAAAGAAAGAAAAAAAAAATGTTTTCCAGGGCTGTTGTATGGAATTTAAGAGAATTAACCTTTTCCTTTGATATAGTCAATTACTATTATATCTATTTGACTAATACTCATTTTTAATGCTACATAGTACACACATACATGCACACGCGCACACACACAGGAGATTTATGCATGTTAACAAGTCTGGCAAGCAACTGTTTTTCTGTTAGAAAGATATTGGGCAGAATTTACTGTGCTTCATTGTTACCTCTTACTCCGAAGTTGTTGATTTCCTTTATCTCGTTTTTCAAGTTCACAGTAAGCTGGAGTTATTAGAAAACATTTCATTCTTTTTCAACCAAATCCTTATCAGATACATCTTTCCAGTAAAACTTGCTAAGAACCTGTTTGAAACTATGTGAATTGGTCCTTAGCTGTCGTTGTAGCCTTCATGATTCTGGCCCCAGAACGAAGATATTAAAGAGCTTTTATGAGCTCTATACTTTTTTTTTTTTTTTTTTTTTAGATTTTATTTATTTTGACAGACAGAGATCACAGGTAGGCGGAGAGGCAGGCAGAGAGAGAGGAAGGGAAGCAGGCTCCCTGCTGAGCAGAGAGCCTGATGTGGGGCTCGATCCCAGGACCCTGGGACCATGACCTGAGCCGAAGGCAGAGGCTTTAACCCACTGAGCCACCCAGGCGCCCCATGAGCTCTATACTTTTTAAAAGAAGTCCTTCTCCACCCCTGGATAACTCGCCTATATTTTCTTTCCATAAGAATACTTTCAGGTTTTACATTTGGGTTTTGAAATCTACATGAGCCCCTTCTGCATAGGTAGTAAGCAGGAATTTTGTTTGTTTTATCCATATAGTGAGCTGGTTTTAATAAGACCATCTATAAAGTATCTGATTTTTCCTTATTGATTTGTGGAAACATTACAAATTAAGTTCTCCTTTCTACATGTGTCCATCTCTATAATCTCAGTTGTATTCACTGGTCTCTTTCTTTAGTTACATGTCATTATCACACGGTTTTTATTATATGGTTTTAGAACATCTTTTACAATCTAGTAAAGCAAGGCCCCTTTTGAATTCTTTTTGAGAGTTAACATAGCTATTCATGGACTCCTGTTCTTTTCTATAAATTTTAAACTATGTTTATCACATTCTTTAAAAAATCCATTTGGAATTTTAGGTTGGGATACGGGGTTCTGTTGAATGTATAGATTCACTTGGCTAGGATTTATATAATTATTTTATTAGGTATGCCCCAGTCAAAAGCATGGAATGTTTCTCCATCTCCATCTTTCAGAATTTCTTTTATGTCCTTTAATAGAGTTTTAACATTCTCTCTAAATAGGTCTTGAGTGTTCTTTGTTAAACTAGTTCCTACATATGTTCTAAAAATTTTTTTAACCAGTTTTGAATGCCATCTTTTTAGCACATACTTCTGGGAAAAGATACATTATTTTTATTCAATTTAACTTAATTTAGCAACTTTGCTAACCTTTCTTACAAACTGGAATTTTTAAAAATGTTGTTCTTTCTACATGATCATACCACTTATAAATTCTAATTTATAATCTTGGCACCTTCGTTTTCTTTTTCGTTCTTATAACTTCCTGTACCTTAAACAGGGTATTTGTTGTTGGTGGTGTTTTTAACCAAACTAAGGAGGTTCACTTCTAGTTCTAGAACATATACACTAATGAATGGAATGATTTACGTTATTCTTCCATTTTATTGTTACCCAGGTTTGCAGTTGAGATTATATAACATCATGAAATTAGTGATACCTTTCATTCTGTCCCTGTGTTTTAGAGCTAGTAAAAATAATGATTAGCACTAAATGTTATTAACTTCCCTATGTGATCCTAGATTGTAAGAAAGGAAGTCTACCACTTCAATTTTCAATAATGATTTATCTGTTTTTTAGGTTTTCTATTTCTTGTTGTACCACTTTGTGCATTTTATTTTATTTTTTTAAACAGATTTTATTTATTTATTTGACAGAGAGTTCACAAGTAGGCAGAGAGGCAGGCAGAGAGAGAGAGGAGGAAGCAGGCTCCCTGCGGATCAGAGAGGCTGGTGCAGGACTCGATTCCAGGACCCTGAGATCATGACCTGAGCCGGAGGCAGAGGCTTAACTAACTGAGCCACCCAGGCGCCCCACTTTGTGCATTTTAAATATTTTTAGATATAGAATAATTTCTTATAGGTTTTAAAATTTGTTAAAGTTTGTTTATTCATCATACCTTTTAAAAAACTTCTAGGTCTGTAGTGCTTTTTTTGTAATTCCTTATGAATGTTGCTATGTGCATCTACTCTTTTTCTCTTTCCTAAATTTGTCAGAGTTTTGTTTTATTAACATATTTAAGAATGGTGATTTGTTTACTGCTTTTTTTAAAACTTCAATGATTTTTGCCCTTTTCTTTATAATGGTCTTTCTTCTTGTTTCTTTGGTGTTGCTCAGTCAGTTTTTAAATAATTCTTTGATTTGAATACTTAACTAATTTTAATTTCAATTTTAAATGGAAAATTTTAATTTCCATATTTTTCCTGATCAGTATACTTAGAACTTTACTTAAGTACTGTGTACTCTCTCTTCCCACCTCTGTTTTTAATGTAGTATTCTATATTTATCTAGTAATTTAAACTTATTAATTATATTTTCAGATTACTTATATTTTTATTTATTTGTATTTGTTATTAAAGAATTTGATAGATTTTTAAAATATGATTGGTGCTTTATTTTTCTTGCAGTATTCTTATTTATTGCATTATATATTTTAATTAGCAATAATCGCGCCTCGGATAAACCTCATTGGCTACACATTTGTAACAGTTACGTATTCTGCTCTATTGTTCCCTTTTTGTTCATGTCTTTTTGTCCTTTATTGTGTCATTTTGCTTTAGGTTCTACTTTAAATTTGATTTAAATTTCTCAGATAGTCAAATAACTATTTCAAATCTATTTTGATTCATTTTTGCCTGGTTTATTTTTTTCTATTATTTTAACCTTTCTGTATCCCAATATTTTAAGTGTGCCTCTTTTACCGGATTTTTTTTTTTTTAAGATTTTATTTATTTCTTTGATAGACAGAGATCACAAGTAGGCAGAGAGGAAGGGAAGCAGGCTCCCTGCTGAGCAGAGAGCTAGATGCAACTAGGGTCCTGAGCCAAAGGCAGAGCTTTAACCCACTGAGGCACCCAGACACCCCTACCGGATATATTTTTAAGTATTTCTTATCCAGTCTGAAAATACCTTTTAGTTGGTGAGTTAAATCCATTCACATTTATCTTAATTACTCTTATTTCTGCCATTTCTTTTTCGGATATTTCATTTACTTTACTCCCTTTGGGTTACCTATCTCTCTTTTCTGTTTGCAGCTGGTTAGTCAAGATTTCTTTAACTCACATGAAAGTAAATCATTCTGTTTCGGTTTATATGGTGGATATCCTTTAGATCCATACAAGTATTTAGTCCTGTAGGTTTTTTTAAAACATTATCACTATCCATAACCTCCTCTCCCCACCCCAAAATGAGGCAATGTTTATATTGCCTAGAATTAAAGTTTTGGGGTTTTTATTAATGTACTTTTGGTATGTCACTTCTTTGCTGCTATCTATTTTAGAAAATAGTAAACTTTATTTGCTTTCTCTATTTTTAGTCTCCTCTTTACTTTTATTCTCATTAGATTCTTAATCCAGGAGAGTTTTAAAGATTTTATTTATTTATTTGTCAGAGAGAGAGAGACAGAGAGAGAAAGATCACAAGTAGGCAGAGAGGTAGGCAGAGGCAGAGGGAGAAGCAGGCTCCCTGCCCAGCAAGGAGCCCGATAAGGATCATGACCTGAGCCGAAGGCAGCCGCTTAACCAACTGAGCCACCCAGGCGTCCCAATCCAGGAGAGTTTTAGAATTAATCTTCATGGGATAAACTTTCTGAAATACCTTAATATGAGAATATCTGTGTTATGCCCTCTTATTTAAACTGTAATTCAGGGGGCACCTGGGTGGCTCAGTCATTAAGCACCTGCCTTTGGCTCAGGTCATGATCCCGGCATTCTGGGATCAAGCCCTGCGTCTGGGCTCTCTGTTCAGCAGGAAGGCTGCTTCTCCCTTTCCCACTCCCCCTACTTGTGTTCCCTATCTCACCATGTGTGTCTCTGCCAAATAAATAAATAAAATCTTTAAAAACAAATAAATAAATGGTAGTTTGACTAAATATTAAACCAGGCTTAATTTTTTTCCACTTTGAAGCCTTAAAATTATTTGGTTTTTTTTTCATGTATATTATAACGTTGCTGTTAAAAAAGTATCTGATTAGTCTGATTTCTGGCCTTTTATCAGTCTGTTCTTTTGTTCTCAATATTTTTGGAATCTTTCATTTTATTTTTTCACTCTCAAGTGTGAAAGCATGATGACTTCAGTTAAATGGATATTCTAAGAATGTTTTCAATCAGAAACGGTTCATTTGTTTTTAGTTCTTGAAAATTTAATATTATTATTATTATTTAATCTCCTTTGGGATTTGTATTATCTGGATACAACATTTCCCATCCTATCCTCTTTTTCTCTTCGCTTTTCTTTTGACTTTATTTCCTCACGTGTCTTCTGTTATGACATCCCAAGTTGATCTTTCAACTCACTAATTTATTCTTTGGCTTCATCTGTCCTGTACTCTTCTGGTCTTCTTTCTTTCTTTCTTTCTTTCTTTCTTTCATTTATTCATTTATTCCTGGTCCACTTTAGTATGCTTTTCAACTGTTACATTTATTTTTCTTCCTAAAATTATTCTTGACTTCTTTTAAATGACTTTTTGTTCTTGTTTCATTGTTTTATCTTCTTTAAACTATTTGAGTATATTTACTATGATTATTTTAAAGCTTTAGTTTCTCCTTTTCAGTAATTCTTCTTCATTTAGTAAATAGAATATTTGTGCTTAATTTGGCTGATGTGCTAATGTTCCCCTGGGGATCAGCTGTTAAAACAGTGATATGTACCAGTGAGAGATTGAACGCTGGACTCCAGAATCATAATGAAGAAATGTCATCAGTAGGGATAGATACATGGCAAAAATAAGAGAAAGTGTCATATATTGTTATTAACTTTTTCTGTATGCAATCAACTTTACTTTTTCTTCGATTTTATTTATTTTTTTAAGATTTTATTTATTATTTATTTATTTATTTATTTATCTCTCTGACAGCAAGAGAGGGAACACATGCAGGGTAAGTGGGAGAGGAAGAAGCAGGCTTCCTGCTGAGCAGGGAGACCCATGTGAGGCTCCTACCCAGGACAGTGGGATCATGACCTGACAGAAGGCAGAAGCTTAATGACTGAGCCACCCAGGCGCCCCTAGATTTAAATTATGTAAAATTACTTTATAGGATATAAAAGTATTCAGCCATCAATTTCCTTGTTTCATTGAAACATTAAACATTGGTATGATTTTGTTTTTTAAATAAATATAATCAAATACTTAAAAATCTTTAGTCCTCTTTATAATACTTGAATTTTAAATTTTTTTATAAATGATACTATAGACCTTCTGGCACCTTCAGATTCAGTGTGAAAATTTTTACTTCTCAGAGCATTTAAAGTACAAAATAGTTAAAGCTTATTCATTACATATGAGATTTAGTTGTTAAAAAAGAACTGCTACAGCAACCAAAAGGCTAGTTCAATCATAGCTGTGTGTGATTTCATTGTTTTTCTCACTTCCCCGCTGGGTTGCGAGATCAAGTAGTACAGATCAGCTAATGAAAGAGAGTGACCTAAAGAGAGAGGAAATATTGCGGTGGGACTAAGGAAAAATCTTAGTGTCTGTATCTTTTAATGTCTTGAGCTTATTAATAATAGGGTAAGTAGGAGAAGGTGGTGTCTTGTCATTTCGATTTCAGATGTCTTTGTCCACATGTAGTGATGTGGTGGTACCAGCTTGACCAACTTACAAGAACTGATTTTTAAATTTTCAGGACTTTTGTCAGCCCATGGTTAAAAGTCATTTTAAAAATTTATTAAAAGTCAAGCCGTTTTAAAATTCTAGCCATTATTAAAACTGAACGCACACAAACTTACAATTTAAAAATGTATTAAAAGCAAAGCTAACAAATCCTCAAAACTCATCTTTCCCTAATTATTTTATTTCATCTTATCATTATCTATGCCCTTGAACTTACTTATATCTATTGTCTGAATGGTGGAAATATTATATATGCTGCCATGCCGCTGTGCGTCTCTTCCCCCTTTTACATTTTCTTGGCATCATGCTGGTAGCTTGGAGCAGGTCATAGTGTCAGTAGTTACAACTCGGAATTCAGCAAACACTACAGATCTGCACTTGATACATTGTTTTATCAGTTGTTTAAAATTTAAAAAGTGATACAGAAAATGCTAATGATGCAGATTATAGGTAAAATTATGTAGTGCCTGTAGCCATTGTATTATGATTATATTGTGATTATCACATAAAAAGAAATCGAGGGAATGTTCTTCCAGCATCCATAAACTTTTACCAGTTAGATAGAGTTCCAGCAGGATGAACAGGTGAAGTTCCTACACATGTCATAGTTACTTCACTATCTTCTTACTCGTTAACTTCTATGAAAATGTTAACCGGCATTTAAGTTGGAATTATAATCATTCATCAACTGCAATCATATTTGGCTATATGGAATTTACAATGGAATATTGCTTATTTTGTTATTACCTTAAAATTGTGTGCTATATAACCTCTATATTAGTAAAACTATAGGCAACTCATTTATGTATAATGAGGAACGCTTTTTTTTTTTTTGAAGGGCAGACACAGGAAAGCTAGTTGTGAACTGCTTACAGGACACCACTGCCAGATAGATTTGGTCTCAGATAACTCTTTTAAGACTTGATTTCTCTGCACCATGGTCCACTCTTCCTTTTTTTCTTTTCTAATCAAACATCACTGGTTTTTAAGTAGACGGAAAGAAGAAAGGCCTGTAGAGAACTTGTGATTTAGTTTATCTTCTGTACTTGATTGGAAAAAAAATTCTGCCCAACAAATCTTCCCTAGGGCTTTATGAAGCCTAGCATTTCAGCAAACAGATTTGTAGAGATGCTAATCTAGCTCCACAAATATATAAGGAAAATACTTGATTCCTGGGCTTCCTGATAGAACATTCTCAAGATATCAGTGAAAGCCATACATTTGAGACCATTATCTTTGTACTTGCAAGTCAATGGAAATTTGAACTGCAGGATTTGCATGGGTTTTGTTTTGTTTTAGGTTTTTTTTGTTTTTTGTTTTTTGTTTTTGGGGTTTTTTTATTTTTATTTTTTTTTGTCAGAGCTAACAGCTCCTAGTATTTTAAACACACCCATGGATTAAAACCATGTTATAAATAAACCTGAAGAGAACCAATCAAAGATGAACTCAAGGGAGGGGTGTGGAACAGTCCAAATGGCAAATTCAGGTAAACTTTATCTGTCTTGGGAGTTTTTTGTTTGTTTGTTTTTTCTTGAACCTGAAGATGTTGATTGAAAATAGCAAGCAATTTGGGATAGTGAGTAGGTTGAAGTCATGGTTTTGTATTTAGTATCTAGCCCACATATTCCTATTTAAAAAGGAGGTTGCAAAAATTAGGGTTTTCACTCCATCTGTTTAAATCTGTTATTTGCATAGTCAGGGTGTTCTTTTTTAATATAATAAAATGCTTCATGCTAAAACACGAGAACACCTTTATTCCTAATAAAATAGAGGTATTCTGTGGATATTAGAAAAGAATGTAAGTCAATTCGCTTAGAACAAATCCTCTCAAGTACAATCTTCAAAGTACACTTTGTTACTTAGCAGTTTGACATTTAAACCTTTTAGAACACAAGTTTGGATTTACAATCATTCATTAAGAGCAAACAAAGAAAAAAAAACTCTGCAGCTTATATATTTAACAGGTCAGTACTAAAAATAAACTCTGTTACTTTACCATGTTTCGTGCACTTATTACAGTTCCTAAAAAGGATTAATTAAGGATAAAAATTAGCTTTACAAGGTATTTTACAATAAGGTCCTTGGAAATAGCAAGCTCCCACTAAACCACTGAATAAAAGAATAGCTAGGACTGGAAAGGATTGTAGTGATTAGTCCGAAATTCACATCCACAGCATAGAAACTGAGGCCCAGAACAGTTAGGTATCTTGTCTGAGATCTATGGCTAACCTATTACCCAATATGGAATAACAACTCATGTCTCCTGGCATCCCTTCATTCAAAGAGAGTGACATTATCACTGAATTGGAAGACAGGAGGAAGATCATTAACTAAATTCTGTTTTCTTTTTAAAAATTTTTGGAATTTATATTTATTCTAAATGTGTGGGAAAAATACTGTTCAAGTTGATTGAGTGTACCAGCTATTATATATATAAATGTTTATTGTTAAATATAAATATATTATTATATATGAATATATTATATATAAATATGTATATTATATATAAAGATATATATTATAAGACCATATGGAACTAATTTAATCTTTAATGATTTAGAAAGCACGTAAGTAATTAACATTATTATAAATGTAATTTAAAATTTTTTAAATTTGTAATATGCAGAATTTGCAAGATATTAGACTGACTTTATCAAGTGTGTGACATTCCCTAGAAATTCTATATAAGAGAAAACATGAGCATACATTTTGAACAGTAGGAAAAGGAATAAACTAAAATAACCAACATACCCCACCAGAATGGCACATATGTTACAATTGTAGAACCTACATTGACACATAATATTCCAAGTTCATAGTTTACATTAGGGCTCACTTTTGTGCATTCTCTGAGTTTGGGCAAACACATAATGCCATGTATCTAATATTATAGTATGGTAAAGAGTAGTTTCACTGCCCTGAAAATGAATTTACATCCTGAAAAAACCATCATTATGTTGAAAATATTGTAAGTAAAAAATGTGCTTAATACATCTAACCTACCAAATGAACTTCATAGCTTACCTCTGAACATGCCCAGAACACTTACATTAGCCTACAGTTGGGCAAAATCATCTAACACAAAACCCATTTTATAATAAATTCTTGAATATTTCATGTAATTTGTTGACTACTGTACTGAAAATGAAAACCAGTATGTTTGGATGGGTACAGAATAGTCGTTAAGTGTATTATTTGTTTACCCTTGTGATCCTGTGTCTGACTAGGAGTTGTGCTTGCCTCCATCCAGCATTACGAGAGTATCATACCACATATCCCTAGCCTTGGAAAAGATCCAAATTCAAAATTTGAAATATGGTTTCTACCAAATGCATATTGCTTTCACACCATCATAAAGTCAAAAAAGTTTAAGTTGAGCCATTGTAAATCAGGGACCATGTGTACTGATCTGTCTACTATCCCCATAGACTTGCCTGTTCCAGAACAAATTTCTTTTCTGCATTTAAAATTTTATACCTCTCTGACTCTTAAAATTGGGTTGTTATACAACATGTCAGAAATATATCCACTGGGCAAAATGAAGTTTATCCAGCTAGCTAGTTTGTATGATTTTATAGAGAGCAACCAAAAAGGTTTCCATATGCAGGTTCAGAGACATTTGAATTAAAGTTCACATGGAGACTAGAGAGAATATGTTTTATTCTAAACTCTGTATATATTAACTATAAAATGGGTGGGCATTTTTTAAACATAAATCAAACATATCCTAATATAAACATCAAAATGAGTGTCGTTCCATCCAAAGTAGTGGTTTGGGGGTGTCAAAATCAAGGTTCCTGTTATACAATGACATTCAAAATGAGATTCACAATCCAATTATGAATGTTCTTCCAGAGCCACTTTATGAGCAATTAGTGAAAAGGAGAATCTCTTTATGTTCAGTCGTAACGCTTTTTTGGTGAAAAATTCATGAGGTCTGGTTTATTCATACCATGTTCCCCACAGTGGGCTTTAAATGACTTCTGGCTATTTCCAAGACCAAGTCCACTCTTAATAGATAAAAATATCCATTTTTGAATATATTACAATTCAGTCTTCACAAGCTCTGAGGCACTAAGAGTTGTTGAAAGAAACATATTTGAACAATCCTAGAGTCATTGGAGTGAGTACACTGCCTGCAAGGGTTGATTTAGAGGCAAAAGCACTACTTAAACTTTATATTCTAGTATGTTTCATTTAACAAGTCACATTTCTTCTTGAGCACACAGTTGATTTCCTTAAATGTGGCCCGGGGTTTTAAAATCAAATATTGGTGTCCAGAGTTCCTACAGTTTTTTTCTAGAACTTGTCTAAGGAATTCATTCTTTAGGGATAATTTTTATACTACTGAATTTATTTTCCATAAGTAGCTAGTATCTCGATCATCTGTTCATTCAAGAGTTGGGATATATGTTTTGAATTAAACAGGCACTTACCTTCTAGTGGAAGAAACTGACAATAAACACCTGAATGAATAATACAAGATCAATGGTAAGAAGAACTCTGAGGAAAAATTAAGCTGGGTGAAGGGCTTTGGAGGACACCATTTTAACCAGTGTGATCAAAAAAGGCCTCTTTGAGAGGTTCACAGATGATCACATCTAAATGCATTTGGTTGGAATGTTTTCGTACCAGATGGCACAGTGCAGACATCCTGAGAACTTTGAGGAACAACAAGGTACCACTGAGCAGAAGAGGTGTAGGCAGGGGCCAGTGGTAAGAAAGGTTGACACTTCCTCTAAATGGTGTATAGGAAAGCAATTAATGTCCAGGGCCTGTCTATTAGCTTCATCCATTATTTTTTTTTTAAGGATTTATTTATTGGACAGATAGAGATTACAAGTAGGCAGAGAGGCAGGCAGAGTGAGAGAAGGAAGCAGGCTCCCAGCTAAGCAGAGAGCCGGATGTGGGGCTCGATCCCAGGACCCTGGGATCATGACCTGAGCTGAAGGCAGAGGCTTTAACCCACTGAGCCACCCAGGCGCCCCAGCTTCATCCATTATTATCTGTTTTCTTAACGTCTCCCTGTTTGGATGCCCAACAGCCAAATGGGAATAACAGTGGCACCATCTCATAGTGGTGGAGATTAAACAAGATGACAAACGGGCAGCACTTGACAGCGTGCTCTCAGCAGTCAAGAATTAGCTGGAGGAAAAGCATGGAGACATGAAGTCTCTTTCAAAAAAAGAACGAGTTCAATATCTGTTCACATTTTAATATGAACAGATATTTAAGGGGAAACCTTAAAAAAATACTTAACTTTCTAGCTCCAGCGAAAAATTAGGGGGTTTCCATGCAGTTCTTTCTTTCAACACCTCTTTCTAACAGCTGCCATTTATTTACTTTTAGGGTTAGCTCCTTCGAAGCGGCACCCACTCTGTTCAAGATCTTCACACAAACACAACTGAAATAACACTTTTATGGCTTTTTTCATAATCACCAAAGTATTACATGGCTGTTAAGGGAAAAAAATTTAAAACACAGAAATACAGGAAAACTGTGTGCACCGTGGCTGCCATCAGAGTATCTTTCCATGTGATTACATATTAGTACCTTGAACCAGTTCCAGTGACTCAGTGCTGCCGCAGAGATTGAATCATATATTATAATTGATTTTTACATTGGATTTTCTATTTTATCACTATTTTGCTGTGTGACACAATGGAGACCTAATTTTATTTTTTCTTCTAAAAGCAAAACTTATCTCATTACTAATTTGAAATACAATCTCCCTTAAGCACTAAAGGTATAAAAATTACTTGGGTCTGTTTATGGACTTTCATTCATTCCTTGTGCTGTCTTTTCCTGAGCCAATATGACATTATTTTAATAATGTTACATAATAATTATTACATCAAATATATAATAATATAAACTTTAACCATCTTTTAGCAAATTTATTATGCAATAGTTTATTACACTTTCAGATAAGGTTTGTATTATCAAGCTCAAAAATTTGGGGGAGCTTTGTTGCAATTGTGTTAAATTTATAGATATATTTGGAAGAGCTGATGTTTTTACATTATAATTCTTCTCATCTGAAAATATGTAATGTTATTCTGCCTGTTTGAGTGTGTGTGTGTGTGTGTGTGTGTGTGTGTGTGTGTGTGTTCTTTTACCAAAACTCAGATTTAAAGGGAATTCTTTATTCTTCACTTTTTTTCCTTCACTTCAGCATCATTAGCTATTAGGGAAATGCAAATGAAAACCACAATGAGTTGTTACTATACCGATACCAGAAAGGCTAATTAAAAAAAAGTAACACCTATGTAAGGTTGGCAAGGATGTAGAGAAACTGGATCACTCATACGTTGTTGGTGTGAATGTAAAATGGTGCAGCCACTCTGGAAAACAGTTTACTAGTTTCTTTAAAAAACTAAACATGAAACCACCATATGACCTAGTAGCTGCTTTCCTGGGCATTTATCCCAGAGAAATGAAAACTCATGCTCACACAAAAACCTGTACAGGAATTTTACAGCTTTATTCATAATAGCTAAAATCTGGGAAAAGCTCCGTTGTTTGTCAGCAGTTGAATGGTTATGGAGATTGAGGTTCATCTAGAGCATGGAATACTACTCAGAAATAAAAAGGAATGAAACACCTATTGATACATTTAACAGCTTAGATGAAGCTTCAGGGAATTATGTTGAGTGAAAAAAGTTACTCCTAAAAGGTTACACACCACATAATTCCATTTATATAACATCCTTGAAATGACAAAATTATAGAAATAGAGAACAGATTAATGTTTTCCAGGGGTTAAGGATGGGGAGTGGGTGAGAGCAAGTAGATGTGACTAAAAAGAACAACATGATACAGTGATGAAAACGTTCTGTGTCTTGACTTTATCACTTTCAATATCCTAGTTGTGATAGTATACTATAGCTTGGCAAGTGGTGACATTTGAGGGAAATTAGTTAATTATGCTACACAGGATCTCTTGGTATTATTTTTTACAACTATATTTGAAACTATAATCATCTCAAATTAAAAATAAAATAAATGCCTGAGTAGAAATTTTAAAAATGTAGTGTTACAATTAATTTTGATCAGAATGTTGTTAAATTTGTAAATAAATTTGAAGTTTTCTAACATTTTTGCATTTTTTATGGAAAAAAGATATTTTCCATAAATCTTTCCATCTAGGGGCATGTCTCTCTCTCTCTCTCTCTCTCTGTCTCTTTTTCTTCAGTGTATGTATTCCTTTAACAAATCTTAAAAATGTTTAAAACAAATTAAAAGAAATTTATTAAAATTTAACTTTCTTCTCCATTTGTCTTTCTTATCCTAAAAGTTTCAAAGTAGAATATTGACCTAGATAAAATAAGTCTAAAAAACCCTGAAATTTCACATGCTCAGTCTTTTTTTCACAATGTTATCTCATCTAGTGTCAAAAACAACTCTTCTCCTTAAAGTGCTGATTGGGGGGCGCCTGGGTGGCTCAGTGGGTTAAGCCGCTGCCTTCGGCTCAGGTCGTGATCGCAGGGTCCTGGGATCGAGCCCCACATCGGGCTCTCTGCTCAGCAGTGAGCCTGCTTCCTCCTCTTTCTCTCTCTCTCTCTCTGCCTACTTGTGATCTCTCTCTGTCAGATACATAAATAAAATCTTTAAAGTGCTGATTGGACACGGCCTTACTGAAACAAGCTTTGGTAGTCACTACTGCTGGTCAGCACACAAAGTAAAATCTCAGCCAAAAATTAACTGCCTATATAAAGTCCAACCAAATGATTAGTATCTATTTTATTAAACAGTGCATTTTTCCTCAAAAATAGAAAGGGCACTGGATTGGGTTTCAAATTTTTAAAATTTATTTGTGTTCTGCGACTTTTTTTAACAGATAACATCTTCTCTACTCCAGTTTTCTTGCTGCAAAATGAAAGATAATTTCTGTGTTCTTTCTTCTCTGGGTTTCCTAGATTGTTGGATGTTACATTTTTATAGTCTTATAATAAAACTCTAACCATTTAATGTGGTACTATAACTATGTGTTATAGCACAATATCTCTTATTATGAGGATTCTAAATAAGTGAAGAAATCGTTGGCTATTAAACCTCTTCAGAGTCTCTTTGATGTTTTCATGTTCAGGCCATTGTATGCTGTAACCTCATATTGAAGAAGGGGCACGAGTTTGGGAAGAGATCAGTATGATTGAAACTATGGCTCCACCATTTACTAGCAGGAAAAGACAACTTTTTAAAAGTCATTGAACTTTTTTTAAGCTTCAGGTTTCTCATGTGAAAAAGGATTGTCAAAGGTTACATATATACCTGTCTGACAAATGACAGGTTTTCATAAATTTTTAATTTCTAGTTGGTAATGATAACGTTTATTCTTTGTGATAAATTAGTTATTGTCCCAAAAGAAAGATAAGTTTTATGTAGTTTCCTTGTAATCTCCTAATAAACTATGCCCTTGTTACTTTCTAAAATACCTAACATACCTATGTGATTTCACAGGCAGTTAGAACACTGTTTCAAATTTCACATTCAAAATCAGTCCACAGGGGCGCCTGGGTGACTCAGTCAGTTAAGGGTCCGACTCTTGGTTTCAGCTCAGGTCATGATCTCAGGGTTCTCGGATCAAGCCCGATGTTGGGCTCTGTGTTGAGAGTGGAGCCTGCTCAGGATTCTCTCTCCCTCTCTCTCTGCCCCTCCCCACTGCTGGCTCTAAATAAATAAATATTTAAAAACAAAAAACAAACAAAATCATTCTACATTACCACTTGGTATATAAAAGTAATCCAAGTTGTTTCAGATAACCCTTTATACCAACCACTTTAAAAGCTATTATCAATCCTTTGGTGAGAGAGGCAATTTTCAGTTTAAAAAGGTAGATCTGCAGATCTTGTTCAATACTATTGTAGACTTTGATTCTTTACACAAAGCAATTTGCAAAAAGTGTTTACCTAAAACAGTTTTTGAGGTAACATTTTATAATACATACTCTGGACACAGAAGGTATAATAGAACTGATTATAAAATTGAAATTTCTGCAGTCTGAACATAAGTTATTTGAAAAGCTAAAAGGCTTGTATAAGATCTAATTTCACAGTATTTAAGACTAATTTCTGAGTCTCTGAACACAATTCCATTTACTCCTTAGCGGAATAGTTGGATTAGATTTTTATCTCTTATTCTAGAGTACGTGTAGTTATATAAAACTCTACAGTTCCTTGAAAAAAATTTTTTACAAATCCATTAAATGCAAGCATAGATCTTTATTTATGAAATAATTTTAGATCTCTTAAATTGTCTCATTGTATATTCTTTTAAATAGTCAGCATGCTTTTCTCTTGCATTATATTGGTTTTTGTATTTCTTTGAATTTATAGTTCAATAAAAGAACTTAAGTTCTGATTCTAGCTGTGCCAATTACTAACTAAATGCCTCTGGGAAATCCATTTAGGCTCTGAAAAAATTCTCAAAGATTATTCTTAATTTCAGAATTTTAGATTTTTTTCACAAATCCTACTTAGAGCCTAGCTAAATCTTGTTCTTTGTAAAATAGAATAACTACCATCTGCTTACATCAGTTATGTATTGCCATGTGATAAACAGCCACAAAATTTAAGTTGTCTACAACTATAAACATTTAGTTAGTTCACAAATAAGCAAGGGTCAGCTGACCTTGGCTGAGCTTACTCATGCATCTGAGAAGAGTTATGAGTTAGCAAGGTGATTCTGCTGACCTTAGCTGGGTGTCCTCACATATCTATTGTTGCCTGGCTATTGACTGATGTGGATGGCCTGAGGTGGAGCTATGGGAGTATTAGCTTTGCGGGGGGTGTGTGTGTGTGTTTCTGGTGTGTGTGGGAGTGAGAGAGAGAGAGAGACAGAGAGTGTGTTTTAGAACTTTGCATTGTTTTAGAACTTTATATTACTAGAGCAGTTTTATGTTCACAGCAATATTAAAAGGAAAGCATAGAGATTTCCCATATATCTCCCTTTATGCCCCGCACATGCAAAGCCTCCCCATTATCAACACCTTTCACCAGAATAGTACATTTTTTACCAATGATGGATGGACATATGCAGACACATCATAATCGTTCATAGACTGTAGTTAACCTAAGAATTCACTCTTGGTGTTATACATTTTATGAGTTTGGACAAATGCATAATGACATATATCCATTATTGTAGTATCATACAGAGTGTTGCCACTGCCCTGAAAATCTTCTGTGCACTGCCTATTCATCTCTGCCCTCACTCTCACCCCTGGTAACCACCAATCTCTTTATTATCTCCATAGTTTTGCCTTTTCCAGAATTTTGTATAGTTGGATTCATACAGTAAGCCTCTTAGATTGGCTTCTTTCACTTAACAAAATGCATTTAACATTCCTACATGTCTTTTAGTGGCTTGAGAGATTATTTCTTTTTAATGCTGAATAGTATTCCATTGTCTGGATGTAATAACATTTATTTATTCATTCACCTACTGAGAGAAAACTTGATTGCTTCCAAGTTTTGGCAATTAAGAATAAAGCTGCTGTAAACATCTGTGTTGAGGTTTTTGTGGAGATAAGTTTTCAGTTCCTTTGGGTAAATACCAGTAAGCACAATTGCAGGGTCATATGTAAAAGTATGTTTAGTTACCTGGGTGGCTCAGTCAGTTAAACATCTGACTCTTGGTCTCAGCTCAGGTGATGATCTCAGGGTCATGAGATTGAATCCTGCATTAGGCTCTGAGCTCAGCAAGAAGTCTGCCAGAAGATTCTCCTTCTCAGCCCCTCCCCTGGCTCTCTCTCTCTCTGGTTCTCTCTAAAATAAATAAATAAATCTTTAGATACACACACACACACACACACACACACTCACACACACATTTATGTATATATATAAAATCACTAAACTGTCTTCCAAAGCAACTGTACCATTGTGCATTCCTACCAACAGTGAATGAGAGTTCCTATTGCTTCACATCCTCACCAGTATTTGGTGTCATCAGTATTCCAGATTGTGGCCACCCTAATAGGTATGTAGTGGTATCTCATTGTTTTATTCTGCATTTTCCTAATAACATATAACATAGAGCATCTTATCATGTACTTATTTGCCATCTGTATACCTTCTTTGATGAGGTGTCTATTAAGGTTTCTGGCCCATTTTTCTTATTTTTTCTTATTCTTGACTTTTAAGAGTTCTAATTCTTGATCTTGGGGTTGTGAGTTCAAGCCCCACATTGGGTGTAGAGATCACATACAATTAATTAATTAATTAACTTGCTAATTAATTAATTTTATGAGATCTTTGTATATTTTGGGTAACAGTCCTGTATCATATGTGTCTTCTGCAAATATTTTATCCCAGTCTGTGGCTTCTCTTTTTATTCTCTTAACATTGCCTTTCACAGAACAGAATCTTTTTTTTTTTTTTAAATAAAGCCTATCAACTATTTCACAGATATTCTCCTATGTTATCTTCTAGGAGTGTTATAGTTTTTGCATTTTACATTTAGGTCTGTGATCAGTTTAGTTTAGTTGATGAGTTTATTTGTGAAAGGTGTAAGGTCAGTGTCTAGATTTACTTTTTTGCATGTGGATGTCCAGTTGTCCTAGCATCATTTGTTGAAACACTGTTTTTGCTCCATTGCATTACCTTTACTCTTTTATCAAAGATCAGTTGACCATATTTCTGGAGTCTCTATTCTATTCTGTTATGTATTCATCTTTTTTTTTTTTCACCAATACATACTGGTTGGAATTACTGTAACTTTATAGTAGGTCTTGAAGTCAAGTAGTGTCAGTCCTTCAGCTTTGTTCTTTTCCTTTAATATTATGGGCTATTTGGGGTCTTTTGCTTCTCCATGTAAACTTTATAATCCACTTGTCAAGTCCACAAAATTATTTGCTGGTGTTTTGATTGGGATTACATTTAATAAATAGGTCAAATTTGAAAGAACTGGCATTTTGACAGTACTGAGTCTTTCTATCCATGAACATGGGATATCTATTTATTTAGTTCTTTTTTTTTTTATCAGCTTTATGCTTTTCATTTTTCAACAGGCTGCCTCCAGCAGGTTCTTATAGCAACTCTAAGAGATAAGCACCAAGTATAAACATTCAAGCATTTTTCAATTTTCTGCTTGTGTCACAATTGCTAACATACCATTGGCCAAAGTAAATCACATGGCTGAATTCAGAATAAGGGTCAGTTGAATGTACTTCAGTTTCTTGCTGCGAGGAGCTTCAAAGTCATGGCAATGGCCATGGATACAGGGAGAACTGAAGAATTCTCATGTAACCCATATGGGACCATATGTGATCAATCTACCACACCAGCTTATTTCATAGGACATTTTGATGAAATGAAATGAAGATGTAATGAAGTTCTTGAAAGCCCTCAGTAAATTATAATACATTTTGCACATCCTATTGTTATAGACATTGTCATTATTATCATGACATTTATAATAAAGCAGTCCTGACTGACAAAACTTTAAAACAAGGGTCAACAAACTTTGGCTTGTGGACCACGTTTGTCCTATGTCCTTTTTTATATAACCCAAAGACTAAGAATGTGTTTATATTTTTAAATGGTTGAAAAAAATAAAATTTTAAGAATAATATTTTATATAATGTAAAATTATATAACATTCAAATTTCAGTGTCTGTAAAGAAAATTTTATTGGAATACAGTCAGGCTCATTTATTTTATATATCATCTGTTGCTGTGTTTGCACTACAACGGCAGAGTTCTACAGCTGAAACAGAAAACATGTGGACCCCAGCACATATAATATTTACTATGTGGCTATTTATAGGAAAAAAAGTTTTCTGGTGCCCTATTGTAGGATACTTATACGGATTTTAAGTTTTTAAACAGACATTTCTCAAGAAGTCTAGCATGGTGATATGGATCACTCCTCCAAGATCCTTCAGTGAAAATTTGGAAGGGTCAGGAGTGATATTATATGATTTTGACTGGCAGTACTAATGTACCTTCTTTGTCAGCTTAATGCCTACCTTTTTTTTTTCTCCCCCTACCCCCCCCCCCCCCAGCTCTATTGCTTTATTTAGTCTTTCAACTTCACACTAGCTGGCTATCCCTCTGCAATTTCCTTGCAGTTCAGGCTTGGACAATTAACTGATGTGTCAGTGACCAGTTGTTCCCTGCAAAGTTCATCTCAAGGAGAAGTCCTCTTCTGGAAGCACCCTGCCAATACTCCCATCTGTCAGAGGCAGCAAGAACTAGAACTCCCCCACCCCCACCCCAGCTGGAGCCTCCTGGCTCTGACCTGACATTTTAGGCTCCAACAAGTCAGGCCCCTCAGGCATAAGTGGATACTTAGTAAAAGGAATAGCCTGATACAGAATTCAGACATTCTGACTCTACGTATTAGCATAGTGCTATATCATAGTGTAGTCATGGTTCATTAGATGTTTAGCTCATGTTTACATTTTCTACTTCATCCTTATTTAAGAAATTAAATATATAAGGTTGTTCAATGATGCCAACTCAGAAGAAACATCATGCTTGTATATATTCTTTCCATTTTTAACTATGTTCACTAACCTATGTATTTGATTTTATGAATAGTCACTAAGCTAGTATAATTTAATGAATAATTTAATGAATAGTCACTAAACTAGTATAATTTAAACTAGGAGAATAATTTCCTATAATTCTGCTTTTACCCTCATGCTGGATTATAAAGCTACTTTTAAACTCACCTCCATTTCTACTTTGGAATGAGCTCACTTTCAATGCTAACATAAGGTTTTAAGTATTCGGTGCATTTGGGGATCAAAATGCCATCAATTTTGCCCAGAGCTACCAGCCACAAGGCATGTCCTCTGCCTTCAGAGATTTGCTGGCTCAGGCAGCAGTTGTCTTAGCACTTCTTTGTCTCCAAATTGGCCTTCTCAGTCATTCTCTCTCAACTGGTAAAATAAGAACTTTCCATCTTATTTCCTCTCTTGACAGTGAATGTCTTATCTATGACTACTTTCTCCAGTCATAAGGAATTGTCATACCAACGTCCTCAGTCAGTTACTTGGACTCTATACACATCTTTCTTTCCAAATGCTGAAAAAAGAGAGATTATAACCTGGTAGCTATATCTTGTAACAACAGCATTTAACTGGCATTTCACCATTAAATATAAGTGTGTATTTTCCCCTTAACTTCAAATAAAGGAGGAAAGATCTTCCTTCTGCCTAGGACAGTTCAGTGAATTGTTCTGATAAGTGAAGCTTGAAATGTAAAAACCTAAGTCAGCTTCTAATACTTTTTAAATGGTCCTTTAAATCATACGTGTTGAAAATTGATAGCAAACCAATTAGTAGAAGAGCAATATTAAAGCATCTGTGCAAAATAAAATACCAATACAGATGTCTTAGAAAGTGTCAATTAATCTATTTCAAAAAACCTTTTGAGAATGATTTGTTCACTTAACCATTCTCTTTTGTTTTAAAATCACTCTGACAGTTGTCTATTTCAAACTTTAATTATTTTAAACCATTCTGAGTGCAGTTGAGTAATTTTATCACAACCACTGTTCCCGTCTGCAGCGAAAAGACTGTTTCTAGCTCATCAAAAGCAAGAGGAGCCTTAGTGGAAGGCCCTGCAGAGAAGGATGTTCACGGATCCCTTTGCCAGTGCCAGAGAATGGCTGTACTGAGCAGGAGGGAGGTAGCATGGGGAAACTGCTAATGAAATGAAGTAGGAGGCAGTCTCACGAAGAACACCAACTTGTACCCTTAAGACTGAGGGGCAAAGAGTGTATGGCACAGAAGCATTTTTCTGTGATTCTCCAAATCCGCTTTTGTTCAGCTAGCATTCAGATTGTTTACTTTGTTGTTTTTTTTTTCATTCTCAATATGCTACACAAGCCAAAGACTAAAAATATGATGGGTAAAGTCCTAATAGAGGAAAAAATTCAGCAAGTTAAAGTGCTGAGTGATAAGTCTTGTGTAGGAGGGCAAAATACCCTTTGATCAAAGTGCTCCGATCCTATTGTGAAACTTTGAAGAAATAATACAACAGCCTAAATGCACAACAATGAAAAAGCGACAAAGGCAGATGGGAAACAGGGTTGGGGGGTGTGGGGGGTGAGGGAACTGCTCTTCTTTTGTCATTTGGGGGCTCTTGAGTCTTTCACATTTATTGCCTTTAGCTGGGGTTTGTGTATTTGTTTTGGGCCCTTGACTTTCTTTTCCCTCTCCTTTTGAAGGTAATAGCTATTGCAAACCTGCTTTGCTGCAGGAGCTGAGGGGAACAAAAAATCATTTACTGTGCGAAGTGTTCAGAACTTACTCTGGCCATTTGACTTCTAAGCTAAGAGCATATTTTACCCTTTCCAATTTTTGAGTTATGTTAACTGCTGCAGAGAAACATGACTTTTGGTCATTAGGAAAAGTCCCTTCGAGGTTGCATGGGCACACAATAGCTCCAAAGTCATTCTTTTAACGACAATAACGTGAACTGAATTCCCTCTGAAATCTGTTACCGAAAATGCAGAATGTAGGTGGAAGTGGGGCAGTATTTTGTAACTTTTGCTGAGCAATGCACGTTGCAGAAGCCTTTGCCATGTATAACGTGTTTCCCTGTTTCTCCCACTTATGCTCTATCAAGGTATTGCTATTCAGAGACTATTTTCATAGTACCTTCCTAGCAAAGGCAGAGAATAATAGATTAATGGTAGCAATAGCAGCCCTCGTGCAAGAGTTCTAAAAATGTAATACCTTTCAAAATCTCTGCTGATACAGAAGACCCAGAGCTGACATCTGGATTATTGCTTTAGGAAAATATTCAGCCCAGAAGGCGTACACTGAATGAAATAGGGGCAGGAATATACTGCAATCTATATTTTCCCTTAAAAACTCCTCTTCCTTGCCTCTTGGTTTTTAAGCTTTTCCTGTTATTTTTAGATAAGGGTTTTTCTCAGCCATGTGGAAATATATTATTAACAGTATGATGGTTATTTTTAACATCTTATAGGTAAGTTTTTGTATGGTTATTGAACTGAAGCGACTCTGAAGAAGATCATCACAGAAATCAAAAGCAAAAATTGCAAAATGGGGATGTGTCAGGGCCAGAGATGTGTTTGGTTTGATCCATAATATTTTAGATGAATTTGTGTCAAGTTTTAAAATCTTTAAATGTCGGATTAAAAAGTCAAATCCCAACTTCACCCAATAACTTGGATGATGTTGCTCTATGAGGCCTACATTCTCAAATGGCAAAGTTGGCTGAAGCTAAGTAACAAGAACTCTATTAAAGGGCAGCTCTGACCAGTGTTTGCTGGAATCCCTGACACCAAGCCACAGCCTTCCACAGTGGATGTGTTTTGTACCTGCACTTCCCATTCCATACTCAATGCTTGTTACCTGCCTTGAAGGCTTCTAAGTATGTGATCTTCATTCTTAAAAAAAAAAAAAAAAAAAAAAAAAAATCCAAATCAAAGAATGTCTTTTCCCAAATATTAATGGGTAACCATGCTAACATGCTTGTACTCTCTGAGGTTTGTGTATGGAAATAGTGGTTTCTGGTGACAGTTTGTGAATTCTACCACAAGCTTCTCCATAGTATCAGTACCAAAGGATTGACAGTAGGCATGGGTCATCAATAAATCAGAAGGAAGAAAAATAGAAAGTTCTGAACTTACCAGAATTTTGGTAAAAAAAAAAATCTAGAAATGAACTAGTCTAAGTTTATCATCTATGTGTGTTGTATTTTATGGGTTAGCATTGTTTTGTTTCAAATTACTATCGTGGTCCCCATAGTCATTTTAATGCTATAGAGTCTGAGCAACAGGCTTTCAAGTGTATACCTATTCATTCTTTTTTTACCTCATTATCTTGTTTGCTTAATGATCATGCATGTGCAAAAGGGTGAGTTCTCTCCAAAATTCATTCTCAAATGACCTGTATCCCTTCAACATCTACTGTTGAATGATAAAACTATATGCCCTCATAATTTTAGTAATAACGTGCACTTGGGGGCATCTAGTAGGTATTGGTCAGTTAGAGAGGATACAGATGTTCAGTTCAACGAACATTCAGAAGGAAGTTGATGTAAGGTTGGGGCAAATCGAGAAGAAAGGAAGGACTTGAATAGAGCATTAGCAGTATGTAAGTAAACCAGGCAAAATATATTCTAAACACAGACAAAGAGAAAAACAAAGGCTCAGAGATAAAGTTTGCTTTAAGACGTTATGAAAAGTATAAACTAGGTCCGTTGACTGGAGTAAAGTCTACAAGAGAAGTTAGGTGCAGAATGCAGTGGGCCTTGAATTCCAGGGTTAGGAGCTTAAAGTGTATTCTGTGTAGATAAGAAATAGCCACAGAGGGCGCCTGGGTGGCTCAGTGGGTTGAGCCTCTGCCTTTGGCTCTGGTCATGGTTTCAGGGTCCTGGCATCAAGGCCCGCATCAGGCTCTCTGCTCAGCAGGGAGCCTGCTTCTCCATCTTTCTCTGCCTGCCTCTTTCCCTACTTGTGATTTCTCTCTCTCTGTCAAATAAATAAATAAATATATCTTGGAAAAAAAAAAAAAAGAAATAGCCACAGAAAATTCAGACCATGGAATGATGCCATAGCTTTTAGGCAGCTAATTTGGGAAACCATTTATTCATGTAATAAATATTTATTAGGTATATGTTATGCACTTAAATGTGCACACATGTATATACACACAGTAATAAAAATATACTCGTTTAGATGCTAAAAATACAAGCCCGAGTGGAGATCAAAATAAAGAATCAATCTTAGAAGAAGTAAGAAAAACACAAGAAGACTAGGGAAGATATTATTATAATATGCAAAGCTGCTACAGACGGTAGCGTACAGACGGTTCCCAACTTATAACAGTTTGACTTTACAATAGAGCAAAAGCAATATACATTCAGTAGAAGCCGTGCTTCGAATTTTGAATCGTGATCTTTTCCCTGGCTAGTGATATGTGTGCCATACTCTCGTGATGGTGGGCAGTGGCACAACGAACTGGGGATTCCAGTCAGCCATGTGATCACAGGGGTAGACAACTGATACACTTACAACCACTCCGTACCCATACAGCTATTTTCACTTTCAGTACAGTATTCAATAAATTACACTAGCTATTCAACACTTTTCTATAAAATAGGCTTTGCGTTAGATGATTTTGCCCAACTGTAGGCTAATAGAAATGTTCTGAGCACATTTAGGGCAGGCTAGGCTATGCTATGCTGTTTGGTAGGTTAGGTGTATTAGATGCATTTACAGTATTTTCAACTTATAAGGGGTTTATTGGGACATAATCCCACTTGAGGGAAATACTTGTCTCCATTTCAGAGACACAGAAGCGCGTGTGCGTGCGTGCACGTGCGCGCGCGCGCACACACACACACACACACACCCATGTTCTCTTTTCATCAGCCATACTAGTGTGCTGATGACCACTTCACCTTCTACACAAGCAGTTAAGCATTTCTGCTTTCGTCAACAGCTGTTACAGATGGTTACCCTCTTATCTATCAGTAATTTTATGAGATGGAGAACACACTAATAACCACTGGATCAGGAGGTTTGGTTATCAGGATTTCACTCAATCACCACCAACAAGGAACCAGCAGTACCTTTTAGGAGAAAAGACCCTCAACAACCATCACATTATTATTGCTTAAAGCCAAAACATACTGTGCTTATCTAAACCAGATGTTATTTTAGATACTTCATCTTAAATTTATATCAGTTTTTAATCCCTCCCCAAATAATTTTTTTGTCCCTAGGATCAAAATGAATTTTATTTAATCATCATGATAAATATATGAGATAGGTAGTAATATCATCTTTATTTTATAGATGATGAAATTAAGGCATATTTGGAACCTTACGGATTATTGGGGCTACACACAACTTTAATGACGAGTTTTAGCACTGAATCTAGCCTTGATTCTTTCATCTGCACGATTACTTAAATTGTACAAACGACATAGGAGCCATCCCATATTGGGTGCCCACTATGCCTTCCCGCACTATGTGTTAAATATGAGGTGATTCCAAACATACACTCATCATATACACATACACATCAGGCAGCTGATTGGCTGCTCCAGAGGCGCATATTGTACATTTGCAATCAGATTCTCACCACTCATAAAAGACATTCTGCTCATCTCCAGTAATTCTCCTTGCATTCTACTGAACAGCTGTTCTAACTTTTACCATCCCGGAAGCCCCCAGTTTCTGCCCTGCATGCTTCTTTCTCAGCCAATAGCCCTGGAAAAAGTAACTTTCCTCAGTTTCATTCTTCTCACATTTACGAGTTCCTTTTTATTCTCACCCAGCTCTCTCCTTTCCTTTGATCTTGTCTTAAAGGATGAGGTGTTCCCGTGGAGTAAGCTAATTACTCTACTTATGTCTCGAAGCCTGTGTCCTGCAATTCTTTCAAGACTTTGATCTTCAATTTTTTTTTTCTTAATTCTCTTTTTCTTTCTGTGGTCCTCATATTCCTTGGCCTTCAAATGTGTTTAAAACCTACCTTAGTTTTCTTAGTAAATCAAGTCTTTCTTGAAACCTGATACTACTCTAGTTAGTACCTTAAATTTTTTAATTATTTTGTCTTAAGGACCCTCACCCTAAACTACTCAATGCTTCATTTATTTAACAAATAACTGTTGAGTGCCTACTATGTGCTAAGAACTAGTCCAAACTCTAATAAATTAATATTAAACAAATTACTGTGACTCATAGATGGTAAGGAGACAGATAATATGTAAGTTAGAAAATACTATACTATGAAAATAATAGCTAAGAAGAAAAATAAAGTAGGCAAGGACAATGGCAAGTGGGTAGGGAGGTTGTCACTTTAAATAGGGCAATGAGGGAAGGTGTCACTGAGAAGCAGTTGAGGAAAGTTTAGATGAAAATGAGAGAGCAATACCTATGGATAGATCTCGGCAGGGAAGAAAGCAGGTGCAAAGATCCCATGACTGAAGAGTATCTGGTGATTCAAGAAATCACAAGGAGGTTGTTCTGGCCAGAGCAGAGAGAGTGAGGGGGAGAGTAGGGTAGGAGATGATGTCAGATATGTCAGACATGTCATGTATCTGCTTCTACTGTGTTCCATCATATCTTTTACCTCTCTTGAATACTCATTACCTATTTCTTTTATGTCAGGTCTATTTATACACAAGCCCCACCTCCACTCTTTGTATATAGAGTTTAAACTTGTTCCCCACTGGACCCTCACAGAGCCAACTTTTGTTCTTTAGATATAGTGGATGTGCCTTATCAGTGTTTCTTTAATGAAATGAAGTGAAGTAAACGATGACTTTAAAGATGAAGCATTTCTTTATACATATTTTAAATTCTTTATGTTTGTAGATGACAGTTGGTTGTAAGCTACATAGTTTATTGATAAAGACTCGTCTTTCTGTTTTAAGCAGAATGATATCTAAATTTGGCTGTTACCAACTGATGTCAAAGCCTTCTCCCTTTAAGGTTAATAATCTTAGTTCTTCTTGCCTTTTTTGAATTTATGCATTCTGTGCTTGTTCTTTTAAATCTAAAGGAGTACCAAATGTAACCCCAAATTCACAGCCAAGATGAAAACTCTTAAACAAAAATAAAATCAATTAGATGTTTTATAGTCACATAGATTTGGATTCTCTTGCTTTGACTTCCAAATGCAAGGAGAAAACGTTCTGTAAATGCAAAACCTCTTAGGGGAAAAAATATGGACTGTCAAGAGATGTGTTAATAAGCTGTGTCCTTGGGCTTAAGTGAATGCACATTCTCATGGACTGTGAGGGAACACCATGAAACTGGAGATGTTCCTTGGCTTTCAGAAATAGAAAGCTTCCCCACTCCAACTGTGCTCATTAAAGGTCTCAGTAACACACATTGTAAAAAATAAAATGCTGGTTTAAATGACCAGAACGACCTCTAACTGTGGTTATTACCTTCTTAAGTATGAGAAGATATTTAAGCAGTTTTTATTTCCTATGTGGACAAGCATTATTCCAACAGCCTCTTCCCTCCTACAGGCAGCTGCATTTCGATGGTGACTGACATGACTTCTCTGTGGGTGAATGCAATTAGAGGCAAATAGTTTATTAAGAATTTTGAAGGCTATAGAAATAAAAATATTTTAAAGAGATACCAGATAGAATATTTTTTGGAGGAGGTTGAACATCCTCAATTTACAAAATGGTAAGATGATTAAGGATAGAAACTAAGAGAAAAAAAAAAAGGATAAAAACTGTAGTAAGGCATACCTGAGCTCCTAATTGGGCTCAGCCATATGCCTACTGTGACGCTGTCAGTTTATCTAATACCTCTGAACTTCAGTGTTCTTTTGTGTAGGCACCCATGGTAACAAGGGTGCCTATGCTAGAGTTTTTAGGAGGATTGAGTAATGCATGTGAAGTACATGGAGACATTCACTGAGTATATAAGAACTGCTCCTGTCTTCATCAACAGTATCATCAACATTCATGCTAGCATCATGACCATCTACAAAATTACTAAAGCCGTTTTTAGGGAGAGTGTAGGATTTTCCCCCAGCATATCACTTTTGAAAAAGTTTTCTGTTTCTCAATGTGTCTGTAAATTAAACGGTGAGTTTTAAGTAATTCCCAAGGTTTGCTATGTTCAGTAAGTCATCCTAAGTGCATCAGAGCACCATGGTCTCCAGCAAAGCTCCCTAAGTCCTCCTGTCTTTGGGAAATGGAGCACAAAAGATTTTGCATTTAGCATAACATTCTTCTGTGACTTGAAAGTGTACTTTTGTGGGCATACAGAGCAGAAGCTCAACTGAAATATCAAAAACTTTAAAATGTAAAGTCTGACTTTCAAATCCTGTGCATTTGTGTAGAGTGTGCTTCCTTTCCAACATTCTAATTTTATTGCATCATAAATGCTCCAGCTGGAAGCCCTGGCTGACAGTTGGTTTAGAGTGTGTTAACTTAATTTTTAATGCATTTTAGGAAAAATGCATTTTTAATGCCTTTTTTCCAATTCAGTACCCAAAATTCATTGATGAGAAAGATTTGCTGACTTCAATACTAAATACCAGTTTTTTGCTGGTTGCTCTTAGCAAGGTTTTAGATGGGTGAAGACTAATTTAAAATCTAAAATTACCTGACTTGGGTCTTGCTAGTCACTCATAATACAACACAGTCCATTTTATTAGCCCGAGGATAATAATGGGTATCATTAATTGGACAAATCCCTGAACACCACTTTAGTACCTCTTCACAATTTGTACTATAACAAATTTACACCAGACAGGCACAAAAAAGTTACGTCCAGACATAATTTCCCTTTGAGGCATGAGGCAAACAACTTGAAGCCACTTCATTGTTTCAGTGATCTGAAAAGGCAAATGTTATGTAATTTTACAGCCTTCCCACAAGTAAGGAGGATAGCTCAAGATTTAAAAATCCTATCCATTTGACAGGATGCTAGTGATAATAAGATTGCCATTAAACCCTTTAGTTACTCAAATTTGCTACTTTTAAAATATTTGTAAATAGGCCATCTCCCACCTGCTTTCATTTAAACAAATACTAACTTTAGTTTCTAAATAAACAAGTACAGAGAATATGCCCATGGTTCTAGTACAACTCTTACTGAATAAGCCATGTGATCTACATGTAAATTCCACAGTACATCAATTTTGAGTTACTAGATTGTTTTGGGATAAATTACCTAAATGTTATGAAATATTTACACCAGTTTTTCTTTCGATTTTAGTATTATTTAATTATTTCCATATATCTTCAATTTATAAGTACAATGTATGATAATAGAAATGAATTATGATTTACGAGTGATTTTTAAAAAATCCATTGTAGGGCGCCTGGGTGGCTCAGTGGGTTAAGCCACTGCCTTCAGCTCAGGTTATGATCTCAGGGTCCTGGGATCGAGTCCTGCATTGGGCTCTCTGCTCAGCAGGGAGCCTGCTTCCCTCTTTCTCTCTCTCTCTGCCTGCCTCTCTGCTACTTGTGATCTCTCTCTGCCAAATAAATAAATAAAAAATCTTAAAAAAAAAAGAGAAAAAAAATCCATTGTGACAAACTATTTAAAGGTGCTAAGAAATTTAGCTCATTTATTTTAGGCCTTATCCATTTTAATTTTGTCAAAGCCCAGGTTTTCAAAAATATGAGAACTTTTCTTGCTATAAGCTTTTTTCCCCTGAATTTCTTTTTCCTTATCTCCACCAGTACTTCAGATCAATTTGATTAACTGCAGCACCTTGATTAAGAGGACAGAGAACAACAGCTACAAAAAATCTGTGTAAATTTTTGGAATCTTTGTATACTCTGCATAGCCAGAAAACCATTTAGCCTTCAGTCACCTAGAAAGCCCAAATGGGGGTCATGATTTTAGAGACAGCTGGTTAACACCCAGGCTAAAAATATCCGGGAACCTAAGAAGAGGGACTGAAAAAATTATTTCTCCCATTGCCTGGGTTCTTGTTCTGTCTTATGGAGCTGGAATGAGAAACTAACTAGACGAGGCTAGGGATTTGTCTTTAAAAAAGAAAAAAAAATCCAGTATTTAATAGTTCTTCCAAAAGACACAGCACCTGAAATGTTGACCTTGACTTTCACTCTGAATCAAGGCATACAACTCATTAAGAATGGGCTATAATTTCTGTACAACCAAGTGTTACATTTCAATTCAGTTTAAACTCATGGGAGAAAAAATTATGTCCATAATGTCTTTCCCTGAGATTTCATTAACTTGATTGCTTTTCTAATTGACTTTTTTTTTTTTTGTTATGGTTGGTTATTTCTTTTTTTTTTTTTTTAACTTTTTTTTTTTCCCCTTTTTATTAATTTTTTCAGCGTAACAGTATTCATTCTTTTTGCACAACACCCAGTGCTCCATGCAAAACGTGCCCCCCCATCACCCACCACCTGTTCCCCCAACCTCCCACCCCTGACCCTTCAAAACCTTTAATCGACTTTTTTTTATTTGAACATATTAAAGTAAGAATAATGCTTTGCTATTATTTTTTACTTTTTAATTCTCAAATCTATAATCACTTGCCTACCCTAAAAATAGGTACATATCTCTAGAGGAACTAAACTATGGAAAATACTATATGATTTAGTCAAGGCCAAACATAATTTTAGTGCTTAAGGAGGCATAACAGGATATCCAAATCTATAGTTCTACTTTGGAAATATTATCCTAATATTTTTTCAGAAAGGTCATAATACTGTTACTTTCTAATATTATAGTTTTCACTGTAACCCTTTAAATACATTTGAATAGCAGAAGTCACAGTGTTACACAAATTGATATTTCACACTCTTGCATGTTTCTATGTTAATAAAAAATCTTTCTATTATTCTTTTCTCTGCCCTCTTCCAAGAAGCTCATGTATAATTTTGAATATTTGGCAGGTTGATTACTTGATTAAAGCACCATTTCTGCCATTTCCTTAAGGATGTATATAGTGCCTCAGAAGCGCTAGAAGGTCTAGCCACAAGATAATTGAGTCACCATTTTAAATGACTTCTGTTATCCTCCAAGTACCATGGTGACGATGGTAGTAGGTAATTCCTGTCTAGTAGAAGTCAGTCTTAGTCCTAGGCCAAATTGTGAAGCTGTTAAATTTAAATTTATGCTTCTTTATTTCTTATATCTGTTTTAAATACCTACTTTTTAAAAGAGATTGCTGTCACATAAACATTATATATAAGGTTTAACATCATTTGTGTTTAAATATAGATGTTGTCCTTTGAAATTGATTATTTTAATGTGAAAACTTACTATGAAATAATGAAATAGATAAGTTAGTGATCCAAAGTATTTCCTCCTCTGATATTTCATATTTCTGTCAGTTGTGTTTCTCAAGTATACATGCTTAAATCCTTGAAGTTTGCTTACATTCTCTGTGATTTAGGTATCTCATATATAAAGTAGAGATAATAATGGTAGGCACTTTGTGGGTGGAGGTGGGAGTCAAATGAGATATTACACAATGCATGGTGTATAGTAATAGTTACTACTAGCTATGATTAGCTATTATTATTATTTATCTTCTATTACTGCACATAATTTGCTGTGAAAACTGCTCTTTCTTTTGAATATCTATCATATTCAGCACTTTTTTTTTTCATCCTTCACACCCCTCTCTGACAATGGCTCAGGTGTTTGCTGCTTTCCTGAATTAGTGCTACATAACACTCTTTACACAAGGATTTATTAAGTTCCTACAAAAAACTAGTGTATTTTGGGACCCTGAATTTCCAAAGATGAGTTAAATGTTATTCCTCAAGAAACACTTGGACTAATGAGGAAGAAAGAAAATAAGCAAAGATTTACAATTAACATGACTAAAGAAGATCAAAAGAAAAAAAGAGAAAGAACAAAAACAAAAAAACCTAACCTGTATAGTAACAGTTGGGAGAGCATACTCCAGCACAGAGATGAGTTTGTTTTAGGGGCCGGAGTGTTAAGCCAGAAAGAAGAATTAGAGATCACGGTGCTTTAGATTCATGAATAATAATTTAACTGGGAATTTGACTTTTTTTCCTTCAAATATTGGAACACATGTCTTGAATTCTTTCTTATCACATCTACAGTGCACTAACTATTTGACAGATTATTATGGGATAATTGTTGCAATTATTTTTTGAATATTTTTAAGCAATCCAAGCAAATGATGAGAGTAGTATCATTTGAGGCACAGTATTTCAATTGATTGTACTAAAGTAATAACACATTATATTCAAGATGGGAACCAGATGTCTCTTCCTGATGGTGTGTCCTTTCTTTGACAAAATGAATTGATATGATACAACTTATTTTACTACCGTGGCTAATCTATGCATAATATAGTGTAATAGCCTCAGAATTTCAATACTCTGGCAGGAAGAAAGGAGATACAGAATAGAGATCTAGCTTTTTCTGATTTCCAAAGAGAATATTGTGCTTATCATAATCAGTAATAACAGTGACAATGGTAATAATGTATTGAACTTGTTTATGATTCATGCAGGATGATATTTCTCTGTTCCTTCTTTAAAAGGACTTAACATGTGGAAAACAATATTTTATCACTTTGTAATGTCCTTTAGAAATTGAAATTGGTTGAACTATAAAATACTGATGAGTAGCAGGATAGAATCTTTAATTTGATCTTAAATGGTTATGAGGTTAAACTCTAACCCTTAAGTCTAATTTCAGATTGTGTAGTTACTGACTTTTAGAGATGTTTTGGGTGGTTATGAGATTATATTTTGAAGACAACATTTTGTATGTGCACAATAGCTGTTTCTAACGGAATCTAGACTATCTGAATCTTCCTTTTTTCTAGGCACTTGGTGCTAAAAATAGTAATGGGTAAAATAATTTTTAAAAGATGAAAATGCTATGTAAATGGATTTCAACCAAGGTAATTTTTGAAATGGTCTGTAAGCACTTTTTGAGCATTCCCAAGTAGACAATTATATTATATACATATATATAGTATATATAATTGATTACACTAATATATATATATTATATAATATATACAATTGATTATACTAAATATATATAATAGTCTACTACATTTGTATTTATATAGGTATTTGCTAAATACAATAATTCTTCAGATAACTTGTCAATGATATACAACTAGCAAAATTTTTATTCTGCATATCCTACAGAAAAAAATTTCTATGTTTATACTAGATAAACTACAAATAAAATCCAAACCACAAGAATGAGAATATCTTAATTATTTATATTTGACAATATACAAAATAGCTTTCTTTTTCTTGTTCCCAAAGCCTCCTTTAGAACCATTACAGTTTGACAGTGTCCTTAGTAACAATTCATCGACTGTATTATAATAGTTCTGAAGGGGCCAGGAGTGCAATATGCTTGTCATTCCTTATTAACTGAGCATCCGATTATGTGAAACTATTGGTCCAGTTCATTATGAAATCAGTGCTCTGGCACATAGGGCAAATATAAGAAAAATTCTATTTTGAAAGAACAACCCCAAAGCCTTAAAGAGAGCAACCAATATTTAACTATTTTAATAAGCCAAAACTCGGATTTTAAAGACACCAAAACAGATTTGTTGTATCGTGTTCATCCAGGAAGAAAAAAAAAATCTAGCTGAATGAGCAACAATCTTCCAATTTGTTAAAAGCCTTTGACAGACTCAAAAAAGGAACAGATTCTTAAATGTTAAGGAAAAAACTGAGAGCAACAGCTTTTAAACCTCTGACACAATCACTAAGAAACAGATTCTGTTAGCTTCAAAGAAATTGGAAAGGATCTTTATTTTTCAAATATGCTGACAGTCATAAAGTAATGGATTTTTTTAAAAGAAGAGACTCCTTGTGAACATTTACATTTTTACATGTAGAATTCTGGAGTACTTGTCTACTAAAGCAAGGATAGCAGTTTTGACATATTTAATTCAGCCCTCTTTCCTTTCTCATGTGCACCAAAAATAAGTATTTCAAATCATGATTGTTACAGAGTAGAAGCTTTCCCTCTGAAAGGAAAGCAGAGAAGCTGGCCAACAGAGATCTTTCTGACGTCTTCACAAGGTCATCAACTTGTGGGATGAACAGAGATTCAGAATGGCACCTCATGGTCCACAGCAGAATTGTAAATGGATGAAAGTATTGGCATTTGGTCTTTTCCTTACAGTAATATTTGAAATGTCTTCCTCTTTCCTTTGGTTAGGGCCTTGGAGATGGCATACCCCATCGTGCCTCTGCCCCCCAAACTCACTATGTCCCACTTCCAACATCACAACACTTACTCCAGCCAGGGGGAGTCAGCTTCAACTTTGGGTAGATTTGCATACTCATTGGGAACTCTCAACAATTTTTTTTGGAAAAGGAAAAGAAATATGTGATGAGTTATTGAATTTAGGATTCTTTCTAACACCCTGGAATCATACACAGAGGCAATACCAAGTTGAAAACATGGTCATAGCCAAAAAGTATCACAGCTCCTTTTACTGGGGAAAAACAAACAAAAAACAAAAACAAAAAGAAAAACAACAAAAAAACGTATCTTCCCTTTGTCTCCTAGATCATGTTATTTTCCTTTTCTTTCCCTGTGACTTTCATAGTTCAGAAAAATGGGCAGTGAGGGGTAGTGATGGGCAGGGGGTAGGGGGACAGATCTATATCTTAGAGATATAGAACTTAAATGGCTCTTTCTGTGCTGTTCAAAGTGAAGCCTCTCACTGTTTTCAGCATTATGAAAGACCATTTTTTAAAAGGTGATTATTGGCTATCCATTTGTCAGCACTTACTAACTTAAAAGCAAATTAAAAAGAGGCTATCAAATCTCAAGCAGATCACGGAAAGAGCAGATTTAAACATATAAATGTCTGAAAAGATACTGAATCTAAAATAAGGACAAGAATCCATCACTTAGGAATATAGGCTGTAGATTACTGAATGCATATTTGATACAGTCCCACCATGGTTTTTTGGCCAAAATAAATATGAGGAAAATAAGGATAAGAAGTTTAAAGGTGGTGAAGGAATGGGCAAAATGGGTGAAGGGGAGTGGGAGTTACAGTCTTCCAGATATGAAATGAATAAGTTACAGGAGTGAAAGTCACAGTGTTGAGAATATTGTCAATGATAGTGTAACAGTGTTATATGGTGACAGTTGGTAGCTACACTTGTGAAGATACTATTACTTATAGAGATGTTGAATCACTATGTTGTATACCTGAAACTAATATAACATTGTGTGTCAACTGTACTCAAAAAACAAAAACAAAACAAAAACTGCAAATATGCCTGGCCAAATAAAATATTTTCTTGCTCAGTAACTATTTCAGAAATAAATCCACTCTAGCATGGAACATAAACTTGAGAATATAATACTTAACAGGTGAGGGAGAGTAACTGTCATTTAAAGGGTATCTGAAATGCTTCTAGTATTTTAGATGAATTATCTCCTTTAATCTGTACAACAACCCTGTGATACTGGTCTCATGGTCTTCATTTTATAGATGAAGAAATTAAAGCTCATGGAGATAAGTAATTTCCCCCTAAGTAAATACAGAACCTGGAAATGAGATACAGGTCTGTCTCACTTGAAGCTAGTGCTCCTTCTAAAATCCAGTTCTTTGAGTTTTGATCAAATACAATTGATTCTTTTTTAAAAATTTAAAAAAAAAGATTTTATTTATTTATTTGACAGAGGGATAGAGAGCACAAATAAGCAGCATGGCAGTCAGAGGAAGAGAGAGAAGCAGGCTCTCTTCTGAGCAGGGAGACTGATCTGGGGCTGGATCCCAGGACCCTGTAATCATGACCTGAGCTGAAGGCAGCTACTTAACCAACTGAGCCACCTGGGCGCTCCTCCCCTTTTCTTAAGATTTTATTTAATGCAATTGATTCTTAAGGGACTCTAATTTTGACCTATTATAAAAAGAAATGGGAATCAAGTGAAGTACAAAGCTTTTTTGGAGAAAATATGGCACATTAATAAGCCTTGTAAAGATTAAATCAAGCAATGATAGTAAAAAAAAAGGTAGATTACAGTTATCTTATGAAAACTTACACTCCCTTACCTAGAGAAAAGGCAGAACAAATAATTATAAGAAAGATTTACTGCTTACAAGTTGCTATGGATTTCTATCCATAATCTTAAGTGCTAGAGTATATATCATTTTCAGACAGAAGCATTAATTTAATAGGATAAAATCTTCTCTCATTGATATCTGTAGTATTCCATTCACATGTGTAAATGTCATCTTGTTGGAGTTAAATATCTTATGGGTCTTAAGTAAAACCAGAAGATTAACAGGCTCAAGAGTTGAGGAGAGGAAATCATAGAAAAACTGAGCAAGAGGCTGTGATTTTCAGTTCGCCTGTCCCAAGTTTGTGAGCTTTGTATCACACTTTTAAGTGCCATGAACAGTATGAGAGTAACAAGGTGATATTAACTTTAGGAAACCTAGAAATCCTACACCAAGCTGTTAACAGTCTACCTTGAGAAAATTAATATTCTTATTTTTCATGCTCAGGTATTGAGACACAAGTAGTATGAAGTTATTTTTCTGAGATAGAAATTCAGAGATAAGAGATTAAAAGTATAAATGACAGGAATATAAAATGAGACAGCTGAGGTCAACCAAAGCTAGTTGTTCATTCATTGATTCTTTCTGGCAATAGATTGACAACTGGTTATCATTATTATTTTTATTTTTTAACATTTTATTATAAAATAAAGCACAGATGCAGAAAAACCACACAAATGTAGAGCATTATGAGTTATTATAATACTGATATTTACCCCAGAAGTCCTTTCCATATCCTGTACCAATACCAAACCCCTCCCTTCCTTGTCCACTAAGTAACCATCACCCTGACCTTAATTCCCTAGAACACAAAGTTTTTGTTTGTTTGTTTGTTTGTTTTAGCTTTGCCCGTCCTTTTTCAATTCCAAGTGTGTTTCAGTCTATAGGTTTTTCCTCCAGCCCTTGTATTTTCTTATAATTTATTTACACTCATTCCTAGGGCATTCAACCTGTAGCATTCCTGCAGTATGCATTTTGCTGATTGCATACCCATGGCATCTAGTAACATGACTTTTTGTCCTCCGTATTTTCTGCAAGTTAGCAGATAGATTCAGAGACTGAATTAGACTCTGTTCCATCCCTTTGGCAAGATTTGAGTGCCAGTGTATTCTTTTCTCAAGAGGCATGTAAAGTCTGGTTGCTTCTATTTTGAGGGTGCGAACAGCCATTGATGCTCAATGCCTAGATCCGCTAATTCATTGGCAATTACAAGCTTCTTCTGGCATTCCTTTTTCATTTATTAATTGAAATAGTTTTTTTAAGAGACGCTCCCCCCATGTTCTCTTTAATTAGCCAGTGGTACAGTTCATGTAGGAAAGACTAGTTGAATGGAAAGAACCAAGACTACAGTTTGATTCTGTCCATTTATTTACCAGTTTTCAACATAAAATACATTGGCTTCCTATCATCTTCCAAAAGCCAATTAGATTTTTTAAATGTAGTTATAAGCTTATGAATTTGAATATATTTGAAGCATTTCAGTTAGCTGCAATTCTTACTCTTTTTGAGGCTAAATATTTCCATTTTGGGGAAATGAAGTACTTTTGCTTTGGTTCCCAAGTCTTTCTGACATGATCCTTGTAGTTGCTGCTTGCTTCTTCAATATCTGATGCGACAGAATTTCTAAGGCTCATTTGTACTGTTTCTGCCATAGACATAGAATCAGCCTTTTCTTGAAGAAGTCCTGGTTTCTTTTTGTGGGGAAGGGCATTTTAAAGCCACATCTTGGTCAAGGGATGCTCATTGTTGATGCATTGTTGACTGTTTTCTAGAATTTTCCAATAGACAGCACTAGAAAAAAAAATTTTTAAATAAAAAATGAATTTCTATGGACACCTCCTATTCATATCAGGACTCTAGGATTTATTATTATTATTTAACCTCTTCTGTATAATCCCCATCAAAAACTCTAATAGTAAAAACTCAGGGATAATAGAATTAAAATAGGCTACAATTACTTATTTAGTTTGTACCATGTTATACATGTAATGGACTCCAAATCACAGTATTACATATATAATTCTAAAAATATATATATCATTTGTTTTAAAATCATAAACATTTATAAAATGTTTTAACATATTATTTCTCCTGTCCTTTTTTCACTAGTATCATATTTGTACTACCTAAATAGTAGCCTTTGCTCCCCTTTTAACTCTCATTTAGTCTTAGTTCTACAAGTAACCATACACTCAATTAACTCAGTCCTCATGATTTTGTCTCCTTTAGTCATTTGACTTGTTTGGAGGTCATTCTCTGGTAGATTCCTCAAGAAGAGCTTATTCCTTTATATGAAATTTGTCTTTCTGAACTTTTAGGAAGAGGTGGGGTCAAGATATATTTTCTAAATACACAGAGCCCCTTTTGTGTTGTTTTCTTGTGAGTGAGCCAACAAATGTCATAGCTTGTTTTCTAGTATCTCCTGGAGCTATCCTCCTCACCTGCTTTTATGTAGACCTTCCTTCTGTCTAATTGCCTTTTGTCAATGGTTAGTCTAGTTTTGATTCTTCTCTAGTAGTTTCCTCCCTAGAGTGCGGCTCTGGGTTGTAGGTTTTGAGAGATCCAGAGCCTAAACTGTTGTGGCCCCTTGTGCTCTGAAGACATACCCAGCTTACATATCTTACACTCACTGACTCTTGGGCTAAGCGAAATCACTTTCAGTTTTAACCACTGTTTTCAAGGTGGCTGGCTGTGCTTTCCAGTTAAAACTTCCTGACTACTTCTAGGTTCTCAGGATCAACCTGTGTTCCATTACTTCCCTCTGTTTATTCCATAAAGATTCTAGTAACCCATAGCTAGTGTCTGCCAGTGGCTTAATCTCAGAAGCTTGCCCTTGGGGGTTCAGCTAATTTTGTTATAAAATATTGTCCAGGGGTTCTTGGTTCTGCTGTTTTATGAATCTATCTGTTTTGGTTGGGATTCAAACAAATTGATGCTAGCATAACCATCCTCCCAAATCCAATAACTGGTTATTATTCAACAGACACACGAAAGTACTGCAGTTAATAGCCAAAGAAAATTAACAGATTTACATAAATAACACAGGTAATGGTATCATAAGTTTTTTTTTTTATTGGGAAAAACATGAAACTTTATTCCTTCAAATATCATTAGTATGCAAAAAACTAAAGTAAGGTTACCTAGAATTAGTAAAAATCTCCACTGTTTAATATATATATATATATTTTTTTTTTTTTTTCTTTTTCTTACTCTGAGCTCTCTAGGAGTTGTGTTCCAGGAATCTCTTGGCTATAAGGAGTGCTTCTACTTCCCCACCTCCTCTTAGTTATTTTGTCGTAGCCTGTCCTCCATTCCTTTGAAGGAAATTCTAGGAAAGAGCAAGAACCCATAACATAGCCTCAGATTATGCATACTCATTCCCAGACTATAATATCAGATTCCCAAGTGAGGAGCATAAGAATCAGAAAAGCTCTGACTCCTTATGTTTGTATCAAGTATACACAAACACACACACACACCCCATATAGTTCTCTGAGTGGTCAGAACTCCAAAGATGTGTGAATGCCCCCTGCCTCTCTGCCAGAGGGAGATGACCCTATGGAAGACTGAACTGTCAGGATAGAGAAAGAAATCTAATGTATCAATGACTCATCATAGATACCTTTCTCAGTGACATCAGATACCTTTTCTGTATCATTTTAATAAAAAGCCCAGCCTCCAGTTCACTATTTCCCAAGTTCTGACGTGCTAATGAGTTTTCTATAATGCCCTATGTAAATTATTGAAAGATAAGAGAATTAAAATGGAAGTGATTAATTATAGTTCCTCAAATATGTTTTCAGAGTGAGAGTATATATCACTAAAATATGTAGATAGTTGTTAACGGATAGACTTTATACTTGTATAACACCTTTCTCTAAGGGACCTTGAAAATATTATCTTATCAATCCTCACCGGCTTTTTTTTTTTTAATTAAATTATGAAATCACTGCACCATTCAGAATTAGCACTAATGGAATAGTGTTTCTTCTACCCATAATATCTTAGTTGACTCCTAATTATCTGTAATATCCTCTGACATAGCAGCCAGCCTTTCTTTTTCTATATTTATTGACATGAAAAACATTTAATATCTGTGTTCAGCCTATTGCCACATATAGTTCAGAGATTTGGAAGTTGTCTTTTTTTTCTTTTTACTCATTACATCAGAAATGTCATCTTCCTTTATAAGGTCATTGTGTCATATGTTCTTAACCCACATGCTCAACAGTCTCCTGCCCCTCAGCCAACTTTTCTCCTAAGAGATGCTTTACCAGTTCCCCCAAGCACCACGCAGTCTTCTACTCTCTGGTCTCAGTGGTGATTCTTGTCCTTAGTGTTCTGATTTGCAGTAGGCTGTATGTGTTCATGGCATAGCACTTGCACACTGCAAATGACCTTCCACTGACCTGATGCTGTTTAAACATGGAATAATTCTTCAGTCTCACCTTACTTATTTTTAATACTTCCCCTGATATGACATTCTTCTGATGTGTGATTAGAACTGATTGAAAGGAAACACAAATCGCATGCTATAGTTGAAAATTACTGAAAATTACCGATTTAACCTTACCTTATTCAAAATTTAGTACTTCCTTTCTTTTCTTTTTTTTTTTTTTTTTTGGATCTTTAAGCTCCTTCTAGGTGTTACATGTGCACGTGTGCTGAATGTGGATTTTTTGGTGGTCAGCTTACAGAAGAGCGCCTTTAAAATGAAAAATTAAACTAAAGGGCTCTGTAATGTGATTTTCAATGAGCAGTTTTAGCAAGTAAATGATGAAATGGACCATGTAAATTAGAGTCCCTTCCTCCAAAACATCTTTTTCTCACTTGTTTAGCATATTAGCGTTTGTGAACTCTTTGGCATTCATACCTATGTAGATATAATCTAGATCTGCTCATTTACAAATTAAGTAAAATAAATGATCATGCAAATTCTCTTTCATTTACTTATTTCATTTTTTCCCTCTGATTATTTAAAAGTTTTCTTGTTGGGGGGGGTGCTTTGGTGACACAGTCAGTTAAGCTTCCAACTCTTGGTTTCAGCTCAGGTCTGATCTCAGGGTTGTGAGGTTGAGCCCTGTGTCAGGCAGGCTCTGCACTCAGCCGGGAGTCTGCTTGAGATTCTCTCTCTCCCTCTTCCTCTGCCCCTCCCCCCACCTCTCCCTCTCTCACTTTCTAAAATGAATAAATAAATGTTTATTTTTAATAATATTTAATTAATTTATTTATTTGAAAGAGAGAGAACACACAGGATGGGGGCAGAGAGAGAAGCAGACTCCCCACTAAGCAAGGAGACTGATATGGGGCTCCATCCCAGGATCATGACCTGAGTCAAAAGCAGACACTTAGCTGACTGAGCCACCCAGGTACCCCAATAAATAAATCTTAGAAAGATAAATAAATAAAAGTTTTCTTTGGAACTCTAGCACAACATTTCTTAATCATTATCCATCTTTCTCTTTCACACTTTTGATAGATTATTTGCAGTGTGGTGGCTACTTTACAGTGTTTATTTATTTTTTATTTATTTATTTTTTTTTGCCATGTAAGTCTCACTTAGAACTAGGAGGTAGTATGATCTCCTGTGGAAACCATAGGGACCAATAAGACTGAGGATTTAAACTGGTTTACATTTATTTTTGAAGTGGCTGCTGAATCCTCCCGTATGGCCCCTAATTCTTGAACAGCAGCACCTGTCTTCTTTCCCAATGTTTGGAAATAAAGTACAGATATGAACTTTTCTCAACTCTTACCACCTGACCTCAATACTGCTTTTGTCCTTAACGGTCTTATGTGGCATATACTCTAAAATATCAACAGAGAGAAAATCAAATTATATAGACGCTCCCTTGTACTTATCAGATTTGTCAGTAGAAAAATGAAGCATTAAACAATCTGTTCCTTGCTGTCACAGTCTTTTCAAAATTTGGTATACTATGTTTTTATTAAAGTCCTCAAATCCATTAACCAACATTTCAGATACAAAACTGTATGTATGTGTGGGGGGAGGGTGCATGTGAATAAGTATGTGTACATTAGGGGATTTTGTTTAAAGGAGTTTGAGATAGATTCTAAGACCCACAATTCAATGTAGCTATAGTGTAACTTTGATTATGAAATCTAAGACTGTTCACATTAACATTAATATCCCTTAGATAATGCCAGTGGCATGGTTTTAATGATAAGCAAATGTGAACTATCATATTTGCAGAACTAAATACAGTTATTCATATCATGATTCCCATAGATCAGTAGTAATAGAAATCATAGGAGCAAAACAGTGAGGTTTTTCTTTGAAGCTATAAGAGAGTATTATGCAATGTTGACGATCTCAAGGACATTGGTATATGATATCTTCCTCAAAGACCAGAATTGTTTCATTTATTTTCAAATGGTTGATATTGCATTTTAATTGATTAATTATAAAGATCATGGAATAGCAGTATTTGACTTGAAAAAATATGAGATTTCTGTTAAAATAAAAGAAATTTTTGGAGGCAGTTATCAAATTATACAAGAAGTCTGTTTGCTGTTCAACTAAAGGACAGGTGAAGAAACTGCAGGACCAGGGACCAGTTTTTAACCTTATTGCAAAAGCATTTTAAAATGGATCCCACACATATGTGGAAAATACAACCTTGTAGTCTGTTGTCTCCGCAAGTAGCTGTGACCTATCAATCATATTACTCCTGAACTTGCTAGAGTGAACTGACTCTACCTATAAAGAGTTACACGTAAAATGTTTATTATTTTCTGCATAATTCGTCATTTTCAAGAGTTTGTTACTGTAGAAAGTTTTATGGGAAAATAAGTTGAGTTAGTGAGAATCATGCATTCAGACCTCACAGAGACGGGGCCAGGACTGTTACCCTACCTGCTACCAGTGCCTCTTTATCTGCTTCAAAATTGATTTAAGAGTTTAGCATTCACTCAAAGAAAGGTCTCCACAGACTAGAAAAATAAATAAATCATCAACAAACAGCATATACAACTTAAAAATAAAGAGTAATGGTCCAGGAAGTAAGTTACTAACTATGGTTCTAGAAAAATAAAATAATTTAAAATTAATCCAGAGGAAACCTCCACATCATCCTCTCGATGAATTTGGGCATATCAACATGTAACATACTTTTTATGATGGTTAAGAGATATTTTAATTTAATCTCAAATCTGATTTTTAAAGAGATTTTAAATTTGTTGTTTTGTTGTTTGATTTAGTAACCCATCTTTGTCATTCATGGTTGGAAATAATGCTACTGAGTGAAATTTTTGGCGGGGAAGCTGCCAGATTCCTCTATATCTCCATTAACAACCAGAAGCAAGAGCAACAATAATTGAAAGTGACCTGCTGTCCACCTAACTGACGAGTCCAGAAAACCAACGAGGAAATTCCAGCAAATAGGTAGTGCTGGAGATGGAATAGGCAATGGGCTTCCTCGGCAGGAATAGAACGTGAGCTTGCCTGCAAGTTTCCTCTCCTTAAAGGAAAGTGTGGTTAAATGCCAATTATTTGAGAAGATAATATTGACAGAATTCTCCTATTTAAAGATGGACATTGTTTCCTTCTTCTTCCTTCTTGTTGGATTGTTTAAAAATAAGTCCTAGAAGGCAGATTATTCATAGAGCCACTCATTATAAATAAGGTTATCCTCCTTATACTCCTTATCTTTCTCATCCTCTTCAGATGTTCATATTCATATCTGAAAGGTATGTTGACATATTTATACATTTCTTCTATAAAACAGAGCCTCTAGAAACCAGTTAATTTTAGATTAAATAGTGCATGCCACAATCCTATGGGTAAACACCACTGTTTCCTTTACTTGAGTAAGGCTCTAAAAAATACTATATCTTTTTTTTTAAGATTTTATTTATTTATTTGACAGATAGAGATCATAAGTAGGCAGAGAGGCAGAGAGAGAGAGGAGGAAGCAGGCTCCCCGCTGAGCAGAGAGACCGATGCGGGGCTTGATCCCAGGACTCTGAGAGCATGACCTGAGCGAAAGGCAGAGGCTTTAACCCACTGAGCTACGCAGGTGCCCCTAAAAAACACTATATCTTAATAGGAAACAATACAAGCAGATTTAACTGTACCTTGCATAGCGTAGTTCTTAAATTTACTTATACTAGGCAACATGTTTGTCTTTTCAGAAAAAAAAAAGTTGAGATTTCTGTGTTACTAAATAAGAGAGGCCGAATAACCAGAATAATTTAATACCATAATTATTAGTATCTTATTTAGTATCACAAGAGTATAATAATAAATACTGTTCATGTAAAATGAAGTACGTGCCAGACACTGACTTGGGAAGTTGGAGAGCATTATTGCATACTGCATTACTCAGGTTTACAGCAAATTTAGAAAGATGGCAGGCGATTTACCCATTTTATAGATAAGAAAGTGGAAGCTCAAAAGTTGTACAGCTAATAACTGGTGGAGAAGGGATTCATTCCAGATCTTTCTGACTCCATCTGGGCTCTTTGCCTCATAGTAGCTTGTAAAACTCTAGGACGTAAGACACCTACACCTACCTGTGAATGACAGTGAACACAGCATGCCATCAGATGGCAGTGTAGATAGCAGACACCAAAAAAGAAAAATGGGACAAATACCTATACTATGTGCTAAATTCATAACAGCAAAAGAATGAGTTGCACTGGATTACTTGATACGCCATAATTCCATCACTTTAAATGAAGTGTCCTAACTAGAGTTAGCCCTATATTTCTGATACAAAGTAGTAGCTTGGTAGGAACTGTAAGTCTCCTAATTGCTTAATGAGTTTTTAATTTCATTGTCAAACCTTGAGTGTTAGTCCTACATATGATAAATTATCGCTAATAATTTTTTAAAAAATTGTTCCTCTATACAGTGAAATATGCTTTAATTAAAAATTTCTTGATGAAATGCTTGATAAAAGTAACTTGGATTGTGCACACAAGTAGTTTTTATTTACCAGAAAGTTTTGGGGGCCATTTTCCTTAGAAACCCATCTTCTGAATGTACTCTTCTAATAGAAAATCAGTTTGGTGATTATCATGCACAAAAAAAACCCTTAAATTTTAAGTTAACATATCTTTATTCTGCCCCATGGTTCAGCCTTCAAAATGGTAGGTCCTTACTAGGGGTGTGCTAGTAAATGTTTAACAGGGGAAGGGAGCTCTGATTTGTACTCTTTGCCAATTTTTGTGGTAAACACTTCAATGTGGCTGATCTCAAGCTACCAGCGTGATATCACTGAATGTGCAGTTGTGGAGAAATGTGCATTAATACACCTTGTAAAGTATTTCTACCACACAGGTAGATACCACAGCATAAATCACTTCAAAAGCTCTGATAATACTAAAATGTTATGAAATAATCAGAAACTGAGAATTTTATATATGTGTTACCTTTGTTTTTAATATAATTTGTTAATCTCTATAATTAATTTTTAATAATAACAGTGTTTAACTGCTGTGTCATAAAAGTCCTGAAAATGTAGCAGTCACTTCTTGGGAGTCATTGTGAACTGTGAGGCAGTATTAGCCAGCTCCCGCGGACCACTGATATTAGGCATATGATTTCCTCCATAACTACACAGCAGTGCAAAACATCAAGGTTTTGAAAATGAGAATATGGAGAATGAAGATAGTACTGTCTGGAAAATTGTCCAAAGTTAATCAGGGTCAATTTTGAGGCTGAGATTGTTACCAGCCATATTGCTCCTAATGGACATTTTCACAGTTGGGGAAAGGTAGTTGGGCACTACTTTTCTGGTTTCTTCCTGTTCACAATGACCCTGATAGATCTAGACAAGGAATCCTGGGGACAGCTAATAGTCACAACTAGGAATACTTTCTTCCTTGGAAAACAAACAAATAAACAGACACAAACAACTTTCCCATACTGAGCATGGGCTTCCCAGGGGATCTGGAGGATTCCAATGAATAGAAAATTGTTCATCTCTACTGAGGCAGTTGTTGAAACTTCATGTGAGGCTGCTTCCATGCCAGGCAGGGTGGGGACCTTCAAGAATTTGTACTGGCCTAGGCAGGTTTGTCTGTGAAACTGTTTTGGACCTACAAGGCATAGGCACATTTTAAAAAGGGAAGATACGGAAGAAAATATGGAATTACAAAAGGGCTGTCAGGAAATATTTCAAAGGACGAACGTAGAGATTATTCTTTTATAGCATGCAACTTTGTTCTGATTTGTAGATGAACTTCTTCCAGACCTATCCTAAGGCCTGGACTGATTTTCATCTCCTGTAGAGTGAGATTTGCAAAATGTGAACCACATTGTCTCCCTGGGCACCTTTTAAGACAAAACCATGATGAACATTCACAGCATGGCCAGCTAAGGTTGGTAATACTATTTCTGGCAATGAAATAGTTTGTGCTCGCTAACCATAACTAATAAAAATTGTTGTTTTTGTTTGGGAGATGATATTTGCAAAAACTCAGAATTAGAAACTAACTGATATAATCCCCCCTCTGGTTGACAGAGAAGTTAACCACCTTGCATAATTTGTTTTTTTAATCCTTGGCTGAAGAAAGAAGCAAACATGTTTTTAAGTTTGGGTTTCAAAATTGCTTTTAAATGTTTTAGTGCTTACATCCTCTGCTATAGAAGGAGTATATAGAGTGACTGCAAAATCCTATAAGATCATTTTTATGCCAATCGGAAGGTAAAGCCATTACCTCACCATACACTAAGCTTTGTTCAATATTCTGATGAATGCACTTTCTCACTTTATGCCTCAGTCTCCTTGACCTGGTTGGCTTCTTCCATTAAAACTACCTAATGGTCTGGGCAGTAATGTCAGAGAATGACTGTTAAACTGAGGTGTTCATATTCCACCCGAGTCAGATTATCAGTCACCTGATTAGGAAAAGACATGACTAAAATTCAGGAAGCTGACTTCTCATTTTAGGATGAGATATCTGCTTTATTGTTTTGTTCTGTATTGCTTTACCTTCCCTGACAGGATGAGTTACAATGAGTCATATTAAGGTTTGAGTAAATCGGTATGTTTTCATGTCCTAATTTCCTTACCTGATTTTTCGTTTGTCCTTTTCTTTCTATTCTGTGGGCCAGGCACATAACACAACCCCTGGATGACTTTGTTAGCCTCTCATGGCTCTAACTTTCTGCCTGGCTTCACCTTACTTGTCCTAATACACCTGAAACAGCCCCTCCCAACATTTGCTTCTATTTTCTTGCGAATATAATGTTTCAACCTTGACTAACCATCTCCCAGTACCAGCTCAGTTTCAGATGCATCACAGAGCCATTCCCAATAATTCCAGTGTTTCCTCTGGCCACCTGTAACCAGCCATCTTACTATATATGGGTCTCTGGTCAAAATATACTCAGTTGGCCTTCTGTTACATGTTATCCTATGCCAATTTTCTAATTGTGCATTTTATCTCCTAAATGAAGTACTAGCATCCCTGAAGGTACAGTCCCCCAATTTTTATATTGATTTTAATGCCTAACAATTTCCAGAAATTCAGTAAATACTATAAAAACGTACTTGTCAGTACAGAAAGTATGATGATTGAATTAGAGAAATAATATGTCTAAATGAATTTAGACATGCAGGAAAGGTCCTTTTATACTAGAGAATTAGGCATCTCTTTTCTAATGTGACTTCATGTCTCTTATTGAATATGTCTTCACTGTGTTTCACATTTGTGAATTCTGACAGAAATAGTGTATTTAAAACCTTGAGATGCTTTCAGTGAGCCACAGGAGGTCAGATTAAGGGTGAATTTAGATGTTTAAATAAAAAATAAAATCTAAAGGGAAAAATACTTGCGAAGAGTAAGTTGTCAAAATGGTACATTAGAAGAGACTGAAGGTTTAAAAATCATTTTCGACAAGATTAGCAGAAAGATATCAGGCTAGGAATAGAAGAACAGGCACAGACTGAACTTTGCTTTTTTACCATTTAGGTTACTTTGAATGAGCCACGTAATTTCTCTATCGCGAATGCCTTCACTTCAAAAATGAGGAAATTATAGTTGATGAATCCAAAAGCTATTTTCAGCTCTAAAATGCTGTAATTTCTAAGTGAGAAGTTTTTCTAAATGAGGAATTTTTGACCTGGGGATTGAAAAATATTAAATTAATTTTTCAATATCTGTAGAAAATCGTATGCTTTGAATATCAAAAGTATACATACTTTTAAGAAACTTGATGTTCCAGTTTGCTTTACAGAGATAGCATAAATCTCTACATACTAAAATTCAGTGCATCCCCCAGTAAATAAATAGATATCATCACCTTGTCTTGCCCTGCAATAAAGAGTTCTGGTTCAATCGGCAGGAAAAGCATTTCTGTACTACATTTCCTCTTACCACAATGCCTAAAGTTTAACCATGTACTTCAGCACTTTGTATTTCAATATCATCTTTCTTCTATACCTATTTTTGATCCATGCCCTTGAGAAGAGGAAAGCAAGAAGAAAATCTATATTTTCATATATTAAGCAAGGCAAATTCAGTGCAAGACACTATGTAAGAAAGTCTTGTTTAAGCTGAAATGTATTGACTGGCAAATCATTTACTGTCTAGGTTTTTCCTGAATGAACGTTCAGGAAGTGATGGTTCTCTGTGGTTCTATCTAAACTTTGTGGTATTGGTCATTGCAGATATAAGCAGGTCTACTAGTATATTTTTAAATTTAGTTTCAAAGGCTATAAATTACAATTCAATGTTTCCCTCTGATTGGAAAAGCAATTAATGTCTATTTAAAATTATAATTTATAGAAAGCACAGAGAAGAAATAAAATCATATATAACCCCACCACACAAATAACCATGGATAACATTTTGTTGAACATTCTTCCAGTGTTTTTTGTTATAATATGTGTCATTTGAAAAACAAATAAATGTCACTTCATCACAAGCCCTAAAATATAGACTTGAATAAACTATGACTGTGATAGATTAGTCCTAAGTATTTTGTAACAGAATCTCTCAAATTCTGGTATCTTTTCTCTCCCTCTCAGGACTACTAGAGTTATTAATAAATCAGTTCTTAAAACTGGCAAGAAATGGGTAGTAGCAACAGCAAGGATTTATGCTTCTAAAAATGGCCTCTAAGAAATGGATTTCCATTGCCACGTACACATGTGTGCATTTCCATTTCTAATTCTCCATTGCTTAAAGTAGTACCTGGAACCTTTTGGCACTTATATAAATATTTCCTCAGTGAATGGGTACATACTCTATTGTAAGAAAGGGAATTCTAGCTATTCCATTCTGCCTGCATGGAATCCCTGTGCATTGCTATTGGCACTGTATGCTAAGATCTGACCCATCACTTCACTGGGTCAAAATAGTTTTATGACTTTGTCTTTTTAAATAAATTATGGCAATATACTCATTTCAACCAATCTTTCTAAGGAGAAAATTAATTTGAAAACAGAAGAAAAATTAATTTTCAGTAATACGTAACAAATGACAAATGCTAAAAAGTTAAGATTTTCATCTCTCCTACCTGTTTTTTTTTTAATTTTAAAAAAATTTATTTATTTAAGAAGAGAAAGAGCACAAATAGTGGGGAGGGCAGAGGAAGAAGAAGCAGCAGACTCCCCACAGGACTCAATGCCAGTACCCTGAGATCAAGACCTGAGTTGAAGGCAGACACTTAACCAAGTGAGCACACCCAGGCACCCCTTGTAAATCCTCTTTATCACAAATGCATCAAAGCAAATTAAATAAATAAGGAGTCTTTTTAAATGGAAAAATCACAATTCTGAGTTGAGCTACCTTTATGTTATTTAATGTGTATACACATAAAACTAGCTGCAAACTCTGGCTTTTAATTATAAAATTATAAAAGCAAAATTTACATTGACTCCAGACAAAACTACAAAACTAGTAACATTTCAGTCAGCAACACTAATGGGGTGATTTTTTTTTTTTTTTGTCCAAAAATTAACCACTTTCATAATATGAAAAACATTAAGGTGGTGCTGACTGCTAAGGCATGCGCTTTGGGGAAACACCTGAGGAAGAAGTCTGCACCTTCTTTATTTTCACTTAAATTACTTATTAAAATACACATAGAGAAAAGTGCACAAATCATAATTGTACAGCTTTCTGAATTATTACACAATGAACATACCCACATACTCATCACCCAGATCAGAAGAGAATATCACCATCAACCCAGACATGTTCCTTGTCCCCTATCCCAGTCTCTACGCTCATCCTTTTTCTTAAAGACCCCCCAGCACTAGGCTGTGTGGGTGGCATGTTTGTACTACTGCAGTCCCCATGACTGCTCAATTTCTATCCTTTATTTTTGAAGTACAGGTATCCCCCTCTATCGGAAAGTAGAGCATTCCTATGAAACCTTTCATAAACCGCAATGACCTTAAGTGAAGAAGCAATTACGCTTAATTTATATGGAAAATTTTTGAGTGTTACAAGACCCAAAAATAACCTCTCTTAGGCTTTTCTGATACCTTAGAACACATCTTGCCAACGGATGCACGGATATTCATAGACACAGTTCGAAGCTATGGTGGCTTGACGCTGAGATGCTGCTGAATGTACTTCTCAGGGAAGGAGGTTGGAAGGACCAGTCTGGCTGCTTCAGGTGCAGGCTGCTCTGTAATGGCTCACTGCAAAACAAATGCTGAATGCTATTACTGCCTTTTGCCTTTTTTTTACAAAAGTGAATATCCTTTTCAGATTTCTTTCAGTTAGGGAAAAGAGGTTACTAATGTAGGTCTTTCACAACAAACATTCAAATAATAGGGGCTATCTGTACTGTGAAACCTTTGTTTTTATAGCATTTTGTGGCTTTTTGTTTTGACACAAATTTATTGTTGATGTGTTAAGTCCACATTTTCCCTGTTGATGATCGCTAACATTTGTTAAATGTGCTTACTATGTGCTGTACACTCTTCTCAGAACTTACTTGAAATGAACGTATTTAATCTTCAAATAAGACTACAAAATTTTATTATTTTTATTTGTTTTTATTTCTTCATATTATTTATTATTCTTTTATTGTATTTTTAAAAATGAAACTGGGCCACACAGAGATAAATAATCGACCTAAGGTCCTATAGCATGTAAATTATGGTTCTAGGATTCAAACCCAAATGGTTGGGCCCCAATGTTCCTGTCCTTAATTCCTTAATTGGCAATACCATTAAAATTTTTTTTTTAATTTAAAGATTTTCTTTTTTTTTTCCATTTTATTTATTTTTTCAGCGTAACAGTATTCATTCTTTTTGCACAACACCCAGTGCTCCATGCAAAACGTGCCCTCCCCATTACCCACCACCTGTTCCCCCAACCTCCCACCCCTGACCCTTCAAAACCCTCAGGTTGTTTTTCAGAGTCCATAGTCTCTTATGGTTCGCCTCCCCTCCCCAATGTCCATAGCCCGCTCCCCCTCTCCCAATCCCACCTCCCCCCAGCAACCCCCAGTTTGTTTTGTGAGATTAAGAGTCATTTATGGTTTGTCTCCCTCCCAATCCCGTACTATGTGGTACTAACTTCATGAAAACTCCAACATAAAAGGAAGCAAGCACATCCCCAGCAGTACCAGTTATAAAGTAGGTAATCCACATGATCAAGCATCGATCTGTTCTAATGTTTTAGATTATCATTGAAATTCAAAGTTAATTTTAAATTTTTTATTTATTTATTTGAAACAGAGAGAGAGAGAGATACAACAAGAAGGCAGAGAAGCAGGCAGAGAGAGGGGAGGAAGCAGGCTTCCTGCTGAGCAGAGAGCCTGATGCGGGGCTTGATCCTAGGACCCTGAGATCATGACCTGAGCCGAAGGCAGAGGCTTTAACCCACTGAGCCACCCAGATGCCCTGAAATTCAAAGTTAATTTTAGATAACATTTCAAACAGAAATTTTGGAAACTCTCACTCACCCATATACAAATATACCTGTGGTACCTGTTTTTGGAAAACAGAGTGTAAAGAATGAAAAACTTAAATTATGTTTCCTTATAAATGGCAATTGGCTAGTGCATAACCACATGGAATAATGATCTCTGAAGTTTGCCTTCAATAGAGTGAGTCACAATATCAATAAACAAATGATTAACTAAAGACAGGTACTGCCCATTATCATTCAATATCATATTATAGTTGTTGGATGATGTTAGATGTGCTGCATCTACTGGAAACAAAGATGAGTTACAAGTGTTACTATTTCTTTCATCAACTATGGTCTAGGATTTAGAAGAGCTGTTACTGGAATATGTTATACGTGAGCAAAGCTTCAGATGAATGATCTTAGAAATTCATGAGAAATACAAAGTAGATGTCAATAGGGTTTCTTGAGAAAGACATTCTGCTCCTCTTTTTTAATGAAAATTAATAACTCATCCAGTCCCTACCTCTGTCCCTATTCGTATCTTCAGTTGGGTTGTGATAACCCCATCTCTCTGAATCAATTTTAAGCTCTGTCCTTTGACCTAACAGCAGTGGCTCTCATGCATGACTTCAGAAATGAAATGATGAGCACTTGGGAGCTGATGTGGTGGTATCAAGGTCATCCCACAAAATGGCATTCAGAGTTCCCTTTTATTTTTAACTTCTATATTGATTTAAAATGTGGCTTTTTTTCTCCTCTAGGCAAAATTATACCTAGAATTTGCTAATATTAAATACATGAAGGTTTAATAATTTACTCAAAAAGCAATGGTGCTTAAAAAAACAACAACAAAACAGTGACTTTGAGTGAGTTCTTCCCTTCGAAAAACTTAGAAAACAATTGGATTTATGAATAATTTTTATGGACCTGAACCTCTTCTCTGGATAGCACTTATCAGCCAGTTCATTCTAACAAATTTAGCACTTCTTTACAACCATCTATTCTCTTCTTGAAACACTATCTCATCTGAACTTAATTTGGTCAACAAGGTCCTCGTGATCTGCCCCTCTCTTTACCTTGCAGCGCTCCCATCGGCCACTCTCATGTTCCTAAGCTTCAGCTATATCCTGGTCTTTCAAGTTCCCTGAATGGTCCAAGCCCTCTTGCTTAAGCCCTTCACTGGAATACTCCGGACTGAGTCTTCTACTTTCACTATCTTCTTATTTATCTTCCTTTAGTGTCTCTCTCTCTCTCTCTCTATCTCTATCTCTCGTTTTTAGAGAGGGTCAGACAGAATGGGGGATGGTGCAGAGGGAGAGAGAGACTCTCTCTCAGGTTGTGGATCCTGACACAGGAATGTGGAGCCTGACAGGGCTTGATCTCACAACCCTGAGATCATGACCTGAGCCAAAATCAAGAGTTGGATGCTTAATTGACTGAGCAACCCGGGCGCCTCTCATCTCTGTATCGTTTTAAAAATAGATATCATATGTTCATCTTCAGAAATTAAAACTGTCCAGAAATGTATACTAGAGAAAGTGAAAGTTCCCCATAATACTATACCACAGAGGTGATTATAAAAGTCTTTGAATAGCTTACTTTCTTAAACTTTACTAGAAATTATTTTTAAAAATTATGTATCAAAATTTAATAAATACCAAAGAATATATCTGATAAATATCAGCATGATAACCATCAGTCATAATCCACTATGCAACCTGGAAAAAGTTATATTATTAATATAAAAGTCTTATGGGCTTTTTTTTCTGATTTTATCTCCCAACTCCCCTTCTTCACAGTGCTGTGTCTTTCCCTTTTACAGAGACTGTAGAGAGATAATATTGTAGTCATTAAAAAGTAAGTACACAAAGGCTAAGTTAGTTAAGTTTGAAAACCTAGAACCACATATCTGGTAGGGGAACAAACCTATGACTCTTGGACTTTAGAACTCAGGCTCTTAATCACTATTCCACACTTTTTGTGTGGACTCTAATACCAGATTTGAGATTGTTTTTTATAATTTTTTTCAATGATTTTATTCATTTATTTGACAGGAAGAGATCATAATTAGGCAGAGAGGCAGGCAGAGAGAGAGGAGGAAACAGGCTCCCTGCTTTGCAGAGAGCCTGATGTGGGGCTCGATCCCAGGACCCTGGGATCATGACCTGAGCTGAAGGCAGAGGCTTTAACCCACTGAGCACCCAGGCACCCCCAAATTTGAGATCTTGATAAATGTTGTCATGGCTTTTAGAAATTTATTTTCATGGAAGTATCCTGACTATAATTGCATAATTATTTGTATACTTATTGGCATAATGGTATACAAATAAACTTCCACTATTTTGCAAGCCCTCTGAAGGTAGAACACAGATGTATCATTTGCATCATCCTGTTACTGCCACTCAGTAGGTATATAATGAATGGATGGGTAGATGGATGGGGGCTGATTATGTATGTGGTTACAAATTTTATAGTGGTCTAGCTGGTGCCATGGAAAAATTAGGAAGGCTTGAGTTTTTCCCATATGGCTTGTATACACTCTGGAAATCCAACTTCTTTCATTTCTCCAGTCCTACTCACTCCACCAATGAGTAGCCTGTCCAGCAACTGCGTCCTTTATTTCTGTTGTCTAATATTTCTCAGATTGTAGGTTACTCTTTTTATTATGTCTTCCCTTCCTCCTCTTCCCCCTCAAAACTTCCATACTGCTATTACATGAATGAAAGAGCATTAGAGAGAGGGTGGCCCACTGTGTGAACACCACTCTGCTGTCCACTCACCTCTGGGGATAATTGCAGTACAGTTCTAGATTCTAATAAACATCCTTGAAAGTGAATCAGCACAAAATACCGAGACTGTAATGTCAAATACAATAAGCCATTAATGTACTCAATTAATTACATATTGCCATTCTTTATCTAGAAAGATGCTATATTCTTTATTGATTTTGTTTCTGCTATGGTTTAAATATGGCATGTTTTCTACTTCTGTAAATAAAACTTTAATTTCTATATCTTAAATTATGTAAACTTGAAGGACACTTTAAATGTTCTCAGATAAGTTTTTGAAATAGTTTTCAAAAGCAAATTAAGTCAAATTTAGTAATATTTCAGAAGGTCATTAAAATTGAGAAATATGGGGTGCAGACATAAATAAGGCATAATACATTAATTAACACAAAACTAAACCCTGCCGTGGTTTTCACCCTGAAAGAAAGATAATTAAAAACACTGTGAATTATTTTTCATATGACTCCTGGGTTACTGAATGGATAAAAAATAAAGATAATGATATTAAAAAAAGTTGAATGTAAGACTCATATCATAAAAGCAAGAAAATGCATAGTTTGATGTTGTTATTCTGTATTTAACTCTCTAAATTGCTCCTATATTTTAAACAACTGCTCAGAATGTTTCAGTAATTAGCACATCAGGGATGAATTAATATATAGAGTAATGGTCTCAACACTGCGAGTTTTTTAAGCCTTAGTAATTTCCCTTACCCAAAGTATAATGTGCAAATAATTTAAATTAAAACAATATATCTCAATCATCTACAAATGCACTCTACACACAAACACATTAGCTTACATATGCAAACCTGAAAATATTGCAGTATTCCTTGTTGAACATTTCTTGGAAATGACCAAAGATATAGCTACATGACAACAATTCTTTCCACTCTGAAAACCATGCAAGGGAAACTACTGTTCTGGACCACTGTTTGTCAATCCTATTGTGTGTGGCTCTTCCCTTCCTTTTACTTCTCAATAGCTTCTTTTCAGCACAAAAGAACCACTTTGTTTCTGAAAACTTGCACTCTAGGATAATCTATATGCTGCTGTTGTTTCCAATTTCACACCTGTGACCTGTTATTTCGAATGTTGACTCATCATGTATTTACAGTCGTAAAGTCTATGTTAAAATATATAACTCTTGGACTCAAATATCCTGCAAAGGCATCCAGTGCCTGTTTTATTCACTTCAAACTCTGGTCCACTGTCTAGTGACTGTAATCATTGTCTTCTTCATTCAATCTCAAAACTCCAGACTTTTTTCACTACATTTGGATAAATATTCTACACAGGCTTAATATTACCCCAATCCTTAAGATGCCCACCACCTGCTAGGAAAATAGACTCAACTCCAAGAACTTTGAAAGAATTTCTTGGCTGTGCTCAATAGGAAATTAAGTCATTCAATCCAAACATATGTGACCAAAGTCTGTAAACAAACTGAGAGTTTTAGAGGGGCGTGGAGTAGAGGGATGGGCGAGCCTGGTGGTGGGTATTTATTATGGAGGGCACATATTGCATGGAGCACTGGGTGTGGTGCATAAAAAATGAATTTTGGATACTTTGCATAAAGAATGAATGAATTTTGGAACACTAAAAAAAAATTTTAAAAGATAACAACCCCCCCCCCCAAAGAAACAAAAAATGCTAAGGCTTAAAAGAAGTTTCTTACTTTCTGAGACTCTAAAGTAAAATTCACACAGACAAAGCCCCCAGAATATACTCATTTGAGTTTGATATGTTGTGTAGTGATGTCAATGAAGCCATAATCCTCAGGCTGCCAGTCTTCCCAGAGCATTACAAGGTTTTTCGTAGACTTTAGACTTTCTACTTACCCTCATTGTGTGCAGAGTTTTGCATTGAAGAGATTTGCATTGGAAATAGCTTTTCATTGTTGATGAAAATCTTCCGTCAATTATAATTTTTTCTAACGTTGGTTGGATATTGAGTTCCATCTTGTTCAGGGTTATTATCATTCCTTAACAATGTTCTCAATACTTCAAACTCAAATAATGTAATTATAATTGACAGACGCTGTTACTTATTTAGCTCAATTACTTAGTGAGTACAAAATGTCATATCCTCTTCTGAGGAAAAGATAATAATACATATATACATATACACACACACATACACACACACAAACTCTTATCTTCATAAAAAGAATGTTGTTAGAAAAACAACACATTAGGAAAACCCACAGCTTTGATTTGACCTAGAAAAACATAGTCTTCCAGCCAACATTAATAATAAAATTAATAATAAAAATGCTTTACATTTGTTCAGTACTTACAAATGTATAAAGACATTTCATTTGTAGTATTTTGTTTCATCCTCAAAATAACTTGATGATAACTCAAATAAATGAACAAGAAAACTTAAGCAAACACTTTCAAAAAGAGGATATCCAAATGGTCAGTAAATGAAGAGATACTCACCAGAACAAGAAACTTAAAATCAAAGTGATAGTACTACTCACCCGCCAGAACAGCTAAAATTAGGACAGAAAATACCAAGTATTGGTTAGAATGTGGAACAAGTAGCACTCCCACAATTGAGCAGAGTGACTATAACTTGGTAAAAGCAGCTTGGAAAAGTGGCAGCTACTACTAAGCTAACCACATGTGTACCTTATGACTCAGTAATTTCACTGAAGTGCAGAATATGTATGTCAAAAGAAATGTACAAGAACATCCACAAGAACATCCACAGGGATGCCTGAGTGGCTCAGTTGGTTAAGCATTGCCTGTGGCTCAGGACATGATCCTGGGGTCCTGGAATGGAGAGCCACGCTGGGCTCCCTGCCCAGCAGGAAGCCTACTTCTCCCTCTCCTTCAGCCCTCCCCCCTGCTCATGACTTCTCTCTCCCTCTCTCTCAATAAATAAATAAAATCTTTCTAAAAATGCCCACACCAGTATTATTCATAGTGATTCTGAATTGAAAACTGCACATATGCTCCTCAAGAGTAGGATGGATAAACATATTGTGGTATACTGTGGAATATTACGAGGCAGCAAGAATGAACAAATTACAACTCACTGAAACAATATGGATGCCTCTCATGTAATATTGAGGAAAGGAGGCCAGGCAAAATGGTGTCTAGGGGGAAGGTATCTTGAATGGGTATGATTCTATAGTACTGGTAATATTGCTTCCTAATCTGGGTGTTGGTAAAATGGGTATGTTCAGTTTGTGAAAATTCATTAGGTGGTGTACTTATAATCTACCTACTCTTCCATGTTATTCCTTTCCAAATAATGTTAAAAAAAAACATGATGGGGCACCTGGGTGGCTCAGTGAGTTAAAGCCTCTGCCTTCAGCTCAGGTCATGATCCTGGGGTCCTGGGATCGAGCCCCGCGTCGGGCTCTCTGCTCCACGGGGAGCCTGTTTCCTCCTCTCTCTCTGCCTGCCTCTCTGCCTAGTTGTGATTTCTCTCTGTAAAATAAATAAAATATTTAAAAAAAACATGATGACATTGCCAAAATGAATATTAATTCATTAATGATCAAACAATTAGACATTTTTCATAGTATATATTCCCAGGTCTCTACACTTTCTGCTATACAATCTGTCAAAATTTAAAAGAACCATGGATTTCAATGGTTTGAGTAATTTTTACTAATAGTATTACAGTTAACCAAGTTGTTTGGCAGAATTAAATAAATTAATAGATATTAGAATAATAATTTTAAAGTAATATTTTAGAAAAATGTCTACATTCTTATTATTTTTTTCCTATCTTCAAACAATGATGCCAAGAGATTTTGTTTGTTTTTGTTTTTTCATAAATGATATCTTTACAAATATTCTAAGCATAAGTGATTTTTCTCAGGGGAACATCAGATACATGAAATAAGAAAGTGAGTATTCTATCACAAAATGAAGCCATATGTGTTAGTACAGAATAAGGAAAGTTTTCTATAAAGTTACTTTGGAAGACTTCATTTTTACTTCAAATTTTAAAACCATGACAATAGTAACTACTGGAACTTCCAAAAGTGCTTCTGTTTGTACCATTTACTTCTGGATTTCTTATAAAGTTACTGAAGAAGCTCTAGGGGATGTCCGCTTTGGCAGTTAAATATTTCCTATACATGGGAGTAAAAATGGAAGTGCTTTGCTTTCTAGTGAAAGTTCAATTTTGTTCTTCCTGCGTTATCTCATTTTTTTGTTAGACACTGTATTATGCAGTTATGTCAGTGAGAACAAAGGGACTGAAACATTTGGCATTTCTCTTGGTTAGCTTCCCAAGTTTTATCTTAAATGCTCAGAAACTGATAGTCATTTCATAAATGGATAAGAACATGAAATATACCCATTTTTACTGTAAGATTGTTTTCTATTTAAGTTTAAGAGAGATTTGGAAGTGTCTTCAATGAGATCTCTTACTGGATTACATAATAGGCTCCATTGTTGTCTTCAAAACCTTAAGAACTTTCCCTAAATATTATCATGGTTTCCTCTAAGTAGAAAAGAGCCTCAGTGACAAATCTCCTGCCTGAATGGAAGATAGATTTTAGCAGCATCATCCTTATAAGATACTCAAACTGACATCATGATGTCTCCTTTTAAACCCTCAAGTTAATTTGAAGTTTGGAAAGGGGATGATTAGAAAAGGACAATCGAATTAAATACAAGAAGATGAAGTACTGATTTCTTATCTATGCCTTTTTATGCACTCCTTCATATTTCCCATTGTGGAGAGCTGTTGGAGATATACTTAATATATTAATGGAATCCTGGTATTGAACAAGTATGATAATTTCAAAGAATTGATTGATATATACCGTTGATTCCAAAACTTTGCATACCACCTTCATAACGTCTGTCATATAAAATTTTGCTTAGCTTTTTTTTTTTGTTTTTTTTTTTTATTTTTTAAAAGATTTTATTTATTTATTTATTTGACAGACAGAGATCACAAGTAGGCAGAGAGGCAGGCAGAGAGAGAGGGAGAGGGAAGCAGGCTCCCCACTGGGCAGAGAGCCAGATGCGGGACTTGATCCCAGGACCCTGAGATCATGATCTGAGCCAAAGGCAGTGGCTTAACCCACTGAGCCACCCAGGTGCCCCTTAGCTTTTTGTTTTATTACTTAATTAAATGATTAACAAGTATAAAGTAATTGTAAAAGTATATATTATCAATAATAATAATAACCAAGCATCCACTATTGAGCTTAAAAACTAGAACTCTTGGGGCGCCTGGGTGGCTCAGTGGGTTAAAGCCTCTGCCTTCGGCTCAGGTCATGATCCCAGGATCCTGGGATCGAGCCCCGCATTGGGCTCTCTGCTCCGCGGGGAGCCTGCTTCCTCCTCTCTCTCTGCCTGCCTCTCTGCCTACTTGTGATTTCTCTCTGTCAAATAAATAAAATAAAATAAAAATTAAAAAAAAAACTAGAACTCTTGAAATCCACATAAATATATCTCCCTTCCTTACTATATTATTGTGTTTATTATTCTTTTTATTTTCTCTAGAGTTTAAAAGAAACCAGTAAACTATACATGTTTATGTTTTGAATATTTTCTGAATTTCTTATTAGTAGAAATATACTTCATGTTACTTTTACCTACATGTTTTTCATGCATAATTCAAAATTATGATGTGATATTTATCTTGTGTTGATGCATATATCATAGTTCATTCATTTCCACCATTAAATGATATACTTTGTATGAATATACTGATTTATTCATCCAACATTAATTTAACATACATTTATGTTGTACTTTTTTTGCTATTGGAAACTGTCTTGCATATTTTAATTCTAATAGGAAATTCAAAATTATTTTTCTGAGTTATATCAATTTATACTCCCTTCAGGACTCTAAGGACTTTTATAGGTCCACATACTATCTAAATAGATAATATTTGGCACTATAAGATTTCTTAACTTTTGTCAATTTTAAAATGAAAATAAAATATTAACTTGTAGATTTGGTTTGATCTTATTTATTACTAGTGTTAATCATCTCTTAATATCTTAATATATTTTATACATAATATTTCTTAACATATCAAGTATCCTGTCCTATAAAATATCTGCTCATTTTGCGTATTTTTTGAAATTAGAATATTTATTGTAGTCTTACTGATTTGTAGGAGTTTGGTACATGTTCCGCTATCTAACCTTTTGGTAAATATTTGTTGTAAATATCTTTTCCCAATATGTAGTTTGCCTTTTTAATTTCTTTGCATTTTTTATGAATAGAAGTTCTATATTATAATGTAAACAGATTGATCAGTATTTTCTTTATGATTAATGCCTTGGGGTCTTGGTAAATAAGTCTTTTCTTATTGCAAATTCCCAAAGCTTTTTTGCTTAAATTATCTTTTAAAGGTTTTACTGTTTGCTTTTCATATGTGATTTAATCCACCTAGAATTGATTCTTGATTATAGTTTGGAGTAGATACACATATTTTTCTAGTAAAATGCACTGCTTTTTTGTCTGCCATGCTTGTTCTGTTTTATAGGAATTCCCCTGATGTATGAAAATGTTTCTGCAGTTTCTATTTTGTGGAATTGCTCTATTTGTCTGTCCCCCTTCTGATATCACTTCATTTCATCAGTATAACTCTACAATGAATACTGATATCTCCAATTTGGTATTCTTTTTTTTTTTTTTTTTTTAGATTTTATTTATTTATTTGACAGAGAGAGATCACAAGTAGGCAGAGAGGCAGGCAGAGAAAGTGAGAGGGAGGCAGGCTCCCTGCCAAGCAGAGAGCCCGACGTGGGACTCGATCCCAGGACCCTGAGATCATGACCTGAGCCGAAGGCAGAGGCTTAAACCACTGAGCCACCCAGGCGCCCCTCCAATTTGGTATTCTTTACCAGTGCCTGGGCCATTCTTAAACTTTTGCATTTCTATAAATTAGAATCAGTATTTTAAATTCCACAAAGAATATATATTAATATGTTTATTGCATTTACATGGATTCTTTGGTTAAACTTAGGGAGAATAAGCATTCCAAGGATATTGATTCTTTCTATCCCCAAATATGGCATATTACTCCATTTATTCAGTTCTTCTTAAATGTCTTTCATTAAAGTTTAAAAATTGTCTCTATAAATATCTCACACAAATCTTACTAGATTTATAGCTAAATACTTGTTATTTTTGTTCCTATTAGTTTTGCCATATTTTCTAACACTCTTTCTTCTTATTAAATATAAATGCAGTTGATTTTTATATTAATTTGTATCCAACAGAGCTTTTAAACTCTTTTATTAATTCTAAAACTTTATCAGCACATTCTTGGATTTTCTTTTTATATAAATATATCATCTGAAAATTCTTCCTTTCCAATCTTTTTATGTTCAATTCATTTTCCTTGCCTTACTGTGAGGTAACCCTTCATAACTGTTTACTAGAAATGGTAATAGTAAGCCTTGTTTTCTTGTGCCCAATCTGAAAGTATGTGATATTTCAGCATTAAAAAATACGTTAAGTAGCGTATACAAATTTGTTTTCAGATAAAGGAAATTTTTTCAATTTCTAATTTAAGATTTTTTAAATAGATAAGATTTTCTTAAATTACTTTGCTTAATGGAAATTAACACAGGGCTTTGCTTCTTTAGTCAAAAGAAACAACATGTGGCATACAACAAAATTGTTCACTTCTTTTTTATGTTACATGACTGTTGTGGATCAAATGTGTAATCAGATGAGTTCCAAATTCCTTCACTTTACCAAGACCATACTGAATGAGCAACTTCTCTCTGGGATATACTATTTTCATGGAAGTTAGCAAAACTGCAAGGGAGGAGAAAGCCAAATTATGCAAGTGCACTTAAATCTTCTTCTTGGATGTGATATATTATATCTCTTCACATTCTATCAGCCATAATAAATCAGATGGCCAGATCCTAGACCTTTAGATGAAGAAGTGTGAAAAGTTTAGAGAAGGAATAAATAATTTTGAATAGACAATACTGTCTCATACAATGTTAATGTGATGGGTTATATTGATTTTTTAATGTTAAACTAACTTTGCATTTTTAGGATAAACCTAATTGATAACATTCTTTCATCTTTTTTCATAGCTTGTTCAGTGTGATTTGCTATATTTATATAGAATCATCACGTCTGTCCCTGAGTGAAATTGATCTGTAGTGTTTCTTTCTGCTACTCATTTTGGTATCAACATTGTTGTAGCTTAGAAAACATGTATTTCTATCTCTGATAGAATTTGTGAAATATTACAGTTATTAGGACACTGAAAAGCTAATTAAACCCTAATTTATATGCTATCCTTTTCCAGTAATTTAGTTTTATTATTTTACCCTATGAATTATTTTGTGTTTATATAGTCAATATTTATGACTGCTTACCTTTTCTATTATATTTTTTCTTGCATTGTAGGCATTCTTTCTGGGATCCTTTTTCCTCCTTTCTTCAATACATATTTAGACATTACTTTAGTGTAGGGTTTCTTTTAGGATCAAGTAATTGTTGTGTGTATAGTATGTTCTGTATAGTATGGGTGTTTAGCAGCTCCTTGACTTATACCTACTAGATACCCATAACACTCTTCAGTTATGATACCAAATATCCCTGAGGAGGAGAAGGTGCAAGGAGGAGGTCAAAAATTACTCCAGCTGGGGCGCCTGGGTGGCTCAGAGGGTTAAAGCCTCTGCCTTCGGCTCAGGTCATGATCCCAGGGTCCTGGGATCGAGCCCCGCATCGGGCTCTCTGCTTGGCTGGGAGCCTGCTTCCTCCTCTCTCTCTCTCTGCCTGCCTCTCTGCCTACTTGTAATCTCTATCTGTCAAATAAATAAATCTTTTAAAAAAAAAAATTACTCCAGCTTGAGAACTAGTGTTTTGGAAGTAGCTTTGACATTAAAATCAAGATTTGGTTGTAATCTTGAATCTTAAAGATTTTTATTTTGCTCTTACTCTTGAAGGAGCTAATTGTATATTTGTTGGGTATACAATTCTAGATTGGGTGGGTTTTTTTGTTTTGTTTTGTTTCGTTTGTTGTTGTTTTGGGGTTTTTTTTGGTCCAAAATTAGAAGACATATTCCATTCCCTTCTGCTTGTATCACTGCTTTTGAAACGGTGGTCATGTTTTTAAAGATGATAAGTTTTGGCTGCTTTGGCTTTGTGTCCTGTGTTTTGTCTATATGTCCAGGTGTAGATTTCTTTTTATCCATCTTATATTAGATTAATTTAGATTTTTTTCATCCAAATAGTCACATCTTTTGCTATTTTTAGAATATCCCCTATTATGTCTTTAATTATTTTCTACTCATTTTTTTCTCTCTCTCTACTGGATATCCAACTGAGCATATATTATAACTTTCCACTCTAACCTTTATAATTCTTAATCTCTTTTTCAGACTTTACATTTTTCTGACTCTCTGGGTTATTTTTAGTTCCATTATTCCTACCTATATTCTAACTTTTATTTTACTTTATTAAAAAGTATTTTATTTATTCATTTATTTATTTGAGAGAGCAAACGACAGAGAGAGCATGAACAAGGAGAAGATGGAGAAGCAGGCTCCCTGCTGAGCTGGGAGCCTGACGTGGGGCTCAATCCCAAGACTCTGGAATCATGACCTGAGCCAAAGGCAGATGCTTAACTGACTGAACCACCCAGGTGCTCCTATATTCTAACTTTTAAAAATACATTTCTACTTAGCTACTTAACCTACTATTTAAATATTACAATTTTAATTCCTATAAAACTTTTTAAAATGTATTAACAATTTTTTTAAAGATTTTATTTATTTATCTGACAGAGATCACAAGTAGGCAGAGAGGCAGGCAGAGAGAGAGGAGGAAGCAGGTTCCCTGCAGAGCAGAGAGCCCAATGTGGGGCTCGATCCCAGGACTCTGGGATCATGACCTGAGCCAAAGGCAGGGGCTTTAACCCACTGAGCCACCCAGGCGCCCTGTATTAGCAATTTTTAAGGTTTCTGGATCTTCATATGTATTTTTGATTCTTTCTTTCCTTCTTAATGCATAGCAACTTAGTTGTTTTATAGTTTTTGTCTGATAATTCCAATACTTAATATATTTGAAAATGTAAATCCTCTCATTTTTCCCCTACTGCTTCTATTCATGATTCCTTATTCTTATGTGTGTCTTATGATTCCATTGCATACTCATTGTCAACTTTATCTGTGAGAACATTATAAGGGCCTGGTGGAATATTTTTATTCTTTTCCAAAGAGAACTAGCTCCTGCTTCTGTCAAGCACTGGAGAAAACTACAAACCTTGGATCACTTTAATGCTATAGTTAGGGTTTTGAAGATGACTCATAACTTAATTTGGACTCAAATCCTATATTAGGCTTGAGGTTTTGAATTCTCAATGAAATTCTCCCCTCCTCTCATCAACTGTGGTAAGTTTAAGGCAGAATTATTTACTGTTGAGTAAAACTGCCTCTACTTCTTTTGAGTAGGTCTCACAGGGAGTACAGTCCTTTGAGTTTTTGCATTCCACCTTGTCAGATTTTAAAGTTTGGTAAACCCTAGACTTAATCTCATTTTTCACACATTTAGAAAATGTTTAAACTTAAGCGCTCCATCAACCAGAATTAATAGATTCCCTCAAGGTGCTGTCGAGTTTTGATAATAGTTACATTTCTGGATTCTTACTTTCCCTTAAATTAGCCTTTTGGTGTTTTTCTTACTTTTTTGATAGCACAGCAATAAAATTAAACACATTTTTCAATAACAATGAAGATTTTTAGTTGTTTTTTAAGAATAAACATTAATCAGAGAGCTTTTTAATGTATTCTATAAATGAAAGTTAATTCTTATTTATTTTAAAATACTAGTTTATAAATAACTGTGTTTGTAGAAATAAACTCGGGTCTAAGAATGGTACATACTTGATTCATCCAATAAACATTTATTGAACATCTATGTTGTCCTAATCATTACTGTAAACATTAAAAGCATAATTTAAGTAGGATGGAATCCATCCATTCAAATAAATTATTATGTTATAATGGGGATAAAAATATAATAAGCACAAAACAGAGACATAAAAAGAATAATTTTGGACACCAATGAATCCAGTAGGTAAAATTATGTAGAATGATATAATAGAGTTATATGTGATGAGGGGCCTGATTTATCTATAGATTGGATCAGTTGTTTAGGGGAAATAAAATATAGTTGAAGCCTGAATGATGAGAACTAGATACTCATTCAAAGGTGAATAACATTCCAATTAGAAGAAAACAGTTGGAAAGTTCTAGAGATGCAAATTAGCCTGAGTGTTTAAGGAGAAAAAAGATGGTCAGTGTAAGTACGAAAGTTAAGGAGACAAGTAGAGAGATACAAGTTTAAAGATAAAGGTATATGACAAATGATAAAATATGTAGACTGTGGTGAGGGATTAGGATATTTTAATAAATGGAATATGGAACCATTGGAAGGCTTTATACATGGGTATGACTGATCTGATTTACACTTTTGAAAGATCCTTCTGACTATTGTATAACAAATGGACTGGATAGTGCAAGAACAATATAAACTGGTAAGAATGATTCTGTTATCCTCATGAGTTATAGAAAAGGTTTAGGGTTGGAGAAGAGGTGGTGATTAGAAGGATTGGCTTGAGATACATGTGCAACTGTAATAGATTGAGTGTATGAGAAAGAAAAATAAAGGCTAACTCTCAGTATGGTATTTACTGAAATAAAACTTTATAGGCAGGCATTTTCTTTGAAACAGAGTAGTTACTTTATTAGTGTTTTAAGTTTCAAATGTTCAAATGTTTCCAATTAGATACATTAAGAAGGAAATTTTATATTTTGTATATATTTTTTGTATTTTTGTATATTTATATTTTGTATTTTTGCATCTTTGTATATTTATATTTTGTACATAGGGAGAAGTCTAAGATGGAGATAAAATTTGAGAGTCATCAAAGTTTTGTAGTGTTTTAAGCCATTGAATTGAATGAGATTTCTTACAAAGAGATTGAGTATATAGGAGGGAGGAAAACTAAGGGCAAAGAGCAGGGATAATTAAGCAATTATTGATCTGGTAAAGAAGATGTCAGTGAAGGGAAATGAGAAAGAAAACCATTTAAGGTGTATACGTTTAAGCTAAGTGTACGTAAAATTAAAGTAGTCTTATAAATTCAGTTGCAAAATTTCTTTAGCAACTTTCAGCTGTAGTGGTACACCTGTAAGTCTTTTGCAAGCAGGTAATTGAATTAACTGGATTTAAGATTTTATTAGGCATTTTTGACAGTGGAAGAATGAGGTTAGATAGTTATGATGTTTAAAGAGGAATTATTATAGTATTGGACCATGGAAATTAGTCTAGATAGAGAAGCATTTGCCTAAAGTATGGTCACAAAATGGAAGATTTACTATGCTCAGAGAACTGTTGGATTGGATGGACTAGATAAGAATGGCTGGAAAGGAGAAAAGAGGAGTTTTGATGAGAGGGATGATGAAGACGTTGGAGTGATAGGAAGATCTAGGGCATGGTTCTAACAAAAGAATACCATAGCTGAGGTACTGGAGGTGAATGCATAAGTGAGACATCATAGAACTGAAAGTCAGAGGTCACGGCAGTGACTAAAGACCAAAGCAGAGAGAAGATCATCATTGTCAAGAACTAGAGGAACCAAGAGGCCCAGTTTAGGGCAGATCTTAATGACACTAGAAATCTCCAAGAACATTGGAGAAGAAGTAAAGAACTAGTTGTTAACATCAACAGTAAGTGCTATAAAATGACTTGGAAGTTGGTAGATGACAATAAAGAAGGGATGTAATGAATGGTAAAGTTAAATATGTGCTTTAAAGGAGTTGAGGTTTTCTAATAGGGAAGGAGTAGAGACAAAAAGCAGCTGTAGAGAGCAAAGAAGATATCACTGTAACTCCAGGTCTTAAGGCACATAAAGTGTGGGAGGAAAGGGTTGAGGGAAGAACTAGAGTCTGTTTGGACATCACAGGTAAACAATATTCTCAGGAAGGAGTGAGGTTTCACTAAGGGAATTATGCAGAGGAAAACATAGAAGAGCTTGAAGAAGGAATTGCCTTTGGGATACAATGAGAATTCTAAAAGACACTGTGGAATGGTTAAAGAAGGTAGTGGTAGGAAAAGGTGAAGGGCAAGAATTATTAGGGACTATACAGAACCTTCAGAAGATTTGGAAGCTGATTATCAGTAAGATGTGAGAAAATCTGAGAAGAATGGTCTTGTGATGCTGTTGGAGATGAATGGAAATATGGGGCATGATATAAGCACTGAAATTGCAGCACACAACAGTGATTGAAAACCAATGCATAGCTTGCTTCTCTATTTGGCTTAAGTCTAATGCCTTGTAGCACAAGGTAATGGAGGATCTTTGGATGACTGATCATCCTAGGCTCATTGTAAGAAATAATTTCTGTGGAAGAAGATGCTTGAGGTAATAGTTCTTATCTTATGTCTTTTGTTTGTTTGTTTAAATGTAAAATGAAATAAAAACTGCAAAATGAAAAATGTTGTTTCCCTCACCGTTTATAAAACATTGGTATTAAACACGTACCATACTTTGAGAAATACTGACTTTGATATACCCTGTCATGTTCATAAAGTTTTGGGGCAGCAAATGCCATGAGGTCAAAGGAGAGTAAAGAGGCGAATTAGTAACAGAGAGAAAAGTATGCAAAGAAGGGATGCCTACATGTTACACTTTAATTCTCTTAGAATAAAAGAAACTATCAGGAAACACTTGATTCCTGAATCATCAGATAAGAGAAAGTAGAGAGGGAAACAGATCAAAGGTTTTTAGTAACAACTCAAAAATGAGTTGCTTTTAGATAAAATACCAGGTTAGAAATAGTTCTATGTTTGTTTTTTTGTTTGTTTGTTCATTTTATTTAGTTTTTGTTTGTTTGGTTACCTTACAACAATTTCAATGAGTATTGGAATATTTTTCTTTCATCACTATCATTTTTTAGAAAGACATTAGAAAATGATCTCTATTTCTAAAAATAATTCTGTTTCTCCCAAAATTTCTCTTTATTTAGAGCCAAACATAGTTTTTCATCAAAAGATATGAATAATAGGTACATTAGTAATTTGTATTTAAAATTTCGTGTCTTTATTTAAAGTTTAAATGAATCTTAAAATTCTCAATTGTAGGTGAACAATTTGTACATAAGCCAAAAACTTTATTGTAATTTTGGATTTATCCAATATACCTATACAAAAAGTAGGATTTTGTTTGTTTGATTTTTATATTCAGTAGTTATAAGATGAGAACACAATTATAATTTGAGGTAATTTTGAAAATATTTTTCTAAGACTTCTTCAGATCAATTATGTTCTTACAGAATTTAGGGAAAGAAAGGAAGAATTGAGATTAAAATAGATATCAAAATTGCAAGTAAAATCCACAGGGCTTTTCCCATTTTTTTGTGTTGCATTTCTGGGAACAGAATATACTTTCAAAGGTAATTAGAGGTGATGAAAAATACGAATTGAGTGTAACCTGAAAGAAAAGGAGTGGTGAAAGATTTGGAGGAGAAATTGGACAACTTAATTTATGTTCTGTCCATAACCAAGATGTTCAAAATATTTAACTTCTGCAAATCTTAAACAGTCTTTGCTGGGGGCCATGCTATGAAAAACTTTAATTCCTGATTGCTCAGTGTCCTTTTAGAGGGGCTGGGAAGCCAGATAATCTAGAATTAAATCTGAATATTTTTCTGACTGTTAGGTATTCTTTTCAATATTTAATAATGAGTGCATATATTCTACTGCATACTAGCCATAAAACAGTATTATCCTATCACTACCAAACAAATTCATATAAAAAGGTGCTGTGTTTTGTATATGGCTATTCTATAGTTATATGGAAACGTTATATGGATATGGAATAAGCAATACTCTATACAAACTCTACTTTATTGCCTATAATTTTGTGGAATTTGAATTGATTTTCTTCTCTGTGTCTGATTCTTCTCACCAAATGTCACAAAGCAGTGAGGTGCAGTGGAAAAAGTATGTAATTAGAATTAGACTTGGATTCACAACCCAGTTCCACTACAAATTAACTATAATTTTGGAAAAATCATTTAACTTCTTTCTTATTCAACTTCATCTTCTGTGAAATGGGGCTCATGAAGTGTAGAGACAAAGAACAGAAAACATCCAGCACAGTATCTGGTGCATGGCAGTTACTGCATAAATGGTAACTATTGCTACTGCTTGAGGTTGGAAGGAGCACAGGTGTTCTTCACCTGAAGTTTATCCATAGTTGGGCCTTATAATGTTCAAAAATACCCCAAAATTGTAAGTAAAACAGGTTATATGGAATATATATTCCTCTGGGGAAAGAGTCCACTGTTTTTGTTCAATTCTCTTTTTTTGAACATTAAGTCAAAAAAATTTTTAAGATTTTATTTATTTATTTGACAGATAGAAATCACAAGTAGGCAGAGGGGTAGGCTCAGAGAGTGAAACAGAGAGAGAGAGATTGAGAGAGAGAGGAGGAAGGAGTCTCCCTGCTGAGCAAAGAACCTGATGGGGGCTCGATCCCAAGACCTTGAGATCATGACCCAAAACAAAGGCAGAGGCCCCTGTATTTGTTCAACTCTTAAAGGGTGTTTTAAGTTTAAAACAGTTAAAAAGAAAAAGTGATTGAAGAAAAGTTGGCAGAAAAAGGAAAAGGAATGCCATGGAAAGAGAAAAAGATGAAGAATAAGGACAGCAGCTGAACAGGACTTTAGACAGGGAAACTAATATGAAGAAATTTGCAAAGAAAGGAGACCATAGCATTGATATGGTCTTAGAAAGAAAGTAGCATTGGCAGAAAGGAGTGGATAAGGTCAGATAGTATTAATAAAGCCAGGTGGAAAACATGGAATCTTTGTAGTGGGGCCCACAGTAAGGGCAACGATTTTTAACAGATCCCTGGGAAGCCCTTATTTTCCAAATTGCTTCTGTTTTATCCTTCCTTGATACTAAAAACCATTTACATAGTTCAGTTTACTGTGTTATATATTTCACATGATATTTCCACCCAATTTTGTGAGTTTTAAGCCATCTCATCACTGTTATATTATCATATTGTCTGGTATTAACTTATTTTCAATAACTGATACTCTCAGTAACTGGTTTGGTGAAGCCTATTCAGTGAGCTCTTTCCTACACAGGTTAAATGTTTAGATTTACATTTCAGTTTCTATTCTCTCTGACAGTTGATTATTTGATTCTCTTGAACATTTTCAGAGTATGCAAAAAAGTTAAATGATGGCTTTCTGCAAGAGCAATCTAATCAGTTCTCTATTAAAAAGGAAAATTTGGTGATAATCAAAATTATGTGTTACTCTGAGAGGAAAGTAAATAAGAAAAATTCTACTTGAATTTATTGTCTCTCAAATCATCAAAAGTTGTCATCAAAACACAACTTAGGATAAAACTAAATATGGAAAAAAACCCAGAAATATCGAAATCATCAAAAATCATCAAAATCATCAAAAGTTGTCATCAAAACACAACTTAGGGTAAAACTAAATATGGAAAAAACCCCAGAAATATCGATGAAACAAAAACAAGCAAAATTTCTGCAGGTGTATACTTTTCCCAAAAAATATACAATGAATTTTGTTAAAGATACCGTTTTCCAGTTTCAGTTTAACATCTAGTTCATCTTTTACAAACTCTTTTTTCTTTATTATATTTCCTTCAACACTGAATTCCCTACATTTCCAAATTCTTGTCTCATACAGCAACTTTTTGGCATTTTGGTAATCTTCTGTAAGTGTAAGGGATTATAATTTATTTTGCTTTTGCTAACAGGTAAAGATTCACAGGGTTTCCACTGATGAAGCACTTCTTTCTGTGACCTGGTGCAGGCAAGAGGTAGCGACTGGATTGCAACACTGTTTATTTGGGGCATCAGGATCATAGTGTTGTCACATTCAGTCTTACCTGTGGAAAATTTCTTACTTTGGAGCATATTGAGAATAATTTTAGATTGTCATGGTTTCTTCAAAATATTATTAAGTCAAATTATTTTTTTAAATTTTCTAAGATAGATCTTTTTGCCAAAGAAAAGTACTAGATTATTATATAGAACTTTTTGTCAAGAATCATCAGGAAACCAATCATAGTGGAAACAAGATTACTGATGTTGAAAGAACTAAGTCCTTGTCTCACTGTTAAATAACTAGAGAACATATAGATTTTTACCTTCTCTTAGTCTTAGTTTCTACATAAACAATTTGAAAGATTGTATTAAATTTAAATCCACACTGCAATGTCACAGCATTTTTTGACTTGCCATTGTATAAAAAAATAATTTTTTTAAGATTTTATTTATTTATTTGAGAGAATATGAGTGAGAGAGAGCATGAGAGAGGAGAAGGTCAGAGGGAGAAGCAGACTCCCCAAAGAGCTGGTAGCCCTATGCGGGACTCGATCCCGGAAGTCCGGGATCATGACCTGAGCCGAAGGCAGTCGCCCAACCAACTGAGCCACCCAGGCACCCTAAAAAAATAATTTTTAAGTGAAAATTGGGAGTTTTGGGATAGATTTAGCTGGTAGAAAATTAGAAAGAATGCAGTTAAGCTCAATAGCACTATCTATCAATTGAATATATTTGATATTTAAAGAGTGTTATATCCAAAAATAGAAGAATACATGTTCTTCTTAAGCTCGTATAAAACATTCACAAAGGTAGACCACATTCTTGATCATAAAATACATCTTAAATGTTTTAAAAGAATAGGAACCATACAGTGTCTTAGACAACCATGGAATTAAGCTAGAGATCAATAGGAGAAAGAAAGCTGAAAGATCTCAAGATACTTAGAGATTAAATAAATATCATGGGTCAAGAATGAACTCTGAAGAGAAATAAAAATTAGTTTGAATTAAACGAAAATACCTTCTCAAAATTTGTAGGATTCAGAAAAACACTGTTGAGAGGGAAATTATACCATTGAATGCATATATTAAAAAAGAAGAAAGATCTAAAATCAATAATCTAAGTTTCCATCTTAGGAAACTAGAAAAAGAAGATAAACCAAATCCAAAGTAAAAAGAAGAAAATAACAAAAGATTAGGCATCAGTGGAATTGAAAAAAAAGGAAATCAATAGAGAAAATTACAAAACCAAAAGCTGGTTTTTCAAAAAGATCAATAAAACTAATAAGCCTTTACTCTAGTTAACAAAGGGGGGAAAAAAGGAGAGGACACAAATTACTAATAACAGAAATGAAGAGGAGACATCACTACAGATCCTGTGGACATTAAAAGGATAATAAAGGAATATTATGAGCAACTCTATGCCCAAAAATACGATAATCTAGATGAAATGGACCTTTTCTTGAAAGACACAATCTACAAACATTCACATAAGAAGAAATGGATAAGTCCATATCTGTTAAAAGAACTGAACCAATAATTAATAACCTTCTAAAACAGACAGCACTATGTGCAGATGAAGAAGTTTAATGAAGAAATTATATCAATTCTTTATACTCTCTTCCAAAAGATTAAAGCAGACGGACTACCTCTAACTCATTCTGTGAGACCAGCATTACCCTAATACTAAACCAGACAAAGACATCACAAGAAAACTGAGACCAATATCTTTCATGAGCATAGAAAATCCTCAGCAAAATACTAGCATATTGCATTGGATGATATGTAAAAAGAATTACGCACCAACCAATTGGGATTTATTCCAAGTATGCAAGGCTAGTTCAAAACCTGAAAACTGATTAATGGAAATCAGTCACATTAACAGGTTAAAGAAGAAAAAGCACGTGACCATATCAGTAATTCTAGAGAAAGCCTTTAACAAAATCCAATACCATTCATTATAGAATGTTCTTATTTAAGTAGGAATAAGAAGATAACTTCCTCAATTTGATAAAATATATTTACAAAAAGGCCTACAGATAACATACTCAGTGGTGAGAAACTCAAAGCTTTCTTGCCAAGATCAGAACAGGCAAGTATGTCCCTTCCTAATACTTCTTTTCAGTATCAAATAGGAAGTTGTACCTTACATCTTACTGATGTAAGAGAAGAATGGGAAACGAAAGGTATACAGATAGGGAAGGAAGAAATAAAAACTGTCTTTGTTTGCAGATACATGATTGTCTATGTAGAAAGTACAAGAGTTGAGAAAAAAACTCCTGTAACTAATAAGCTGTTACAGCAAGGTTATATGATACGATATTGACATACAAAAGTCAGTCATTTTTCTATATACCAGCAATAAATAACAGGAATTTGAACTTTCAAATGCCATTTATGTTGGCCCCCCAACAATGAACTCTTTAGGTATAAATCTAACAAAATATGAGGAAAACTATAAAACTCTCATAAAAGACATAAAAGAACAAACAAAACAGCTATTTCAATGTTATAGATAGGCAGATTTTCCAACTGAATCTATAGATTCAGCACAATCCCAATAAAATCCACAAAGTTATTTTGTGGATATCAACAAAATGATCTTAAAGTTTATAAGGAGAGGCAAAAGACCAATAGCCAACATAATATCAAAGAAGAATAAAGTCTGAGGACTGACACTACCCAGCTTCAGGACTTGCTTACAGTAGATGAGAAAATGTGGTGCTGGTGGAAGAATAGACAAATAGATCAGTGGAACAGAATAAGACAACCAAAAATTAGACCTATACAAATAGAATCAATTGATCTTTGGCAGAACAGAAGAGGCAATTCAATGGAGTAAAGACTCTTTTCAACAAATGGTGCTAGAACAACCATATATCAACACACCAAAAAAAAAAAAAAAAAAAAAAAAAATCTAGTCAAAGATCTTACCTTCTTCAGAAAAATTCACCAAAATAGATCACAGACCAAAATGTTAAAAAAAAAATTGTAGAATTCCTACAAGATAACATAGGAGAAAATTCAGATGACCTTTGGTTTGTTTACTACTTTTAAAATACAAAGCCAAAGGCATGATCCATGAAGGAAATAATTGCTTAGTTGGACTTCACTAAAACTAAAATCTGCTCTGTGAAAGACATTGTCAAGAAAATGACTAGAGAAACTACAGACTGAGAGAAAATATTTGCAGAAGAAATACAGTAAAGGGCTATTATCCAAAATACATAAGAAGACTTAAAACTCAACAATAAAAAAAATCAATAAAAAAGTGGACAAATGGATACCTCACCTAAGAAAATATAGAACTGATAAATGAGCAAATGAGTCTCTACATCATATGACATTATATAATTGCAAATTTAAACAACAAAGAAACATACATACACACCTATTAAAATGGTGAAAATCCAAAATGCTGATAACAATAAATGCTCATGAGGTATGGAGCAATAAGACTTTTATTTACTGCTGGAAGGAATTCAAAATGGCATAGCCATTTTAGAAGGCAGTTTAGAACTTTCTTACAAAACTGAACATACTATTACCATATGATACAGAGGTCACACTCCTTAGTGTTTATCCAAATGAATTCAAAATTTATGTCTACACAGAAAACAGCACGTGGATGTTTATAGCAACTTTCTTCATATTTGCCAAGACTTGGAAGCAGCCAAGATGTCCTTCAGTAGGTGAATGGATAAACTGCAGTATATCTATGCAGTGGAATATTATTCAGCACTAAAAAAGAGATGAGCTGTTAAACCCTGAAAAGGCATGAAAGAATCCTAAATGCGTATTACTGAGTAAAGGTAGACTAAGAAGTTTATGTGCTGCATGATTACAACTATGTGTCATTGTGGAAAAGACGGCACTATGGTGAAAGTAGGAAGATCATGCCTGCCAGATGTTCAGAGGGAAGGAGGGATGAATAGTCAAAGTGCAGAAGTTTTTTAGAGCAATAAAACTTTTCTGTATACTGTAATGGTAGCTATAAGTCATACATTTGTCACAACCCAGAAAATGTGCAATACTAAGAGTGAACCCTAATAGAAACTATGGACATTGGATGATAATAAGGTATTAATCAGTCAATGTAAGTTGTAGATTGTAACAAATGTGCTAGTCTGGTGTTAGGTGTTAGTAAAGGGAGAGACTGTGTCTATGTGGGGGCAGGGAGAATATGAGAACTCTTTACTTTTTGCTCAATTTCATTATAAACCTAAAACTGCTCCAGAAAAATAAAGTATATTTTAAAGAATTGAAAGTTGTACACAACCATCCCTTTGTGTGGTAGCAATCTGCTAGAGCAGTCTGGCATCTTTAGAGAGGACACACGCCCTCCAAATTGCCGGTCTCCCCAGCTTATTTCTCATTTTTCTTATCTGTGGTCACTTGAATTTGTAACCCTTGAGCTTGATGATAAGTCATCTCTAACATTCAGTGTTTCTTTTAAGCTGGATCTAGCTGAACAAATCACTAGATTTTTCCTGTATATTTTTCTACCTTCTCTTTTGATGCTTCATAATAAATATCCACATGTTCCGCCATTGATGCAATCTGTTCATTTATTAGTTTTCTGTCACGTCACCAAACATGGCAACGAAGACGCAGTGTCCTGCTAACAGGCCTGGCTATAGTTTCAGAGAATGAAAAGGAAAAGAGATGATTTCTAGCCCTCTGCTCATCTTTCCTTCCTGATCATTATCATGAAAGTAGAGCGATACCTTTTCACCCATCTGCAATGCCCTATATGCTTTTAGTCTATGATTTCTTTTCTCAGAAAAATGATGGATAAGGAGGCAAGGGGAAAACCAAGCAGGAAGAGCAGCAAAAGAATTGGATTCAAGAGACTCACCTCTAAATGCTCACTCCTCATATACTGAGTATTTCAAATATGCACATATAGACTATGTTATATTCTATATAGACTTATTTTATGGTCTAGTCAGTATAGACTTTATGTAGAGTTTTATAAAAAGATTTACACTAAGGTCATATAGAAACGAGTCAGTCAGTTTAGTGTTTCTTTCTGTTTCTCCAGAGAAATTTGTCAGGAACAAAAAAGGCATCATTTCAGACTTCCTAGAGTATTTACAAAATTAAACTCCAAGAACTAATATTTAAAATATATTAAAATATCATATTTTGGGGTGCCTGGATGGTTCAGTGGGTTAAGCCTCTGCCTTCAGCTCAGGTCATGATCTCAGGGTCCTGAGATCGAGTCCCGCATCAGGCTCTCTGCTCAGCAGGGAGCCTGCTTCCCTTCCTCTCTCTCTGCCTGCCTCTCTGCCTACTTGTGATCTCTCTCTCTGTGTGTCAAATAAATAAATAAAAACGTTTAAAAAAATCTAGTATTTTAAGAACTGTATATTTATAGTATAATAGAACCTTTTCTGAAAGGCTTGCCACATGAAGTTATTTTAAGCGATTGTAAGTAGGCATAGTTCTGTCTTTTTCTCTGTGTTATATTGTTTTTTCTGCCAAATATTTTATCAGGAACTAACTACCTATGTATTAATCACTATGCTAAGAATTTGCGTGTAATATCTCAATAATAACCACAATGACCCTTTGAACCATACATTATTATTCTCATTTTACAGATGCAGTTAGATTATCCAAGGTTTCATAACAAATAGCAGAGCTGGGATTATAACCTACTATATTGGACTTCAAAGCTTGGTGTGTTTAAAATATTGAAATTTATCCATAACTTCTGTTGATTTCAACAGAGTATCTGTGTAAATATCTAAACATCACACACATAGTTTTACTTGGACCAGCACCTTACATTCTAAACCCAAAGCTTTAGACATTGCAGTTGCCTGAAATCCGCTAAGACAAGGTTAAAGTCTGTGATGATTAAGTCAGGTTTGCCCTGTAAGCCTCAGTTTCTTTCAAGTGAAATGCAATTATAACCCTGGGTTTTTTGGTGAGAATTAGATGAAATAGTAAAGTTCTTAACACACAGAAATCACTCAGTAATATCTGCAGCTACATGAATCCCAAAGACACAGTGAAAGGTGCTATCCAGATTCAGTGTCTTTCTTCGAATAGTCTACATAATTTTTGTGACTTAAAACAGTGTCTTTGCTGTAAAGAAAAAAAGACTTTTAGTAAATGCTTATTGTTATGAAAGTACTGAAATCGGAGCTAGTATTTACAAAGTAGCTATAGTACAAAGTGTTTTATTCGAAGTAGCTCTTTTAACTGGTATTATTATTATTATTATTATCTCCATTATGAGAGTGAGTTAAAGGCTCTGAAATTTAGGAGCTTTCTCCAAGTTAGTGTGGTAGATTGTAAAGTCTCAACTCGTTCCACTATCTCAAAAGCTTTGAAGTTCACTGCTTTTGAGTCTTCCTAATTAAAACTGAAGACAACTATGAAGTGCTTAGGAGACAAAACATTTTCTTTTGCTCAAGATTTTGTAAATAATAATAATAATAATAATAACACACAAAGCTATTTCTCTCCTACATTTTGTAGGTATTCATATTTCAGAATTGATCTTTAGCATATAGGAAAAATGCCAGAGTTTACTTTTTAATTAATAAAAAAGTAAAATGCATTTAGATAATGTTATTCATTAAAAAAAAAAAAAGTTTCCAAAACTAAGCAGTCCTTCTTCAGTATAAAAGCAATGCATTTTTTCAAGACAATAAGGGATTATTTCTGTGTGTGTGTTTTGTTTTGTTTTGTTTTTTAATATGCTGTCTTGAATGGTATTCATGGTGTGGTTCTTTTTAGAATGTGTGGAGAGGAGGGTATGGCCTTTGTTATATGTACCTACCTGGTAAGTGAGTCTCAGTTGGGTCTTCACAGGCTCCTCTGTCTGTTCACTCATTCAGTGAGTATTGATGGAGGGTCTTCTCCATGCCAGGTCTTAGGCTAAGAAAGTGACTGCAAAAGTATACATGGCCCCTATTTTGGTGCAGCTGAGAGCCTAGGAGAGGACACAGGCATCACATGAGTGAACGCACTAAAAGATGAAAATTGGCATTTGAGGTAAGTTTTATGAGACAAAGATCCATAGTGCTGTGAGAGTACACAGGAGAATTGAACCAGTCAGGAAGACTGGAGAAGGCTTTGGTGAAGAATTAACATTTGAAACTAGATCTGAGAAAAAAATAGGAGTTGACCAAATGAAAATGAATGAAAAAATTTTCCTTCATGATACCAGCATATGCCAGGGCTTCGTGTTAGCTTCCTTCATACTGAATAGATTTTATATATTGAAGCATAGTCCTTGGGGCACCTGGCTGGCTCAGTCAGTGGAGTATGTGGCTCTTGATCTCAGGGTCCTAAGTTTGAGCCCCATATTGGGTGTAGAGATTCATTTAAAAAAGTCTTAAAGTGGGCACCTGGGTGGCTCAGTGGGTTAAGCCTTTGCCTTAGGCTCAGGTCATGATCTCAGGGTCCTGGGATCGAGCCCCGCATTGGGCTCTGTGCTCAGCAGGGAGCCTGCTTCCCCCCTCTCTGTCTGCCTGTGATCTTGTGATACTTGTGATCTCTCTCTCTGTTTGTCAAATAAATAAATAAAATCTTTTTAAAAAGTCTTGAAGCATAGCCTTCAAGAGCATAACTGAACACCTGGGTTCTGAATTGTGAAAAAGACCCATTAAAGAATTATAAATGAAGTGCACAAGTCATAAAGTCCTTATTTCATACATATCCTTATACACAAAAAAAGGATTTCTTAAAAAATACTATCACAGAAACAGTTATGAAACATTTCCATTGATATATGAGCTAAGTATACTATATAATTTATGGATGTAAAGAAATATGCAGAAGCTTTAGTCATACGAAACTCATTAAAAACTCAAAAATTACCATAATGGACCAGAAATTGTGCTAGGCTTTAGAGACTCAAAGAAATGTAAGATAATATACATTGTTCTGAGACCCCATAATCAAACCAAAGAGCCATATGAGCAATGAGCAAAATATCATCTAATTATGCTGAAGGTCAGACTCTTTAGCTTATTAAAGTGCTATAAGAACATAAAAGAGAGAGGAAATAATTTTTTTTCTTTTACTCCTTACTGCATTATTTGGCTTAGGAGTATGTTAGGAATATATTAATTACTTTATGAGTAAACATGCAATCAGATAATCTTGTGTCATTAACATAGAATTATTATTATTGCTGTATAATTGTATAGATGAATGCAAATGCAGCCATGTTTAATTATGTTCTGTTACTGACCCAACAAAAAGAGAACAGAATCCATTTTAATTTGAAGTAGATATCCTGAGTTGCAAGCAACATCTGAAAATGCTATCTGTGTGTGTGTGTGTGTGTGTGTGTGTAAGTATTCAAGGACAACTCATCAAAGAAGACTTCCAGTTCAATGCAGAACTGGAAAATTAAGACCCAGGAATTGTTCTCAGGTTCTGCCATTGTCTCATTGAGTTCTCATAAGGAATCTCCTAGTGTACCAGTGCCCAAAACAAGAAAATGCATACTGTACTACTATGCACAGCAATGTGACTTCTCAGGAGGGAATTAATATTTAAATGACCTCAAAATAATAAGGGGTATTTTAAAATCCCTTGAATGCAAAATTGTCCTAGATGGTTGTTATTACAAACCTGAAAGTAAAAATCATTTTCAAGTTTTTCTGACATACTTTTGTTCTCTAAAAATTTACTATATGCGTAGACTTGAGCTTTTCTGGAAACAAAAAGCTTTGTGACATAATTATTCAGGTATACTCTCTAAGAAATCTTCAGCATACAAAAAAATGACTTCAGTGCTTTATTTCAAAATCCATTCATGCATAACAAAGATGTTCTTCCCTGAGAAGGTTTTGTCTTGAATAGGTTAGAAGAAGAAAACACTCAGGTGAATTTATTTAATAATTGATAATGGAAATAGAGTCTTAATGAAATTTTCATCGTTCTGAAACATGAACTCTGTATTTATAACTTTTTATTATTACTTAATACTGATGTGCAGTTACCTGACAGCCTGACTACAACTTCTATTAACAAAATAAAGTATCTGTGTTGGAAAATTTTTCAAGCACTAATCTCTCTTCATTAAGCTCAAATAAAACCACATAGGCACTGGTGAAGAGAAAATGGTCATGACAGAAACATTTTCTTGCTCAACACATTTTAATTTAAATAAGTATTTGTTTTTCAGTTTCAGAGACTGGACACCATTAATGGTAATATTATTTCATTGAAACAGATATGGCTTCTGTAGATCCATCAAAATTCAAGACCACCACCTTGAAAGTGGTTAAATTTATACTTTTATTAAATAAAATTTGAGAAAAAAATCATCCTTAGAATTATAACATTTGGGAAGAGTCCTCCAATATAAGATCCACTCCCACTCCAATACTTTTTATTTTTCGAATCTGAAGATACTCAAGCCCAGAAATAAATGGACTTCAGTTGCCTAATGTTCTAGAACCACTAAATCAGAGAGTAAAAAATGAGTAGCAGGGGCGCCTGGGTGGCTCAGTGGGTTAAAGCCTCTGCCTTTGGCTCGGGTCATGATCCCAGAGTCCTGGGATCGAGCCCGGCATCGGGCTCTATGCTCCGTAGGGAGCCTGCTTCCTCCTCTCTCTCTTCCTCTCTCTCTGCCTGCCTCTCTGTCTAGTTGTGATTTCTCTCTGTCAAATAAATAAAATATTTATAAAAAAAAAATGAGTAGCATACTTAGCAGCCCATGATTCCAATGAAGTCATTATCTGGTTTCTACTGGAATTCTGCCAAGGACAGGAAGCCCCAAACTATTCCCAAATTGTCTATCCCTTTTATGAACAATGGTACTTGTAATTCTTATTTATTAGTCCCTATTCTGTCTTCTGAAATCACAGTAATCTTTCCCTCTTCCACAACTGTCTTTCAACTCTGATTGCACCTCTTGCAGCTTTTGGGAAATCTCTTTTACCCAGTCTCACTCATTTTTTTTCACTCATTCCTCATGTGAACTTTCCATCTTCTGTTGCCTCTTCCTCTGAGGATTTTATTCTATCAATTTCATTTCTAAAATTTGATATCAAGAATAGAAGACTATAAAAATCTGATTATGATCTCATTTGACACTATAGAGTCGAGAGTCTACATGGCCACTAGGATTTATATTATCACAGTTACATTATATTATATAATTAATATAAAATCATATTACTTTATTTTAGTAGTGTCTTATTTGTAACATTAAAAAAGCTAAAACTTAGATACTCTAAAGTGTGATTACTAATGATAGTATCCACCTTATAAGTACATTTATAAAATTCATTTATTATATTTTTCTGGGGATTCAAGACAATGATTTAGAAAAGATGAATTTAGGAAAAGTAACCAGTTAACTACTTTAAGGATTTTAGTACTTTCATATAATTGAAATCATTCTATAGCAATATATAAAGTAGCAATTATGCAATTTTCTCAGTCCAGGAAAACAGAGCCTTTATAAGGGCCAGATTATTGGTGCTTCCTTCCTTTTTTTTTTTTTTTTTTTTTTTTAAATTTTTTTTTTCTTTTTTTTTTTTACAGATAGAGAGAGAGAGAGATTACAAGTAGGCAGAGCAGCAGCCAGAGAGGGGAGGAAGCAGGCTCCCTGCCAAGCAGAGAGCCCGATACGGGGCTCGATCCCAGAGACCCTGAGATCATGACCCGAGCTGAAGGCAGAAGCCTAACCCACTGAGCCACCCAGGCGCCCCTGGTGCTTCCTTCCTAATAAGTAGGTCAGACATTAGCTGGAGGCATCGCAAAGGCTGTTAAGTATTCATTAACTTTATGTGAAAATACTGCTGCTGTAAGAAAACCATACATTTCTAAAGAAGATACCAGTATTTATTGGCAGATTATTTAGGAATGACTGCTCTCTCCTCATCAGGGATTTTTTTTTTTTAATGCTAATAAATAAAATTAATGGAATGCTTACTTTAACCAGGTACAGCGCTGTCTTCTACCTGTATTATCTCTTCTATTTCTTCCATTGTTTTGATTTATATATACAATTAAGCCCATTTTACCAAAAAGAAATAAAGTTTACTGAAAATAATTTGCTGAAAGCCATAATTCTAGTTAGTGACAAAGATAGGACATGAACTAGGTATATCTGATGCCCAAGCGTTTAATGACTTTGATTGTCCATCCATTACTTGGTTACTTACTTAATTAAAATAAAGTTGGCCTTAAGGATGACAAGGCTCAGAGATAGATGTTAATATAACCACTAAGTGCTGGGTCTTAACATTCAAGAGCTCTGAACTTCTTACCCCAGGGCCAATCTCTGTCTCTCTGGGTACTGCTATGGCAAAGCTGACACACCACAATTCTAAACTACATTATCACATTTAGTCTATTTGGACTTCATATTTTGAAATTCAGAAAACCAACATATAGTTTGATCTATTTTTCTTCTTCCTCATAACTTAAAACATCCCAAACTTTTCCACTGAAATGTTCGTAATGGCAAATCATAATGAAATGTGTCTCTGCAACTAACAACAACAACAACAACAAAAAAGTCCTTTTTGCAAACTATATATATCTTAGAAGTTTTGTTTTCCAACTTAAAAATTAATGCAATTTTCATACTTTACTACATAATGCATAATTGATTTATTTCTATGTTTTTTAAAGATTTTATTTATTTATTTGATAGAGATCACAAGTAGGCAGAGGCAGGCAGAGAGAGAAGGCGGGGGAGCAGGCTCCCTGCTGAGCAGAGAGTCAGATGTAGGGCTCAATCCCAGGACCCTGAAATCATGAGCTGAAGGCAGAGGCTTAACCCACTGAGCCACACAGGCCCCCCGATTTCTATGTTTTTTTTAACCAAAAATTTTTTAACAAAATTAAAACTTTGGAAAGAAGCACCATGTGACCTTTTAAGCCTTGCTACCTTCATGTTATCTGTAAGTCACCCATATTTCAATTTGAGCATAAGGGTGGTAAGAGGTTCATTCAAAATTCATCAGTGCATTTTTCATACTTCCATTTATTTAAAAAAAAAACTTACTGAGTATCTACTTTATGCAAAAATGATACAGATAAAATATAGAAAATAATAAATAATACATACTGTCTGCCCATGAAAATCTCAAAATCATAGCCAAGGAAAAAATCTAGCAAATAACTCTAGTACTTACTCACCCTCTACTAATAAAAGCTGCTGTAATAAATCTTAATAGTTAATAATAAAATATTAACACATTCTCTTTTTTCTAACTTGTATTTGAAACCCTTATGGGCCATTTCCAGGCAGTTGAACGGATATTGATGCCACAAATACAAATGCCATTTCTCAGTTGCTCTCTTATTTAGATTCTCTGGGCTTTTGCTTTGAGTGACTCTCCTGTAAGCACCTATATATAGAAGAGTAGATGCCTGAGACAGCATGCCAAATAAAACTTTTTTGTTAACTACAGGATTTTGTATATTTTTTTGATGTGTTCAACATCTCTTAATTGTAACATTATTTTCCATATTAAGGCCTTCCATGATGATTGCAATTTGTTGATTATTGACACCCAATATTTCTATTTGATCAATATTAAGGAATTTCTTTGTTCTCATATTCAACTAATGGATTTATTTTTTAGTACTCTTGTTCATCTTTCCCACCCTATCATGGGATTTTAGGGTCATTGTCGACTTGGATTCCTTTAATATTGTTATCGTTATATATTGTTAACGTTCCTTATGTCATTTCTCAAAGTTCTTTTAAATAGTGCAACTGTTTTTACACCTTTAGAACTTTAAAACTGGAGATTTATGTATTCTCAAAGACACCCAGAATCGTTCAATAAACAGTCATGAATACTAATATTTCTTACAGTATTACACTATTGCATTAAAAATATGTAAAATGGGAACACCTGGGTAGCTCAGTGGGCCAAACAGCTGCCTTTGGCTCAGATCATGATCCCAGTGTGGGACCAAGTTCCACATTGCAGGGGAGGGGGGGGTCCCTGCTCAGCGAGGAGCCTGCTTCTCCCTCTCCCACTCCCCCTGCTTATGTTCTCTCTCTCTCTCTTTCTGTCAAATAAATAAAATCTTTTTTAAAAATTAAAGAATAAAACTATGTAAAGCATATTAATAACATGTACTGAATTCTAGGACTAGTTTTAGCAATACTATGTAAATAAATGTCAGGTATGAATAGAAAGTTTATTATAAACACTTACTCCCTCCTGTCACCTACCAATAATATTTATGAATTAATAGTTATGATATTCAAATGGTTCCTGTATGTTTAGTTGCTCATTGACAAGAATGACATGTGGAAGTATATTCAGTTAGAACTTGGAGAAACATTTCTGAGCATTGTATGTGTAGAGAAAAGCAAAGCAATGTTAATTAACTGCTTAGTAATCTATTGCAGAGACTTAAAAGAAGATATTTCCCCCCACCTGGAAGAATTTAGATAGTTTTCATGAGGAAGATGGCATTTAATCTGGACTTAAAGCACAGATGGTCCTTTCTTTCTTTCTTTCTTTTTTTTTTTTTTAAAGGTTTTACTTATTTATTTGACAGAGAGATCACAAGTAAGTAGAGAGGCAGGCAGAGAGAGAGGAGGAAGCAGGCTCCCTGCTGAGCAGAGAGCCCGATGCGGGGCTCAATTCCAGGACCCTGAGATCATGACCTGAGCCGAAGGCAGAGGCTTTAACCCACTGAGCCACCCAGGTGCCCCCAGTTGACCCTTTCTTATAAAGGACTGGGTAGTAGATATTTAAGGTTTTGAGGGCCGGCGGGTGAAACTGAAGATTTTATGTAGGCAGGTTGGGACAGGAGCTACTTAACTAATTCACACAGCCCCATGTGCTCTCAGGTAGACACATAGACTGAAGTTCTCCATCTTTTTTACTTGGGACCAGAAGCCTTTTGACTCTGGGAGCCACAACTGAAGCCCTTCTGTATTTATAGCTGCATGTTTTGTTGTATACATTGCATTGAAAAAACTAGTCTTTGTCTACTTTGATCACATGAATACATATCTTTTTCTTAAACCCCTGGAGTACTCATGGTATTTAGAAACTACTCATTTATGTTTTTCTAGGATTATATGGACAAATAACTGTCATTGGCTTATCAACCTAGGAAAAAGAGATGAATTATGTGAGTTGAAAGATGTGTCATACACAGAGTTTAAATAGTCTCATGAAGCATCAGTGTAGCTTTCCCAGGGAAATATACTTTCTCTGGATGTTACCAGAAACTCTGAGTGATCTCCTGTGGGAGAGAGAACAGAAAGTTTGAAATAACAGAATACTGATGCACATTCTTCCAATGCCCAAGGCATAGTGAAAACTTAAAAATTGACTTAGCCTCTTTTGCATAGCTCCAGGACAGTAGGTGATAAATTTGTATGGCTATAGCCTCAGAAAATCTAGATACATTTTTTCCTAATATTTTCCATATCTAAAAAGAGCAATGTCCTTTTTTTTTCCATTTTATTTATTTTTTCAGCGTAACAGTATTCATTCTTTTTGCACAACACCCAGTGCTCCATGCAAAACGTGCCCTCCCCATTACCCACCACCTGTTCCCCCAACCTCCCACCCCTGACCCTTCAAAACCCTCAGGTTGTTTTTCAGAGTCCATAGTCTCTTATGGTTCGCCTCCCCTTCCAAATTTTTTTTTTTTAATAAACATATAATGTATTTTTATCCCCAGGGGTACAGGTCTGTGAATCGCCAGGTTTACACACTTCACAGCACTCACGATAGCACTTACCCTCCCCAATGTCCATAGCCCCCTCCCCCTCTCCCAATCCCACCTCCCCCCAGCAACCCCCAGTTTGTTTTGTGAGATTAAGAGTCATTTATGGTTTGTCTCCCTCCCAATCCCATCTTGTTTCATTTATTCTTCTCCTATCCCCCTGCCCCCCCAGCAATGTCCTTTTTTAATAGTCATGGAGCTGGTAGTATACAGTATATGCTCATTAAAATTGCAAAAGAGCTCAGCCACAGAGAGTTGTTTTCCAGTTACATGGTGAAATTTTAAAAAGTAATAAAGAATTACAGATTACCAAAATGCTTCAGTAAGTATGAATTCAATCAAATAGGAGCAATACACAATAATACCATAGGGAATCTTTAAAAACAAAACAAAACACAATCTTCTTAAACATAGATGTTTTGCTAAAACAGAGTAGAAAACTTTTACTAATTGTGAAGTGCCACGAGTGAAGTATGAATAAAAGTAGTAGTGATTTTTAGAAATTAAATATATATGTGTATATATATATATATAGAGAGAGAGAGAGAGAGAGAGAGACAGAAAGACTTAGCGATATTTATAAGATTACTTTTTTTTAGGGTCAAGAAACCTCAGGCAAATAGATATTCTATACATTTAGCAGTATTTGACCTTTAATAAAGCAATATTTGAGTGTAGTCTATTTGTCATAAGGATGTTCCAAGTTTTTCAAAGAAGAAAAATTAAAATAATTAAAAAAGAAATAGGATCTGAGAAAAGCAACTTGTGTTAGTTTATTTAGAAAAGCAAAAGCAAAGTGATTCCTTCCTCCTAGGTATATGACACAAAAGTAGTAAAAAAAAACTTATTTTGGGTCATGACTTTGCTTAAATGTAAGCAGTTATTTAAATGAATGATTATTAGTTTTCATTATAGAGATATTAATGGCTAAAATCTTATATTTGTTCATAGATTTGTTCAATATCAGATAAACCCTGATACTTGTCAGATTTCAAACATTGAACTGCCCTTTGTTATACTCAGGACAGGATGGCTTAACTCACCGTTTGTTGAGAAAAAAATTGTTGATATAGTGTCATAGAAACCAAGGGAACTTTCTGGTGGATAAAAACAATTCGATCCAATGTATAAAGCTATAGGATATTGTTTTGGAATCAAGAGTTGCTATTAACTATTTTATTTATATGGACAACTTTATTTAAAAACAAAAACAAACAAATAAAAAAACCTCGGGGCTCCTGGGTGGCTTAGTGGGTTAAAGCCTCTGCCTTCGGCTCAGGTCATGATCCCAGGGTCCTGGGATCTAGTCTGCATTGGGCATTCTGCTCCGTGGGGAGCCTGCTTCCTCTCTCTCTCTGCCTGCCTCTCCGCCTACTTGTGATCTCTCTCTCTCTGTGTCAAATAAATAAATAAAATCTTTAAAAAAAACAAACCTTGGCATACTAAAAGGATGTACCATCAACATTTTTTTCTCATACAAATGACTTTTTGCTTGCTAAGATTTCCTTTCAGAGCTAAAGAGTGGGGACGCTTAATTTAATTGTAAATAACAGAGATGCCAAGCCTTTTCTCAAGCCTATTTTTCCTGTATTTATCCAAAAAATCTTACTTAAACCCTGAACAAATGATGGAGGAGAGGAAGTTGCAGACAGAAGACAAGGTAGCAAGTAGAAAAGAGTAGTGTGGTGGTGACTCCAAGCTCATCAACAGGAACCACACAATCGGTCCACTGAGGAACAAGTTTGAACTTTCTGTTATAAAATCCCACTAATCCTCTGAGTCAGAACTGTTATTTTTATAGGTGCAGACAAATCTCATTGGATAGCATATCACTTTGCTTCATTAAGCATTTTTCTTTAAAGAATTAAACGCATTTCTTTGTTTTCCATAATGTAAACGCAATTTCATTTCAGCTATTAAATTTTACATATAGATTCTCTGAAATTTATACCTCTATTTACAGTGTAATTAGAGTGAAGAGGCATATTCTGGGAGACTTTTTGCAAATAGGTTCTGATAAATTGCTCAGAGTGGTGTCTAAAACCAAATCAATAGTTTGAACGATCATCAATTAGGGATGCTCTGAGACAGCTGGCTGCCCTGATTGATACAATAAGGTTAGAAAGTAAGCTGGTTTAGTATTATTTGACAAAAATCACCATAAAAACATTGGGAGGGCATTTCTTAGAGTCACTAAAATATATCAAAGGAAGAAATCCCATTAACTCAAGGATTCCTCTCAGTAATAGCTTGAGCTGTGTACGGTTTCAAGTTCTAATTGCATAAATATTTCTATTTTCTCTCCATTTCACTCCATAAAGTATTTTTAAAATTCCCCAACCATAAGCACTCTTTCGTCTTATACTTCCCCAAATGCCCATAATTTGACCGCTAGGCTTTTCCTCGTTAAACTATTTCAGCATAACAGTAAACACATTCTGAAATCTCCAGAACATTATTACTTGGTTCTTTTCTGGCTACCTAGTGCTAAGTAACCTCCTGGTTGTCAGCGTCCTGGTTCTCTACTCTCCATTCCAGAACAGCAAGAAAACAACTGCATGCTGATGTGGATTTTAAGTGGAGCAAGTGTTATTGCAGCCCCAGGCTTCTCTGTGGCTTCCAGCGGACACATGCAGGTGTTTCTGCTGCCTGCTATTCTCTGGTCCCCAGGAGGCAGCAAAGTGTGATCCAAGTGAAAAGCGTTTTGGCAGCAAATATAATCTTTCCTGAATCATTCAAATGCTGACGACAACACACCCCTTCAAAAATACCCCACAATGTATCCTGTGCCTTTCCTGAGAAGGCACTGTAAATCGCTAAACTGAGAACCTTATTGTTAATCACCTATTTCAAAAAAATATATGCTATATTCCTACTGCACACAAAACATTGTATTAAAGTCATAATGGATACACAGACAAGATTCAGAGACAAGAATTCACCTTAAGGGCCTTACTACCCATTTGTTTAATTTTTTTTAAAAAGCATGTATAGATAGAAATTAGCATAAAAATTAAAAGACAAGATAATAATACAAAAGGCACTGTGTTCTAGCAAATTGTTTTACATATAGGGGCTAGTCGATATTTATTTGCTGCTATGATTACTATACTCGCTGAGTTATGCATACCAATGAGTGCTTTCAGAGTCTAGACAGGAGCCATCACTGAGGAACCTTCAGAAAACCTGAACAGATTTGTAAGATTGGGCAGGACTTAAGACATAATTTAATCAAGGCAAAATTTCCCATACTCTATACCTACCTAGTAGAATTTATTGAGTTCAGGAGTCTTTAGTTCCTCTTGAAAGATATACTCCACATGGCCACATTATTGTCCTTTTTCTTAATGAGCAAATAAAAGAAAATGACTGCCTGGGTTGCACTAAAACTGAAATGGTTAAAATGTCTGGTTAAGGCTTGTCAATTATTAAACTTATCCAAATGTCTCAGACTCTTTACCATTTTCTCTATGCCATAGTTTTTAATCTTTTTTTCTTTTTTTTACTTTAAGATAATTGTAAGAAATGCAGTTATGAGAAATAGTAGGATATAGTAGAGAGATTCCATGTATACTTGACCTAGTTTCTGGTAACATCTTGAAAAACATGCTACAAGAGAGCAACCAGGGGCGCCTGGGTGGCTCAGTGGGTTAAAGCCTCTGCCTTCTTCGGCTCAGGTCATGATCCCAGGGTGCTGGAATGGAGCCCCGCATTGGGCTCTCTGCTCGCCAGGGAGCCTGCTTCCCTTCCTCTCTCTCTGTGTGTGCCTCTCTGCCTACTTGTGATCTCTGTCTATCAAATAAATAAAATCTTAAAAAAAAAAAAGATAGCAACCAGGATATTATCATTGATATACTCAAAATACAGAAGTTTTATCACAACTAGCATCCCTTAGTGATCACTCTTACTTTCCTCCTCTACCAACACCCTTCCTGACCCCTCCCAACCATGAATCTGCTCTCCATTTCTACAGTTTTTTTTTTTTCATTTCCAGAATGTTATATAAATAGAATAATACAGTATATAACATGTTGGTATTAGCTTTTTTTCATCAGCATAGTCCCCTGGTTTTTCATCCAGGTTTTTGCATGTATCATTAGTTCATTTTATTGCTGAGTAGTATTCCATGGTATAGATGTACCACAGTTTTGTTTAACCATTCATCTGTTGAAAGGCATCTGTGTTATTTCAGGGATTTGGCTGCTACGAATAAAACTGCTATAAACATTCATATACAAGTTTTATATAAACACAAGTTTTATATAAACACAAGTTTTCACGTCTTTGGGATAAATTCCCAGGAATGCAATTGCTTTATCGTGTGGTAGTTACATGTTTATTTTTTTAAGACACTCTCAAATTGTCTTTGCAGAGTGGCCTTTCCAGCAATATATGAGTGATCCAGTTTCTCTAAATTCTCACTAGCATTTGATTTTGTCAGTATTTTTATTTTAGCTATTTGATAGATGCACAGTAGTATTTCATTATGGTTTTAACTTGTATTTTCCTAATGTCAAGAAAGTGAACATCTTTTCATGTGATTATTTGCTTCTATATATACTCTTCAGTAGAACATCTCTTCATGCCTTTTGTCCATTCTCTAATTGAGTTGTTTGTTTCTATTACTGTTGAGTTTTGAGAGTTCATTATACATAGTAGATACTAGTCCTTTTTTGGATATGTGGTTTGCAGATACTTTCTCCCATTCTGTGGCTTGTCATTTTTATCAGTGTTGTTGATTCTGATGAAGCCCGAATTATCTTTTTTTTTTTTTTAATTTTCTGCACTATAATTTTGGGGTCAAGTCTAAGAACTCTTTCCCTAGTCTAGATCTTAGAGATTTTCTCCTATGTTTTTTTCTAAAAATTTTGTTGACTTACACTTTACATTTAAGCCTGTGATGCATTTTAATTAATTTTTATATAAGATTTGAGACTTAGGTTGAGATTCCTTTTTTTTGTTGTTATTACTGTTGAAAATGTTATCTTTCCTCAACTGAGTTGCTTCTGTACCTTTGTGAAGTATCACTAGGGCATTTTTGTGTGTATCTGTTTCTGGATTCCCTGTTCTGTTTCATTGATTTGAACATCTATGCTCTACTAATATTACACATCTTCACAATTATATTGAAATCATATAGACTTAGATTTCCCACTTCATTTTTTTCCAAAATTGTTCTAACTGTTCTAGTTCCTTTTCCTGGTCATATAAAATTTTAATAATTTTATCTCTATCTTCTTTTAAAAATCTTGCTGAGATTTTGATAGGAATTGCATTAAAACTGCATACCAATTTGGAGAGAATTGAAATCTTTACTGTTGACTCTTTCAATCCATGAATATATAGCTCTCCATTTATTTATTTTATGTAATTTTATGTAAATTAATACAAATATAAATTATATTATATTTATAGTTACAAATCTTCATTTTCTTTCATCAGCGTTTTGTGGCCTTCCCATACAAGTTCTATACATATTTGTTAAGTTTACCTTTAAGTATTTATTTTATTTAATTATGTATTTATTTTATTTAGATTCAATTAGCCAACATATAGTACATCATTAGTTCCAGATGAAGTGTTCAGTAATTCATCAATTGCATAAAACACCCAGTGCTCATCACATAACATGCCTTCCTTAATGCCCATCGCCCAGTCACCCCATCCCTCCACTCCCCTCCCTTCCAGCAACCCTAAGTTTTCTTCCTATAATTTGGAGTCTCTCGTGGTTTTTCTCCTTCTCTGATGACTTCCCATTCACTTTTTCATCCCTTTCCCTATGATTTTCTGTGCTGTTTCTTATATTCCACATATGAGTAAAACTATATGATAACTGTCTTTCTCTGATTGGCTTATTTTGTTCAGCATAATACCTTCCAGTCTATCCATGTTGGTGTAAAAAGTAAGTATTCATCCTTTCTGATGGCTGAGTAGTATTCCATTGTGTGTGTATGTGTGTACACACACACATGTACCACATCTTCTTTATCCATTCATCTGTTGATAGATATCTGGGCTCTTTCCATATTTTGGCTTGTGGACATTTCTCCTAGCAACACTGGGGTGCAGATGCCCCTTCGGGTCCATACATTTGTATCTTTGGGACAAATACTTAGTAGTGCCATTGCTGGGTTGTATGGTAGTTCTATTTTTAAGTTCTTGAGGAACTTCCATACTGTTTTCCAGAGTAGTTGTATGAGCTTGCATTCCCACCAACAGTGTAAGAGGGTTCCCTTTTTTCCACATTCTCGCCAACTTTTGTTTTTTTCCTGTCTGGTTAATTTTAGCTTTTCTAACTAGTGTAAGGTGGTATCTCATTGTGGTTTTGATTTGTATTTCCCTGATGACAAGTGAGGTGGAGCATTTTTCATGTGTTTGTTAGCCATTAGTAAGTCTTCTTTGGAGAAATGTCTCTCCATGTCTTCTGCCCATTTCTTGACTGGATCATTTGTTTTTGGATGAAGAGCTTAATAAGTTCTTTATAGATCTGGATACTAGCCTTTTATCTGATATTCCATTTGCAAATATCTTCTCCCATTCTATAGGTTCCCTTTTAGTTTTGTTGACTTTTCCTTCGCTGTGCAAAAAAGCTTTTTATCTTGATGAAATCCCAGTGTTCATTTTTGCTTTTTTCCCTTGCCTTTGGAGACATGTCTAGCAAAAGGTTGCTGCAGCTGAGGTCACAGAAGTTGGTTCCTGTGTTCTCTAGGATTTTGATGGATTCCTGTCTCACATCCTGTCTCTTTCATCCACTTGAGTTTATATTTGTGTATGGTGTAAGAAAATGGTCCAATTTCATTCTTCTGCATGTGGCTGTCTAGTTCTCCCAGCACCATTTATTGAAGAGATTGTTCTTTTTCATGGATATTCTTTCCTGCTTTGTCAAAGATTAGTTGACCTTAGAGTTGAGAGTCCCATTTCTGGGTTATCTATTCTGTTCCTTTGATCTATGTGTCTGTTTTTGTACCAGTGTCATACTATCTTGATGATTACAGCTTTGTAATAGAGCTTGAAGTCTGGAATTGTGACGCCCCAGCTTTGTTTTTTGTTTGTTTGTTTGTTTTTGTTTTTGTTTTTGTTTTCCCAACATTCCCCTATTCAGGGTTTTCTTCTGGTTGCATACAAATTTTAGGATTATTATTCCAGCTCTGTGAGAAATGTCAATGGTAATTTGATAGGGATTGCGTTAAAAGTATCGATTGCTCTGGGTAACATAGATATTTTAGCAGTATTTATTATTCCAATCGATGAGCATGGAATGTTTTTCCAAATCTTTGTGTCTTCTTCAATTTCTTTCATTAAGTGTTCTGTAGTTTTTAGAGTACAGATTCTTTACCTCTTTGGCTAGGTTTATTCCTAGGTATCTTATGGTTTTTTGTGCATTTGTAAATGCGATCAATATCTTAATTTCTCTTTCTTCTGTATCATTGTTAGTATATAGAAATGCAACTGATTTTTTTTGCACTGATTTTATATCTTGCAATGTTCCTGAATTCCTGTATGAGTTCTAGTGATTTGGGGGTTGAATCTTTTGGGTTTTTACATAAAGTATCACATCATCTGCAAAAAATGAGAGCTTGACTTCTTCTTTGCCAATCTGAATGCGTTTTATTTCTTTTTGTTGTCTGATTGCTGAGCCTAGGACTTCAAAGTTACAGCTATGTTGAACAATAGTGGTAAGAGTGGTCATCCCTGTGGTGTTCCTGACCTTAGGGAAAGGTTCTCAGTTTTTCCCCATTGAGAATGATATTTGCTATGGGCTTTTCGTAAATGGCTTTTATGATATTGAGATATGTTTCCTCTATCCCTACCCTATGGAGAGTTTTAATCAAGAAAGGATACTGTATTTTGTCAAATGCTTTTTCTGGGAGGATCATACAGTTCTTATTTTTTCTTTTATTAATATGATGTATCACATTGATTGATTTGCAAATGTTGAGCCATCCTTGCAGCCCAGGAATAAACCCCACCAGGTCATGGTGAATAATCCTTTTAATGTACTGTTGGATCCTATTGCTAGTATTTTGGTGAGAGTTTTGCATCCATGTTCATTGGGGATATTGGTCTGTAAATCTCCCTCTTGATGGGGTCTTTGTTTAGTTTTGGGATCAAAGTAATGCTGGCCTCACAGAATGAGTTTGGAATTTTTTTTATTATATTTCTAATTTTGAAATAGCTTCAGAGGAGTGGGTATTATTTCTTCTTTAAATATTTGGTGGAATTACCCTTGGAAGCCATTCAGCCCTGGACTCTTGTTTGTTGGGAGATTTTTGATTGCTGCTTCAATTTCCTTGCTGGTTATCAATCTGTTCAGGTTTTCTATTTCTTCCTGTTTCAGTTTTGGTAGTTTATAAATTTCCAGGAATGCATCCATTTCTTCCAGATTGCCTAATTTGTTGGCATATTGTTGCTCATAATATATTCTTAAAATTGTATTTCTTTGGTGTTGGTTATGATCTATCCTCTTTCACTCATGATTTTATTAATTTGGGTACTTTCTCTTTTTTTTTTTTAATAAGTCTGTCTAGGGGTTTATCAATCTTATTAATTCTTTCAAAGAACCAGCTTCTAGTTTCATTTATTTTTCCTACTTTTATTTTGGTTTATATTTCATTGATTTCTGCTCTAATCTTTATTATTCCTCTTCTCCTGGTTGGGTTAGGTTTTATTTACTGTTCTTTCTCCAGCTCCTTTAGGTGTAAGGTTAGCTTGTGTATTTGAAACTTTTCTAATTTTTTGAGAAAGGCTTGTATTGCTATGTACTTCCCTCTTAGGACCACCTTTGCTGTATACCAAAGGTTTTTGAAAGGTTATGTTTATATTTTCATTTGTTTCCATGAGTTTTTAAAATTCTTCTTTAATTTCCTGGTTGACCTATTCATTCTTTAGTAGGATGCTCTTTAACCTCCAAGTATTTGAGTTCCTTCCAAATTTCCTCCTGTGATTGAGTTCAAGTTTCAAAGCACTATGCTCTGAAAATATGCAGGGAATAATCCCAGTGTTTTGGTACCAATTGAGACCTGATCTGTGACCCAGTATGTTATCTATTCTGGAGAACATTCCACATGCACTTGAGAAGAGTGTGTATTCTGTTACTTTAGAATGGGATTCTCTGTATGTATCTATGAAGTCCATGTGGTCTAGTATGTCATTCAAAGCCCTTGTTTCCTTCTTGATCTGCTTAGGTGATCTGTCCATTGCTGTGAGTGGGGTGTTGAAGTCCATTGCTATTATTATATTATTATCAATGTGTTTCTTTAATTTTGTTATTAATTGGCTTATATAATTAGATGCTCCCAATTTAGAAGCATCAATATTTATAATTTTAAATCTTCTTCTTGGATAGACCCTTTAAGTATTATATAATGTCCCTCTTCATCTCTTACTACAGTCTTTGGTTTAAAATCCAATTTGTCTGCTATGAGGATTGTTATCCCAGCTTTCTTACGATGTCGATGTCCATTAGCATGATAAATCCTTCACCCCTCCACTTTCAGTCTGGAGGTGTCTTTAAGTCTAAAATGGGTCTCTTATAGACAGAATATGGATGGGTCTTGCTTTTTTTTTTTTTTTTTTAATCTAGTCTGATCCTCTGTGTCTTTTGTTTGGAACATTTAGCCCATTTACATTCAGAGTAACTGGAAAGATATGAATTTAGTGCCATTGTATTGCCTATCAAGTCCTCGTTTCTGTAGATTGTCTCTGTTTCTTTCTGGTCTATGTTACTTTTCGGCTCTCTCTTCACTTACAGGATCCTCTTTACTCTTTCTTTCAGGGCTGGTTTAGTTTTAGTTTCTGTTTGTCCTGGAATCTCTTTATCTCTCCTTCCTTTCTGAATGACAGTGTTACTGGATAAAGCATTCTTGGCTGCATGTTTTTCTCATTTAGTACCCTGAATCTATCATGTGAATCCTTTCTGGCCTGCCAGGTCTGCTACCAATCTACTGTTCTTACCCTGTAGGTTAACGAGTTCTTGTCTGTACCTGCTTTTAGGATTTTCTCTTTATCTCTGAATTTGCAAGCTTCACTATTATTTATCCAGGTGTTGATCTATTTTCATTGATTTTTGAGGGGGGTTCTCGCTACCTCTTACACTTAAATGCCTTTTTCTTTTCCAGATTAGGGAAGATTTCAGCTATGATTTGCCCAAATATACCTTCTGTCTCTCCCTCTCTCTCTCTTTCTTCTTCCTCTGGGACCTCAATAATTTTGATATTGTTTCATTTCATGATATTGCTGATTTCTTGAAGCCTCCCCTCAGGGTCCATTAGTTGTTTTTCTCTATTTTCCTCAGCCTTCCTTTCCATCATTTTGTCTTCTATGTCACCAACTCTCTCTTCTGCCTCATTTACCCTAGCTGTAAGAAAATTAATTTTAGACTGCATATCAGTTAAAACATTTTTAATTTGAGCCTGATTAGATTTTATTTCTGCATTAAGGGATTCTCTATATCTTTTATGCTTTTTTCAAGCCCTGCCAGTAACTTTATAGTAATTATCCTGAATTCCAGCTCTGACATTTTACTTATATCCATATTAGACCTGTGGCAGAGAGTGTTACTTCTGGTTTCTTTTGTTGTGAATTCCTCCTTCTAGTCATTTTGCCTGGAGAAAAGTGGACAAACAAGAGGACAAAATAAAAAATATCAACCATATCAACCATGACCCAGGTGAAATACCAAAGAGGTCATAGACAAAACAAAAAAGAAGAAGGAAAAGAAAAAGAGAGGGAAAGGAGGGAATATAACCTCGCAGGTGAACAAAACAGGGTGATCCACTTCATCCTGGGTGTATTTTTGTCTGTTTGTTAGAAGACACTAAATTGCAAAATTGTAAAGAAAGCAAAATATATGCAAAAAATAAAATTGAATAGAGTGAAAGGAAACAAAAAATGTAGAATATATCTATAAAATGTAGATATAAAAATGAAAGTTAAAAAATGTTTAAAAATAAAAGGTTGATAAAATAAGAAACTATTTGTAAAGGAAAAAAGAAAATGAAAATTTTAAACTGAAAGATAATAGAATCTTGAGGAAAAAACCTTTCATTCTATATACTATTTTCCCCTGGTTAGTGCTGGAGTTTTACAGAACTGTGTGCTCTGTAAACTTGGTATTCTCCTGATGATCCAGCTGGTCTTCTGGGGGAGGGTCCTGCTGCAATGATTCTCAGGTCTCTTTGCCTAGGCAGAGTTACACTGCCTCTTGCCAAGGGGCTGGTCTCAGTGTAAGCTGCTTCAGGTTGCTCTATGTGGCTTTTGTTCCCTGAAGACTTTCCATGCTGTTTTAGAAGATGAAAATAAAAATGGCGGGGCCCCCATCTCCAGTTCCAGAGCTAAAAGATAGCAGCCCCTGTCTTTAGTAAACCCTCAGGGAAAAGCAGTCTTCACTTTTGCGTGCACAAACTCTGCAGAATTCTGTGGTGCACACCCAAGCCAATCCTCCTTGGGGAGGGGGGAAGGTCCCCGAGTTTCTGTTTCTTGCAGGGCCCCTGCTCTGCAAGACCAGTGGCGGGATCCTGCCGTGGTTCATGCTTATGGCAAATGGAACTGAGAGCCCATTGCCAGTCTTGCTAACTGTAGCCGGTTTCCCCACTCCAGTGCTTGGGAACTCTGCCAGCTCAGGCACTCCCCGTTCTTTCTGTGACCTTAGGGATCCTGAGACCACATTGTCCCACCTAGGATTCTGCCGCAGTTTGCCACGTGAGCACCTTTTAGGCAGTGACATCTCTCACTGGAGCAGACTTTTAAAAGTTCTGATTTTGCACTCTGGGACTATATTGCTTTCTGGTGCCAGCTTACAGAGGCTTCCTTCCCTCACTGTTTATCTTCTAATATATCCCCTCAGATTCACATCTCCATACCTCTTACCTTGCAAAATTGGTCACTTTTTTATTTGTAGAATTCCAGCAATTCTTTGCTTACAGCTCAGGTTGAACTCGTAGGCGTTCAGAATGATTTGATAGATATCTAGCTAAATGCAAGGGACGAGATGAAATGAGGTCCCCTACTCTTCTGCCATCTTGCCTCCCTCTTTCCCTTTAAGTATTTATTTATATTAAAATATTAATGAAAAACTAAATAAAATACATATATATTTGTTGATTAGAAATGGCATTATTTTAATTTTGGCTCATTGCTAGTCTATAAAAATAAAATTGATTTTTATATGTTTACCTTGTATCCTATGACATTTTTGAACACACTTATTAGTTCAGGAGGTTTTTTGGCAAATTTTTGGGGATATATTATGTAGACAGTCATGCCATTTACAAATAAGGACATTTTTTTATTCTTTCCAGTCTGGATGCCTTTTACTTCCTTGTTTTGCATTATTGCACTGACTAGAATTTTTATCACTATATTAAATAACAGTTCTGTCAACGGACATTTTTGCCTTCTTCCTGATCTTAGGGGGAAAACATTCAGGCTTTCAGACTTTGTGATATTTTAATCTCAGCATATGGTTAACTTTTATGTCAGTTTTTTATTTGTTTTTATCACAGTTAAAGTAAAAGTTGTGTTGGAAAATCTTGTAATGTAGTGCTTGCATGCATGGACTTTGAGGTAGTGAAAACTAGGTGTGATTCCATGCTCGATCCCTTTCTAGTAGTGTTACCCTGGACAAGTTTCATAACTGCTGTAAGCTTCAGTTTATTTATCTGCAAAATGGTACAATGTATTCATTTGTCCCATAAACTTAAATACAATATTTTAAAATCTTGATACTGAATGTACCTGCCTATCTCACAAACTTGTGAGAAATGACTGAAAGGATACTGGTGAAATACTTAGCATATTACCATAACAGCTAAAATTTGAATTTTAACTGTTATCACTGTTACTATTAGATCATGAGTATCAAATGAAAGATTCTCCTATAATAATATGGTTAGATCAATGGTCCTTTGGGGTTAAGGGGAATGATCTTATCCCCACCCCAAGGGACATTTGGCAATGTCTGGGGACATTTTTGGTTGCTTCAACTGGAGTAGTAGGTTCTGTTCTGCTGAACTTTCTATAATTCATAGGACAACCCCCCCATAACTCATAATTATCTGACCCAAAATGTTATAGTGCCAAGGTTGGAAAAATTTGATTTAGATGGATAATAAATGTATATGTGGGAATATGCTAAAAATAGTTTATAGGTTACCAGTATATTCCTATTCCCTCTTTTTTTTCCCTCCATTTATTTTTTTTAAATTAACATAATATGTATTATTTGTTTCAGGGGTACAGGTCTATGTGTGATTGAACTGTCTTACACAATTCACAATGTTCACTACAGCACATACCCTTCATAATGTCCATCACCCAGCCACCCCATCCTTCCCACCTCCCTCCACTATCCCCTCTTTAACCCTGGCCTAAGCTCACTTTTTCAGGATTCTTTCTTTGACTGGCTCCCTCAAATTCAGAATAACACTTTGTCTAGCACTCTTTCAATAATATATTAATTTATACTCCTAGATATCAGCCAGAGTGTGAATGTTCACATGCAAAGACTGCATATTCCTTGGGAATAACTCCACTTTTCTAGAACACATTGCCTATAGTTACCAGACATGTTCAGTAACTCTTCCTAGGCCTTGCTTTTTTGGTCTTAAATTCTGGTTACTTTTAAAATTCATGCTTTTATTTATGCCTATTTCAGCAACTCCTCAGAGTTAAGAATATGACACCTTGTCTACCAATAAAATTCAGTGAGAGTGCTGAAAAATTGCTCTTCTGCTTTCAAAATGCAAAAATCTATTTTGCTATATGCTCCAGTCATTACTATATTGTTAGAATTACCCCAAATAGCAATGTGTATAAGATGACCTTATTTGACATTCAAATCAGCATTTGAAAAAATTGACTTAAAATTAGTAGAAAAAATTCAAATGATGATTGAGCACAAATCATTTCTTAAGAGTAATAATCTGAAGCAGAATCTAAATTTATATACCTCTAGTGACTATTTTGGCCCCCTGAAAGGTTTTTCCATTGATCAGCAGCACTTTTACAGCTTAACTCCTGGTCTTTGAAGGTGGACCTAGAAATGTTCAGAGTCTACCTCTAGACGGAAATACCGCTTCTGTGACAAAAATAAAGTAGCCAAGAATGTTATCCTCAAGTATCCTACCTATAGCTGGATATGGTTTCCTTTGAATTTCAAGATGCATTTTGCTACAAAAATGTTCTCCTGCAGGCTCACTACTAAGTCTAAGTTCCCTCTGTCATAGTACTCGCTTTGAATTAAAACATTGTGTTTCTCACATGGAACTATCAAAACATAATGCAAATATGAACACTAAGAGAGAAGACAGATTATAACTTTTCATCAGCTAACATGCACACTAGCAATATTAATATTTGGGTCAACAGGAGCCAACAAATTACAACCATTCTTCTCCTCCAGGATCAAGTGGAGATTAACACGTCAGCTTTATAATGAGCCAAATGGATTAAAGAATAGAGTTCAAACTTTTGGTCACTTAGAACTACCTGATATGTTTCTTTCACTAATGCAGGTTGATCAAAGGATAGTCCACAGAGCAGATACTTACCTAGCAAGTTGGGTGACACTAGATTAGGTAGAGGAATAGCTTGGGACAAGGTAGAGGTTGAGAGTTAAATTGCATATGACAAAGACAAGCTCTTACTCAGCAGCATGTATCTGGCTGCCTTTACCAAGCACAGTACAAGACTTGGGCCTTGTGGAGAAAAATAGAATGAGCAGCTTTCTTTCTTGTCCTCAAGGAATTTGTAGGCTAATCTGGTGGGATTTTTTGGTTTTATTCATGTCAATGGGATACATTTCTTTCTTTTACATAAAGAAAAAATATCTAAAAAGCAACTGACTGTAGTCAGTGTATTAAAAAATTCACTGTGTGTTATGACATATGCAGTATGTGATAATGTGATGGCTATGTCATGTCACAGAATTTTCATGTTAATTCGTTTCTTTGGCATTAAAGTACTAGAGCCCTAAATCATCCAGACCTGGAAACAAAATAGAAAAATTTTTCTAGACAGTGAGAAAAAGTGAATGTGAGAAGCCAGCCAAGGCTGATTTTGCATGGACTAGGAAATACAATGAGGGTCCAACAACTAGCAGTAAATAGCAATCAACATGACATTGGCTCTTCGGTTGACAGTACTTGGCAGCATCTATAATGAATGTTCTACAGACATAATGATTCAGGTAAAAACTGGACAACATTCAGTGACAAATCTTTTCCCAAAAGAAGATCAATGTTTTAGATACATTTAATTTTTTCTTCTGTGTTTCCATCTTTGGCTAAGATTCTGATTTCCCCCTCATTTGATAGTGCTAATTTTAGGCTATCTCCATGAAATAATGCCACCCGATAAAATGTTCTTGCTGCCAAATAGGAAAATGTGCTAAATAAATACAACTTAAACATCACTTTGAAAGGAGACATTTTAAGCATGAATTCTAAATTACCCAAAGTCAAAGCAGGTGCAAAAAGGAAGCTCTAATGAAATGGATGTGGCTCTTCCAGCAAAAGTGAAGTGAGTTTTTGTTGTGTTTTTTAGAGTGAGGAAGAAAATTACTCTAATTGTGGGTAAAGAGAGAACCACATAGGGTGCATATTCGATAGTTTTTTGTGGCTGCAAGATGTTCCCCCAAATCCCTTCTGTCATGTGGATGAAAATTGATAGGGAAGTAAAGCTTTCTCTTACACGGTGAAAAAATAAATGTTCTCCAGCAGCTCCTCACAAGTGATAAAACTTCAAATACCTAATAGTAAAGAATTAGACTGTTTTGCTGATAATTTTATCAATGGTTATTTCATAGAAGATAAACAGGGGAGAATTTTAGGTCAAGATTGTCTATTTTTCACTAGGTAACAAAGACAAAGAAGATGTGAATAGATCACTCTCTACAAAGTTATTATCTAAGAAGAATTAGTAGAAATTGTGATTCAGATGTAGGCCAAGGCAGCAGTGCTGGGCCTGGGTAGGTGAGTATAAAATCAGCACCAAGATTTACAAAACTTGAAGGTTAACTGAACTTGTAGAATCTTAAGGCAGTAGATAATTCAGAGCACGCCAGATCAACCTGATGTCGGTAACCATTATACATCTGTGGAGGGAAAGAGATCACAAGAAGTAGTCTCTTGGGCCCATTATTTTTATCACTATTATTTTTAATTATTATTCCCAACAATGGCAATTTTATTACTTTTGTCTCCCACTGGACTTTGAGAAACTTAAGGAAAGAGACCACGTCGTACCAGTTTTGGTAAACCAGTGCCTAGCTGATGTCATGGTACCTAGTGCATGTTAAGTATTCACTGAGGAAATGAAATTATAGAGCAGCTAGAATATGATTTCTAGGTTGGATGTGCTTAATCAACACTGCTTAACAGAGACTTCTGTGGTGGAAATATTTGGCAGTGCACAGTTTGGTAGCTGTTAGCCACAGGTGGCTATGAAGCACTTGAAATATGGCTAACGGAATGAAGAACTGCACTATTAATTTTACTTAATTTAAATAATTTAAATGTAAAGTCATCCACATGTTGGGCAGTGTGGTGCTACATTTTGCAAAAGAGTAAAGGGAATAGAAGGTGTTGGTTTTGTAATTTACTATTTTAATACTGTTTGACTACCATCTGTCTCCTCCCTCAATAGTCTCAAAATAGTCTCATATTTCAGGTTAGTTAAAAGTGAACGGTCTTCCTTGTTGACTTGCAGTGACCAAATATCACTTATCCATCTCATAATTATTGACTCTTTGTCTATAGAATTCTAAGCATTCAGACCTGTTGTTTCCTAATCTTAACATGGGAATTGTAAAACCCATCTGATAGATTGTTGGGAGGATTAAAGACAAAATGTTTAGTTTCTATCGCAATGACTGATACATAAGAGATAGTAAATGGAAGCTGTCTGTAGTTGTTAACACTGCTGTAGTTATTGTTAAGGGCAAAATAATGTGTTCAGTACTGTGAGGATATCGAAGGACTAGTATAGTCACCAGCTTTTTAGAGTGATTTCTGAAAAGTTTCCATTTATTCCATGTACGTACCAACAATTTTTCTGTCCCTTTTCAATATGTCATTAATCTTAGCCCCTTCATATAAAGGCCCTTCTACTAGGCCCTGCACATTTTTGAAGAAGCAATTTCTGTCTTACTCATGTCTTCATACTCTGAGAACCTGGTATTTAGTGGTTAAAATGATTACTGAATTTGAATGGTATAAAAATACAGTCTTCACTGCTGCTGTTAATGGAAAATAAGATAGTTATACAGAACCAGCAAGAGCAACAAATACAAGATATGATAAAACAGAAAACATCCCATTAAATGTAGCAACATTTATCTCACATACAACTCCTTCATCACACAAACACAGGTAAATAAGTAATCTAAGAAAATGTTTAACAATAAGTGTGAAGGGTCTATAGGAAGACAATTATCAAATTTATATAAATATATATAAATTAAATATAAAGAAAACATGAAGTAGTGCAAAGGCATACCTTGTTCTTGGTTGGGAAGAATAAACATTGTAGAAAAGCATAGTCCTTTATAAAATCAAAGGTTTGCACAAAAGTTTCTAGAAATCTTTGAAAAATAAGAATAATGAGCTTGCCCCATCAAATATTAAAACAAATTACAGAGCTGCAATAAGTAAACCAATGTAATATAGTTACAAGAATAGACACATTTAAAAAAGTCGAATAAAACGTATGAATTCAAAATAGCCCCTAGTAAAAATAAGAGTTTAACACAGGGAAAGGGTCACTTGCATTGCAAAAATCAGTTTAACATTTAGCCTCATACTGTATACCAAAAATATATGCCACATGGATTAAAGGGCTATATGAAATAACACCAAGAAACAAGAAGAAAATATTGCTTATCTGTTGCAGGGAGGGCATGCTACAGATCAAACATAGTAATTGCATGAATATTAATGAGTAGTTGTACATTTATAGAGTCTTTAAGATTTTACCATCATAAACATGAAAAAATTAAATTATAAATGAAAAACTGTACAGTTTTATCAGCACAACCAAAGATAAATTCATAGAATTAGGGATTTTTCAATTAAAAGACTGGTTTAAATGTTGCCTGGGGCACATATAACTATGCAACCTCAGGCTGATGATTCAACTCAAATTTATATTTTCGTATCTTTAAAATGAAAATTTGAAAAAATAAATGTCATAGTGTTAACATGACATATTCAAAAATGTGTAAGACATTAGTGCATTGCCTAGAACAGAGTAAAATGCTCAATAAATGGTAAAGCTAAAAATAATAAAGGATGACATCCTTGTTATGTAGTTGACAGATCATGAATTTTAATATACTCTTTTTCTGATATGAATCTTGCAAATATTTTTTTCAAGATAGTTACTTGCTTTGTTTTTTTTGTCTTTTGAAAGAAAAATTTTCATTTTTACTTATTTAGATGTATTAGATTTTTCCTTCTTGGCTCTGGGTTTTCATTTTATTTAGGAAGTCTTCCCCTCTTTTTCAGTTTTCTAAGAAGTTTTACAGGTCATTTATTAAAGCTATGTTAATTTTTATTCATAGGTCTGTTTCTGAATTCTTTTCTATTTACCTATTTACTCTTCAGACAACCTCCCTGTTTTAATTACTATAGATTTATTTCTTTTTTAATTTCTTTTAGGTTAACATTCTTTATTAAAGTTACTTTCCTGGACTCTTTTTTATGAATTTTAGAATAACTCATCAAGTTCTCTATGTTGAGATTTTTTATCATAATTGTTAAAAGTTATAGAGTAATAGGAAAATTGACATCCTAAAGAACTGAGTTTTTAAAGCCTGGGACTTGATATACTTCTCTAATTAAACTTTTTTTAGCACCACACATTCAGTAAACTTGTAGTTTTTTTTTTCCACATGTCATCATACATTCCTTTTTCAGTTTATTCTCAAGCATTTTATTTTTTTGTTGTTGCTATTTCGAATGATATTGTTTTCCAAGTAAATTTTCTAATTGGATATTCCTGCTCTATAGAAAAGCTATTGAGCTTGGTGAACTTAATCTTGTTGAATAATTGTATTACTACCACTTATTTGACTTAAGTCATATGCATTTTCCTCTTAGATAATTTTATCATCTGTAAATATTAAAAGCTTTTCCCCCTCCTCTCCAATATTTCTACCTTCCTTTACTTATCTTTTCTTTTTGAATGAATGAGCGAAATTTTCTTTTTTTTTTTTAAGATTTTATTTATTTTGAGAGGGAAAGAGCGAGAGAGCACAAACAAGGAGAGAGGGGCAGACAGAAAGGGAGAAGGAGACTCCCTGCTGAGCAGGGAACCCATGGGGCTCGATCCCAGGGTCATGGGATCATAATCTGAGCTCAAGGCAGATGTTTAACTGAGCCACCCAGGTGCCCAAATGAATGAAATTTTCTATGTATGATATTGAATAGTTTTGTCCCACATGTTTATTAATGGGAGGTTTGTAATACTTAACCAGTAAGTATGATTTTGTTTCTATGTGTCTTTCTTTTAAAAATGATTTATTTGTTTGAGGGGTGGAGGGGCAGAGGGAGTGAGTCTTTAAGCAGACTCCACAGTGAGCTGAGCATGGGGCCTGAAGTGGGGATTGATCTCAGGACCCTGAAGAGTCCAAGAGACCAAGAGTCAGATGCTTAACCGAGGCACCCTTGTTTTTTTGTTTCCAATAGATAATTTTTTGTTTTTTGTTTCCAATAGATAATTTTCATTGGGCTTAGGGCGACCCCTCCCCTTTCAAAACCACTCCCCATGCTGGGACCATTCAGAGAAAGGGACATTAAAATTTTTGTCTGGGAGATAAATGCCTAAAAAATGGGCAGAGGAGGTGGTGGAAAATAGGAAAATTCTACTCAATATTTTTACAAAAATGATGGACATTGGGGAAGGTATGTGCTGTGATAAGCACTATGAATTGTCTAAGACTGATGAATCACAGACATGTACCCCTGAAACAAATAATACATTATATGTTAATAAAAAATATTTTTTATTAAAAAAAAGAACATTTAAAGGAGTGCCCTGTTGGTTTAATTATTTTAATTAATTAACATTTTGAAACACAATTCCTTGCAATGCTTTCATTTCATACTTCATAAAATGAACTATAACACATTTACAATATTTTTTAATCCTCTTTTAGTTTTTCATTTTCTGTGATGTCAGTTTTTTTTCCTGATAGTGAACTATTATCTTTATTCTGTTTATGATTCACTGTGCTCTACAGTTTTTTTCCTTTGCTTTCTTCTTTTTTTCTAATGTTTCAGGTACTTTTTGGGTGTTATAAATATGTTTACCAATTCATACGACCCTGAAATGAACTCACATTACTCTGTGATTTTAAAAACAAGCTATTTTTGGGTTGCCTGAGTGTCTCAGTCAGGCGAGTGTCCAACTTGAGGTTTTGGCTCAGGTCATGATCTCAGGGTCATAGGATTGAGCCCCATGTCAGGCTCTGTGCTTAGTGTGGAGTCTCCTTGGGATTCTTTCCTTTGCCCAATCCCTCTGACTCTCCACCCATTCTCGCTCCCTCTCTCTCTAAAATATAAAATAAATAAAAATCTTTAAAAATAAATAAATAAAAATAAAGTTTGATGCAGTTATCCCTGTCCTAAATAGATGATAGATAGATAGATATAAGCTGTTTTTTCTTTTCTTTACACATTTTACTGTAGAGAATTCAACAGTTTTTAACAATCTTACCAGTTAAAATTAAGGAATAATATTTATAAATTTATTTCAACTTCACTTTTAGGAGTTAGATATTGAATCTATCTAGCTATAAGGAGCAGTTCAGATCAAATTTTTCTCCAGATTGTTATGAGAGGCTGTTTATTTTTTTTTCCTTAGTTTTTTGGGGCTTTTGTTAGACCAGCTTCTAAAAGGAGTGCATCATTTTTTAACTTCCATCACATACAATTATCACAGGGAGCTGTGGTTTGATGGAAAAATACACAGAGACACAGAAAAAAAAAATGCAAGTTCCTTCAGCTTGCAGAGAAAAAAAATGTAAACCACAGAGCTAGTAACATAGTGGCCCCCACAGTGAGGTGGGCGGGGCAAGCTTCCCAGTCTATAGGTCCCCACCAGATGAAAGTAAAGTAAACCATGTCAGAACACAGTTAAGTGGCCCCATACAAAATTCAGTTGCCTAAATGCACTTGTTGGAGTTAAGTGAAATACCAGGACAAACCTATTCAGTTTGCTAATATGGTGTTCTTGAGGCCCAGCTATGAAACCACGGTCGGCGTGGTCCATCAACCGGTAGTGGTCTTTCCCTCCAGGTGTAATCTGGATGGGGAAAACTAGGTCCTATGGCAGGCAGGGAGGGATGTCCATGCTAGGAGTCTCCCAGTTAGCAGGAACCCAATTTGGGAATTTCGGCTGGCAGAATTGCTGGTAGGTGTCTCACCTAACTCTGAACCTTTTCCCTTGGAGAAAATCAAAACTTTCATCCAGCTCCTCCCCTGATGGACAACTTCAGTTTTTAAAGATCATTTCCCATGGGTGCCACTAACCCTGGCTAACCCAACCTTTAAAACTGCCTAGAATCTGTTACTACACCAATATTGTCAATCTATGTTTAATCATTTCACTTATTTTGACAAAACTCATTACATTTTTTAAAAAGGCGATCTGCATTCCATGTTTTTATTGTCTAATCTTCTAATTCCACTGCCTGAAACAACTGTATATTCCAAGAAAAACAAAAACTTCCAGTTGCTACAGCCAATGTCTTCACCTTTGGCTATGACATTGTATTTTTTATTATTTTTTTATTATTTATTTATTTATTTAAAAGATTTTATTTATTTATTTGACAGATAGAGATCACAAGTAGGCAGGGAGGCAGGCAGAGAGAGAGGGGGAAACAGGCTCTCTGCTGAGCAGAGAGCCTGATGCAGGACTTGATCCCAGTACCCTGGGATCATGACCTGAGCTGAAGGCAGAGGCTTTAACCCACTGAGCCACCCAGGCGCCCCGACATTGTATTTTTTAAATTATTTTTTGGCATCTTTGTTTTTCCATGTCTTTTTTTAATGTTCTTTTTTGATTTCTCATCCTCCCTCCATCTCTTAGTTATAGATGTTTCTACAGATGTTCTTAGCATCTCTTCTCTTAGCTATGTATCTTTTCCTGGGTAATCTTTTCTAGATATTGTCATTGTCATAGAAATGAATCTAAATCCCAGAATTGTATCTTGAAACTTTATGTTCCCTCAGATTTTAGATCCACACATCCTATGGCTACTACTTATCCATTTACAGATGGTTCCCCATAGGGACTTCAAATTCTCTGTCTGGAAAACTCAACTCAGTTTTACACATATCTGAATTCTTACCATTGTTTGGAGTGACCTTTCCAGGCCCTAACCCTTGTCATTCCTTGATTGCCTCAATTCCATTGACTTTCAGATCCACTCCATTTTGGTATTTCACCCCATGACCAAGCATGGATATTGTCATCAACTGGGTGTTTTCTGTCTCTGTAATCCAAAATAACAACTTATGTTATCTCGCTCAGTAAAAATAGCCCAATCCAAAATTCTTCCAGGTTATAATTTAGTCTTTCTTGGGTAAATTCAGATTCTACTATTTTTATCTCCATCATTATTTATAATTCAATGTCCTGTCTTTTAAGAATTCACTCTAAACAGTAGTGTGCTGGTAAATATTTAATAAATAGCTCTGTGAAAAATAGAACCTCTTATATATAACAATTTCTAATTTCTGTAGCTTTCTGATTTCTGCAAATATTCCCATCATGGCCACTTTCAAGCTACCAACATGATATCACTGAATGCTGTGTTGGGAAAATCTGTGCAAAATCAGGTCCTGAGAGCTTGCAAGAGCCATGGTGGCTCCAGCACCCCCCTCACTGGCTCTAGGCTTGCATTACTTTCCTTGTGGCTCATGCCAGAATCTAAACTGCACCAGGCTCTACACTAATACTTCCTCTGCCAACAAGGGCAGTGGGGCGGAAATGTAATCCACTGACAAATGAGTACACAGAAATTACAAGTTGGTTACTTCTCTGCTGGTGTCCTTAACCAGTGCGGTCTCTGCCACTGGCTCTGTTATGTAACTCTCTTTGTTCTACTGAAGCGTCACAATCATAGTCTCTTTTGTCAGTGATCTCATGAAAGAATAGCCACTAGGAACAGTCCACAGAACCCTTGCTTGAGGGTATTTTCCATATTCAGTCGTCCATTGGTAAGATGGGCAAGTTTGCCCTGGTCCAGCTATCCTCTGTAGGCCCATGGGGGAGATTTATATTCCCAGCACATCACCACACCACCATTTAGTCCCTGGCTTTAGAGAAAACTCACGTGTGTGAGGGCAGGGAGGGAGTTGCATTTATTGATTTTTACTTTGTTTCAACTTCTCATGCTATAACACCATTTAGCTACTGACCTTATGCCACACCCCAGGAGAGATGATTGCCTTATGTGTTCTGCCATTCATTGAACTTGAGGTCCAAAATGTATACTGGTCCCATGTTCAGAAATATCTACAAACTGTTGTGAGCAAGTCTCTCTGGTAATAAAGATTCCTTGTGAGGAAAGAGGAATGAGTGTTCCCCACCTCACACAGAGAAAGGAGAGAGTTTGGAAAGGATGAATAAGGCACCATAGACTAGAGAACCACAAAAACTGTTTGGCTTGAAGACCCTCTCTCTGTTTCTGGCTAATATTACATCTCTGCCTAGAATAGGAAAAGATAAACAATCCACTCTTTTATAACGTCAATAACCAATTTTTTCTGTTCCATGTGATTCTTGGTAGGGCATGTTTCAAAAACAGAGAAAAGTGGAGTGCCTGGGTAGCTCATATGGTTAAGTGTCTGACTCTTGATTTCAGCTCAGGTCATGATCTCAGGGTTGTAAGATCAAGCCCTGCTGCATCCAGCTCATACACTGGGCATAGAGCCTGCTTAAGATTCTCCCCCTCTGTCTCTGCTATCTCCTCCCTCCTCTTTCTCTCTCTCTCTCTTTCTCTCTCAAAACAAAAAGCAAAAAACAAAAACCCCAAAAAGCAAAGAAAATTTTTCTTTCTCTAATACAACATTTCTTGGAAAACATTTATGTTACAAGGCAAACATCAATTAAAAGAAAATAAATGTATTTTCCCCTTAATGCCAATATTCTCATGAAGAGATTACAGAGTTGCTCTCTCTTTTTTCTAAATCTCAGTATCATCTGAACTTTGGAAGTATAGAGGAATATGTGTATACACATTTGTGTCTTGAATTTATAAAAACTCTAATTCATCATTCTTTATTTGTATGCAATTCAGTGCTTTCAATAGAAACTGCAAAAATGGTATACATGTAATGTGTGACTGCCCTATATTTTATAATCAATAAGTCATTCTTTTGATTAACAATTTCTGAATATCTATTACGTACGAGTCGCTACTATGCTAAAGTAAGACTAAAGAGGGAGAAAACCACATATTTTCTACTCTCAAGAATTTTTCTCTTGGGATGCCTGGGTGGCTCAGGCAGTTAAGCATCTGCCTTCGGCTCAGGCCATGATCCCAGGGTGCTGGGATCGAGCCCCACATCGGGCTTCTTGCTTGGCGGGGAGCCTGCTTTTCCCTCTCCCTCTGCCTGCCACTCCACTTGATTGTGCTCTCTCCCTATCATTGTCAAATAAATAAATGAAATCTTAAAAAAAAAAGAATTTTTCTCACTAGAAAAAAATTAAATATCGTTTATGTCAGTCTTTCAATTAACCAGATTTATCCTAGCAATTAATGCAGTGAGAGATGTCATGGCCAGATTCCTCCAAAGTCTGGGCCAATGCCAAGTTTCTTAGTAATTCCAAGTCAAAGTCGTTATAATTTCCTAAACCATAAGATATGAAAATCACTAGTAGTCTCAGGTCTTTCAGTTTTTGCTTCATTAAGAATATTTAGCCTTGGGGCGCCTGGGTGGCTCAGAGGGTTAAAGCCTCTGCCTTCGGCTCAGGTCATGATCCTGCAGTCCCGGGATCGAGTTCCGCATTGGCCTCCCTGCCCGGCAGGGAGCCTGCTTGCCCACCCATCCCCCTGCCTGGCTCTCTGCCTACTTGTGATCTCTCTGTCAAAAAAAAAAAAAAAAAAAAGAATATTTAGCCTTAAATTTAAATTATTCTGTACACTGTGTATTATCCAAGTATTTATTACTCATAAACAAATTAACACATTCAGTTATCTCTTTTTTGTTGGAATGCATGTTTAGGAATATAGTTTATTTAATACTGTACACATGTTAATTTAGTTTCACTGTGGCTGAAGTTTATGCTTTTCATTATTTAACTATATAACATTGATAAGTAATGTTCACCTGGGTCAGACGTGCTATTTTATTCACTTCTCATCCCACCTATGACACCGATTACCATACAGACAGATGGATAAATCAGCCACCAATCATGAACTGCCTCTAATAACTGCAGTTACTTGAATCTGAAGCCCTGAGCACATTCTAGATTGCAGTGCACTCTCAGTATTCTTAGATACCAGAAAAATCAAGTTCCTCAGGCTGAATGTCTCTGGCAAAAGATGAGAGGATAGACTTTAACTTCCCCATAGATGTCAAACAGTACATATGATTGAGAAGCCTCTTTCAGGGCTACAAGGGAGTTCACTCCCTAATTCAACAAATATTTTTATTTGAGTGCATTCTATGAGCATGATCTTTCAAGTTGCCACAATATAGATACTCAGTGGCAATATATTTTAAAAATTATTTTCTTTGATCGGTACCACATAGAGTAATAAAGGCAGCTCACTCTTGAGGTTTGGAAAAATAATCCAGCATAAAAACTGAAGCTCTACCAACTTATTTTCCATATTGATAATTGACTTTTTAATTATTTGTCTTTATGTCTACAACTGGTATTGCTATACAGGCTAAGTTGGTATTTCTCATTTTTTAAAAATCCTGTAATTACATGAATTTTAATAATGACCCATAATGGGTATCGAATGAACTTGTCTATGTGGTGATAGATAACACCTATTCCTAATGATGGTGCTGCCAACCTACAATTGAGAAAAATCAGTAAATTAATTTCAGCACAGATATTATGACTGAATTTGTTATATCACAGCATCCATTACTCATCAAACTGCATTTAGATTACCATATATCATACATGCCAATCATTTATTTCTGTGGGTAAAAGAAATTTTGGCTCTTTAATCACAGCAAACCTATTTGTCTGCCAGATGTTCAGAATTCCAGTTTTCTCTCTTTATATTAACTACTCCTCTTTTCTACCAAATAACAGCATCTTTTATTTTTAACATGTTTTATGATTAATATTATAATTATTTTATGAGGCATTGGCCATGTATTGCACAGGCTACAAAACTAATTGTTCATATAGGGCCTTCATTCAAATGTGCCAAAGTTTTCTGTAGGTACCCTGTGTCTCTAAATATTTTTTCTCTTAATTAACAAATGGCTTGTGTTTGCAATATTTTTGTTCAATTGCTTTTCCTACAATTAACATTTTGTATGTGAGAGTGGAAGTGAACTGCATACTATATAAATAGTATATCTCTTACTGGAAATTGAGTTACATAACTACATATTATTATAAATAAAATTCCCCCATACCCACAGTACTCCACTCCACAACTACACCAAAAGTTTAACCAGGGTATAACTAGACTGTCCTGAAGTCCTAGCTCTATGGCAAGATCACATTCAAATGAATTCCACTCGATTGACAAGCATTTTTTTTTTTAATTTCAGTGTGTACTAATATTCCCACAGCAAGACTTTAGAGAAACCTCTTTCCCCCAAGTGAGCAAACTCACCTTCTCTCACTTCACACACAATCAGTTTATGTCTTTTTATTTCAGCTCTTACCCCTGCCTTCCTGATCAGTTCTTCCCTTTTGTTAGAGCTTTTCCTCTTTCCATTGTAATTTCCTCATTCCAATGTAATCTCAGGTCTTGCAGCTCTTTCTAATTATTATCTTAATGCATACCTGTATACTAGAAAACTAAACAAAAAGCCCTGTGTATGTTGGGGGGGGTGAATATCCATATTATTTTTTTTCTGGTTACCCAATTCTATTGTTTTGATCATGTAATAACCAGAAAACACCTTTTTCTTTAAAAGGGGCTCTTGCTGCCTGTCCTTTGTTTCTGCCTAAAGCAATTGCACCTCTAAAACTCTGAATTCCCACTACTTGTTCACCCCCTGCGGCCTCCTACTTACAGAAGGTGAGAAAATAATAGTGGGCAACCTTTGTTGAAGACTTACCTGGTGCCAGGTAATGTTCAAAGTGCTTTGCCTGCATTAACTCATTTAATCTTCACAACAACCCCGTGAGGCAGGGACTCTTTTTTTTCCTTCTTTTATAGAGGAGAAAATGGATACCACAAGGAGTGAAGTAAATTGCCTAAGGTCATAGGACTAGTAAGTAACAGAGTCAGGGTTTGAACCCAGGGAGTTACATTTAAGACTTAAATATTTAACTACCATGCTGCTTAAAAACTCTCTGAATTCACTTTGATACAATGTAGTGAATCATTACACAACTCAGGGTGGAATTACAGAGGTTAGGAAAGAAACTTCAGAAACTGGTAATGGAAGTGGCAAGGTTGGATAGGAGTTACTGAAAATGATTACAATTCCTCATTCTGGGAAGATGTGTGTAATAGCAATCCATAAAATCACAGATAATATGGTTAAATAAATATTAACCATATTAAATATATAGGGACTTCTCTAATTAATTTTGGAATATCAGAATTTGAACACATTCCTGGAAATTAAGAGAGGTAAGAGTGTATACATAAGAGGGCATTGCACAGTAGCAAATGAGAGGCCGGGTTTTACACTATACATTTATAGGCATTTTTCAAATGGGAAAACAGATTTATAAGGGTTAAGGATTCAAATCCTTATTTCTGTGATCCTACAGTCATTACTCCTAATCTAGTTGTTATCTTCCCTCTCAAAAACTCCACAAATTATTGGGTCAAAAATTAATGATATTAACCAACACATTCAGAACCTAAAGTGGGTGCATTCACTATTCAAATAATTTTGTAAATGTTAGCTCATTTAATATTTATCACAACTTCATAGGTAGTATTATCTCTATTTGACAGGGAACCGAGGCACAGAGATTATATAATTTGCTCATTTGCTCCAAGTGCTATGACTGACTCATAAATCTGGGTTTTGAAACCAAGCTCTCTTGCTCTGGAATCCATGTTCTTAACCTCTGTGCTAAAACAGAGTAAGGAGAATTTTAATTAGATCAGTGTTTTTCAGTGTTTGCCTGGAGTATTAATAGGCCACATATTTAAAAAAAAGTAGCTTTGGAGTCAAATTAGTTCATTTTTGTCAACATATCAGGCCCTTTAACAGGAAAATATATAATGTAAATCTTACTTGAGTATAAATTTTCATCATTATTTTAAACTATATGAAATTTCTAATATTTAAAAATGGACTAACAAAAATGGCAATAAGAGGTTATAAAATGCAATATCTCTAAGAAAATGATTTAAAAATACAGCATTTTAGAAAACTAAATGTAGTAAGTAGTAAAAGATCAACAAATATTTGCTTAAAAAACTAGACATAAGAAGACATGTTCAACTTTTTTAGTTTATTGTTATGGAAAGAAATATTGTTATGGAAAAAAATTGTTATGGAAAAATTCCATATTGTTATGGAAAAAATGGTGATTTTTTTGAGTACAATCACCTCATCAAATACAGAATACAAAGTTAGATAATCCATGAAATTTTCACAGTCTTACGATTTACAATGTAAAGAAAGTTTTTGAGCATAAAAACTGTCTAGTCATATTATACATTCCACCTATCTCAGCCATAAATAATGCAAGAATTTCTCTGAAGAAGAAGTTTGCTTGCTCGTTTCCATCTTTGGACTAGTATTTCAGTAATGATTAGAATCATAGGGTAAAAATTTGCAGTGCTTCCTAATGTCCCTTCCTTTTGCAGAATTGAAATCCATGGAACAAAAAATATCCATTAAATAAAATGTATGAGAGACAAAGCCAAGAGTCAGTACACAAATTCTGTATCAGCTCTCTCTATTTGTTTGCTAATTACATGACTGATAACTTTTGATTCTCTAGGCATCTGTAAACAGAACTTTTTATTCTTAAGATATCTATGACCAGGTTTTATCATTCATTGCAACTGGGCTTCTAGTGGCAGATACATAAACATAAATTGAAGAACTTACCATCCCATCCCAGAAGCCTAGACATTAAAAGACAACATTTTAGACCCAGAAGAAAACAGATATCAATCCTGTCTTTCACCTCATGCCCAATAAAGAATTTCAATAAATTGAAACCAAAGGAAGCACCAAAGGCTCTTTTGGCACATAAGTATTTAATAATAAGTATTCTGTATTAGGAGTAAATTAATTTAACCTCATTTGACATCCTGCAATTTTGAAGGACCTGTTTGATGATACTTAACAATTGATTGGCAACAAAAGAATCACCAGCATAGCTATGTTAGAGCCAAACAAACCAAATTCTGTTTTGTGCACTCCATTGTAATCATGAACCTGAGTCTCATCACATAAAGGGATGCTACTGACCCACTTTTGATTGTTTTACATGAATACAGAGCTGATCGCTCTCATCAGCATGGCACAACTCTTGTGAGCGGCCGACACAGGAGTGTTGTATATTTGATAACTATGCATGAGAATGGCAGTTAATTTCTTTAGGAGTTTAATTTAAGCCTTTCTGCAGTTTCTAAAAGTAAGTGGAAGAATGAATAGAACAGAATGTTCTCATTTTGCAGAAATAGAATAGCAAACTATATATCAAGACAGAAATTAGACTGAATATTCTTTAAAAAGCCCTACATGAGAAGTGGCAAGAGGAAAATACCCTTTAATAACAATTTTATCTTTTGGTATTTTGGTGACTCTTCTCATAAAAGAAATATTTGTGCTGTGTGTGTAACTGGTGATGATGCAGAAGATAGTGCAAACTGATTCTTCAACAAATGTAACTAAATTACCGACTTCCATTTTGCCAAAACAAAAGGTAATGGTTACTTTGAGTACTTGACAACCTCTTATGTAAAAGGAGAATTATACATAAGATTTCTGCCTCTAGAGAAATTTAGCTAGATTATAAAATTCAAAATTTAAATTGAAATAAAATTGATTCTTTTTTTTTTTTCTATGTAGATACCCACTGGCACTGAGTAGTACTTATACACTGAATATGTACTTACTGATTTGAAGTCTGTGATTTAAACATATTTTGTAGATGTTAATTCTGTGGTTTACAGTTAAAAGTGTGTAATCAATTATCAAGACAAATTAAGCACAAATCATTTTCACAATCTTAGAAAAGCATATATAGGAGGAGAATAAGTACAAAAGGTTTTGGCCTTCTTCCCCACTTTGGAACACAAAATGAGAGACATTCCTAAAGTTCCTATGGATAGCAGAGCCAAAGGAGCATTCTCAGTGGAGAGGAGTGTCTGTGTGCGCTGGCTCTTCATGAACTAGAAGGTTATTGCCAGCAGGGGCACGTGTTTAGTTTCCCACATTCTATGGATCATCCTTGTATATTCTCTGACTTTAATGATGATTTTTACGCAGGATTTGAAGCAGAAGAAAAACAAGAAATCACAAAATAAAATTATAGACTTGCCTTTGCAGAAGCTACAAGTTTCGAAATTAGCAATATCCTATGGGGGTGAGTTAAAAAAAAAAAGTGCTTAACCAGGACAATACACACACACACACACACACACACACACACACACACACGTGTGTGAAATGGAAGACAGGGCAGGATAAATTAATTGGTGGAAGCCTTTGGAAGTTATGGAAGGCGGTTTGGGTCATTTCTGTTTAGAGTAACCATATGTCTCAAAGGGGCATTCCAGTTTATGCCTTTTGTTCCAGCGTGACATCCAGTTTGAATAATACATTATACTATGCTTAGTACTTGGGATTTCTTGTATATTACAGAGCAAAGGAATTATGTGACAGAGGGTCTGTGACAGGAAGATTATATTATGATTTCCTGGCATCTGGAGTGAGGGAGGCAGGAAAAACTGTGATAGGCTTTACCATTTATATAAACATGAAGTGACTATTATTTAGTGAGTAGAACACAAAGAATGAGGGGGATCTATAAGACCTAAAAGAGGGGTAATTGATAGAATTTTTAAATGATTTAAAATAAAGTATGATGGATAAATTATCTCAAAAGTAGACATCAGTTGTGAATCTAGGGAACTTGGGAAATGGCATTGTCAATAGCAGGGAAGAAAAATTGGAAGAAAACAATTTTTTTTAAGATTTTATTTATTTATTTGTCAGAGAGAGAGAGAGAGAGAGAGTGAGAGAGCAAGTACAGGCAGACAGAGCGGCAGGCAGAGGCAGAGGGGGAAGCAGGCTCCCTGCCGAGCAAGGAGCCCAGTGTGGGACTCGATCCCAGGACGCTGGGATCATGACCTGAGCGGAAGGCAGCTGCTTAACCAATTGAGCCACCCAGGTGTCCTGGAGGAAAAATATTTTTAAGGGAAGATAGCAGACGACTATCTGAAAATACTATATGCAGGGGTCAAAAAGGTAAGCTAAGAAAGTTGTGTCGTCTCATAATAATCATAGAAACAGGAAATGAACATTTGAAAGCATCAGCATTTAGGTGATTTTGCATGGATCTTAAATTTTATCGAACAAGTGGACATTTAATTTATGAAGGAATCTTAAAGATCTTGGACCATATATCTTCACTGATAGTGTCTAGCATGGAGTCCGATATCCATACCTCTCTCCCTCTCTATCTGTATATCTATCAGAGAACAGAGAGGGACATAGAGAGTGAACTTACAATGGTCAATGCAAGATCAACAAACTATAAAGTAGCAGATCTGGGGACTGACCTTGGGTATCCCAGCACTCTGTACCCCGCACTCCATAGAACAAGTTGTGGTAAAATCCCCAAAGCTTAAAGGTTAATAGGTAGTATACTTAATTGAAATATCTTTACAAAAATTCCTTATGTCCTCCTAAAAATAGGGCATAAAAATAAATAAAAGTTGAGTAATAGAAAATAACAAATTAGACTGCCAAGCTCTATGCTCTGCAATAGATTTCTGGGACACGGTGAGTTTAATTACTGTGAAGCATCTTCCAGGATCTGGAGATTAATTCGCAATTGTCAACAAAGTCTTTAGTTGTCAGCAAATACCGAAGAGAAAAAGAGAATTATTGCATCAATGAAAGGGATGTATATTGGCTAATCTATAAAAATGGATCCCTTTGGGGGAAGGACATAATTGTCTTCTATTTTGTTTTCAGGTTGCGCCGTCACAGAGCAAAACATTAATAGGTCAGCTGTCATCCGGCATTGATTTTGGAGGGTTTTTTAGAGAGAGATTAGGTAGGGATTTATTTTTTGTTTGTTTGGGAAGAATTGAGTATCCCCCTCCTAAAGCAAAGGTCTAATTCTGTTTTTTGTTCTCTCTTAGGGAGAATTATAATTAATTGATATATAATTAATTTTCTTCAAAGAACTTTTCAGTATTACCTTTGGTCTTTTGTCCTGACTGCCATAGGTAACAAAATTCTGATATTTTTTCATTTTGTCTTTATTGTCTTAGCAATACCTTTTGAGGATTTGTTATCTGTTTGGGACATACTTGAATAGAGTATATCAGATGTATTAAGGAAGATTTTTTTTTCAATAATAACTTTGTACTTTCCACTGTTAGTGACTGAGTAGACTACCACAGAAGCTCTGAACACACAATAGTTGGTGAACAATAATTAAATGAATAAATAAATGAATAGGTAGACAGATGAGGTGTATGCTCAGCAAAACTGGCCAAGATTATAATATCCTTAAGGACAGAAACTTTTTTCCTTTCCATCTCTGTATACTTACCAGTGCCTAAAGTAGAGATTTACCCAAGACAGAATTTTAATGAATGTTTACTGAAAGAATGAATCAAATCCTGTGTTAGTGAACATGCTAAAGAATGATAGCAAAGCTCCTGGCCTAATGTGTCCTAAGCGGCCTACTCTACTTTTTTGCTTCCCCATCTAATTAACCTGTATGATAATGGGACAAAATCAGTTTGCTGCCTTGAACAACTTCCCACACCTCCTGTGGTGCCTGTAGAGGAGATTCTGAGACTTTTATTAAGCCTTCAGTTAAAGAGAAGGAAGATTCAATTGCTACATCAACCCATTAACATCTGAAATCATAGACTCGTAGATTCTTACAGCTCGTAAGTCATGAAGAAGAAATCACAAAAGAATTTCTAAACTAAATGTGGCAGTTTATAAAAGACTACAGTTTGAAGAGTTAGATTACTTCATCTTCCCAAAGTAAAATTGGGTAGATATAGTATTATTTCCAAATCTGTTCTTGAGTTGTTGTTTTTTTTTAATCTGAGGATATCTTTATATACATTTAGACTAAATCTATGTAAGCTTTGTGCATGTGTTATTTGTGTGTGTGTGAGGGCGAGCACACACCTGTCCTCTAAAATGATCTGTAAGACATAGGTTGTATAATAATCAGCTCATTTAATGATGTTGTAGGATCTGTGTTATAAAATTCAGTATTAGGGATAGAGGGGAAGATAAAGTTTTTCTTGACCCTCTTGGGTTCTGAAATTAGACTGACAAAGAGTAACAGGAGAAAAGCATGCAAATTTATTTAAGTTTTACATGACATGAGAGCCTTCATAAGGAAATGAAGACCAGAAGAAATAGTTAAATCTGAATGATTTTATGCTAAGTTTAATGAAGAGGGTAAAAGTGTGATACCACAAAGTGTGTAAGTTAAGTTTGGTAAACTGGGGGGAACTTCACAAGGCCTGTTTGTTCAGATTCCTTTCTGTGTCCCTTTTGTTTTCAGAGATAAGGATGCTCTTTTCTTCCAAGTAGAGAGAGGGGACCTCTCACATGAGGGAAAGTTCAGAAAGTTCTTTCTGCACATGCTGTTTCTCAAAATTTGGGGCTTGAGATATTAATATGCCAAGGTCCCATATTTTAGGGTAGGGTGCCCTGGACTCTATCAGAGACTAGGAGAATACTTTGGTTTTATCTTTGCTAGTCATACTGTTTCCAAAGCAACTGAACAACTCTCATTTACAAAATGCAGCAGCCTGAGACTACATAATTGGGGAAAGAAGCAGATAAATCTCTTGCAGCTGGAATAATTTATGAGTTGCGACTTTATAATTGCTTTACTATTATTATGCAGCATTTACTTAGAAAAATATAATCAATTTTTCCCTTCATTATCCTGCTTGATAGAAGAAATTAATAATGTCCATTTTCTTTACCAAATCTTGGTTTAACTAGAAATAGTATCATTGTTTTTTTTTCTTTTTCTGTCAATAGTAAAATAAGTATTTTTAGAACTCCCTAAATTTTATGCTTGCGATTATCAGAATTAAGATTTATATAAGAACTTTAAAGAGAAAAAAATTAGAGAAAATATTCTAAATGGATATTATTTTAATAAATGCAGAAGATTTTTCTTCTTATGTATGACTTAGATTTTATAATCATTTTATAGGTTTTATTTAGAGCTAATTCACATCAAATTTCATAAAATTTTGACTTCTTTGTACATGAAGAAACAAACTTTTTAAGATTTTATTTTGAAGTAAGCTCTGCACCCAACGTGGGACTCCAATTTACAACTCTGAGATTTTTTTTTCTTTTAACAACGCTGAGATGGGGTCACATGGTCTCCTTACTGAGTCTTCCCCTAAGGCCCCGCCACCATGAATAACCCATTTAATCCATCAGAAATGTTAGACTAATTTTGCTTGCCACTTAAGTGTTCTCCAATTTCCGTACGTCTGATTTGAGACCAGCATTAACCCTCTTGAGAATCCCAACTCCAGCTCAGCTTCACGTGTGTGATTCTGAATCTGCATGTTTCTCAGTCCTGCGCTTCCTTCCTCTATCCTCAGATCCAGTCGAACTGCTGTTGAAGTCTGGATGCTTTGATTCCTCTAAGTTCTTAATCACAAGACTCTGCTATGCTTCCTTCCTACCCCCGCATCCCCACTCACACTGTTAATTGACTCATTGGCTCACAAATCCCCTTCTTCCCCACCGTAAACATCACCTCCAGGACCATGACTTCCGAGCAGAGCTGTGAAGCACATTTACAACCTGAAGAGAACACAACTATGTGTATGTAAACTGAAGCCACACCTCACGCACACATGATCACTGAATTTTCCTCATTAGAATGAACTGCTATACATTTAAGCAGAAAAGTTTCAGGGAGTTTCTCCATTTTGGGAGAAGAATAATGCTCATTTTTAAAATTTGAAATCGTTTTTTCTTGTAATACAATTGTACAAATATTTTCTATCACTATACATTTTCCTCATGTCAAGAGAAACCCCAGGACACATGATCTCTCTGAAGGCCTTTCCAGAATTTGCATTTCTGTGTAGCTCCCTTTTCATCCTGCCACCCACCGTTTTTGTTTTTGTTTCTGTTTTTGTTTTGGTGTAGAGAAGATGAGGCTGAGGCCATTGACAAGTCCTATGTAAGGACAAGGAGACCAGTAAAATTGATGGTATAGTAGGAAGACTGGAAGGGAATTTAAAAATCATACTATCGGATTTGCTCATTTTCTAGATGAGAAAACTGAGACCCAGGAAGTTAAAAGAAGTACTTAACCGAAGTTATACAACTGGTTGGTGACACATGAGGACAATAATACAAGTTTGGTTTAAAAAAAAAAAAAAGATTTTATTTATTTATTTATTTATTTATTGTGTAAGAGCAAGGGGAGGAGTAGAGGGAAAGAGAGAGAGAGAATCCCAAGCAGACTCCACGCTGTTCTCCCTGGTCTTTATTTATTATTATTTTTTTAATTTTTAAAGATTTATTTATTTATTTGAGAGTGAGTACAAGGGGGAGGGACAGAGGTAGAGCGAGAGAGAGAGAGAGAGAGAGAGAGAGAAGCAGACTCCCCACTAAGCGCAGAGGTATCCCAGTAATACAACTTTCCTAAAGCCCAGGTCACTTCTGTTCTTCAGCATGTATGACTTATCATTTTGTGACAATTTTTTCTCTTAAAAGATTTAGCATTCCCAAGTCTTGTCTCCCCCAAATGTCTCCAAGAGTCCTGATAAGGAAAAGCTGTTACCTGCCCCATTTTCAGCCTCCATATATGCTAACATATAAACACAAGGTTTATTTAACATAATATGAGTTAGAATTGAATTGAGTGGAATTAAATTTCACTCTTTTACCCCATGGTCATAAACTGAACTTCGAAGTAGAGATGACACTAATGTGGACAAATCTGGGGTGATGGGCCATGCCTAACAAAATCAGAATCTTTGGCATTTTTAAAGAACTTTGCCTGATTCCATTCCAGCAACACTTGGATGTGAAGGTAGTTTAGAAACCATAGTATTAGAAACTCAGCAACTTTCCTATCTCAAATTTAGTGACTTCTTAGTGTGAATAGGAAATCATTTTGTAATTACTTGAAAACTAACTAATAAGCAATTCAGGAAATAAGTTGTACTTTTTTTTTTGCCAGTATATTTAGTATGGGTCATTTGTACATTTTTGCATGTGCATTCACAACTATAATTGCATTCATAAACATTGTCCCAGAGCTAAAACAATTTGCTGATCACCATCTTTTAAAAAGAAAAAAAAATACAATAAAGCACCCGGATAGTTTAATAATCTCATTGTTTCATTACCTTAACAATAAATAAAATGGCTCTAAATTACTCTGCATTGAGAGAGTGCTGCATAAATGATAAGCAATTATAATTAAAAGTAACAATTGATAGATAATACTTTCTATGTGTGCAGAGAGGTAATATGATTCTTAAAGTAGGTTTATGACTTTGCCTTGCTACCTAACCTTTAAGAACGCTAATAAATTTTTTAAGCTTCAGGAGAAGCTAAGAAGGAATGCCCAAGCCACTGTGACCACTAGTCAAATTCTTGCTCCTTCGAAGTTGTTAACTGAGTCCCTTGAGCAATATATTTTTAATGCTTTTTCTTTTATGTAAACAGTCAGCTGAGTAAAGCAATTGCCTGTTTATTTACATGTTTGTAGACAATGTTTGAAATGCTGAATAAGAAACTGAAAAGTGAAAAAAAAGAAAGAAAGAAAAAAGAAACTGAAAAGTGTATAGCAGTTCAGTTTGGATTCGAATGTGGCAGGCACAGTGGTTTCCAGAACTTGTTAGAACTTTCTTCTAAAATCTCTGATGGACTCCAGGCACATCGATGCCTAGAAACACTGGTGTTGTGTAGGAGTAGGGTTCCGCAAGGAGTGTAAGTGACCAGAAGCCACAGATGATATACTTCCGCTGGCTTGAAATATTAACAGCAGGTAACTTGAAGTTCTGTAAACTATGAAAAACAAAACTCTGTGTTCAAGAATGGCAGATCTAAATGGTTGCTGACAATAAACCAGATGGATATAATTTTTAACTCTCAATTTAAGGATATTTTGTTCATTATCTCTTTTTTCCTCTTTAAATTATCAAATGTACAAAAAGACATAATAAGAAAAAAGATATAATGAGTATAATGAACACACTTGAGACTGTTACTCAGCTGAAGTGTGAACAATACAAAGTTCAAGAACCCTCTGCAATAGCATTTTCTTCCCTTTCCACCACCCAGTACAAGGAACTACCCTGAATTTGGTGCTTATCACTCCCATGCATGTTTTTATAATTCACTACCAATACATGAATTCCTTACAAAAACAGCATCATTTTGTATTATAAAATACTATCACATGTGGTGTTCTGCAAATATTACATTTTTCTAAAATACTTATTTGTTTTGAGTCATATACTTTCAGCTCATTCATTTACATTGTTAAGTATTGTTACATGTATGAATATTCCACAATTTCTGTAGCTGGTCTTTGGGGAATATTTAGCTAGTTGGTTTGGCTTGGTTTGGTTTTGTTATTTATTACAAGCAGTGTTACTGGGATTACTCTGATGTATTTCTACTTGTGCATGTGTTTAAGACTTTCTATATAGCCGTGCACTCAAAGGGTGCTGTGGATCAGTGTCAACCAATGAATTACTAATTGTCTATGACGAGTTAAGGACAACCACCAAGAAGAAGCCGCTGAAATCCTTTACAGCAATGTGACATTACAACAACATTCACTAATACAATTTTGTGTGTTGCAACATTGTTGTTCTACAGCAGATTACACATTTTGAAAGTTGCTTTAACCATAGATAGTTTAAAAGTGTTGCTTCAGGGGTACCTGGGTGGCATAATTGGTTAAGCATCTGACTCTTGGTTTCAGCTCAGGTCTGTTCTCAGGGTAAGGAGATCAAGTCCCTCCTTGGGCTCTAGCTCAGCACAGTCTGCTAGAGATTCTCTCCCTCTCCTTCCCTCTCCTCTCTCTCTCTCTCTCTCTCTTTCTCTCACTGAAATAAACAAATCTTCTTAAAAAAAAAAAAATCTTCTTTAAAAAAAATGAAGTATTGCACTAGTCTATATTTCTTGGGATAGAATTTTGTCCTGGGGTATGCAGGACACAATCTTTAATATATTGCCAATTAATCTTCCTAATGGTTGTGTTAATCTAGACTCACACATAAGTAGAATTCTTTTCCTATGCTTACCATTCAAAAATTTCTTTTGGTAGAGAGATTATTCCATTTCTATTTCATTTCCCCTCCACTACAGAATTTAAATGCTTTCTTTCTACTCTTTTAGTGATGACCCATCAGAAACTAAACATGTATACTTACCTACAATCGTTCTTTCCCCTCTCACATATTACTTATATCTAGTATATTCTTCCCTCTGATTTTTTGTCATTTGAATTAATAGTTATTATTGTTTTATACCAACAGTGATTGTTTGAGTCATCTAAATTTTTACCAGTTTTTTGCATCAATACCTTTTGAGCTTCTTATCTGCTTTCTGGAATAATTTTACTCTTAGTAACTAAGAAGTTTTAATGCTTTAGAAGTTTTTTCATTCACTGAAGGTCTGTTGATGGCAATTTTTTAGTGCTGTTTTGACTAAAATACATATTCTTCCCTTGAATAAAACCCTATGTGACAGTATTTTCTCTTAGTACGTGGAAGAATTGTTCTACAGTCTTCCAACTTCTAACGATGCTATTGAGATGTTTACAGTCACTCTAATTATAGCCCTTTGGAGAAAATCTGCTTTTATCTCAGATTGCTTTTTAAATATTTTTATTGTATTTAGTGTTCTGCAGTTTCACTATGACATGGTGTATCTAGCTATGGATTCATTATTATTATTATTATTATTATTATTTGCTTAAGATTTATCAGCCTGGGGCGCCTGGGTGGCTCAGTGGTTTAAGCCGCTGCCTTCGGCTCGGGTCATGATCTCAGGGTCCTGGGATCGAGTCCCACGTCTGGCTCTCTGCTCTGAAGGGAGCCTGCTTCCCTCTCACTCTCTCTGCCTGCCTCTCTGCCTACTTGTGATCTCTCTCTGTCAAATAAATAAATAAAATTAAAAAAAAAAAAAAAAAAGATTTATCAGCCTGCTTTGATCTGAGGATCTAGACGTTCTGGAAAACGTCTATGATTTTTCTTCTCCTACATTTCTCCAATTATATAGAATCTTTTTATCAGAAGTGCAATCAGATATATATGAAAACTTCTCATTCAGTCCTCTAAGACCCTATCATAATTTTTTCTTGTGTCTCTGTGCTAATATTTCAACATTCTTTTAATACATATTACTTACTTATTAAGTATCCCTTTTACTCGTGACTGGAGGAGCCAATTATTTAAGCTTTCTCTTGGATTTTAAATTTTGATTATTTTTTTATTTCTATATAAGTGCTTTTTAAAATTATGAACTATCTTTCAAAGGTATATTGTTCTTTCACATTTCAACCTATTTTTCTCTAAGCGTTTTTAAACATATGGATTTACATTTTATATTCAGTAAGTAAACTGTTTGGTATTCTTGTAGATCTAATTTTAATTAAATCTGATCCTCCCCCACATGTTTTTTTAATTGTAATAAGCATCTCAAGTTCATGTTTGGTAAGATTTTATTCTCTAGGAGTCCTGAGAAGTTTTATTTCCTTTTAACTCATGTCCTGACATAATATCATCTGTACCAATTACTTATGGTAACTTTCTATTTGGCGTCTCTGAGAGTATCTGCAGAGTGCGGATTTGACCTTTAAATCCTTATGAATGTAGACAAAGAGGAGACATTTTTCTCACTCCAGCTCAGGTCAAAATAGATGAGTTTACTTGTTTTTCTCATGGCCACCTTTCAGATGGGTCCTGGCTTTGTGTGCTGCTTTCTGCTGTATACTTACATGATCACTATTACTCAGTTCTCCTCACCACCAGGGTTGGGAAACCCTTCTGAGGCAGCCATGATGTCTACATCAGCTTCTACTTTTGATTTTAGCCTAATTTCCACTTTTGACTCTTGGTTGTTTCTCTTCCTCTCTCAGAAGTTCAATTCTGAGTCTAAAATAAGGGTTTGCTATATTTTATCCCAACATTTCTAGGTATTTTTTACTCATAGGGTTTTTCAAATTATCCTGTATGTTACAATGCTGAAAATGCAAGTGAAATTCTACGTTTTCTGTTAGCTACTATATGAGTTCCTGACTCCACTGCTCTATTCCAAATATCCACTCTTCCTGCAATGATTTTCTCCATTTTCATTAGTTCTATGCATAAATTAAGATTCAACTCAATTTCAGCCTCCTTTGTGAAACATTCCTTGACAATCTCACTTCCAAGTAACCTCACAATAAGGAATAGGAATCAGACATAGTGAAACAATAGTGATATCTAAATTTCTAGTCAATTTTAAGTGTCTCAGGAGAGGATATGGGTACTACTCTTTCTTGTATGTATCCAGTACATTATTGTGATATAAAACTGTAGGCTTAACTCACACTCTGTTCAAATGTACTTAGGAAATAGAACTCTTTTTTTCTTCCCATTACTAATGCTTTCCCCCTAACTTTAAGTACATCTTAGTCTTAGAACATTAACTTAATGGCTAATCCATTCAATTCTTTTCAGATCTGCTATTTTAATTAAATGCCTTTAAATAATGTTCACTGTCTGGGAAAACAACATCTCTTAATATCTCATATTTCTTCGTTCATTATCTCTTTCTCAGTTCCTCCCTAGAATAGCATCAAAGTATTGGAGAGTAGTGTATCTTATACAACCTTGTATCTGAGAGCAAAAGTCAAAGTCGAGAAGTGTGATGCTATCTGGCTACTCATGTCACAGGACAAGATCTCTTGTTCATTTGATTGCAGCTTGCCCTGCTGGAACTCCTAGATAATGAGCAAGGCCGGTGTAACTCAAGATCTCATGACTTTTGCCTCTGGTTGGGGGCCTCTGCATCATTATTGCAACCTCTGTTTGTCCTTCTATTGGCTATCCACTTCAGGTCACTACAGTAAACCCCTGGTGGGCCTCTTGCCTCTCAAATTTGTACCCATGCCAAGCATGACTACAGATGTTTGGAAAACTTAAACCTCAGGGCTGTCAAGTTTACTGTCTTATGTAAAATTGTTGACTGAGAATGTCTTTTCACTGAACCCAGCCTTCAAAGATGTTGTCTCACAGAACCATCTTTTTTCTTTTGTATGTCATTCAGCACTTATGAATCCTAATTCTTATCACATTGCTCACTTCCTGCCTTCAGGTAAGCAAAGTGAAGGTCTAGTACTCAGAAAGGTAAGAGAAAACACATCACCAATTTTCAGGATATTAACCAGGCTATTATTTCAATAACTTATAAGAGACAAGATGAATGAAAATGAAAAGAGCTGAATCACCAGCCCTATACCTTATTTGCATAATATTGGCAGAAAACGGAGACCAGAAAAGTGGAAGATGTTTTAATAAATTGTGAGTTAACTTACACGTGTAAGTTAATAAGTTAAAGTTTATGTTAATAAAAATAGGGACTCTTTGTTGTCTCCAGAAATACACATATAAAAACAGTTCTCTAATTACTTTTATGTTCTGCTTCAATCTCCTTGTGTCCTAGGCTTTGGGAAAACAACACTCCATAGAGATAGTGTTTCTTGAAAATGATGTGGGTAGCCAGACCTAGCTGGAAAAAATAACTCATTAGCTATTCCCTAAAGGAACTGTGATACTTAAAAAACATAAATGCCTCCCCTGCTTGCCTAGGCTCCCTCGCCTCTCAAGTTATATTGCTGTAACATACTTTTCAAAAGTTAAGAACAGTGCTCCCATATGTCATTGAAAGGATATGCCATGTCTCTTGACCTGATTTCCAGATCTTGGGTTTTATGTTCTTATTTCTCCTTCCGAGTTCATTCTGTTGTTCAGTTTAGCATATCTTTGTTATATAAAAGTGCTGTTGAGAGAAAAAGACACACAGTGAGTGTAATCATATCTAAGCTCACTTTTCTCCTAAGGATCACCTGCTTTGAGCCTGAATTAGACTTTTCTAGACCACAACCTCCTGACCACTTTATCTGAAGCCCAGGCCAGTGCCCAAGTCTTAGAACACTGACCCTCCACTCATTTGATTCCTTGACTCTTCCAAAGTCACATTTAGTGTCTGGATCTTTTTTGGGATCTGCTACTCCACTCCTCTATCTTCCCCTCCCTCTCTTCTACTTTCTGCCAAATATGCCTTCAAAAGGAGGAAAAAGTAGCAAAAGTTTGCCCTAACTTCATTTATGCACACTTAGCACTTTCTCCCTTAACTAACTCATCTTGCCTCTGGGCCAAAATACCTAAAATACCTTCACAGTAAAATCCAAAGGAAATATCAATGAAAGTTTGGACTAAGTGATCTCTAAGGGCCCATCTATGACTTCATATGAGGACAACAATGCAAAGGAAAAATCCAATCTAGTCCTTAAAAAAATCCTGTAAGTATTGAAAGGTCTATTAACTGTGAAATGTAGAGTGGTGGCAGACTCAAAAAAAAAAAAAAAAAATTTCTATCTTTAGCAACCCCATAGCCTTATTATTAAGTATAGAAGATCTACATACAAGGAAAGTTAAATAATATTTAAGGAGTTTATTTATTCATTCATTCACTATTCATAAATGACAAAGAAACAGTCTTATGGGGCTTTACTTATAGATGATGAAGGAAACAGTTATGAGGGGTCATGATAGTGAAAATAGAGGATGCTTGGGGTTAATGTAGGACGAGCACCCAACCACCTCCTAGGTGGGAAGATAGAAATACCTTATTGGGGGACGCCTGGGTGGCTCAGTTGGTTGAGCGGCTGCCTTCAGCTCAGGTCATGATCCCAGCATCCTGGGATCGAGTCCCGCATCAGGCTCCTTGCTCGGCAGGGAGCCTGCTTCGCCCTCTGCCTCTGCCTGCAACTCTGTCTGCCTGTGCTCGCGCTCTCTCTCTCTCTCTCTAATAAATAAATAAAATCTTTAAAAAAAAATACCTTATTGGGAAAAATATTGTCTTTGCTGAGATTTGAAGAGAGAGAGAGAGTGTGTGTGTGTATGTGTTTTAAAACCATGATTAAAAGGAATCAGAGAGTAGAAAATGACTTGATCAAAGGCAATAACATTTGTAAAGTATCAAAAGTTAGAGTGAGGGTACCTGCTTTTCAGGAAGCTGTGTCCTAGTAATTTAGTCTCTCTATAGAACATTTAAACATCAATTTAGAATCATACAATAATGCACAGTTCAGAAGATGCTCCTAGAAAAACACAAGTGAATTGCCAGTTGCATGAGGTGAACAGAAGGCTTTAACTTCAGAGGTTGATTAACAGTAATTACTTAAAATTAGCTATACCAACTCCTGTGGAGAGGGTATGATGACGAGTAATTCCCAGTGGAATTAACAGTGTGATCAAAGGCAGAATCAGAAGAATGCATTAAATTTTCAGTGGTCTGTAGGTGGGCCCATTTCACTAAATCTAGGGAATGAGTAGGAATTCACTGGGCAACCTTGGCCACCTCCGAATATGCTTTCTTCCCATGGCCAAATACAGAGAACGATCTTGATAGTCCCGCGGAGTCCCTCACTTAGGAGAGAGATGGGAAATTTTACTAACAGAGTTAGAGGGCAGTGCCTTCTAGGTATAGAACTGCAGCCAGGTGGTGCCCAGAACACTGTATAGTAGAGGTACCGCGGTCGAGCTCAGAGTTTGGCATCATCCAGTGCCGAGCATGAACTTGAATACTATTGAAAACAAATCTCTTTGTCTCCAAATACCTGCTTAAGCCAGCTGCATGTTTTCTGTCAGCACAGAATCCCTATACCTCAGGCCCAGCGGCGGCCCACTGGCTGAGCTACTTGTGTTTGTGTGTGTAGATATGATCAACACATGGAAGTCAAATTCCGTCTTCAAAAGGCAGCTCCTTTGTGAGCATCTCAGCCCAAGTACCACCCCGGATACTAACTTTATTTGGAATGGGACATAATAGAATAAACCTGCCTAAAAAATACAGAAATGAAATGTTTACTGGGTTTAAAAACAGCTAAAGTTGTAGATCAGATTTCGTAAATTAAGAAACTTTCTAAGTCAGCAAAGTCATATTTTCAGAACATTGTAATTATATTGGTATCTCCGGCTGACTGAATTTGTTAGGTTTGGAAGAGATTTAAGGTGTTTTCTGTTTTTTTTTTTAAATGTAGTACATAAAAATTTTATATTTTCATTCAAAGTTATGCGAAATGTAAAATATTAACTAATACATGTTCAGGAAATAATTTGTATAAACTATGATATGTTTAGAATTTTCACTCAACTTACATAAATATATAATGAACGATGTTGAAATATTGTTAAAGAGAATACTTTCACAAAGCTTATATTATTATGCATTAATGCTATTTGATACAAATTAAAATTAGGTAATAATTTAAGACACTTTTCTTTGTTCCAAACATGCTTTCATTCTCTAAAAACTTAGCAGCTATGCAGTCGACTTGCTTTCTGTTAATATAAAAGCCACATTTCTACTCATTTTCAAAAAACATTTATTATCCTAATTGGAAAATGAATGTATGTTCATAGGCAAATAAAGACATAAAGGAAACATAATTTGTAATCTTACCACCTATTACAATCATTATTCATGGTTCGATATATTTATTTATAGTCTTCTTTAAAATCTGTGTATATGCTTTAAAAATTGGGATCTTAGATATACATATTGTATCATCTTTTCTTGTTTTGGCCTTTTTGAATATTATTCCAAGTCAATATGTACTCTTGGAAAGCACCAATTTTGGTAGTATTATAATATTCCAAACTATGAATGTACTATTATTGAGTCTTCTCTGATTGCCGTACATTTAGGCTATTTTCATCTTTTTCTTGTTAAAAATAATATTTTAATGGGTGTCTTTATTTACATCCTTTATTTATGGTTCTGATTATTTTAATAAAATAGATTTCTAAAAGTATTACTGAATCAAAATGTATGAACGGTAAAAATCAACTTGCCACAGTTTTCCTCAGGAGTCTTTTTTTTTTTTTAATTTATTTTTACTCAGGTATGTAAGCCTGAAATCCTCAGCAGCACTGTGTATTTATCTTGGTTATCATGATTGGCAGAAAATGGTCATCTGTTCAAATTTACATTAGTATGATTAGTAGTGAGGTGGAACATTTTTTACATTTATAAGCCATTTATACTGCTTCTATTAACTGTTCACATCCTCTATTATATTTCCATTTCTTTCCTATTAACTGAATAGAATTTAGGATTTAAGACACTGAGTAGGAAAAAAAATAATTTAAAAAATGATAACAGTAAATGTCACCTTGTAATTAAATGAATTCTTAAAAATTAATCAACTTTTAATTTACTGTCAGTTGATTCAATGAGAATTTTAATTAACACAATAATTTTTAACTCCATTCAGTTTTTTTTAAGCTTGACTTTAAAAAATTAACTTTTGAATTCCTAAATCAGGTTTCTCACTAAAGACTTGTACATAGTTGCAGTTTCCTTTCTCCCAGGCCACATATCTCATGCCACATGCTCAAGCTGATTACCTCAGAGCAGCTGAAAAGGATGTGAAAAAAAAATTATGGGCCACAGAAATAAATTTTTAACAATAAAATTTAAAGGTAGTGAGGGAGATTCGTTTACGTACAAAGGGATCTTCTAATAGGTAGTCAGCCACTGCTTATAAAATCTGTCCTGAACAGAATATTAATTTTTCTAATACAACTAAAATAAAGTGGAAAAAAAGAGTATGCATGGAATTCACCAAAAAGGCATGTAGTATGTGTTAATGGAGAAGTACAAAATGGTTTAGAGAAATGAAGTAAACTTTAAATAATTATCCTGAATCAGAGTTGTGTCTAAGCTGAAGTGGAACCCCAGATTTTTTGGCTTGTGTAAGTTATGGAATTTTTCTGCTTGTACCTGTCAGATGTCTATTTTAATACCAAGAAAACCAAATAATCAAGCTAAGTAACAGAGATGCTGCAAGCTTTCAAGGGGAAAGGATCAAAGCTAAAAACTGAAACTTTACACAACTACAATGTCTTTTCTATCAGGGAAATGACACTTGCAGAATTCAAATTAAATTTTAGGGCTCACATCTATCACCTTCTAGGGATCGAGAAATCACAAGGAAAATCTTTCAAAAGATTGGAAGTTCTATTTTTTCATAGCGATTTGAAAAATAAAAATGCATCTATATTCCTTTTCCAGAGATTTCTAGTTATGAACTTCCTAAATGTCTGTTTATTGCTTGGTACTGAACCATTATGTTTGAGAGTTGTTCAAACAAGAACCCTAATAGGTTTTAACAAGTCTTTTCAGAAATGATACATATTGTAATAGCTCCAGAGCAGCCTAAATGGAAAAGCAAAATTAATCTGACTCTATAAAGGTGAATTCTACTCTATCGCATAGTCTGTGACGGTAATTAATGCTGCTTTACTTTCTTTCTATGCTCAGCCCAAGAACCCTGATGGTAATTTAGTTGCGTGGAAAACCTATGCTGAGCTCCATTCATTTCAGCCACACAGGATGAGGAGAGATTGGCATGTTTGCATACTTCCAATCTCTCCCAAAAAAGAAGCTTTTGATACACATTTCCTCTTTGCAATTCTCATGTACTACTAGGATCTTTTCTATTTTCTAGTGAGAAAAAGAGAATTGATCAGGAGCCTCTATGGTAGCATCTAAAAATATGCATAATAAGTTGATGGTATTTTAAGATTAATTAATGAAATAATAAACATTTTTGGTTATTTTCCCCTATGTACAAATAAATAAAAACAATACTTTTACCTATTCAGTGGTACTGAATTCTTATGTACCACTCCTGCTTTTAATACAAAGAATGAGGGCTAGAGGCTTTTTTTTTTTTTTTTAAACACAGTTTTTGTTTGCTTCGCAGGTCAAGGTGACTTTTTTTTCCCTTTATTCAAAGGCAAGAAAATCCCAACTAATACCTTAGCTTGAAAAAAAGGGAGAGAGGGGATAGATATGAAAGATTTAGAGAAAGTAAAATAAAAAGGTCAAAAAGATTTGAGAAGAGGCCAAGGTGAGGAAAAGGAATATTTCCGGCATAACTCTCTTATTTCTGGATTTTGTCCCTGGGTAGCTAGTGGCACCTTTCTCAAAGATAAGAGATACAGAAAGAGGAAGAGATTTGTAGGTGAGAACAAACAGTTCACTTTGGATGTATTCTTTATGAAATATGTATGGAATAAACAGTCTGATATGAAGGTGGGACTTGAGAGAAAGAAACAAATTTGAGAATCCTTAACACCTAAAGAGTCATTGACTTCATGGAGTTGAATGGCATTAACTAAATAGAATGGCAGATGCAAATGCAATTTCCATTATCTCAATGGAAAATTATTATTATTTTTAATTTTAGGACCAATGAACAATACAGTATTGAACCAAAGAGTAGATTTTCTAGAATGCTTGTATTTATCCTTTACTCTCTTTTTTGTTCGTAAGTTATGACCATGCATAACCCACAGAAATTTTTTAAATTCTTAAAAGAGATAATGAGGCTGACTGCCATAATTGGGAAAATGTGTTTTCTTCTTAAAGCAATCAAATGTGGGGGCACCTGGGTGGCTCAGTGGGTTAAAGCCTCTGCCTTCGGCTCAGGTCATGATCCCAGGGTTCTGGGATCGAGCCCTGCATTGGGCTCTCTGCTCAGCGGAGAGCCTGCTTCCTCTTCTCTCTCTGTCTGCCTCTCTGCCTACTTGTGATCTCTGTCTTTCAAATAAATAAATAAAATCTTTAAAAAAAAGAAGCAATCAAATGTGGTATAGATTCTCTAGTATAAAACAGAACTTTCTCTAACCAAGTAAATATGACCTATGTGTTTGCCACTTACATTTTTTCATGTCAGTGAAAAAAGAGACAATAGGCCAAGCTTCCTTAACAATTTAAATTATCCTACTTTATGAACTGAGATTTTTATTTTTAAGGTGTATATTTTAACACTGTTAATATTTTATTATTATCAATGATAAATGCAAGCAATACTGAAAAATTATTTTATATTTTTTAAACACAGTATTAAAATAGATTATTAAGGGACAACAAATTAGCCTATGAATTTTGGAACTGTATCTTTCCATTCTAGAACAATGGACTGAGGAAAGGGTTCAAACATATACCACATAGAGAATAGGGGAAAAAGTGATTTGGAATATATAGGACATTTTGTGAAGGCTGGTAATTTACTTGCTTCTTGAACAGAAGTATATGGAAAAATATCCTCAGATGTCCCAACTCTGTGATTCTCTTATCTTCTTGAGGACAGTGAGAATGACGTTTTCAAAACTACTTCTGTATCTTTTATCAAATCGTTGAAAATGTACAGAAAAAGGAAATAATTGGCTATATAAATAATAAAAGCATAACATTTATATAGAAAGAAAACCCAATCTTCCATATATAGAACAAATCTAAAAGCAAAATGAGAATTTGGAAGCATCACCAGTGCCCCACAGAGTACAGATTTTTTAAAAAAATAAATAATAAAAACTACCATCTTCTATTTTACTGGGTTATAATTTATCTTCTTACAATCCATACATCCCCCAAACATAGTAAAGTCAAATGATAATTTGGCATATGTTTCATACTGGCAATGCCAGTGGTCCCCTTTATTTGTATTCTTGAGACCTGGAACTCAGCAGAAATGAAAAATAAGACTCTACACCTCAAAAATCACAGAATTGACAGCAAAATTCAATCTCAAACTCTTAAACTCTGCCTGTCTGGCTTGCAGAATAACTTCTGTGTGTATGATACACCAGGCCAACCCCAGAGGTTCCTGCTGTGGTTCCAAGTTGAACCCTACACTCCTCCAAAGGAATGTAACAAAAAGGGAAGCCCAGCTTCTCCTCCCACCTCAGTGCTTTCTTCTAAAATACTGACTTAACCCCTTCACTTCCTGTCTTTCTTTGGGCTTTTGACACTCTCAGCTTTCCCCTCATTGCTTATTTCTCCTTTTCTGGCCTCTTTGCTCATTCATTTATATAAAACAGTAATGTAATAGAACACCAAATGATGATAAGAGTTATACAAAACAGCAATTCAGAGTGATGATAGGACAGCTAATATTGGAGTATTTTGGAAAAGGGTCAGGGAAGGTCTTTCTGAAAATGGAATTTGAGCGGAAACCTGAATAAAGTGAAAGGATGGCCCAAGTAAATATCGAGACAAAGGGAATATAGAAGTGCAGATGTTCTGGGTTGGTAGCAATGTGTTTCCATGTTGAGGCAAAGGGAGAAGGCTGGATTTCAGTGAATGAAGAGAAGGAGAGCAGAAAATAAGGTTCAAAAGGTAGCCAGGGGCCAGGTCATGTAGGGTTTTGTAGGAGTTTGCAGAGAGCAGAAAATAAGGTTCAAAAGGTAACCAGAGTCCAGGTCATTTAGGGTTTTGTGGAGAATTTGATATTTAGCCTCTTCCTCAAATGTGTTAACTTGGTGCAGCTTCCAACATGTTTGGGTTTCACCACTAGCTAACTACTTTGTCTTGGGTTTCCTTGGGCAAAGCGGTGCCCTGGAGCTCTCCCCTTTCTACCTGCTGGCCTGTCAAGCTTTGGCTCTCACTCAGGAGACATCCTCTGCAAATGTCTTTCTAGGCCTCCTACTCATTTCCTCTAATTAAACTTACTAGACCGTGTTCCTCACCACCCCCTTAGAAGTAGGGAGTAAAATAAAATGAAATTGCATTTTATTCCAAATATTGTAATAGATTCTCCCACATGTGCCTTCCCCGCACTGCCACCCAGTCCACCCCATGGCAACAACCCTCACATCTTTGTGGATGCGTCTAGTTCTTTTTTCAGTTGGACTCAGGAGCATTTAATTTTTCATGTCTGGGTTATAATACTTTGGAATATAATGTTGTCTTTTAAACAAACAACAAAACTATTCTCACTTTTCTTTTTAAATTTGACATTAATCTGTTTGTCAAGAGAACATGAATTTTAAAAAAATGCTATGAACTGTTCATTCTTTGTGAAAGAGGTGCATTCCATGAAAAGGCTCTTAGGAAAAACAAAGCACAGAGCATGTTTAACACATGAAAGGGAACAACCAACATCCCCAAGTATTTACAATATTTAATATAACTTGAGAAGATAAAGTCTTCCAAAATTCTTAAAGGAAACCGTTATTACTGAGTACATCCTTCGTTGCACAGATAATTGTATAACTTATTAACCTTCCAGGAAGACAAGTTAGAACAAACTTTGCCATTGATGGTCCAAAAAGAAAGTTGATGACGTTAATTGTGTAGTTTGTTAGGGAATGTGACATTTAAGTACGAAGTGAATAATGGCATGATCCTTAAAAGTCGCTTGTGCCCTGATTTAGAAGTTTAGCTGAGAAATGTTAAAACACACACACACACACACACACACACACACACACACACACACACAAACAAGTTGTTGTTTTTTAAATTGAGAATCCAAAACAAATGCAAGATACTCAAATAATTGTTGGTGAAACACATTAGAGCAGAATGCCCAGACTCCGGACTGGTGGACTCATAGACTCATCTTGAAGGAAAGGATCCCCTAGTCAACTGATATAATTTGCCCTATCATCTGTGAACCACTGGCTACACACTTTTACTGGATTATGTTGAACACAGGTATTCTTCAACTACCTAGGAGAGCAGAACTCCAACGAGGTATTATTCTACCACGAGTACTGATGTGAACAAAGATTTACCCTTTAGTTTCTTTGTGGTTGGTTGTGTTCTGGGATCTTAGAGCCAAAAGGGACTTAAAATCATCTAGCTCAGGGATAACAAATAGCATACATGATGCCTCTTTTCTCTTTTTCTCTCCCCACAAGAGATATCACTATTTCATGGAATGTTCTTTCCCATGAAACATGGAATCCACCTCACAATTTCCAGGAGAACACTTAAGACAGCCAGTTCCAAGCAATTGGTCTTCCAGATAAAAATCACCTGCCACACCTGATCTAGTTCACATTTCCATTTCGTAGGTAAGGAAGCAGAGACCCAGAATTCATTCACAGCTAAGTTAGAGATTCAGACTACAATCTTGAAATGGAAACTTTTCCTATCGAAAATAAATTGATCCATACGAGAAGTAAGACTTTAATCTGTTTTGCCTTATATTTGAAGTTCCTAAACCAAAACATAAACATAAAACATTCAGTACTGAGATGACCATTGGAAAGACTCACTTGCTTATGATTTCTACTCTATACAGAAGTACTGGAGCATTTAGGGAGTTGTTACTGAAACCAGTTCTTTTCATATGAACCAAGTAAAATTTTCCTAAATACTGGGCAGCATGCTCCTTATCTTGCAATAACAAATAAACAAACAAAAACCAGTATATCTAGCAGAGGCAAAAATCTTCCACCCTCGAATTATCTGGTTTGTTCATGAAATAATGTCAAAGTGGGGTGCCTAAGTTGTAAGGTGCCCTGGAGGAAGATGCCACTTTCCTGTATCTGCTTGGTCTTATTTAACTCAGTGAGATTTCTTTCTTTTTTTTTTTTTTAAGATTTTATTTATTTATTTGACAGACAGAGATCACAAGTAGGCAGAGAGGCAGGCAGAGAGTGGAGGAAGCAGGCTCCCCGCCGAGCAGAGAGCCCCATGCAGGGCTTGATCCCAGGACCCTGGGATCATGACCTGAGCCAAAGGCAGAGGCTTTAACCCACTGAGCCATCCAGGCACCAGTTCAGTGAGGTTTCTATGTGTCTTTCTCTGAGGCTCAGTGTGGAGAATGAGGCAACCATCAGAATTTAAAAATAGCTTAATGTGGAACCACTGCCCCCAAGGCCAGAACAGATGATATTCTGCAGAGAGCAGTCCTGGGTGCATTTAACATCTCTGTGTGTGATTGATTACAAGCTGGAGAGTAGTCATTAAAATTGCCAAGTACATCATATCATCAGGATGGGTTAGCACCTTGGAAGACAGGATTAGAATTAAAAATGACCTTGACAGAAAAATGATTACAAGCAAATGAAATTCAGTTTCCTAGAATCAACTGTCTAGCAACGTACTTAGTAAAGAGACCACAGACTACACAAATTCAAGTTTGAAGTGGGTGAGTTGAGCAAATACTAGTAGTTGCTTAGTGAGATGTACTTTGGTCAGCATTGTTTTGCCAAATTAGAAATGTTCCAGACTGTATATATTCCAGACTGTATAATTTAAAAAGCAGATTAATATATACCTCATATAATGTATCATCTACTATTTGATTAAGTGTAGTATATAATTTTGTTAATGAAATTTAATGTTAATGAAAATGTCATTAATCATTAAGTTAATCATTATCACTTTAGAATTAATTTATTAGGTATATCAGTGAAGAAACTCTTGGAAACCTTGGGAAAGAATCAGAAACCTAGGATGGAAATAATTACAAGAAAGTAGAAAAAGTTAGGAAATGTTAATAAAAGGACTTAGAAAAGTTAAGAGTACAAGGCTGGTCAATGTTTAAAGAGAAATGAAGAGAAAATATGTTAAATAACATCATAGGAATCTAGGTCGTAAATAAAGACAAAAGATCTTGAATGTTATAAACTTTGATTTGATTTTATTTGATTTGGGAACATTATTTCATAGAGGTAGTGTTAATGTAGGCTGTTAACAGCTTTGCCTAGTCCAACAATGCAAGAAAAAATTAGGATTCTGTGATCTTGCAAAGGAGAATATTTATGTGAAGTATTGATTGCTTTCCTTGAAGAAATGCTAATTTATGGTAACCATTTGAGTCATATAACCTTTCATGGTAAGTGATTACAAAGTCATTGTTTCAGCTATTGAGAAGTTATAAAATTCCCTCAAAACCTTTTTATAAAATCTTTAATATTAATTTCATATAGAACATCGCAAAGAGATGGGACATTTCTTAGGAATGCTGATACCACATAATATCTCTATTGTGTAAGGCAGGAAAAAAATGGTGTGAGATCCTTTGTCTTCTTTGAAACTCTAAGGCTAGAGTTTGACCTAGTCCTAGTCCCATTAATCATTTTATTTGGCAAATTTGATGTAACAACACCTTTAATAATTATAAACACGTGAAGGGATAGTCACACAGTACTTATCAGTGTGCAGCGACATTTTTTTAATTAACCAAATCATTCACTAAAGGAACTTTTAAATTGGTTTAAGTGCACTTAAAATATGTAGCCAATATGGTGATTTGTAATGCAAAATGTCACTTTTTGTGCAACATTCCACCTCTGTTGTTATATCCTTAACTTATAAACAAAGAAAACTGTATGGCAACTTCCATGTGAACCTCACAGGCATTCTAAAGGAACTTTCCAAAGTATCTTCAGCATGCAGCTAGATTCTGCACAGTTTAACTTGTGTGCACAGTATTGATACCAGCAGCTCCTTCTTTACCATGAGAGAAATGTTGGTATCTGTAATATCAGTTGTGTGCAAGCCCTGGGAGTAAGAAGAAAGAAAGAGTAGAAGAATGAGCACTGGTACAGGGTAAATAAACAGACTAAAGATTGGCTAGGAATTCTGAGACTTAAGAGTAGGGATGTTCTCTGGGAAATAGTGTACAAACAGAGTTCTAATTTAGATTTTGAAATTTACAGTCTGATTCAATGGCTATCCAAACATGTTCCTATTTCTGATAGCAGGAAAAAGGTGGATTTTCCAAATGTTCATTTGGTATGGCTACCTTCTCTTTCTCTTTCCCTCATCTCAATATCTACCCCCAATAAGAAACTTTGCTTTGGTTGATGAGGAGTGGCATATAAGAGAAAGAGACAGAGACATGGAGACAGAGAGAGGTTGACAAAGACTAAACGTGGCTGAAGGAATTTCATGAAGCCTGTGGTTCCAAAAGGAATATTCACTGGTTATAAATTAGCATGTCTATTAGATAAGCTAGAAATGTTCTAAAAGATAGCAAGAGGGATATGCTTCCCCACCCCAAATTCTCAAGGACTTTGCTAAATTACAAGTCTTATTTGGAATATGATGAGCTGGATGTATCCTATGCAATCAGAGAAAACTGTCATTAGATGAAAGAAGACTTGGTCCCAAAAGGTCATGGAAGACAAGGCTCCATGTTCAAAATGATGCTTACCAAGACCATAGTTCTCAATTCATTTTTTATATGTAAGATTAGCCAATCAAGTGCAAGTGCAAGACAGGAAAGATAACACTAAAATGATCATATGCAATATTTGAATGAAAGTGTGCAGTATCTGAGTGCTTGTTCATGGATATATTGACTCAAAAAATACATAAATTGGTCTGTTTTGAAGACAATTAGATTCAACTCTCTGTCATTGGTTATGAGATTGAATCTTTGACTAGTATTATTAAAAACAAAATTGTAGAGAAATCATCTTCATTCTCATTTGCAAGTAAAAACTCTACAAACTGAGAAATGTCAAATAGACCCACAGCCCTATTGTTGTTGTTATTAGTTATCAAGACTGACGATTTGGCCTGAAAGCAGGAAAAAAGAGATGGAAAATCATATTATCACAGATGAGAAGTGACAATTCTCATCCCTGCCCAACCTTCTCCAACCAACCAAAGAATAATAGTGAAGATCGCATTTCAGAATTAAATAGGGTGCCTTTTCTGGAAACAAATAAACAAAAAAAAATTTGCTACCGATGTTATATTGGATCAAATTTTTTGAAATTGGACTAGACTAGACTAAGATTGAATACACTACAGTGGGCATTTAGAAATGTTTTATATTGCTACTCTCGAAGTGAGGCATCTTTCCCACAATACAGAATACCTGTCAATTCTGTCTGCTTACATTATTATCCCCATTACACTAAAAAGAAAAAAAATGAAGCTATTTATTGAAGCAAAGCAAATTCTTAAATCTAGTTTCCATTACTTGTGCCAAAGATCAGCAAATTATGGTCCATGGGCCAAATCCAGTCCGCAGCCTATTTTTTACATGGCCCTGGAACTCAGAATGAGTTTTACATTTTTAAAGGATTATTTTAAAAATATGCAGTGACAGAGAACTTATGTGACCCACAAAGCCTAAAATATTTTCTATCCGGCCTTTTAAAAGGCCATTAGTAATATACAGGCACACCTCATTTTTTTGTGCTCTACAGATAACATGGTTTCTTACCCGTTGAACCCTGGCATTGGGCAAGTCTGTCAGTGTCACTTTTTTCCAAATAGCACTTCCCCTTTCCTGTCTCTGTGTCACATTTTGACAATTCTTGTGATATTTTAAACTTTTTCATTATTATTATTATATTTGTTATGGTAATCTATGATCAGTGATCTTTGATGTTACTATTGTAACTGTTTGGTGGCACCACGAGCCATGCCCATACAAGATGCCAAACTTAATCGATAAATGTGTGTCTTCTGACTGCTCTACTGACCAACAATTCCCTCTCTTCAATCTTCTATATTACTTGAGATACAACATGACTTCTAAGTGTCCAAAGAAAGAGTCACATGTCCCTCACTTTAAATCAAAAGCTAGAAATTTTTTAATTTAGTGAGGAAGGCATGTTGAAAACCACGATGGGCTGCCAGCTAGAACTCTTGCACCCAACAGTCAAGATGTGAATGGAAAAGAAAAAATTTTAAAGGAAATTAAAAATGTTACTTCCAATGAACACACAAATGATGAAAAGTGAAAGAGTGTTATTGCTGATATGGAGAACCTTTAGTGGTGTGAATAGAAGATCAAACCAACTACAACATTCTCATAGGCCAAAACCTAGTGCAAAGCAAGGTCCCAAGTTCACTTATCTGAAGGCTGAGAGACGAGAATAAGCTGCAGAAAGAAGTTCAAAGCTTGCAGAGCCTGGTTCTTGAGGTTTAAGTGAAGAAACCATCTCTGGTAACATCAAAATGCAAGGGGAAGCATCAGGTGCTGATAGGAAGCTGCAGCAAGTGATTCAGGAGATCTAGCTGAGATCATTAAAGAAGGCAGCTACACCAAACAAGAGATTTTCAGTACAGACAAATGAGCCTTCTATGGGAAGAAGATGCCATCTAGGACTTTCATATCTAGAGAGGAGAAGACAAGACCTGGCTTCAAAGCTTCAAAGGACAGGCTGACTCTATTGTTAGAGGCTAATGCAGCTGGTGACTTTCAGTTTAAGCCAATGTTCATGTACCATTCAGAAAATCCTAGCACCCTTAAGGATACACTAAATCTCTTCTGCCCATGCCCTATAAATGGAACAACAAAGCCTGAATACAGCATATCTGTTTACAGCATGATTTATTGACTATTTTAAGCTCATTGTTGAGACCTACTGTTCAGGAAAAAAAGATCCCTTTCAAAATGCTATTGGTTATTGACAATGCATTTGGTCACCCAAGAGCTCTGATGATATACAATGACATCATGGTTGTTTTCATGCCTGCAACAAAATATTCATTCTGCAGCCCAAGGATCAAGCAGTTATTTCAACTTTCAAGGTTTATCATTTAAGAAGTACAGGGAGCCTGGGTGGCTCAGTGGGTTAAGCCTCTGCCTTCTGCTCAGGTCATGGTCTCAGGGTCCTGGGATGGAGCACTGGGTTGAGCTGTCTGCTCAGCAGGGAGCCTGCTTTCCCCCACCCCCACCCCCGCCTGCCTCTCTGCCTACTTGTGATCTCTGTCTGTCAAATACATAAATAAAAAATTTAAAAAAAAGAAGTACATTTTGTGGGATGCCTATGCTGGCTCAGTTGGGGAAGCATGAACCTTTGATTCAGGTCATGATCCCAGAGTCCTGGAATCGAGTCCCACATTGTACTCCTTGTTCAGCTGGGAGTTTGCTTCTCCCTCTGACTGCCGCTCTCCCTACTTGTACTTTCTGTCTTTCTGACAAATAAATAAAATCTTAAAAAATATATATTTTGTAAGGCTATAGCTGCCTCTGGAATCAGTGATTCCTCTGCTGAATCTGGGCAAAGTAAACTTAAAACTTCTGGAAAGGATTCATCATTCTAGATGCCATTAAGAATACTCGTGATTCAGGGGAAGAGGCCAACATATCAACATTAACAGGAGTTTGGAAGAAGTTAATTCCAGCCCTTATGGATGACTTGGAGAGTTTAAGACTTCAGTGGAGGAAGTAACTGCAGATGTGGTGGAAATAGCAAGAGAACTCAAATTGGAAGTGGAGCTTGGAGACGTGACTGAAGTGCTTCAATGTCATGATCAAATTTTAATAGATGAGTTATTTCTTAACACTAAGCAGAGAAAGTGATTTCTACTCCTAGTGAAGATACTGACAAGATTGTTGAAATGACCACAAATGATTTAGAGTATGACATTAACTTAATTGATAAAACAGCAGCAGGTTTTGAGATGATTAACTCCAATTCTGAAAGAAGTTCTACTATGGGTAAAATGCTATCAAATAACATCACAGGCTATCAGAAAAATCAATTGTTGAAGGAAGAGTCAATCAATGCAACAAACTCCTTGTTTTCTTATTTTAAGAAATTGCCACAGACACCCCAAACCTCAGCAACCACCACCCTGATCAGTCTGCAGCCATCAACATCAAGGTATGAAAGTCCACCAGCAAAAAGTTTGATTCACTGAAAGTCAGATGATGGTTAGTATTTTAGCAATACAGTAGTTTTAAATTAAAGTATGCACATTGTATTCTATAGTATCATGTAAACATAACTTTTATATACATTGGAAAACCAAAAAGCTCATTTGACTCACTTTACTGTGATTTTCTCTTTATTGCAGTGGTCTGGAACTGAACCGACTATATCTTTACAGCATGCCTGTAGTTCCTTTAACTGTAACATAAATGGTTGATTTTTAGCAAATTAAAGGATTTGGATAAAAATGGAATGTTTCTATTTAAACCTAGAAAGTAGAAGTAGGATGCAGACACTCATTTCATTTGCAAAATGCTATCATAGCTTCTAATGTAGAATTAGTTGATGACATGTCAAAGATATGTCAATATTTTGATATCAAGAAAAAAGATGCTATTTGTAAACTTGACTGGCTCTACAGAAGGTAAATAAATTGATAAGGCAAACCTTTGCCAGTACAATCAATAAATAGGAGTCATAAAAGAAAAGCCAGATAGATATAGAGATATAGAGATAGATATAGATGTATACTATTGTATATTATGTATATATGGTGTATATATAATGGTGTATATTAACACCATTATAATAACACAGATATACAAATAGAGTAGTGTTAAATTCTTGAGTAAGTAGACTCTGAGGGTCGCTGCAGAGAGAGATTGTAGGCATTACCCGTAGTCAGTTTTTGCAGCTTTCTGCAGATCTGGCCCTATAGATCCAGATCACCTAAGTCCTAACACTTTTCCTGCTATTAAATTTCTAAGCCTGCCCACAGCCCTCAACCATGAGTCCATTTTCCCAAAGCACTCCAGGTTTTGTGGGAAGAGCCACGGAGAGGATTTAATAAAACTAGCATGCTCACAGTTTTTCCATTGCCCTCCACCCCACCCCAACCCCCACATGCCTGGGGACTATAATTTACTAGGCTGGACTCTCTGATACTTAACAATGTCCTCCCTGCCTCTGACGGCTTCCTTCTCTTTCCTTGCTGATGTACTTAGAAATGCCTCAGCCTCCTTGCCTTAATATAACTCTAGTGCTGATTGCAGATGGTGGGTGAAACCTTTGTCTATCAGGATACTAGGAATAGATCAGGAAACTCAGCACAACTCAGCACAACTCTGAATTAAGTAACCTTTCAGCTGTGGGAAACTTGAATCACCCTACCAACCTTGCACACTATTCTTAACTCTTTCTTTGTCAGTGTTTTTGTTATATGGAAAAGAAAGGATAGAACTGCTCTCCCTCTCAGTCTCTCTTTTTCTCTCAGTCTCCCTCTCTCAATCCCTCCCCCTCTCTCTCTTTCTCAGCCTCTCTCTTTTCCTCAATGTCCCTCTCTCAGTTTTTCTCCCTGTTAATATAGTTAAGAAAAAAGAAAAAGTATACTGAAATCCATTGATTTTGCATAGGATTTTTACCATTACCCCATCATTTACAAGTCTTTTAACGAGTTTCTCAGGAAGTTGGCTGGTTATATGTACCCGGCTGCCTTAGAATCCTGGAACTAGGTAGGAGTGTAATGTGTGAGAGGAAAAGAAAGGCTGTTAACAAGAATAACATGTATGTCGGGGTGGGAGGTTGGGGGAACCAGGTGGTGGGTAATAGGGAGGGCACGTATTGCATGGAGCACTGGGTGTTGTGCAAAAACAATGAATACTATTACGCTGAAAAAAATAAATTAATTAAAAAAAATAATAAATTTTTAAAAAATGAAAAAAAAAGAATAACATGTATGTTGATTCTTAGTTAAATGGAAAAGAAACAATTAACAATGAGTGTTTACATTTCAAAATTAAAATTAAAATTCTTCGCTACTTCTATAATACAAAAAAAATGGTGAAGCCACAATTAAGGGTAAAAAAGTCTTAACGATTTTATGTGACAAGTACACAGAGACACACCAAAACTATGAGACGTAAGTCATTTGATGATTCATGGACAGTTGTTCAGCCACTTATCAGAGCAGCATGAAGGTTAGTTAGTGGCAGCACTATGAAGACTGGCAATTTTTTTTTTTTTAATGCCATGCATGGTTCCTCTTTGCTTTTTATGTCTTCCACAAAATATATGTAGCTGTTTAGTTCGAGGGGAAAAAAATCTCTTCTGTAAAGGTCAAATTCTGAAATAGAAAGTTAGAAGTGATCAGAGGTTATTCATTTGTTTTAATAAATAATTACTGAGCTCTTGTTATATGCCTGTAACATCCCGGATAAAGTTAGATGGTTGATAGAGACACACAGGATGGAAGATCCTTGTCTTGTTGCAGTCATATCCTGGTGTAAGAATACAAACTGGAAAATGACAATACAAATAAAGGAAATGTATAATTTCAGATAATGTGATGTAGCTAATAAATTGGGTGATGTATAAACAAAATAACCTTGCTGGGGGAGGTAGATGGGTTGTGCAAGAAAGATCTTCCTAAGAAGATGATAGTCTGAGCCCTGTAGGTGGAAATGGAGCCAGCCATTGGTTGACGAGCTGGGGGGAATGTAGTCAAAAGAGATGGACCAGCACATGCTCGTGGGTGGGAGTTGGGATTGGGCATGTTCTAGCAACAAAAAATGTATTGATACTGAAATAATGAATGGGGTTGAGGGTGGCAGAGATGAGGCCAGATAGTAAGCAAAGACCAGATGGTGGCTCTTATAGGCTGGGCCTGAGAGTTTGAATTTGATTATTAGTTTATTGGGAAACCATTGAAGAGCTTTAACAATGTGCTGTGGTTTACATATTTTAAAAATCACTATGGCAAATATGTGAGGAAGGTGGGTTTTAGGGAGACGAAGAGTAGAAGTGGGACTACTACAGTCATCCAAGCTAAAGAATAATAGTAATGAAAATGGAGATCAATGGATGGATTTAGTATACATATTTTTAAATATAACCCAGAAAATAGGCTATTGATGGATTAGACAGATAATTTTGTGCTGACAGTTTAGATGCTAGGGAGTGTTTCCCTTGAGCACCAGGAAGACTAAAGAATACAACTTTCCCTTTATCTTCCTTTGCTATTTTTCTGCATGCAGGTCCTATGATCTGCTTCTCTGTCATCTTCTGGTCCGAGTGAGGTTAGGCATTGATCCATCAACATGCCCATGACTCTAGTCTATTACCTGTGTTAGAGCTCAAATATGAATCTCAAAGGCATTTTCTGTGTTTGTCAATCCAGTTGCAGTTTTTAAAATATTTACCCTGGCTCTCTGCTGTGTTCAACTTCAGCACTCGCCAGAGCATCTGGAGGTGCAGGGCTCCACTACTCCAATGGACTAGGGTAAATGTCTAGAACAAGATGTCTTTTTTCCAGCTATGCTGTGGTTGGGAACTTTTTTTTTTTTTAAGATTTTTTTTTTTATTTTTATTTATTTATTTGACAGCGAGAGACAGGAGATCACAAGTAGGCAGAGAGGCAGGCAGAGAGAGAGAGAGGGAAGCAGGCTCCCTGCGGAGCAGAGAGCCCGATGTGGGGCTCGATCCCAGGACCCTGAGATCATGACCTGAGCCGAAGGCAGCGGCTTAACCCACTGAGCCACCCAGGCGCCCCTGTGGTTGGGAACTTTTGAAATCTCTTTGGTTTAAGTGGGACAAAACGATCTTCAAGTATATTTCTACATGGAACAGTCTAAAAGTCAATTTTTCTCCAGCTGGCCCCATGTTCCATAGTTGAAGACCTCCTTTTCCTGTTCTACTCCCAGCTCCATTCAGAGCTACCTCGTTAGTGCCCATCTGGGGTTTTACCACTTAACTAATGCCTTTTGCATTGAATAAGCGAATCTGGCTTTCCACATCACATGCGTGTTTTTCCTCTTTACTTTGCATTTTATTTCCCACCATTCATTCTTTGTGTATTAGTTCTTGATTTAATGTACAAATACTTTAACAACAGCCTAACACACATTTAATGGATGAGTGTGTGTGCTCATGGAAGTGCCCCAGCTCAATAATAGAGGTGATAGCAGTAATGATACTTTATACATTATCCTTACTTTTCAAAACCCACCCTAATATGAAACCTGAGAATTTAGTTTCTTATGTTAAATTCATGGTTTTAAAACTTATTTCATCAGTGGAAGTGTTCCTCAGGTAGACTCCTTTGTGGAGCCCCAACCCCCACTATGTAAACTAGATGAGAGGAGAGCTTCTCTGCTAGAAGAGGAAGATGAGCTACTCCTGCCTCGTCTATGTGCCTTGTGATTATGCTCGAGACATTTATCCATATGAAATCTTGTGCTCTGCAAAATGCAATCTGCGCATCAGTGCTAAAAAAATTATTTTGGATCTGTTTCTTTAAAAAGTCATATTTGGGACCTTTCCTACATGTTCTTGACCTTTCCTACTTGTTATGATGTAATTCGCTAGTTTACTAATGAATTACACACACACACACACACACACACACACACACACACACACACACACCTCTTAATCCTGGGATCATGGTAATGTATCCAAACTATCAAGAAGAATATTCTATTCTCTGCTCTGTGATAAACATTGAAGAGATAACCTTCTTCAGAAGTAGAGCCTTATTTAATTAAATAATGAGGCCAGATTTCTGGGCCCTTCGCACCACTTCCGTGATTCATGCAGTTTATGGCTTCCTTTGAGAATCTTTTGATCCAGAAAGTGTACGGGTGATATGGCCACATTACCATTCTCCACCCAGAATTCCTGTTTCATTTATTTCTTTATCAGCCTTGTGAGGTAAACAGAGATGAAATATTTAGTACAGGTTGAAACATGAAGAACTTGGACCACTTTTAGTGAGCCAAATTAACCCTGTAGATGATCTACTCATGAGATTGTCACTGGGGTTGTACAGGGTGTCAGATCTGTGTCCTGGTATACAAGATTTACTCCCTGACTATAGTAATCCATGTTTAGGATTACATGTGCCATTGACCACATGGAGTGAGAGGCAGGAGAATAAACAGATTAAATGACAATGTAACATGATTGTAGGGGAAATGATCTAGACGTAACAAATAGTGGATTAAGAGAGCCAACTTTGACTTTAACAAGACGTTTATAAACTTATTATACATATCCCAATCTGATAAACACCCAGTTTTCATTTTGGTGGGTGTGTATGGAAAAGACCCTAGTAATAATAATATATTAAATAGTTAATTAATAAATTAATAGTAATGAATTCATAAACATTAGATCTTCTTCAGATTCAATATGATAATGAAACTACCAGGATCTGTATTAAACAGGTTACTTATTTGGTGAATAAACCATAAAAATATAGTCCTTTTTTAAGAAAAAAATAACTAAATTTAGACTTGTGCTATTTCTTCATTTTTCTTTCGAAAGGCATTTATCATAATTTGGGCAACAGTCAGAGGTAAGGTTCAGAATTGAGTTGTTATTACTGATTCTTCTGTTCATATGCTCCAGTGTCTAGTTGTCTACACTCGGCAGTCTTTAAATAGCTCGTACAGTTCAGGAACAGTGGGAGGAAGAAGGGATAGTTTGCCAATGGCACCATTGTTGCTATTCCATAGTATGACTGGTTTTCTTATCTTGGCAGCAATTACATATGTATAGCTGCTTCCTGGGAAAGGAAGTATATCAGCAGAAGTTCTATGTACCTCGGTTGTGCTATCTTGTATTGTTATATATACTGGCTCATCTTATGTTCTCAGGGTGTGAAAAAGCCTAAAGACATAGCTAAATGAATTTGCCTCTAATAGATACAAAGGCAAGGTAAATAAAAGGTAATCTATACTGTAGTAAGAAGCAAATGTTTCAATATTCCATAGATACGATCATTCACTACAAAAGTACAAAAATGGATATTCTTTTTTATCTGCTATTTATCATCATATTTATCAGCATACATGCTAATATTTTCTCTGGACAAAGCTGGGACAAGGAAACTATACCAAAACAGACTCATACGAACACAGAGAGGATATGGATGACATAACATACATGTGTCTACAACTAAAAATAAAAGTGTTTTTTTGTTGCTGCTTCTGTTTATTTTTAACAGTATATTAAAAATGTATATTTAAAAATCTTATATTTAAAAGAATTCTAATGCTCAAGGACAAAGATTTCACAATAAAGGTGACGTTAAAAACTATCTCTTAGCTAATTGAATTTAAATTTAAAAAAATTTTAAGTGTTAAAAAAAAGTCTTGGCAATTTTTTACATGGATTCTGTATTACTTCTTTCATGTGAACCTTGTGATACTTCAGGAAGCTGAGAGTGCATGTCATAAAGATTGGAGGAGTTAAATATATATAAGTAAAGGAAACCTTATTACCCAGTATTCTAAAAGTTTTGTTTGGGTTTTACATCTCTGTGACAGTTCCCCAGAAAAATTGTAGCTGGACCTTAAATATCTCTCAACTAAAAAACTGATGTAGTCAATATGTTGGATAAAACCCATACGAATTTCCCTAATGGAACCAGCAGATCACTTATAAATATGAGGTAAATAGCATAATAATTAAGCAGAAAATTAAACACATGAATTACAGGCAAAAAGTACAGTTGCACCATGAGAGTATTCACACCCATAAGTAGTATTTAAGCAGTAATTTGAGATGGAAGAGCATGAACTCTTCCTTCCATGGGGGAAAAAGTGTATGTGTACTTAGGAGTCCATATTTAAATTAGACATGCAGTCTTGACTTGGTTGTGATGATGATGAAAGTGTGCTGAAGTACATATAGTAGAGATGCAGAGATGACTCAAGAAATGAAGTTGATACAAATGCTTCTTATTTTTATTTAATGATGTGGTAACAATTACTTGTACTAAAGTATATATATATATATATATATATATATATATATTTCTAATTTCAAATTAACTTTCAACTTTCATATTGATTTCAAAACCCCAATTCTTTTTTTTGTTTGTTTGTTTATTTGTTTATTTACAGCATAACAGTGTTCATTGTTTTGGCATCACACCCAGTGCTCCATGCAGTACGTGCCCTCCCTATTACCCACCACCTGGTTCCTCAACCTCCCACCCCCCGCCCCTTCAAAACCCTCTGGTTGTTTTTCAGAGTCCATAGTCTCTCATGGTTCATCTCCCCTTCCAGTTTCCCTCAACTCCCTCTCCTCTCCATCTCCCCATGTCCTCCATGGTATTTGTTATGCTCCACAAATAAGTGAGACCATATGATACTTGACTCTCTCTGCTTGACTTATTTCGCTCAGCATAATTTCTTCCAGTCCCGTCCATGTTGCTACAAAAGTTGGGTATTCGTCCTTTCTGATGGAGGCATAATACTCCATTGTGTATATGGACCACATCTTCCTTATCCATTCATCCATTGAAGGGCATCTTGGTTCTTTCCACAGTTTGGCGACCGTAGCCATTGCTGCAATAAACACTGGGGTACAGATGGCCCTTCTTTTCACTACATCTGTATCTTTGGGGTCAATACCCAGCAGTGCAATTGCAGGGTCATAGGGAAGCTCTATTCTTAATTTCTTCAGGAATCTCCACACTGTTCTCCAAAGTGGCTGCACTAACTTGCATTCCCACCAACAGTGTAAGAGTGTTCCCCTTTCTCCACATCCTCTCCAACACACGTTGTTTCCTGTCTTGCTAATTTTGGCCATTATAACTGGTGTCAGGTGGTATCTCAATGTTGTTTTAATTTGAATCTCCCTGATGGCTAGTGATGATGAACATTTTTTCATGTGTCTAATAGCCATTTGTATGTCTTCATTGGAGAAGTGTCTGTTCATATCTTCTGCCCATTTTTTGATATGATTATCTGTTTTGTGTGTGTTGAGTTTGAGAAGTTCTTTATAGATCCTGGATATCAACCTTCTGTCTGTACTGTCATTTGCAAATATCTTCTCCCATTCCGTGGGTTGCCTCTTTGTTTTGTTGACTGTTTCCTTTGCTGTGCAGAAGCTTTTGATCTTGATGAAGTCCCAAAAGTTCATTTTCGCTTTTGTTTCCTTGGCCTTTGGAGACATATCTTGAAAGAAGTTGCTGTGGCTGATATCGAAGAGGTTACTGCCTATGTTCTCCTCTAGGATTCTGATAGATTCCTGTCTCACGTTGAGGTCTTTTATCCATTTCCAGTTTATCTTTGTGTACGGTGTAAGAGAATGGTCGAGTTTCATTCTTCTACATATCGCTGTCCAGTTTTCCCAGCACCATTTATTGAAGAGACTGTCTTTTTTCCATTGAATATTTTTTCCTGTTTTGTCGAAGATTATTTCACCATACAGTTGAGGGTCCATATCTGGGCTCTCCACTCTATTCCACTGGTCTATGTGTCTGTTTTTATGCCAGTACCACGCTGTCTTGGTGATCAGAGCTTTGTAGTAAAGATTGAAATCAGGTAACGTGATGCCGCCAGTTTTGTTTTTGTTTTTCAACATTTCCTTAGCAATTCGCGGTCTCTTCTGATTCCATACAAATTCTAGGATTATTTGCTCCAGCTCTTTGAAAAATATCGGTGGAATTTTGATCGGAATGGCATTAAAAGTATAGATTGTTCTAGGCAGTATAGACATTTTAACAATGTTTATTCTTCCAATCCAAGAGCATGGAACAGTCTTCCATCTTTTTGTGTCTTCTTCAATTTCTTTCATGAGTGTTCTGTAGTTCCTCGAGTACAGGTCCTTTACCTCTTTGGTTAGGTTTATTCCCAGGTATCTTATGGTTCTTGGTGCTATAGTAAATGGAATCGATTCTCTAATTTCCCTTTCTGTATTTTCATTGTTAGTGTATAAGAAAGCCACTGCTTTCTGTACATTGACTTTGTATCCTGCCACGTTACTGAATTGCTGTATGAGTTCTAGTAGTTTGGGGGTGGAGCCTTTGGGGTTTTCCATATAAAGAATCATGTCATCTGCGAAGAGAGAGAGTTTGACTTCTTCCTTGCCAATTTGGATACCTTTTATTTCTCTTTGTTGTCTGATTGCCGTTGCTAGAACTTCTAATACTATGTTGAACAAGAGTGGTGAGAGTGGGCATCCTTGTCGTGTTCCTGATCTCAATGGGAAGGCTGCAAGCTTTTTTGCATTGAGGATGATATTTGCTGTGGGTCTTTCATAGATAGATTTTATGAAGTTCAGGAATGTTCCCTCTATCCCTATACTTTGAAGCGTTTTCATCAGGAACGGATGCTGGATTTTGTCAAATGCTTTTTCTGCATCAATTGAGAGGACCACGTGGTTCTTCTCTCTTCTCTTATTGATTTGTTCTATCACATTGATTGATTTGCGAATGTTGAACCAACCTTGCAACCCAGTGATGAATCCCACCTGGTCCTGGTGGATAATCTTTTTAATGTGCTGCTGGATCCTGTTTGCTAGGATCTTGTTGAGAATCTTTGCATCCATATTCATCAGTGATATTGGTCTAAAATTCTCCTTTTTGGTAGGGTCTTTGCCTGGTTTGGGGATCAGGGTAATGCTGGCTTCATAAAAAGAGTCTGGAAGTTTTCCTTCTGCTTCAATTTTTTGGAACAGCTTCAGGAGAATTGGTGTTATTTCTTCTTTGAAAGTTTGGTAGAATTCCCCAGGGAATCCGTCAGGTCCTGGGCTCTTGTTTTTGGGGAGGTTTTTGATCACTGCTTCAATCTCGTTACTATATATCGATCTATTCAGGTTGTCAATTTCTTCCTGGTTCAATTTTGGGAGTTTGTAGTTTTCCAGGAATGCATCCATTTCATCTAGGTTGCTTAACTTATTGGCATATAACTGTTGCAAAACCCCACTTCTTTTTCTAGGGGGAAAATGAAAACAGAGAAGAAGCCACTATGATTACATCAGTTTTTACTTTAGCAGATATTTAGGCATTTCAAACTATCTCAAATTAAGCGGCTTAAAGGAAACACCATTTATTCACTTACAGTAGCAATCTCTGGAGAGATCTCAAAATCATCATGTTGAAAAAAAGAAGCCAGAGTATACACCATATTATCCCATCTAGATGAAATTCAAGATATCATGTTGCATATAACAGGTGTGTTCCTTTTGATTGCTGAGTAGTATTTCTTTGTATGAATATACCACCATACGTTTATCCATTCCCCTGCTGATGAACATTCGTCTTGTTCTCAGGTTTTGGCTATTTTGGCTATTATAAATAAAGTTACTATGAGCATTCTTGCACAAAAACTGCTGTGAACATTCTTATACAAGTTTTTTTTTTTTTTCTGGACATGTATTTTCATTTATCTTGGGTAAATTTTTAGGATTGTAATTACTGAGTCATAGGTACATATGCATTTCATTTAACAAAAATGTTGACATCATTTTTGAGACATTACGATCCAAACAGAAAAACAAATGTGAAACCAAGGAAGTCCTGTGCCCTTTCTTTAGACTCCTTTCAGTGCTACTGGTACACACCCTATCTGAGATTAGAAGAGAGAAAGCCATGACAGCATGTTCATTCGATTATTAGCTCACTAAAAAATATCATTGAACACCTACTATGGTGAACATCAGACTATTAATTATTAAATGAAACACCATTTATTCACTCTGAAATTCGGGCTTAACTCAGCAGGCCAAATTTTTGGCTGGACTCACAGAGTTTCAGTCATCAGATCAATTGACAGGACAGGACATCTCGGATGGCTCCAAGTTTGAGGCCTAACAAGCTGGAGGCCTCAGTTGGGATGACTGGGCCTTTCTCTTCTTGTGGGCCCCCTGCCACCTTCAGTGTCTGGTGCTCTCAAAATACCCAAAGGGAACAACAGAAGCTAGATGGCCTTTTGAAGGCAAGTTGCAAGCTCAGGCCAGCTTTGAGGGGTGAGGAAAGATACCCCGCCCCTTGATGGGCAGAGCAGGGAAGTCACCTTGCAAATGGGCATGCAGATAAGGACAGGAGGAATTTATGGCCATATTTTGCAATCTCCTACATGATCAAATTAAAAGAGAAATAATACTTAGATGAAATTACAGTAATCCAACTGCGAATACATAGGAAGAAGATCCTGAAAACTTAATATTTAATTTGAAAATAAAACTTTTTATTGTGTAAAAATCTAATTTAGTTTCTGATCAACTTTTTAAACTATTCCAAGATTCTGGAATAGCCTTCTAGGGCTTTATGAATTCACACATATGCTACATTTTTGCCATAATACATGTAGTTCCATTCTTTTGAAGAAGTATGAATAAGACTTGTCAACAAGTCAATACAAACACAAATCCTAACTTGCTTTATACTAATCTAACAGTGTCTTTGAAAGTCTTCTTCTAAGTTTGGGTCAGAGAGACATGGCACAGAAAATTGTTCATTATTTAATCTTTCATCCTGTTCTATCTTTTTATTTAATCATTTATCCAGTTGTGTACATTTATATTAGAGAGAGACTATTATTGAGTTATATTTTAGAGGATATTTTAGAAATGCTTTATTAATCATTATCAAAAGTTAAGTTAATTTTAATTTTCTTCCAAAAACTAAGAATTGTTAGAATAAAAAATCTACCAAGAACCCAAGTTTGCAAAAAGTGGGTTTATAGATATATTACATTTTCAAAGATTGTATGTGTTTCATTTTAATGCATTTTATTAATCAAAGACAGTTACTCAACTGATAGTTTATGCAAAGAAATTCGTTAACCATGGGGCAGCAGTGAGACTGAGATATAATGATGAAGGTCATAACACATCTCTTCCTGCAAAGCACTTTCACAGATATCCATGTTCTCAATAAATCCTACAATGCTCAGTGAGACAGCTAGAGCCCTTGTTTAACAGATCAAGCAACAGGTGATCAATTAGGGAAAGTGAGCTGCCCAGAGCTAAACGAAAAACTAAAATGGGATAGAATTTGTGCAAAACCTCAGCCTTGTGATCATCTTATTGCTTCTTTCTTTTTATGTGGAGCAAATTGGAAACATAATTGGTGGGCAAAACTTTATGTTGTGGTAACATCTACGAGTCAGTTCATGAACACTGCAAAACGCAGAGACTTGATATAATGCTATGTGACCTTGAGATCTAGATTCCTCATTTATATAGGTTTCCCATGAGGCAATGTATTTAAAGACCAAAGGATAAGTTCTAACATGTGGTAGCTTCTTAAATACCTCCACTCCCAATTTCAATAGCTCCAGGATTTAGAACACAAGACTCATAGGTTTGTGACAAGCTCCCTTTGGCTAAACCACTTTAGGTGGTAACTGGATTTCAAATATATTAGAACTTCATTCATTTCTCCACCTAGGGTCTGAGGCTCTTGTGACTCAGTTGGTTAAACATCTGCCGTCTGCCTTCAGCTCAGGTCTCTGGGTCCTGGGATCAAGCCCTATGCTGAGCTCCCTGTTAGGTGGGAAGCCTGCTTCTCCCTCTCCCTCTGCAGCTGCCTCTGCTTGTTCTCTCTTTCTCTCTCTCTCTCAAATAAATACATAAATAAAATCTTAAAAATCAAACAAAGCTCAAGGGCATATTCTTGGGGATTAGCAAATGTTCAAGAATTATTTTGACCATACTGAAATGGCTAATAAAAAAAATGGAGATGGACTTAATACCTATGTAATATTTCTATGAAAACTAAAAGATTTCACACTGTGCTGTGTGAAAGGTTTTACAGAATGTAAAATAAATTATCACATAATATACTGTAGTAGAGGCCATTTGACTTATACGCATAATTCTAAATGTAATAAGTTTGGAAAAAAAAGAGTAATGCATTTGACTCATGTGGTAGCCAACTTGACCTGTATGGACATGAGGCTATTTATAGTTTTTATATATTTTACTTTGAATGTGTATGCATTTATATATTATGATGAAAAGATATTAATATGCTTGATGTTTGGGTACTTGCCCTTTTCAAAAATCTGAAAAATTTTGAATTCTGAGAAGGACCTTGCCCCAATGGTTTGAAAGGACAGGTTGCAGATCCATACAGGTATGATACTGCAAAGGATCTGTATCAGATGGGAAGCATACTATTTTTTTTTATTTTTAATGACAGCTTTATTGACTCATTAGTGTCCTATTCTTTTTTTTTTAAGATTTTATTTATTTATTTGACAGACAGAGATCACAAGTAGGCAGAGAGGCAGGCGGAGAGAGAGGAGGAGGCAGACTCCCTGCTGAGCAGAGAGCCTGATGTGGGGCTCGATCCCAGGACTCTGGGATCATCACCTGAGCCGAAGGCAGAGGCTTTAACCCACTGAGCCACCCAGGTGCCCCTAGTGTCCTATTCTTATTGCTGGTTTTTGTTTCAGCGAAACAAGACCAGCCATCATATTACATTACTGGTATTTATTTCGATTACATTGTTTTTGTTGTTCTGTGTTTTATTTGTAAATATATTTTAGCTATAAATGTGTTAAGAGCTGTGGACATTTGAAATTAATTTTGAATTTTATGGCTTTATATATTTTCCATACTGTTATAATAAAATTATCTTAGGTCTACTGGAAAGTTCACAAGATTTTTTTTTTCTTTGCTTATTTAAAAACAAGTATATTATTCAGAGTTGAGGAACTTGGTTTAACATTATACTTAATAACTAGATCAAGTATAACAAGATGATAGTTTAGAGTGACTTTTAACCTTTTTAAGCTTTATGCTAACAAAATTATTCTGAGGAAAATGTAGCTATGTCCTAAAATATGACTGTGATATTTTGCTGTGTTCAGAAAAAACAGTTTTTACTACTTGTAACATGTTATGAAAGTATATCTAAATTTCTTTCCTCACAGAAAGCATGATGAAAATGCCAGCCTCTTTACTATAAGAAGTTTATATTCTTTTTTCATCAAGCAAATACCCAGCCTATCTTTGCTGCTAATCATCTGGTCACCTACCTGAAGCATCTATAGATTCTGGGAAATGAAAATTTCTCTAAATATATAGTAACTAATTATAAGCAATTTATAGGTATTAGTCAGTCAGATTTATTTAAATAGTTAGGTTGCTTTAAAACTTCAAAACTACAATCAGGGATGCAATTTTGAGATTTAGCATTTACCACAGAAGTTGTCTCCATTGTCCATGCCAAAAATAGATAATAAATATCTCACTCTTAAGCAACTAAAATGTAACATTTAAAATGCTTCTCGGTGTGGGAAGATTTATGAGCAAGTAATTATAGCAAACTCTCATTGAGTTTGTTGGTTTTACTTTCTCAGCGCAGGTGTCACCTAATCTCATCCAAGGCAATGATCATAGAACAATGTCACTCACTCTCTTTGATCTGAGGAAGAAAATGAGGTTTGGAGAGGCCTCACGTGTCAGGTTGTGCATGATCACTTGGCCGAGTTGTATCTAAGCCAGGACCCCTCATTCTGGGTCCAGTATAACAGTTTTTATCATCATTTGGAATGCTATACTGGAAATCCAAGAAGGAAATGATAGTATCTGTCCCAGAGCATGCACACCGATGGTCTCAAGGCTGCCAAGGCAGTTGTGGGGCCTGGAGACAGGAAGTGTGACTCAGCAAAACCCCCTTCAGAGGCCTGGCTTCAAAGCTGAGTCACTGAAAATGAGCTTGTAGGGTGTCATGTGTCCATGACCTTGTCCCACCAGGAAGAGGGCAGAAAGCCTCAACCAAATTGAAATAGGGAAGTTTCTCTAAGGAGGCTTCCTGCCAGTCTTAAGGTGATTATTTTATGCTTTATCCCTGCTAATCCTTACTAAAGAGTTAAATGCTAAAACGCCACACTATATAGAAGAGTTTGAGGTAACGCTTTTCAGGTTCATTATTTTAATAAGGGACTCCAGAAGACCTTCTTCAAACTTAAAAAAGAATGCCAGGCTGTTTAGGGCAGCAGATGTCAGCCTGACCTCCCGAACCAAACCACGTGGGCATCTAACTACTTGTGAGGCCAAATAGACTCTTACATCCTATCCAAGCAGAGATTATCTTGACCTTTCAGAATCACCTTTCTCATAAATCTCTAACTGCAAAGGTCATGATTGTGCAGCCGAGCTTATCCAGCCCTGTTTAAACAGCCCTTCGGTTTATCAAGCCCATTTTGCTTTGCAAGCTGGCTTGTACATGGAGACCTCCCCAGTCATCCCATCAGATGCTGTGCTTATCATCTTCAAATGAGAAGCATGAAGGGGAGCAAGAGAGAGTCCAACTCAGCAGATGATTCTTACACAACCAGCGTCTCATCACTGCTTTTCACTTCTCAGGTCAGGTCGGTCCCTTTGTAATACAAACGTTTGAGGCATCTCTCTGGATCACTGCAGTTTTCTTAATTGTAAATCAAACCAAATTCAGGCAGTTAAGATACATGATGTTACTTCTGGCGTTTGGTATTATATTTTCCCCGATGATTACAAATATGACTCAAAATAAATATTAACTTTTAAATCAGTCTATTGATCTAACAAGATACCAACATGTAAAATTAAGTTTGTATCTTGAGAAAAAAAATCTGTATTCATATATACTTAAAAAAAAAAAACCCTAAAAGAGTCACAGTAAAACAAAAGGTAATTTTCCATGGTTAGAAAGGACAAGCAAAGGATATAACCTGCAATGACTCTTCTTATAAGACAAAGAATAAGCACTCACCTCTGAAAGAATGTGCCCCGAATACCTTGGTAATGTATATAATAAAACAATGATTCTATTTTTGCTAAGCTGTTATGGTAGTGACTGTTGTATTGTTCAGTCATTCATATATTTCGTGCCTTTCTGAGTATAGAGTACCATTGTTGTTTGATTTATTAAAGTCTCTTCCATACTTATGGGTACAAAAAAAGCAATTAACAAAGTGAGTTGTCCAGTATCCTATGCTTGGAAGGGAATTTAAAAAACAAAAACAAAAATAGGTTTTAAAGTTTAGGTTCATTTTGTCTATTGACTTCAATCTGTCATAAATAGAGAACCCTATTATTTGACATCAAAGTGGAAGTTCTTCTGCTTTTTAATTAGGAACATATTTAGGAACTTACCAAATTTCAGTTGTCTAAAGCCTGTTACCATTACCCATCATGGTCACTCCAAATTCTTACAATTTTAATTTTTCCCCTGACTTTGATTCTAGTGAAGCAATATCAGAAACAGTCCATGGCTCTCATTGTGCACAGCCAATAAAAATAATTCCACCATTTTTCAAAAATCTGTTCGTCTCACCCTCTCCTTTCTCTATAAGAATATCACCCAGAAATTAAAAAAAAATATATCACCTGGACCTCACAACACCCTGAGATCATTTTTATATAGGGAGCTTAGAGATTTCTCTACCTGCTCCTCAGTGCCCACAGGGGTACTCTGCTTGAAGCTGTGCTTTCTGCTTTCTACCCCAAACCAAGCATTCTTCTCACTCTCTGGTGCCATTGTTTTAGAAAAGCTTCTTCCATGTCATCTCTGATGGTGACCTGATTATCACTTCTCCTAGCAGGACCTCTTTTTCTCATCCAAGTCTTTCATTGCTCTTCCAGGATACATGATATTCAAGAGGGGACCTCCTTTCTACTGCAACACATGAAGTTGTTGTAATTAAAAATATGTGAACTGATGAGTTGCATAAATAAAACCTAAGTGAATTAAATTGACTTGAATGCAATTGATTGGCCTATGATGGCAGGACTGGAATAAGAGGCATACCTTGGTGCCAGACCCTTCTTCTTTGAAGCCTTTCCTGCTTGGACTCTTACAGTGAGACTGAGTTTGTTTTTCTGAGGTGATAGCTACTTCCATGTTTTAGGTTTATTGAGACCCATTTTTATTCCGAAAAATCACTCTTATGAAATGTTGTATGTTCCTGAAGAATGGGAACTGAGTCTTAATCATTCCCTTGTAGGCACCTGATAAAAAATGTGTGTGTGTGTGTGTGTGTGTGTGTGTGTGCCTGAAAAACAACTTACACTGTTTCGAAGTGATGGACATTTAACAGTGAACCATAAATAATATAAACAAGTTAGCACTGTCAGTTATAACTTACAAGTTATATATATAACTTCAGTTATAACTTAGAAAGACCTTCCTGGCTTTGAGCTATGATGTCTGCAGCACAAGCCAGGAAAGGTGACAGAGTTGTATTATCTGAATACCTCCAAGAGAAGAGCCTGAAGTACATGTGACCCGAATTATAATAGCCAAGCCTGCTTTGAATGAAGGTAGGGAACTACTACATGAAAAGATAGCAGCTCTTCATGAAATATATATATATATATTTCATCCACAGAGAGCATCTTTAACTTTTCCATGAAGAATCATTTAGAAATCATTATCACAATATTTCATAAATAAATAATTGCCTGTATGTAAATCTTTTCTTTTTCACAGTTCTGTATGCTAACCTTTCTGGAGAAAAAATGTTTCTCCCTATGATTAAATACTCTATCCACCCTGTACCTGACTTTGCTAGTGTTCCTCGTTAAACGACAACCTCTGTGGCCATTATAAGATATATGGACTTTGGGGAAGGCTTACACAGGTTTCATATGTGTCCACTATGTGCGGGGTGAGCTGAACAGGGGCACTTTATCTACCAACATCCCTGAACTAGCTCCCCAGCTGTTTCACTGCACCAAGGACAAGAAGCCCTACGGGTTTCTGGGCTGCAGCCGATAATGTCAGACACTAGGGAGATGAAAGCATCTCCAAGCTGCTCACTGAAACAGAGGAAAACAGAACTTTCATGTTGACACAGCGGAGGAACAGGAAGGGCATTACTGCCTTGAAAATGTGACTGCACTAGTTTTTTCCACACACTTCCATCTGCCAAGAAATACTGCATCTCCCTCTACAGGAAGTAAAGTTGAATGAACCCACACTTCCACACTTAAATGTTCTCTATTTCCCATTGGGGAGCAGAGTGGTGGAAGCCCGCAAAGGAGCCAAGGGACCAGTTGAGTGTGAGCCTAGTTCACTTAAGTGGTGAGCTTCACGCTAGGGAAGCAGTGAAGTTCCCCTCCTGGCCCTATTCTCTCAGTCAGCACAAATAAGAAGTGGGTTGGCTCTCTGCTTGAATAATTTATATGATTCTTAAGGATTCACATAGCCCTCATAAGCCTTATAAATGGCCCCAGGAAAAATCTGACGTATGTTTTTCTTCAGGCTATGGCTAGATTGCACTAATAAATAGTATTGTTCTATTACCCAACCCCGTCCAACTGTAGGTGTTTCAATAGATGAGCAGGCAGATATAAACCTGAATGAAAACTTTATTTTGATTTTAGTAGAACTGAAAATAATAATTTGGTAAGATCATACTAATAGAGAGTCTGTTTGTTTCCCCAGTCATAGCAAAGGATGTTTATCAAAGGAAGTTGGTCCCACATTCACACCCTGAAATCACTCTTCTCTTTTCCATTTGTAAATGGGTGTATTTCGACCCTCAGTTCCTATGCCATAAATGAAACAGCATGATCTTTCCAGGTGTGACGTTCAGAGTTGGCCCACAACAAATGTGTGAAGAAGGCAAATTCTTCTTTCATTTTCAATTAACCAAGCTTCAGCCATGGCTTCCTAAGGTCCTAGGTGCAGTGCCCTACCTCGTCTGTCATACTTGGGTTATTGAATTTGAGACACTGGCAGGAACCCAAACCTGGGGATCCGAAGACTTGGTTGTGTCACTAACTGCTTTGTCATATATTAGACATGTCCTTAACCTTTGTGAATTGGGAATAATAATAATTATTATTATTATTATAATACCTGCTTTACAGAGGCAAGACAAAGGCTTACAATATATATGTGGAAACATACTTGAAAGTTTGAAGTACAAAATAAATATAAATATTTAAATGCCTTGTAATAACTTAGGTTCAATGGCTGGCTCAACAGATACTCCTTTACTAAAAAAGCTATTTTTCAATGCACGTTATGTTCCTCTCTCCCCCCTTGCCACTGCCAGCTATTCTTTTCCAAAAATCAATTTGTTTTCCAAGAATCAAGCACATGCATATGCAAGCACACATCACTTCTCTTCCTTCTTTGATTTGTGAAATTCTTCTATCCAGAGACAAATTATTGCAGCCCAAATTATAGATAATGACTATTCCCAGGGCAGGGTTACTTAACAACTGAATTTCTTCTCTGAATTTCTTCTTCTCTCTTCTCTTTATTTATTTATAAATAATTAAAAACAGATGCCTTATGAGGATCAGTTTTCAAAAGAAAGAAAGGCCTAAAGGGAGAAGGGGTGCAGACTAGGCCCCAGGCAGGAGAGTAAAAAACATGCTCCCCTTCTTGATAATTTTGTGAAAATCTAGCCCACCCTTCCAAAAAACTGTTTCTGCCTTTTGTTCTGGTCTGCTCTCAATCTTGATTCCACTTAGTGCTGGTGGATAATCTGAGTCAGTCCCAAGTAAATCAGTGAAAGAGACTAGAGAAGAGACTATCCAATGAGTGGCATGCTTTAGAGATGCTATCAGAACACTTTTTTGTGGAAAATGACCCGAATCACTGCAGGCGCATTTACCTTGGGTACATATTACAGCATAAGGACTTGTCTCAGTATTCCTTGGAACAAAAGGGCATGGCATCCTAGTGGAAAAATCACAGATTAGGCAGACTTGGAATCATAGTTCAGCCACTTAGGAACTCTATGACCTTGGGCAGGTGATTTAATATGGTTAGGCTCTGTCTCTTCAATTGCAAAATGGAAAAAACAATGCCTACATGGAAAGAACCTGACACTGGTAATATAAGTACATGAAGGGCTTTGTTTTTGTTTTTGTTTTCATTTATTTGATAGGTAACTTGCAGAAAATTATAGAAAACAAGCTTTTAGATAAAATTGTGCTACTTTAATAAGAATTAGACAATTCCACTCTGTGGAGAAAAAAAAAATGAAGTGGTTTATGTTAATAATGGGCTTTTCCAGTTTATAAAATACTCCTCCTGAAACTCTTTCTCATCTAAGGTAATAAAACACTGTAAGGAAAGCACCAGGTTATATTCTCTCAGTTTTACAGAAGTAACTGAAATTAAGTTAAGTGCCTTGGCCAAAATTTCAGGAAAACTTGTATGAATGGGGAAGGTAGGTACAAAACCCAAAGCTCATGGCTTTTGACCCAAGACCCATTCTTTTGGCTATTTGAGGCAGACTGCCAGAGAAGTTGCCAGAGCAGCCAACTTTGCAATTTCTTCAGTTTCCTTAATATATGACTCCCCCGGTTCTCTTCCCTACTTATGGAATTAAAGATATTAATATAATTTTATGTGGCCGCCCTTAAGTGAGGGAACATGAAGACAGAAATTGCAGAAATAGCAGTAAAGGTAAAATGGAAGAGTAGTTGTTTGCTGTTTTAAGAAACAGATCCCATTAAAGAATAGCTTCCATTCCAAGTAGTTACCTGACTCCCTAAATCTTGGTTAAGTTAGAACTGGAAGACATTTCATCTCTTTCTCACTATCCCCAAGCCCACAATTTCACAGAATGAGAAAATGAAAGCCAGAGCAATTACTTAACTCAAGTAAAGTTGCAAAGAAGTTATCAGAACAGCCATTTTTCTTGTCTTTCATTTCAAGAACTCCTAATCCTTACCCTCAGATAGCGTTAGAATAAAAAGTTTAACAAACTGTTAGTAAAGTCACAGGGAAAATTCCATGATAGAATTTAAATTATTCACATCAATTAAGTAAAAACAAACAAACAAACAAAAAAACAGTTAGTTGGTGTGCAGCCATGATCTCTTTTTATGTTAAAAAAAAAAAAAAAAAGACGTTGCTATTAGAAAAATGCTCTTTTTCCAAATGCAGACCTCTTCAAAACTGATGGGTTCAATTTTAAAATCAAACCCAAATTCTGTGGTGCTCAAAGTTGTTTACGCATGGCAAAACCCCATTTCCTGCAAGTGAGTCAGCTTCTGAAAGATTGTTCCTAATGCTTCAAGCACTGCAGACATATTTGGTTTAAATTAATTTTATAGTTCTATGGCTAACTGAGAAGGTCCAGTGTAAAATACCTCTGTGAGCTAATTTTGGAATTTTTTAACTAAAACAGTGATTTGGTTTGTTTAAAGTTTGTGTGTGTGTTACGTGTATTTATTTATTTTTGTATAATTATTTCTCACAGTTCGACTCACATAAGCATAATCTCCTTAGCTCCAAGGTAAAATATTGTGTTCCCAATTACTTCACAAATAAATGCTCTTGTTTAAAAAAGACAAAAGAAAGCACTTGGAAAGGCCACTGGGATGTAGGCAGTGGTATTACCTGCAGAAGAAGAAAGGCGGATACTAGTGGCCAGAACCGGGAATTGTATTCCCTGGGAAAGTCAGTCTCTTGAGTGGCAGCTCTAGCTGCTGATACTGGGAGAAAGTCTGGTCCCAAATGACAATAACATGCAGGAAGCGTGGCTCTAGGCATGAGCTGGCTGTCCAGAATGTTACTGAGCACGAGGAGGTCCAACAGAGGTTAAGAGGATCACTCCACAGGCAGCACAAGACAGCGTCAGGAATTCAGGTAGATAGGTGGGCAGTCGGTCCCAAGGAAAAACTGTTTACAAATAGCAGAGATCCAGACAACAGACAGAGGTAGAATTTCCCCTGGGAGATTATCTAACAGAGTAGAAACCAAAGCAAATTACAAAGGCTGGGATTCGGACAAGAAAGCAAGAGTAAGGTAAATATGGAAGGGAGCCAGTTTGAGGAATAAGGCAGAAAGTCAGTTATTCTACGGAACTTCAAGGTCAGGAGCAAACTAGCAGCAGGTGTGATTTGATCCTGTGTCCCCAAATAGAAGGCTTTACATGCTCTAAAGCCTCCCACGCACGGTCAGATTCCGAGCTCTGGATCCTGGACTGAGCCTGCCTGCCAAGTGACTTAGCTGGAGAGGAGGAGCCTGGGCTGGACTGTGCAGAGTCGGTGCCTGGTATGAGCACTGTATTTTGCCAATAACTGAAAAATCAAGGAAGTGAGAGCCTCAAATGCCCAATACTTCCACTGCTGTTTGATATCGCATGCCGAGGACGGCTCATATGTTGTTTACCATTCTTATCTATCTGAACATTTAACATTCTACCTGAAAAAAATACTTGATCATGAGAAGAGACAAAAGTTAATGTTTTACTTTTGTAAACCAAGCCTAGGAATATCATCTAGAGGAAAGAACATGGAACTTAGTGTCCAGAGGGCAAGCTTCAGATCACGGAACTGCAGGCCCTGGCTACAGTATTGCAACCACCACCCAGATTGGTTTTCATCATGTACACGCTGGCAGGATGAGTTTACAGGTTCATTTTGGCTCTAGCTTTCCATAGTTTTCTTCTAAAACTTCAAGGGATAAGCAACACTACAGTTTTCAGGGGTTTTTCTTCGAGACAGTTCACATGGGATTCATACAGTGTACATAAAGGCTTAAATGAAAAACAAAACAAACAAACAAAAAAATGCTCTGCCCTCAGTAGCTTCTGAAAGTCATTACAATCTAGTAAGTAAATAGCTTACCTTTCAAGTGCATTCATACAACTGTATTAAGAGATCATAATAAAGGAACATTGCAGTTCTATTAAGCCAATTCTCTACCATGTATATGATTGAGATTTTGTTCCTCTATTTTTGCTTTATAAAAAGAAGAAATTAAGACTTTAAGAAAAGAAAACTGTGCTACAGTTAAAAAAAGACAATGAAAGCTCTGAAGTAATGAGTTGACAGGCTCTTCTGTCAACTTGAAGAATGACAAATGAAAAGTCAGAACTATAGCCCATGCCTTCAAGCAGCTACATTTTTATCGTATTAAACATTCACTTTCATTTAACTTCAGTGTATGTAGTTTGTAATATCCAAAAAAAAAATTCATGCCACAGAAAAAATACATAATATATATAAATATATATATAATTACATATTATATAAATATATAGATATATAAAAAGATACACCTGTCTTTTGACACTTGTTCAATGGGTAGTCAGTGAATTACATGATTAAAGAAAATTAGATACCAATATTTAAGAATAAGTTCAAATTCTTAAAAATGTTTACCTGCTTAAGAGAGAGAAGTTTGTGCTAATTTGAATAAATGAAAATGTATGATTCACAAATCTGCTTATTCTTCTTTTTTATAAAATATTCATAATTTATATAACAGCCCATCTTCATAGGCATTTGTTCCCAGTGAGTATATAGAGCGATGTACTTGCATATGCATTAAACTAGGATACAAATATCTCTCTACATTTTCCTTAAAAAGTTGAAACATAGAAGTTGCCTGCCAGTTAAATAGATAGCAATATTTATATAAAACAGTCAAGTAATCCTACCGAGCATGGTCACATGTTGAATAGTTCTTCCAAAGCGGGACCCAGAATAGTTTTGCTCATCTTAATTTAGATTTATACAACACAAAAAATAAATAAATAAAGGTTAGAAATATTTTATCTATCTAGTGGGCTGAAGTTGGTAATCTCATTTACAGATATATTAAAGTCATAAACATTTTACAACATTTCTGGGACCATATCATCAATAAATGAAATTTTGGTAAATTCCCAAGCAATGTAATTGTATAGCTTTGTGACGTTCTGAGGCATTTCAGCTGAAATCTCCGCATGGAATTTTTCCTGTATGTAACTACATTATTAACAGTGCCTTCATGAAACTGAGGTTTTCATTTGTTCTGGTACGTATTTCTTCAGGAAATATTTAGGTCCCCTTTTTCAAGGACTGGGGGACTACATATTGACCCAATAAAGAGGAATGAGCTATTATTCCTACCCATGAGAATCTCTCACCTGGTCGGTTGGATGTCAGAATTCCTCTATCCTCCATCACAATAGCCCTTTGACCTTTCTGTATGTAATACCATTAAGATACTTAATTTATGTAATTTTCCCCCTAGCATTTCACAGCAATTCTTGAAGGGATTAGTTTCAGGGTATATTGAGATCTAATCTGAAAAATTTTAGACTATATTTGTATTTTCTTGAGAGTTACTTTCAGAGCATTAAGTGATGGCCTGTTTTTAAATTATACCTGTATTTATTCCATGTATATAATATCTGAGAAAAACAATAAAGATACATTAAGAAACCAAAAAAGATATTTCTAAAAAAAAGAAAAACATCTTTTATGCTATTTGAGCTCCATTTGCATTTGATTCTCTTTACAATAATTTTCATTAAACCCTAAAAATTTATTTTCTCTCACTACTTTCTCACTAGAATTCCTTCTTTTACATATTTCTCATATATCTTTAGATTTTCTTCTTATTTCTACTGTATCTAAGCTCTATCTTCATTCTTTGAGCCATAGAATACATAAAACATTGAATCTGCTTATCATGCAACCCAGTAATAAATTTTGAACAAAGAAAAAAATGCTTATTAAAATGTCAGTTACCTTTCCTTCATTATATTCTTTTTGTTATTTACCTAGGAAATGGAAATGATATGAAATATTTAACATCTTCAAAGTTTTAGAATAATGACCCATTGTATCATACATGTATTTGTATTATCCAAATCATTCTTTCTTTATTTTTTTAGTTTGAAAATTATTTGTGATAGGTCAGGCCCTATTGTAGCTAGTGAATTAAAATAGTAAAAAATGCCCTATAAAGCTTTTATTCTAGAGAAAAGAGATCAGCAATAGCAATAAATAAGCAACAAATAAATAAAGAGTTCATTGCCATTAAACCAGCCTTACAAGAAATGTTAAAGGGACTTTCTAAAACTGAAAAGAAAGGGTGCTAATTAGTAATAAGAAAACATATAAAGGGATAACTTTACACCTCATGGAACTAGAAAAAGAACAATTAAAGCCCAAAGTTAGTAGAAAGAAGGAAATAACAAAGATTAGAGCAGAAGTAAATGAAATAGAGACTAAAAAGATAATAGAGAAGATTGATGAAACTAAGAGTTGGTTCTTTGAAAAAATAAACAAAATTAACAAACTTTCAGCTAGACTCACCAAGAAAAAAAGAGAGAAGGCTCAAATAAGCGAAATCAGAAATAAGTGTTATAGCTGATACCACAGAAATACAAAGAATCAAAGACACTACTATGAACAATTAAATACCAACAAATTGGACAACCTAAAAGAAATGGACAAATTCCTAGAAATAATAAGATATTCCAAAAGTGAATCAGGAAGACACAGAAAATCTGAACAGAACAATTACTAGTAAGGAGATTGAATCAGTAATGAACCCTACCCCTACCCCCACCACCAAAACAAAACAAAACAAAAAATCCAGGACCAGATGGTTTCACTGGTGAATTCTACCAAACATTCAAAGGAGCGCTAACAACAATCCTCCAACTCTTCCAAAAGAATTGAAGAGGGAACTCTTCCAAATTCATTTTATGAGGCTAGCACTATGTGACAAAAAAACCCACACAATGATACTACAGGAAAAGAAAATTAGACCAATATCCCTAATGAAAATAGGTGCAACAATCCTTAGCAAAATATTAGCAAACAGAATTCACCAATACATTGAAAGTACCATAGACCATGATTTTAGGAACGAGAGGATGGCTCAACATCCACAGATCAATCAACATGATATACCACATTAACAAAATGAAAAGTAAAATTCTTATCATCACCTCAATAGACAGAGAAAAAGCATATGACAAAATCCAACACCAATCTATGATTAAAAAAAAAAATTTTAAACAAAGTGGGTATAGATGGTATGTACCTCAACATAATAAAGGCCATATATGACAAACCCACAGCTAACATCATACTTAATGGTGAAAAGCTGGAAGTCTTTACTCTAAGATCTGAAACAAGACAAGGATGTTACCCTCACTTCTATTCAACATAATGTTGGAAGTCCTAGCCAGAGCAATTAGTCAAGAAATAGAAATAAAGGCATCTAAATTGGAAATAAAGAAATAAAACTATCATTATTTTCAGATGACAAGATATATATAGAAAATCCTAAAAATTCCATCAAAAAACTATTGAGACAAATAAATAAGTTCATTCAAGTTGCAGTGTACAAAATCACAAAAACACAAAGATATGTTACATACAACTAATAATAAACTATCAGAAACAGAAATAAAGAAAACCATCCCATTTATAATTGCATCAAAAGGAATAAAATACCAGGAATAAATCTAACTAAGAAGGTGAAGGATGTGTATTTGCAAACTAGAAGACATTTGTGAAAGAAATTGAAGACACAAATAGAAAGATACTCCATACTCACAGATTGAAAGAGCCAGTGTTGTCAAAATGTCCTTACTGTGCAAAGCAATCTACAGATTCAATGCAATCCCTATCAGAATTTCAACAGCATTTTTTCAAAGACATAGACCAGATAATCCTAAAATCTGTATGGAACCACAAAATACCCTGAATAGCCAAAGCCATCTTTTTTTTTTATATTTTTATTTATTTGACAGAGAGAAATCACAACTAGGCAGAGAGGCAGGCAGAGATAAAGGAGGAAGAAAGCTCCCTGCAGAGCAGAAAGCCCGATGTGGGGCTCGAACCCAGGACCCTGGGATCATGACCTGAGCCAAAGGCAGAGACTTTAACCCACTGAGCCACCCAGGCGCCCTTAGCCAAAGCCATCTTGAGAAAGAAGAACAAAGTTGAGGCATCATAGTCTCTGATATCAAACTATATTACAAAGCTATACTAATTAAAACAGAATGATAATGGAATAAGAACACACACAAAGATCAATGGAACAGATTAAGGAGCTCAGGAATCAACTCTTGCATATAAGGTCAACTAATTTACAACAGAGGAGCCAAGAACATACAATGGGGAAAAGAAAGTCTCTTCACTAAATGGTTCTGGGAAAATTGGAAAGCCACATGCCAAATAATGAGACTCAAGCACTATATTACACCATATACAAAAATAAATTCAAAATAGATAAAGACTTGAATGTAAGACCTGAAACCATAAAACTCCTAGAAGAAAACAGGCAGTAAATTCTTTGGCATAGATCTTGATGATGATTTTTAAATCTGATACCAAAAGCAAAAATAACAAAAGTAAAAATAAATAAGTGGGATTACATCATTCTAAAAAATCTTCTGCACAGCAACAGAAACCATCAACAAAATGAAAAGTCAATCTATGAATGGAAGACAATATTTGCAAATCATATATCTGATAAGGAGCTACTATCCAAAAAATATAAAAAACTTCCACAATCCCACAATGAAGAAACAAATAATCCAATTAAAATAAGCAGAAGATCTGAATAGAAATTTTTCCAAAGAAGACATACATATGATTAACAGATACATAAAAGGATGCTCCACATCATTAATCATCAGAGATATGCAAATCAAAACCACAATAAGCTGTCACCTACACATGTCAGAATGGCTATTATCAAAAAGACAGGAAATAACAAGTGATGAGTTGTGGAGAAAAGTGAACTCTTCTGCCTGCGCTGTTGGTGAGAATGTTAATTGGTGCAGCCACTGTGGAAAGTAGCAGGGAAATTCCTAAAAACTTAAAAATAGAACTACCCTATAATCCAGTAATTCCACTTCTGTGCATTTATTCCAAGAAAATTAAAACACTAACGTGAAAAGATATATGCACCTCATGTTCAACAACATTATTTACAATATGGAACATGGAAACAAGCTAAGTGTCCATTGATGGATGAATGAATGAAGAAATAGTGCAATATATATACAATGGAATGTTATTCAGCCATTAAAAAAGAATGAAGTCTTTCCACTTATGACAACATGGATGGACCTCAAGGACATTGTGCTAAGTAAAATAAGTCAGACAAAGAAAGTCAAACACTGTCTCTGTCATGTGTGGAATCTGAAAAAAAGGGGGCTCACAGATATTAAAAAACAAAAATACGAAAATAAATTTAAAAAATTTGTATTACAGATTTCTAACATAACTTCATGAAGGGAATGGGGGGAAAAATTTACCTAAGTAACATAAGAAATTAGTGGAAACTATAAGAATAATGAATAAAGGAATAATACCAAAGCACTGTACTATAGTTTAAAAGTTATTTCCCATGGCAGTATAGTTTAATAATTCTTATACCACTATACCTGTATACGGGGGTTGAGTAAATAAGCAAATAGAAAAATGGATAGTGGTTAAAAAAATAGATAAAATTTTAAATGAAGTAGAAATAAGTAGGGACACCTTGTGGCTCAGTCAGTTACGTGTCTGCCTCTGGCTCAGGTCGTAATCTCAGGGGCCTGGGATTGAGCCCATCTTGGATGGATCCAAGTTTGGATCCATGCTGAGCAAGGAGCCTGCTTCTCTCTCTCCTCCTCGAGTGTGCTCTCTCTCACCATCTCTGTCTCTCTCAAATAAATAAATAAAATCTTTTTAAAAAATTACACCATTGACATGTCATCAATAAACTCTACCTTTCAAATGCCTGAACCCTCGTATCCTGATCCAAATCCTGATCAAATCTTGCTCATCTTTTGGGACGAGGTTCCCCAGAGACTATTTGAAAAATAATGGTACTTCTGATGCTTATCTACCTTGTAAAACTGATTCACTTTCCCTTTGGGTACCCTTGTGTTCAGTACATAATTCTCTTAGAGTTGCTAAAACAAAAATATTACACTTTGGCATATATGGATTTAATCTCTCCCTGACCCTCAGCTTTCTTTGCTCACCAGAATGAAAGCCCCATAAAGGCAATTACTCTGTCTTATTTGTCTTTGCAGCTTCAAGCAAAGTATCTGGTCTTTATTGGATGGTTAATAAGTGTTTGCTTAAATGAATAATGAATTAATGTTGTTTTCATAACATGGTAAATTATTTTTCCTTCCTTGTACTTAATGATCATATTTTTAAGCCAACCAGTTCAATTTAGACAGGTAGTTTGTGTCAGTAGTATAGGCCATATGGAACTGAGTTTGTGAGGAAGCCTCATTCTAATCTTGTTATAAATAAATGAACTGTAAATAATGATGAAGCTTTTATTGAGCACCTGCAAGTCCCCAAATATTATGATCTGCCTAAATAAAATTGGACTAAAACAATGTAACCATTTTTTTTCATTTTATTTTTATTTTATTTTATTTTATTTTATTTTATTTTATTTTATTTTATTTCTTTTCAGTGTTCCAGAATTCATTGTTTATGCACCACACCCAGTGCTCCCATGCAATACGTGCCCTCCTTAATACCCACCACCAGGCTCATCCATCCCCCTACTCCACTCCCCTCCACAGTCTCTCATGGTTTGTCTCCCCCTCCAATTTCCCCCAACTCACTTCTCCTCTTCATCTCCCAATGTCCTCCATGTTATTCCTTATGTTCCACAAGTAAGTGAAACCATATGGTAACTGACTTTCTCTGCTTGACTTATTTCACTCAGCATAATCTCTTCCAGTCCCGTCCATGTTGATACAAAAGTTGGGTATTCATCCTCTTTGATGGAGGCATAATACTCCATTTTATATATGGACCACATATTTCGTCTGTTGTAGGGCATCTTGGTTTTTCCACAGTTTGGCGACTGTGGCTAATGCTGCTATGAACATTGGGATACAGATGGTCCTTCATTTCACTACATTAGTATCTTTGGGGTAAATCCCCAGTAGAGCAATTGCAGGGTCATAGGGAAGCTCTATTTTTAATTACTTAAGGTATCTCCACACTGTTTTCCAAAGTGGCTACATCAACTTGCATTCCCACCAACAGTGTAAGAGGGTTCCTATTTCTCCACAAACTCTCCAACACATGTTGTTTACTGTCTTGCTAATTTAAGCCATTCTAACTGCTGTAAGGTGGTATCTCAGTGTGGTTTTTCATTTGAATCTCCCTGATGGTTAATGGTGATGAATATTTTTTTCATGTGTCTGTCAGCCATTTGTATATCTTCTTTGGCTAAATGTCTGTCAAAAATAGATTTAGAAAAGACATTAAACCCAGATAGGTGTCCCAGCTATGAGGCTGGTGAACTCCATGAAATCTGAGGGAAAGGAAAAACACAGAACGACAAACGAAGGTGCTTCTTTCAGAGGAAAGGTTTGGTACTAGTAGATTCCTCAGAAGGCAGTGACCTCTTGGGTTGAATTCTTTCAGACTTTCAGGTGTCTATCCGAACATTAACATGGCAGGACATCGTTTCCAGAAAAAATGAAAATGACTTGTAAATGTCTTAAAGCAATACGTGATAAGTTAGTATTTAAGTATTTAATATCCAGCACTTTTATAACCATTATTTTATTTATTCCCAGGACAACCCTTTATTATTTCATGCTTTATAAATGATGAAGCAAACGTACAAAAGCTCAGTAATTTGACCAAGGTCACATACCTCAGAATAAAAAAGCTAATATTTGAATCTGATGTCAGGACATTCCAAACACCTCTCCTATTCCCAAACTTAAAATATAACAGGAAAACTCTTCAGATGATGAAATTTTAAAAATACAGTTTCAAATCCCTTGTAATAGGATCTTGGGAGATCAAGCACTGACTTCCGATTTGTAATGTCCTAGTGTGTTTAAAGTTGTGGAAGTCAGTATCCACTGTACACCATCGCTGTACACCACAAGTTTATTTAATGAGACATGTTGAGACCTCATATGGCAACATAACACTGACTTTTTCCTTTCCCGTCTTACTTTGCCATTCAGTAAAAATTGTCAGCCTTTGATGCTTATCAGAGCATGCTACATTGTACGTTACTAATTTTTCCTAACATTTATATGTAAAGCATATTATATCCTAGTGGGGGATATACTAAATAATGAAATCTCTTTAAATAGACCATGTTTTTCTAACTTACGTAAATGGAGATATTTCCTAGGGCTAGTGAGTGAGTTTTTGGTCTTTTTCAAACAAAGTAATCTATTTGCATATGTTACTTAAACAACTGATGATCAGGAAAGAAATATGCTACTCTAGTCTAAGCATTGTGTAGGGAAAAAAATACCATGGCAACTGAAGGAGGCTGAAAATCATTACTCATTCCTAGGGGCAATATTTAGATATGGGTAGCAGGAATTATGCCAGCCTAGCAGATGGGCATATTGAAGCCCTTATTTATTGGTATGAAATATTAATAGTGAGGGCATGATTCCAGGCTGAGAACATAAAAACAAATTACTTTGGAGGGTAAGGGGATAGGCCATCACTAATCCATCGCTGAGCTGAATTGGCCTTCAGAAATAAAAAATGGCTCTGAATCACATGTCTAACTTAATGCTAAACTTACTTTAACCAGGTGGGGTTTGGAGAAACTATGGAAAGCTATTATGAATTTTCTAAGCTTATGAAATATGGGGCAAAGAGTTTGATGCAGAAGATATATCGAGCTAAGGGAGCTAAAAATGAACAGAATGATGATCTACCCTTTAATGAACCTCAGAAATAGAATCATGTTGTAATTTTACAGATGCAAAAATTTTGTGTTGTACTTCCTTAATCCTAAACCAATAATCCTCTCATCCTTAATGTTACAAAGAATTAGTGGTCAAGGTCACTCATAAAAATAATAAGGGAAATAACCTGTATAGATGTCTCTTTAAATTTACCATGAGAGGTCTTCCCAAGGTTTGCTAAGAAAGAAAAGCAGAACAGATCAATTGTATAGCAATTTTAAGGGTTAGTGAATTCTCTTTCACCTCTCTGGACCTCAATTTCCTCAGGAGTGCAATGCTTGCATTATGTTAGCAGAGCTAAGAAAAATCATTGAGAAGAATTCTGCAAATATAACACTCCCAAGGTCTGTGCTAATGCTTTTAAGGGGAACTCAGTACCTGTGAAATTTCTGCCTTGCTCCTCCACCTTGGTCATATCATTTAAACTCTCTGGCTCATATCTGTAAATTAGGTAGAAAAAAATGCAGGTCTTAACCATGTTATACAGAGATTCCAGAATAAGAGATCTAAAAAGAAAAAAAAAAAAAAAAAAAAAAGAAAGAAAGAAAAAGAAAAAGTAGAAATGTAGATAGAAAAACAGGATCAAGGAAGCAACACAAATGTGATAATAGTTGTTTTTAAATTAATTATGTGTGGGAAGGTTATAGAAGAAAAACACATGTATGTTTTAAGTTTTGGAAGAAGAATTTTGAGTTTCACTAATTTACTACTATTAGAGAATGAATGTTTAATGAGAGCTTTGTTTTAGACACATTTTAAGCCTCTGATAAAGAGTAGTTGTGAGTTTTATTATAAAAATATATGTCTTAAATAATGCCACAATAAATCATTGTAAACGCCAGGCACAGGAGAATGTTAAGGAAAAAAGAGAACTTTTCTCCTTTTCTCTTACGCTAAAAAAATCCCCTTTTGTGTGTGTGTAAATTAACAGATTAATAGATTCAGACACTGTCTATAACCATAAGGAGACAATGCCATGAAGTCACTTCTTAGTACTGAAAATGGTCTTACAGCAAACTCTAATTTATGCTTTTGTTCAACAGTCAACATGCTGGATTAGTTTTTTCATTCTGCACTTTACAAACTTTGAACTCAATTTTCCTTTCATTTTTTTAAAGAATCGTAGCTAGTTAAATCTGGAAATTTAAGGACATAATGCAAGAAGTCATTGAATTGTTACAAGGGCATTCTTGGACAGATTCCATCCTAGGTATGTTATCGGCTAAAAAAAAAAAAAGCATAATGGTGTTCTAGGTCGTGCAAATAAAACCACCACTGAAGTAGGGGTGCGTGTGTGTGCGGGCGTGCATGCGCACACATGCACTTGAGTGTATGTGCATGCACACACAGATTTCCATATTGTGTTAATCAAGAAATAGGGTACAAAATGGAGTAATTCACATGTAAATGCCCACATACCTTAGAACGCTAATCAAGTAGTACAGTTCATATATTCAGCACTTTCATGTTAATCATTATATGATTCCATGCTGAACACCACCCACAAGGGACCTAGTATTAGCCGAGGTCTCAGATGAAGAAAGCAAGTTTCTTCAGATAATATGAGGCAAAGATCAAACTCAAACCCTTGGCAGTTGTCCCCGCCTGGGAAATGCTTATTACTGCACATTTAAACTCAGGGAATATGCCATCTTTCATTTAGTGGCAGTCACTTAAATTACAAGTGTCAAAAATAGTTACCTTATGGAAAGTGACCTTGTGTTTCTTAGTCAGCTAAGTGACAGTTTGAAGAAAGACCAAAACCTACTGTTATCCTCAAATATTAGCAATAGCAGTAGGATCTCCACAAGGGCAAGCATTATTTCCTACTGCCATGGTCATACCCGGCTCTATGGCGTAAGTGTGACTACTCAACTTGCTGATGGGTTTTAGAAGAGCTGAGTTCATATTAGAATATTTAAATCAGACTTTGCCAAGGGGCCATGAATAAATAGCAACGAGGACAAGACAAAGAAAGGAACATAGACAATGAAAAGACAGTTTGCAAGATCCCATTACATTTGGGATTCCTAAGAAAGCTGCTTCTCTTTGATAGAGGCTACCCTTCTCTGACAACCAGGCAACATTCTGAACTTTCTCAAAGCCCAGCCTATGTGAACAGGGCCCAGAGAGAGACAAGTTCGTCTCCCATGTTCCAACATCTGAGTTAAAGAACCAACCTTTTTTCCTTGGGTACCTAAAACTGTTTGCTTATCCTTTGCTTACTTTGCAGTGGCCTGAACTCATCCCAAAGCCTCTACTCAGCCAATGCAGAACACTACATGGGCACTGTCTCCATCTAAGAGATACGCACAGTGTTCATAAGGCAGAATATGTACACAAAGAGGGACCTATATGTTTCACTGCCAAACCCATGTCTTTACCATTAAAGCCTGTCTCAGTTACCCAGATTTTTAATTATATACAAGCAATATTTTAATACAATATTCCACATTATAAATCAATAATAAATTTTAATTAAGGTTTTTATTTTAAATTCTGTATACTGCATGGCAAAGGCAAAGTTTTCATTTTTACTTAAGAATAAAAAATTGCTTTAAAGAAAATGAGATGTTGATTCTTTTCAGCAAAAATAACAACTCTTACTGTTACTTCATAGCAAAAGCAACAGCCACAGCAAAAATATGAATATATGAAAATAAAGCGCTTAAAGGTAAAAGAAAAGGGAAGAATACAAATTATATGTCATGAATTTTCAATACAAATTAGATTCCTAATTGTGGTGTTTCTCGAATATAAATAAAAATTACGAATCTGAGGGAAATCCACTATGGAGCAAAAATTTGGATGCTGTAAAATCCAACAGTCAATGGAAAGAATTTTTCCAGATTATAAAACATAAAAAGCTATTTGAAGTCTATGTGTGTTTTTTTTTTTAAGATTTGATTTATTTACTTGACAGAGAGATAGAGAGATCACAAGTAGAGAGGCTGGCAAAGAGAGAGAGGGAAGCAGGCTCCCTGCTGAGAGGAGCCTGATGTGGGGCCAGATCCTAGGACCCTGGGATCATGACCTGAGCCGAAGGCAGAGGCTTAATCCACTGAACCGCCCATGCGCCCCATCAAATCTATATTTTAAGTATGAAACTAGCTGACTACCCTGGTTCTGTATAAGAATCATTCCATTTCAACAACTAACCACCCTTGCAGAGACTAACATCCTGGAAAAAATGCCCTCATACTCAGTTATTTCAAGAAGTGTGAATCATGGAATGAGCCATTGTCTGGAGAGTCACCTTTTAAAGAGTCTGATTACAACCCTTTAATCTGCTGTAACTCTGCAATATTTTTAAATCACAAGTATTTGTAGAAATAAAATTATTTTTGTTTTGAACAAACAGCTCAAGGGAACATGTTAGTTTGATCTGGTTTTTCTTCAGTTTTGGTGCTGGAAGTACAATCTAGACATTCAAACTGTATGTTCCAAAACAATCGAATTCTTTTTCATGCTTGAACAGTTTCACTAGTTGGCAAAGGCATAATACTTCTCACCTTGAATGTAGCAGGTATTCTTTTATACATAAAGGTTAAACAGTTCGAGCTGGGGCGTCACACGTTCCTTTCTGTCCCTCTATCCCCTTTTTAATTCTGGTTGCTAGCCATGCCTCTACATGCAGACTCCCAGATGTCCTCAGCCTGGCTAAGTGGGCTCTTACCTTTTAGCCTCTGGCCTCTCCTTCCCCTGAATTCTTGAAGCCAGGAAGTGCTGCTTTTGCTCCTGTTCTCATGAGATGGTTATAAGTTAGCTACTTCCTGAGAGGTAAAAAGAGCTTATCAGCACAAGTATCTCTAAGACCAGAGTCTTACATGCACAAGAAACTTTGAAATAGTACAGAAATGCTTTAGAAAGGTAAACTTCCAAACACAGGGGGAAAAGTTGGCTCCTGATTCACAAATTTTGTAACAATGCAATCTAGCATTTACTTTTTTGTATTTTGAGAACACAAAGTTCCTGGCTAGTTGCCACACAAGAATTATTCTTATAGTTGGCATCCTCACTACTTTTTGGAGTTTACCCCCAAAAAGAATTGATTTCATCACAGACAAACATATAGGTCAAGCTGATATGCTAGAAAACAAATATTTTAGAGAGCTAGAAATAATGCCTCAGTGGGTGTCCACTTCTGAAGATGAGAACAGCTTCCGCCCTGTTTTATTAACTAATACATTTCTGTAAGATAACTCTACATTGTAAATTGTGTTCCCATAATTCAGACAGAACTCCATCCGTTAACTATCACTAGTGACACACTTACTTCAGGCACATATCCACACAGTCTACCTGCCCACTGTCCTCCTAGACACAACCCTAGCTCAGCTACACAGTTCCGTGCAGACACACTTATGGGGGCTACCTTTCCTCATCAATATGGATATCATCATCATTGCTTGGGTCCCACGTGTTTTCTTGTTGCATTCCGTGATCATACATAAAGCTTTAATTTAATGTGGTTGCGATGAAGACTAATAGTGGCAATGACTAAAAAGAACCAATTGGGTAACTTGGAAATAATATTATAAAATGGTTATGGGTGTCTGACGGCATAGTGTGAAGTCATAGAAAACAGTAAACTAGCAAAAGCATTAGTTTGTTTTTTTTTTTTAATATCCTTGCTTTTAAATATTCTAAAATAAATAGCTCTGCAAATAGTGATACTGGTACTAGGATTAGTAGCAGATATTGAGAGCATTTTATGCAGTTTCTGGTATAAGTCAGCATCTTTATTACTAATTCTACTGCTGCTGATCACAGACAACTCTCACGTTGATTTTTCTCCAAATAATTCATTGGGATTATTTGATATAGAGCTCTTTAAACATGGTCCTGTAATTGAGTTCTTTAGAAATTATCTATTACTTAGGAGTCTGATTCCTTAAATTCTCTGGTTTAGGTTCCTTAACTATTAATTGAGGAGCCTAAAACTGATGAATTCTAAAATGCTATGGTTCTATGATTTCTACACCATTTGATATGAAAAGACGTTTATAGGTTTGCCACCTGTAAACCATCTGTTCTTTTAGATGCGGACAACACTTTTAAGAAAACACCCTATTTTGCATCAGAACTTCGTATACTTTATTCAGATCCCTTCCGTCTTCCTTTATTTTTATTTCTTATTTTTGCCTTTTTTTGGTTTGTCTTTTTTTTTTTTTAATTTTCAGAGGTAGAATTTAGTGATTCATCAGTTACATATCACACCCAGTTCTCATTCCATCACATGCCCTCCTTAACGCCCATCATCCAGTTACCCCATCTCCCCACCACCTCCCCTCCAGTAACTCTCAGTTTCCTAGAGTTGAGAGTCTCATGGTTTGTTTCCTTCTCTGATTTCATCTTATTTTATATTTTATTTTATTTTTCCCCTCCCTTCCCCTATGATCCTCTGGGTTATGTTTCTTAAATTCCACATATGAGTAAAATCATATGATAGTTGTCTTTCCTGACTGACTTATTTTGCTTAGCATAACACCCTCTAATTCCATCCACATCATTGAAAATGTTAAGATTTCATTTTTCTGATGGCTGAGTAATGTCCATTTTATATACATCCCACATCTTCTTTATCCATTCATCTGTCAATTGACATCAGGATCTTTCCATATTTTGGCTGTTGTGAACATTGTTGCTATAAACATTGGGATGCAGGTGCTCCTTTGAATCACTAGATTTGCATCCTTTGGGTAAATACCTAGTATGCAACTGCTGGGTCATAGTGTAGCTCTATTTTTGATTTTTGAGGAACCTCCATACTGTTTTTCTAGAGTGGCTGCACCAGCTTGCATTCCCACCAGTGGTGTAAGAGGGTTCCCCATTCTCCACATCCTCGCCAACATCTGTCGTTTCCTGACTTGTTAATTTTAGCCATTGTGACTGGTTTGAGGTGGTATCTCACTTGGTTTTGATTTGTATTTTCCTGATTTTGAGTGATGTTAAGCTTTTTTTTTTTCATGTGTCTGTTGGCCCTTCCATCTTTCTTTGTTTCTTTTAAGATTTTATTTATTTATTTATTTATTTATTTTTTTTTTTGAGAGAGAGAGAGAGGGAGGGAGAGAGAGAGAATGAACGGAGAGAAGGGCAGAGGGGAAAGCAGACTCCTCACTGAACCCAATGCAGGATTCTATCCCAGGATCCTGAGATCTTGATCTGAGCCAAAGGCAGACCCCCAACCAACTGAACCACCCACGTGCCCACCCATCTTCCTTTAGTGAATCAAAGCAGAAAGAAAAAGTTCAGAGTTGTGTGTGAATGCCCCCAAAATGCATGTTTATGTGATTGTTTTTATCCTCACTTGTAAATTTTCCACAATAAGACTATTCACTTCTTTTACTTATTTATTTTAGATGGTTTGCAGACTAAAATTTTTCTAAAATAATTTATCAGCCCTCATATTATCTGTAAAATGGTCCCTTTAATAGACTTTTAAAGTTATAAGGATTTCAAAGCAAAATTTATTTTTGAAAAAAACACCAATTTGAGTAGGACATAGTAAAAGTGGGGTACATAAAATTTCATTCAAATTTGAATAGGATGTTTTAAAAGACATTTTGTTTTATTTATTTATTTTTAAAAAAATTTTTTTATAAACATACAATGTATTATTAGCCCCAGGGTTACAGGTCTGTGAATTGCCAGGTTTACACAATTCACAGCACTCACCATAGCACATACCCTCCCCAATGCCACAACCCTACCACCCTCTCCCGACCCCCCTTCCCCCAGCAACCCTCAGTTTGTTTTGTGAGATTAAGAGACTCTTATGGTTTGTCTCTCTCCCGATCCCATCTTGTTTCATTTATTCTTTTCCTACTCCCCAAACCCCCCCACATTGCATCTCCACTTCCTCATATAAGGAAGATCATATGATAGTTGTCTTTCTCCTATTAACTTATTTTGCTAAGCATAATACCCTCTAGTTCCATCCACATTATCGCAAATGGCAAGATCTCATTTCTTTTGATGGCTGCATAGTAATCCATTGTATATATATACCACATCTTCTTTATCCATTCATCTACTGATAGACATCTAGGTTCTTTCCATAGTTTAGCTATTGTGGACATTGCTGCTATAAATATTCAGGTGCACGTGCCCCTTCGGATCTCTACGTTTGTATTTTTAGGGTAAATACCCAGTAGTGCAGTTGCTGGGTCATAGGGTAGCACTATTTTCAACTTTTTGAGGAAACTTCATGCTGTTTTCCAGAGTGGTTGCACCAGCTTGCATTCCCACCAACAGTGTAGGAGGGTTCCCCTTTCTCCGCATCCTCGCCAGCATCTGTCATTTCCTGACTTGTTAATTTTAGCCATTCTAAATGATGTGAGGTGGTATCTCATTGTGATTTTGATTTGTATTTCTCTGATGCCGAGTGATGTGGAGCATTTTTTCATGTAAGACATTTTATTTTTAATCATACCTTGTGCATTGCAATTTGTGATTAGAGCTTACTCTCTAATTAATATAGTTGATATGGCTCTTTATAGGATTTTTGGTTTTGGACTCAAAACCTACTTTAGTAGCATAGCTCACTATATATGTAATGCTCAGGGCTTTATGAAGCAATGGGTAAATGCAGCTTGAGAGAGAGAGTAGGATTCTTGATTGTCACCTAAATTGGGTTTCACTACAGTTCTGGAGAAGGTGAACAGAGGTAGAAGGAAGAAAGAGTTAAAGTCCCTCCAAAAACCCCAAAGAAGGGTCAGGCAACTCAGATTAAGCACACTGCCTTGTTGGTAGAGAGATAGAAGAACCAACTGGAAAGGGTAAAACCTAGTTCAAGCACTCAGGAGAAAAAACAGCCCCCACTGAGCTACTTTGGAGAGAAGGGCCCCTGGGTGACATGCACACTAAGGGCTTCCCTGTGTTTACTGCCCCCAGCACAGGCCTCACTTGGTCATGGGTGTGCAGCAGGATGAATAACCTAATTTTGAGTCTTCTTTATATTGATTTGAAAAATTATTCTGCAGTATATGAAGGGGAAAAACATTTATTTTAAAGGCACTTCTGATAAACTTCGCAAGATGACATCTACATCAATGTAAGTAAATAACCTCAAATTATGATAATTTTATAAAAGCATTGTGCATGTGTTATTTTCTATCAGTAAAAATCTGGTGTGTCAGTTTACCACTGAAACAGCTCCTACAGTTAAAGCAACAAGTCATTTTTAAGAATGCGTTGAAATGTTTTGCCAGGGACTTAATATGTCTTTTGTGATTTTTAAATAACTCATTAAAAACTGTGAATATCCAAAATGCCACCAGTTTTATGTAACAGGTTGTTAATTAGTAAGAGATTTTGAAAACTCTAATTTTATTTATTAGCTTATATTCAATATTTGCCTAATGCTTACGTTAACTTTGGAAACGTTCCTATTATTTCTGCTAGTACTCACTGTACATTCTCATTAGTCTCTAGATATCTTTTGGGTATATAGCTGACTTATATCTTGTTATGTTAAGAAAAAGAAAGGAAATGGAAAGTTCTTGAATATGGTCTCTTTGTAGAAGAAAGTGCTAATTAAAGCACTGCATGTTGCTTTTTCTGTACATACATATGTCTTATCAAAGTAATTTAGCATTTAAAATTCTCTTCACAAGATGATGTAAAGCTTGAAGGTTGAACTCTAACTCTTGTGTACAAATACACTTTTAAATAGTTGCTTCCCATAATATACAAAGATCATTTTGCTCATGATTCAGGAGGCCTCTTCAAAACAGCTCTGTGTGCAATGCTATCTCCTATTTCTAAGGACATTAGAAAAAAAAAATCACTGTTGTCTTTACTTTCAAAGAAAGTAGTTTTACTAAAATAATTATGTACCCTCACACAGACATACCTCCCCACTCTAGTATGGAACATTAAAATTAAAACAGCAGGGCCACCTGGGTGATTCAGATGGTTAAGCATCTGCCTTTGGTTCAGATCATGATCTCTGGGTCCTGGGATCAAGCCCTGTGATGGGTTCCCTGCTCAGTCAGTAGTCTCCTTCTCTCTTTCCCTCTCTCCCCACCCCCTGCCACTCGTTCTCTCATTCTCTCTCTCTCTCTCTCACACACACACCTGAATAGATAAAAACTTTTTAAAAATTAAAAGAACAGATTAACCCACAAAACTTTTCACTATAAAGCTTAACTATGGACCTGATTAGGTGTTCCTATATCTCACTAAGGGCAAGAATCTAATTCTTAATTCATCTTTAAATACTTGTTCATTGCCTAGCACATGGAAACCTCTAATAGCTTATTTGTTGAATGAATTAATTAACCACTTTAACTTGACCTAATTGCCTATAATAGCTTGCTTTCCTTCATTATGATTGCAATCATATAAAGAGCACTTTATTCATTTTCTGAGTATGTTTGAATACACATCTAGGTTAACAACAGAAATTTGAATATTAGTCATTGCTTCTTCATTTTGGAACAAGGGGGATAAAAGATTACAGTGCAAAGGTCTGCTGCATGTTAATCTTTGTCGATATCATAAATTCACCAATTAATATTTAATGACCACCTAGAGGGTATGAAGTTGCGTGCTAGGTAGTGAGAAACAAATATTTTTAAATATTTCAGGTTTGTGGGTTTTTTTTTTTCTTTGCTTCCAGGAACTCAGTCACATGTTTCCTATCTTGGACTATAATAGATGATTTTATTGTTTCTAATTATTTAGTCATCCTCCTATAAGAGAATCAATATCCTTGCCATATCAGTGTTGAGCTTAACCATACAGTATGTCTTGAGCTAATGAGATGTGAGTGTAAGTGACATATACCACATTTGAACAAAAGTTTTAAGAGCCATTATATGGCTCAGTCATTGCATTCTTCCTCTGCCATGAGAACAAAGTGTCCCAAATAGTGACAGCCCTGTTAGCTTGGATCCTGGAAGAAGAAGGATCTAGCAGCAGAGCCACAGACAACCCACAGCTAAGTCTATGTTTAACAGGAGCAGAAAATAAGCCATTTTTGGAGTAGACTACCAAGATTTGGGAACTTGCTTTTTCCATAGTGTAGTCTTCCAAATGTGACTAGTACATGGATACGTTCAACAGAAGTTTCCTAGGCGATTTTAATGTCAGAAAGGTATTTTCACCAAGCGTTGTTTGGAGGGGGGGGGGTTGTCTTAAAAAGTGTAGCAATTTTTACCAATAAAAACTAGATCCATCTGACTCCAAAACTGGTCTGCTGTATCATATTGTCTTTTTAATATAATATTAATAACTGCCATAAGAAGAGTATGAGATAACATGCAGCAAACATTCTCTTTGACTTTATTACACTTTCCCACCTTATTTTCCCAACAGTTATACAAGGTAGCCACTGTTACTATCGTCCTCATTTTATTGCTTTCCCAGATTAAAAAGGTCATGTGGCTTGCCCACAGTTACATGACTATCTTCGTTCATTCTTATTTCCTCATGTGCTTTTCAGAAAGAAAAGCCTAAAAGGTATGATGATCCAAAGTGTATGGTCCTGGAGAGAGAAGACCGGTGCTTCCATCTCCATTATTAGCTATGTGACTTTAAGGACATTATGTAACTTATCTATCCCTCAGTTTCCTGATCTGTAAAAAATTGTATGCAGACTCAAAACAGGAAATACATGTGTGAAAAGTCTGTGTAAATGACAGAGAACAGAGGTATGTATTATCACAATTACACAGAAAAATTGATCTTCCTTCGCTTAAAAATTAACTTGGCAAAGTAACAGTATTTATCTTCGAACTTATTTTATGGTTTCATGGTTTCTGTCTGTGGATTTATTCTTTTCTGCCAGTCTTTATTCCCACTCTCCCACTGTACACATCTCCACTTCCCAATCACCAGTGATTTAAAAAACAAAAAGCACTTAATACAGAAGAATAGACTGCAGAAATGTAGAGTGGCATATCCAGCATCTTTTAAAATAATCACTATCAATGAGAAAGATAATACCTGTGGTAACCTGGCTCATGCATCCAGGAATTCAACCATTCCTTGTCAGTGACACGATAATTTTTTTACATCAAATATATTTTGCAAAAACTAGGTAAAGTTTGCTTCTTACTAGGCTGCAGCAGGTTGCCTTTCCAAAGACAGCTGCACCCATATCCCCTCTGTCTCCCACTTCTTACCACTGTTCCATCAAGATGAGGAGTCTATTCTTCTAGGGCCCTGTGACATTTTGAATGTGATGCTCTACTGGTACTGGGGTTAGCCATTCATTGGCCTAGAAACTTTCACTTTCTGCTCTTGTAAAGCTCACAACACTCATTCTTAGGATGTTTCCTCTAAAAACTAAAGCATCTTTTTCTAAGAAACCTGAGCCACTTGGAGAAGGCGTATGTAAGCTTTCTAGTGTATAGTGTCCTTAAACTCCCAACCACCAGCCACTTTCAACTACCAACCAGGTAAAGTGCACTGTCTTGGATATCCTGTCCAACAGGCCAGCCTTCAGGTGACTCAGCCACAACCAAACTCCAACTCCAACAGCATGAAGGAAACTGAGCTACAATCACCCAGATCGAAACTTAACCTAGAGAGCCGTGCAAAATAATACTAAATTGTCATTTTTAAATACTAATTACTCAGGTGGTTTGCAATAGATGACTAGATAGAGCACCAACTGATCTGTATAACTTGTTCTTTGTTTCTTTCGGTGAATCTATTAAAATAATTTGACTAAAACCAAGAGATTTTTAAGCAAAACCTTTAGCAATTACACCATATTGATACTATGCTACTTTTAAAATTTTTTAGACTAATTGTATTTTACTTTATGTTTTTAAAGTAAGCTCTATGCCAAAAATGGGGTTTGACCTCATGACCCTGAGATCAAAATTGACATGCTCTACCAACTGAGACAGGAAGGTACCCTTAGACTAATTTTAAAATGAAGATACTGTTTCACATGTTTTGCAGCTTAGTGTGAAAATTAATGGAATTTTCATGTAATTTACATGTAAACACTAAAAACAATCATTGAATTCTTATTCAGTTATTTGTGTGGGAATTTTGAAATTGAATTTGTTATTTTCAAAAGGAATGGATTTTGAAAACACAGTAAGATAGGTTTTCAAGTATCAGTTTTCTTACATTTTAAGTGATTTCCTCCTTTATAGGGATCTTTTTTCCCCCAAATTAGAAATAGCTTTTTTCATAATTATGAAAGTAATACATATACACTCTTAAAAATTCCAGCATAGACTATAAACAAAGAAGAGGTAACAGTCCTCTGAATATTAACATCCCAAAGATAGTGTTAAATAACCAAGTGTCTTTGCCAAGTTATTTCATCACTCTGTGATTTGGTTTCATCTATAAAATCAAGATAATAATATTTCATAGGCTTCTTGTGGAATTATATAAAATGATACATACAAAACATTTAAAGAACAGAGCTTGACATATAATAAGCATTCAGTGTTATTTTTAATTAGTAACAGTTCGATGTACAAGTGTATTTCCTTCCAGATTCTATTCTAAGCATGCATAATTATATGCATACATTTTAGCAAAATTTATGGAATCATAAATTCTGTTTTCAAGCTGACTTTTCAGTTCTTTATTATATCGTGTGAATATAGTTTTATACCAACACACAGAATTGTGCCTAGTTCCTTTTTACAACCACATTGTATTCCAGTTTATCAACAACACATGTGAAAATTCCCCAGGGTTCTATTTGAATGTTTTGTTTTGTTTTAACAATTTGAGCCAGCATATAAAACACTGTAATGAACATCTTTATTAGCATCTATCTAACACATGGTATCTTATAAACAAGGAAGCTGGAAAAATTATTACCCTAAATATATGGAAATTTTTACTCAACTATATTAGACCATTTTATGATGACAAGAAAAGGGCTTTATTAATTCTAAACCCTTCCAGACACCAGGAGGCTGCTAATCTACATGTAAAAATAAATAAACAAATCTATGCAGACTACAAGAACTAGAAAAACCTGAAACCTAAGATTTCCATAATATTATCAAGGTTAGTCTCCTAAATAATCAGGTTTAGTTCAAAGTTCCGGGTTCCGACACTGAAATTAAGTTTAGTATGTCACAAAGAGAACTCTTACTTTATTATGTCATGTGAAATTATAATCAAAGACTAAGTCAGTTCCAAATATACATGAGTATCTGAAGACAGAATTTGGGTAAAGGGTATCAGATCTTAGGTGTTGAGAAATTGAGTGAGGCTGAGATACATTAGCATACTAACATTAAATTGAACTAATGGATAAAATAAAATGTCAAAAAGAGAAGAATTTGTTTAACCAGTCAGTGTTAACACCAAGTAAATTCCACGCAGTGGAACAAACCTGCCTGCCTTATCTCTTTTCCATTCCTTTTAGCAGAATTTTCTAACACTAGCAGAACCACACTAGTTCTAGTTCTAACACTAGTTAGAATCAAGGATTTGGCTTGAGCAGCGAGGAAAAGAGAAAAATTTGACTCCAAAAGGTTTTTTTTTTTTAAGTTTATCTAAATGAAATTTAGTTAACATATACTATATTTTTAGTTTTGGGGTAGAATTTATTGATTCATCAGTTGCATATAACACCCAGTGCTCATACATCACATACCCTCCTTAATGCCCATCATCCAATTACCCCATCCCCCCACCCACCTCCCCTCCAGCAATCCTCAGTCTTTTTCCTATAGTTAAGAGTCTCTTATGGCTTGTCCCTTCTGATTTTGTCTTATTTTTCCCTCCCTTCCCCAATGATCCTCTGTTTTGTTTCTTAAATTACATATATGAGTGAAATCATAATGATTATTGTCTTTCTATTATATATATAATATGTATATTATATATAATATATTATATATATTTCTATATACACACACACACACATACACACACACACACACACATACACACACACCCCACATCTTCTTTATCCATTCATCTGTTAGTGGACATCTGGGCTCTTTCCGTAGTTTAGCTATTGTGGACATTATTGCTATAAACATTGGGGTGCATGTGCCCTTTTGAGTCACTAGATTTGTGTCCTTTAGGTAATACCAAGTAGTGCATTTGCTGGGTCATAAGGTAGCTCTCTTTTTTGACTTTTTGAGGAACCTCCATACGTTTTTCAGAGTGGCTGCACGAGTTTGCATTCCTACCAACAGTGTATGAGGGCTACCCATTCTCTGCATCCCCTCCAATATCTGTTGTTTCCTGAGTTATTAAGTCCAGCCTTCAGTCTGCCACCACATAAACAAAATTCATGTAAAAATATCAAGCTTGCTATGACAAGACAGCTCCAAAGTAAGTTTCCTAGACTCACCTTCCAACAAAGTTGGCACCGCTAGCCAACCCATTTTGGATTTCTGACATCCAAAACTGTAAAATAATAAATTTACATTGTCTTAACCTACTAAATTTGTGGTGATTTTCTATAGCAGCAACAGGAAACTACTATATGACCAATGAAGTACCTCGTTATAAAGAATTCCATAGCTCATTTCTTTATAATAAAGTAGGTTTGATAAGAAGAGTGTGACTGCTAGAAAGGCGCATTTTACAAACATTCACAACTGATTAAGTTCTGATTAGAGCACCAACATGACTGTATTTTCTACCTGTTTTTGCAATCCTCAACCTCACTTGTTTCCCTCAATTTTCTTGCATAAGCTTTTATTCCAGTTGTATCCTTCTAAAACCATGTGAAGGGTACAAAGTAAATTATACCTTCCTTTTATTGTTTTTTGTAATAATGATTTTATGTTATCGCTATAGCTATGGCAAGGATAAAGTGACTTGTTTCTTGAACTCTTGAACTAGGATCCCTAAGCCACTGATAACACAGTATTCCCTAAACGTTGTAAAGAAGTATCCCAGGGGTGTGTAGGCAAAGGTAACCACCATAGATACTACAGGTCTGACCCCAGTTTGAATCATAGCCATGTTGTTTCTGGTGGGACCTACTCTAGGAACTTTATTTACTCATTAAACTTGAACAAAACATTTGTGTACAAAGGAGTTGGTTTCAATAAACAAATAAAAGAAATTGTATATCTTCATCTTATACTCAAATTGGGAAGTTAATATACAAATAATATGATAGAATCCCACGAAATAGACCATCAATGTAAATGGTATAATTAATTGCAGAATCCTTTCAAAAATGCTGAGGAGATCCAGATAAAAGGGTAATAGAGCCCTTTGGAATTGTCCAATACTTTGCCTTTGACTCCTTAAATTCCTGTGAAGAGAAAAGTGACAGTTTTTAAATTGTATTTTCTAGATGAAAGCACCATAATTCTTTTTCATTCCTGAGTCCAGGGAACTATGACAATGAGATGTCTAACCTAGCAATTAATCCAGGTCTTCATTTTAGATCTTTTGTCACTGTCTTGTTAGGGAGATTTGTGTTTAAAAGTTTAATTACTGTTTGTCATGCATTTCCACTGGTTAAAGTGCTCCTAGAAACACTAACAACTCCCAGAAGAATCATTAAAAGCAAAATTCACATTCTGTATGAAGAATTTAGTAACTAAAAACTTGATGTTATAAAATCTAAAAACTTGGTGTTATAAAGTTAGTAGTGAATATAGAAAAATACACAAGAGAACTAGGATTATAAATCTTTCTTGTTGAGGATTATGGGTAATTTATATATCATATATAACTCATATATATGATGTATAATATAATATATATAATGGGTGATTTATATATAATATATATATTATGCTTTATATATTGACATTAGAAATATTTCCAATACTGGAAATTTCTGCAAATATTAAAAATGCTACATGAGTTTAGACTATTGCATGAACAATGAGCTAATGAGTTAAAATGTGCCAGGGATACTATGCATAGTGATATAAGAACACCATTTTATGACCTTAGAAATGTGGGGATGTACTCAGGCTTTAAGTCTTTTTAAATTTATAATAATTAGATTTATTAAACATTCCTTGAAGTCCTTTGTAATTCCATCCTCTATACTTCTTAAAATAACAAATTTCTTAAATATACTATCAATTATGAAGAAAAGAACTATGTTTAAGCTTCAAGTTTTACAATTCCTCTTTGTAATATTTGAAAGCGCTACCTTGTGCTCATTTTCAGGGTCTTTGAGGACACCTAATAAAAGTACTCTATCCCTACCAGAGAGTAAATTAAACCGGTGGAAAAATAACAGAAAAAATATGATTTCTGGAGCAAAGTTCTACCTTTATGACTCAAAAAAAGGCTAGGGTAGAGTTTATGGCTTATATTTTGGGGAATTCTAGACTTGTTCATACTAAGCCGCAGAATAAAACAGCTTTATCTACTCAGAGACATGCAGAGGAGAAAATGTGCTCTCTTCGGTCAGACTTATTCTTAAGACATAAAAAGAGCAACTGATTCAAACATGCCCAGTATATCACGTAAATTTTACCAACCGGATAAATTTCTCTGCCTTCCCAATGGTGACCAAAGGGATAGAAAGTGGTCAGGAGTGTTACACCAATCTAGCTTCCGGTATGTGGAAGAAATACAACGAAGGGAAAGAAGCAACCTCTTTCACTAACTGGCCTCTCAGATTTCTACCAACACACCTTCTCTGAAGTTCTTCTTTTTTTTTTTAATTAATTTTGAGAATACTTTCTCAATCTCTAATTCTCCAGATCAAGGGCATAGTTGTAAAATGTACTTCTGAAGAAAGTTCAGATTATTGCTCATTTTACTTTCTCATCTGGCGACCTGTTCTATCACTTAAGCATTTCCCGATGTTTAAGAAGGGTAACTCTTCACATTATCAAAGATTAACCATATATTTTTTCCAGACCTTTTGATTCTAGTTTCCACCACCCTTCCTGAGGATACTCAGAAATGTTGTTGATCTTCTCAACAGTAGCGTATTGAGCCCATGTGTACAGGCAACAATGAAAATGTTCACTGTAGCTCTTTAATGAATCATAATTGATAGTTGAGTCACATCCATTATCTTGAAAATATCATCGAAATTAATTGTTCCTGAAATGCCTTGCCTGAAGCCCCAACCGAAACTTCTGCCATTTCACACAGTCCACATAACTCAGTCTCCCTTCTGTGTATTCCCCACAGACCAAACTTTGGTATATGCAAAGTCTTCCTGTAATTTTACTGTTCAGTCACCTGAACTTTTATAAAAATGTCAAATAAGACAAATTCCAGAAGTCGTTTTTGTTGTGCATTAGCTTCCTAAAGCTGCATGATAAAATACCACAACTTAGCAGCTTTGAACAATTGATTAGCACTTGGTTCCATGGGTCAGAAGTCCAGGCACAGTATGACTGGGTTCTTACTCAGGATCTTACAAGGCTGAAATTAAGCTATCATCTCAAGGTTGTGGTTCTCATTTGGGTTGATGACAGAATCCTTTTCCTGCTAGCTGTCAGTTTGGCACCCATTCAGCTGCTAGGGGCTTCCCTCTGAGACTTCAAATGTGAGTGTTTGCTTTCTTCCAGGCCAGAAGTCAGAGAAGGCTCTCCCTCTTATGACCAGTCAGAGAGAAAGCTCTGCTTTTAAAGGTTTGAATTGATTATGTGGGAATCACATGGGTAATCTCCCTTTAGTACCATGTGACATAAACTACTCGAAAGGGTCAGATTGATCATATTCAGTGTCACTAGAATTATTCAGGGTATGCACACAAGAGGCAGGAAATCCTGAACCATCTTAGAATTCTGCCTAGCAAACGCTGTTAATGATTCCAGGCATAGAAATGCCTGATTGTTCCTATCCTTTTTTCTTTCTTGTTTTTGAATCAGTTTTTGTATTTTTGTATTTTGTATTTTGTTTTTGTATCTTCGCAAAACACTGTCCAGATAAGACTGCCATTCAATTTTTTAAAACCTAAAATCTCTAATGAATATCTGTTAAGAATTTTTAGATAGTCTAAATGAATTTACTTGAAACAAGTAGGGTACTTAGAACCAGACAGACCTGGGCAGGAGTCTGGATCCTACTTCTCCATGGCAATTCCAACTTAGCCACTTAGTGATGTGGTTATGTAGCCCTGTTACTTTCTGTAAAATGGAGACATAATTCTTAACCCCAAAACACTGTTAGTATTTAATGGATGTGTTAAAATCCTTCCCACAGTGCTAGGTCCAGAGGGGCCAGCTAACAATTTCTATTCCATTGTTTTATTTCTCTTCTCTTTCCATTTTGGTCCTGCTTGATATTTACTTAAGCTAAAAAATACCCAACAGATGAAACAGACCAGATTTTGCCTTATAGAAAAATGTTACCTTTCTACCAACGCATTATTCTCAATAGGGCGTTAGTGTCCTACAATTTATAACCATTGCCAACAGCTTGCCTGGCATAGAAACACTGCTCTAATCTGTTGATCCCTCTTAAATGCTTAGCATGGGAATTACATTGACCAGCACATTGGACATTAAAGTAATACATTACATACTTTAGCCACCAGTACCCTACCTTCAGAACTTTAAATTTTGGTCATGGAAGGTGATTTATTTATATTACTTTTGTACAATACATTTAATGAGCTGAACTTACACATGGTTCTTTAACTCCTCTGTGTGTTGTAGAATGATCTTTAACTGAGTTTCCTTTTCTTCACTGAATGTGCCTTCAGTGATCACATTTGTTCTCCAGTTTATCTCCTTTGGTCTTTCTTTCTTTCTTTACCTTTAAATAACTCATTTAACGTAAGTGCCTAAAACTTCTTTGCAAGTACTTCTCAAATTATTTTTGGCCTATTTTTTTATACTTCACTTTTGACTTTTACTAGTTTCCTTAATTTTCTTTCACAATTTCTTCATTTTGGAAAAAACGTCTTAACTTTTTGTTTTCTTCATTTAAGTGTATATTTTTGCCACTTGGTCATGCAGGGCTTGTGGTCAAGTTAATTTCTTGGAAACACACTGTGGTGCTTTTAAGTGATCTAAAAGTTGCCCCTGGGATATTAATGAGTACTTTATAAAAAGTGTTTTAAATCTTCTGTCAGGTTTTTCTGTTTGTTTGTTTTTCATCATTAAGTACTCTCCTCATGGTTATTTTTAGTTCCTCTCACTTTCACTAAACTGTTGAATTTGATTAGGCTAGTACTGCTTATTGCTTTGCCATCCTCTGACCACCGCTCAGAACTAGATCTATTATATTTCATCTCTGCTTAAGTTTTAAAGGAATTAATCTTGGAAAGTAATTTTTCTCCATATGTCTGATTATTATCTCCTGATTAAGATTTCTGCCAATCAATATGGGGACAAATGTAGTGCACTTATTATTATTATTATTATATTGTTATCTGGCCTGATTTTTTAGTTTCTTTTTGTCTAACATTTCCAACTGATTCTCATCACACCCATATTTTGCTACATCTTTATTGTTTAAATATGGAATGTCTGCTTTCACTTACATTCCTTGTCTAGTAATATTTTTATCCTGTATGAATCAGTATCCAAATATTTTTGGAACACTCAAATTGGATGATTTGAGGAGAGTTCATGAAAGAGCCATTTACAAAAACGAGGGTAGGGCTTAGGAGAAGCAATAAGAAACAGTGCAATGTCCCGGGCTTAGTAACCATGAAGGGTCATTAGAAGGGTCAAGCAGAGGGAATGATAGTTATTGGAATCCTGAGACAGATCCATGTGCTGAGGGCTCACAGGAACTATGAATTTAGCGAGGGGTACATCCCAAACTGCAATAGAGCAGAGAATGCAGTAGAGCGAGAATCTGGGGGAAAATACTCCATCTCTCTCTTCCTTCCCTTCAATCTCTTGCTGGAAATCGCTATTAGCTAAAAACCAACTAGAAGCCAGCGGATGAGGCAGTCCTGTTAGCATCTTCTCTCCATTCTGTACAGGAGGAGAAGGATCGAGAATAAGCCTAAAAGGGCAAACTGAATCAATTCAACAGAAATACCAACACTGACACCCCATCTCACTGCCTTCCTAAAGACGGCATGGCTGAGGAGGAACATATGCCATTATTCAATTATTTTCCTTCTAGCTTAGTTATGAGTTACCATTCACTGTCTATATTAATTTTACCAAGCATTCTACACCTTGTCTTCTGAGACGAATTTAGAAATATTTGTGCATTCTCCATTAAGATGCAACTTGAGGGGCACCTGGGTGGCTCAGTGGGTTAAAGCCTCTGCCTTTGGCTCAGGTCATGATCTCGGGGTCCTGGGATCGAGCCCCGCATCGGGCTCTCTGCTCAGCGGGAGCCTGCTTCCTTCTCTCTCTCTCTGCCTGCCTCTCTGCCTACTTGTGATCTCTGTCAAATAAATAAATAAAATCTTTAAAAAAAAAAAGATGCAACTTGATATCATCTTTCTGGGAGGTTTTCCATAAAATCTACATGTAGAGACTAAAATACTGATTACTTCTCAGGTGCAGTTCTTAGAAGGAGCAATATTTTAAAAAATATTGACAAAATCAATTAATTTTCTTCTTGTGAATTGAAATTTGGGTACAAAGTCTTCCTGTTATTTTCTTGTAGTGATGTTAGTAGATAACCAAATGTTGGATCCTTCCTTGTTCTTGTTAGCTTCAGTGATATATAATATTGCCTGCTGTCTTCATCCCTAGCCATTTACTGTGACAGAAAACATAAATCTAGTAAATTAAGTCTTTTCGTCTTAAAAGTTTTAATCTTTTTCTTCTCAAATATAATACATGACAAATCAGCCTTGCCATTGATTTTATAATGTCTATTGAAATCTCACCAGTGTGCTCAATTTAATTTTTTCTTTAGTTATTTACCATTTAAAGGGTGGTAAGCTTCCATTGCCATCAAAACGTCTATCTCATTGGTTCATCAAGGTAACTGAAATTTCCTTCTTTAGAGAATCTTCTCTAATATAGGACTTTATCTCCAGGGTAGTTCCCTTCAAGTGCACATAGATTAAGGGAAGTAAGATATTGATAGACAGTCACTAGTCAGCTACAAAGTTATCAGGTGAAGCGGAATCATCGGTATTTAGATGGAGGTTTCTGTTTGGAGAAGCTAAAGGCTTAAACTTCAGCTGATGGAACTAACCCAGCTTTTATGTCCAACATATTTCTAGTTATGGATAAAACCAAATGAGCATAGGGCTTATCTGCCAAAGATTTTCAGGCACGAGAGCTGAGATTTATTCTTTTATTTGAAAATTGAGCCCCATTTATTTCTGTCAATAAGTGCTTAGGCAAGACCCTTAAATAAAATATGGACTTGCAAATTTTCCTAAGAGATAAAACCTAGGAGAAGTTTAGAACCAGAAGCAAGATCTGAGGAGGGAGATGTACAGTTAGAGGCCAACAGAACCAGAAATACGGGGTGTGTATGGGCAGTTAGATGCTCACAGGGAAGTGAGTGCATTATAAGCACATTTTGTTCATTCCCCTTAACTTGAGGAAATGGTTTAGCTCTATCTTTCAGTTAATGAATGACTTGTTAGTTATAGAGTTCAAAATTATTCTTCGATAGTTCCTTTATGATAGTTCCTTTATGGTAATAAAGGAACTATCAAAGAATAATTTTGAACTCTATAACTTTTATTACCATAAAAGAACTATCCATGTATAAGGCAATATTTTAAGCTTTTTGCAGATATTAGCTCACTTAATCCTACAATAACACTATGCAGTGGGTAACATCATCCCTATTCTCTGGATGAGAAAACTGAGTCTCAGAGCAGTTAAGTAACTTATTCCAAGTTCAAAAGACAGTCGGATGCAGAAGCTTTATGCTTATCTGCTACTCTGCACAACCTTTCATGGATACAAAAAGTACATCCTGCCCCTCAGATAAACGTATGTTTCTGGGTGCACAAATCAGATTGTCCCCAGCCACATTTTTCTCTTGGACTCAATGGACAGATGGACCATAGCAGTTGCTACTTTGCTACCTTGGAAAATATATACTAGGTCACGACTCCTGATGTGGGTAAAACACAAAAGCAACAATGAATGAGGACATTGTGAATTTGAAATAAAAACTCTCTCCTGCTGTGCAGCTGTATTCAGAAATATATATCCAGGGCAATGGAAGCCATTACAAAGCAATCCGTGCCATCAGGCGTCTGCTGTAAGCCCACGCTTTGGGCTGCCTGAGGGAGCAGGGAACATCTGTAGTAGTCACTTGCCCCCAAGCCTGGTGTCAAAGCCTAGGAGAGGGTATTCCCCCAACACTGCCAATGGGAGTAAAAACCCATTTGTCACTAGTTTCCAGGACATCCTTTCTGCTCCATCTGCCATTCTGTAAAAATAGTCTAGGCATTCAAAAAATAAAAATGAAAATCCAAAGTTGTAATGCTCAAACAGGATAGAAAATTTTATGAGACAAGAGGGCTAAGTTACCTGGAGAGATAACTTCAATTTCATTTTTTTTCTGCTTCTATGGCTTTTGTCCCAGGCAGGCCTATGGAGCCTACTTTTAACCCGGTTAAGGCCCGTACTCACTACAGAGCACCCTCAGAAGAGGTCTGAACCACTTTCTGTGATTTGCTTGGTGTTTTAAAATGTTCCTTCACCCTGTGCTGAATGAAGTGGAAGGTATTTCCTAGCATCCTGAAGCTGTGTGCTCAAGTCCAGCCCTGGGAAGACTGCAGAGCTCTGTGTGACCTATAGATGAGTAGGGGGGAAAAGGCCTCACTGTGCTGTATGAAGATGGTGGCATTGAGGTCATTATCCTGACTCACCAACGTACTGGGTGTGTGACTTGGGGGAAGTTGCTTCTTTCCAGGACTCAAGGTCTTCCATAAAATGAGGATATTTACTATAGGTACTCCATTAGGGTTCTTATGAAGATTAAATAAGATCAAGTGTGGGACTCACCATGATAACTGGTCAATAGCAATTGTTTAATAGCAGGTACCTATTTCTTGTTGTTGTTAAAATCAGAAATATGAGGCATGAGGTAATTGAATTGGTTGCCCCAGAGGGGACCACACACCACTCCCTTTGCCCCAGATTCACCATGTTTCTTCATTTCTAGCTCTTTTCCCTCCGCTCCCAATTTCTGCCCATCACAGTCATTTAAGGTCCAGCTGAAAGGTCCAGCCTTTTTCCATGAATGCCTTGTGGCTTGTCCTCTTCTTGGATATAGCACACGCTCATGAGTGGATTCTTTTTTTTTTTTTTTGATGAAAGTTTCCTTTTTTATTTGCGTTTGTAACTCCTACAATTTCTGATCTAGTACCTCGCACATGGTAGGTACCTCACACATTCTTCTTAAAATTTATTGATTTAAAAAATATTTTTACTCATTCTAAGATATGAAATAAACTTGTATTACTTATAACTTATGTTCTTGCTCCAAAGTTGCAAACCTAGTGTGAGCAGAAAATGTATAATTCTTTTCAGCAGTCACAAGTATACCATGAATGGAGCATACCACACATGTGGTATGTGACACATACAGGCTTAGTTAGCAATGACACCCAAACAGTGATGCTTGGGATTCTAATTACGTTTGACCTTGACAGTAGTGTGTAAATACTCTGGAGATGTGCAAATTTGCTCATATTCTGAGTCTGTCCAGTCTGTTAAGTATTAATGCAATTTTACTGAAAAAAATGGTAGTTTAGTGTGATGAGCTTTCTGTAGATATATTTGCAACTTCGTAACATGAGTATGTGTTACAAAAAATTTTGAACCAAATAACCAAATATCTACTTGAGTGTAAAAACCACAAAGTATTAAAAATTGTCACAAATGGGTCCCCAAATTCCTCATTACAAATACAGAGTTGGCTTGCTTGGACATTGACTACAGCACTGTAAGTCAGCCTCAGCTTGTTCTAACACTTACTAGTACCAAGACACTAATTCAATCCGAACAGCTCCAAAATTAAACAAGAACCAAGACTGAGCAGTGGATAATCATAATAGCACATCTCAAGACACGATCTTATTTACTAGCCAGACAAGATGTAGGAGTTTTACTTTTCTAATTTCAATCCCCCAAATAATTTATTAGTGGTTCATAAAGAAAATAGAAAAATAGCTGAACTTGTTTTTTTTTTCAATAATCAAGTTTTTAAGTATGAAAACAACCTAACACCTGAGCATAAATGTTAACAGAAAATGTGTCAATAGGAATGAGTGAGAGTAAACAAATAATTATAAGTTTCATATCCCCATATTTTGAAAATGAGGAGGAATGACTCCTAAGGAAACACAGTGAAAATATTTCCTTGCAGATATCAGAGTTATCTCATGTGATTTCTGGTGCAGAATACGAATGAATTATTGAATTAGGGTTTTTTACATTATAAAACCTAATCTCTGTTAAATAGTAGGACATAGGATATGAAATATTTCTCATATTTAGTGATAACCTTTCGACTTAGAGCTAGGTTATGGGGAAATCATCACCACAAGATACGTGATCAAACATGACAATGCTGTTTTGGCTGAGCTTCTGAACGCTCAGATCAGGACCAATACCAAGCAAAATACATTAAGTAGATGACACTGGCCTTTGCAATTCTCTTTCCCCTCCTGCCTCAGCCTTGTGTTTTCTGCAGTTTCTTCCTCTCCTATAAACAGCTATGGTATATACTTTCTTCCCCCTCAGAAGGATGTCTTTGAAACAGATAGGGAGTGTGACACAACTCAGTGTTTTCCAATGGCTTTGCAAGGAGCTACATATTATTGCAAATTTCTCTAAAATAGTATTTCAGAGTCAAATAAATTTGAGATGTGCGGATTGAATAAACATGCTTATTTTTGCAGCGCTTCTCAAAATTTCTCATGCTATAATGTGCCCCGAGCACCTCCTCTAAGAGGACACTTTCCAAACCGGATTGATTATAGAAAACACTTTTCCAAAATCCCTATTAGCATCTCACTGTATGGGAAACACTGACGTAGGAGAAAGAGTAAATGCTGGAAAGTTCAGAGTTCCAACCTGGTTCTACTACCTACTTCAGAGACTTCTTTAAGATAACGTTTTCTCATGAGAAACACATGGCACATAGAAAACATTCAGAAAATAGTACCATGACTTAATTATGTAGTTGTTAACAGCAGTAGTAAGATAATGTAGGGAGACTGAGGGAGCAGAGCAGAGCACCCTTATTCCTAGAAAGCCGAGGCTGATAGGAAAGGAAAAGCAGTGGAAAGGGCATGGGGCAGCATAGGACTGAATGGAGTAAATGAAATGCCAGGCCGGGCAAGTCCCAGCAAGTGCATGGCAACTTCCTGCCTCTCCTTTGGCAGGAGAAAGGAAGTCTGCCTAATCCGGAGTGCTGCAGAAATGTGCAAGACTTGGGGGGAAAAGGAAGAAAGAGTTTTAGCTCAGGCCGTTACTTATGAAAGATAAAAATCTCTTAGAACACACCTGATTTAAAAATCATGGAATTCAGGGTCTTAGTCTGATGAAGGAATTGGAATCCAAGTATTCCTCCCCAGTCACGGTGAGGGGAAGGAGTGCCCCAAGATCAAGGAAAAGGAAATATGCATGGCTTACTTTTCATCTACATAATAGGGATGATAATGGTGCCATCATCATTTGTAAAAATGCAAGGGATATTAATGCATGTAAAGCCATTAAAATGGTGGCTGGCATCCAATAAATGTTAGCTGTTATTATTACCCTTCTTCCTAACATGTGCTTTCAAATACTAATTATGGTACTCCTAGAGCAAACCCAGAATTAAAGATTGTTTCACACATTCCTGCTATATACCAAATTCCACTGACTGTGGGGCCTGCCCAAATAGGCTGAGCTCTGTTTTTGTTACTTACCTGGTCTGTAGTTTTCTTTTTAGAGGCAATAAGATAGTTTGTAGGGACAAGAGGAACATAGGAAACCAACCCAAGGGCCTGTCACTTCAAAGTTAAGGAGACATATTTTAAGACAGTAGATAATTAAAGGTAGTGGATACTAAAGATAGTAGATAATTAAATTACCAAGCTCCTACCCCATTCCAATGGCCATTTGATGCATTTTATCATCTGAAGACAAGGGATCAAGGTAATCATTTCATCACTGAATTTCCATAAGGAACGTCAAACGATGAACGACACAGTTTTATCATTGAAACTTTGAGGGAAGTTCAACCACCACTTCAAGTTAAGAAATTTATTTTTCCCATACCAGTTAATAATAATAACTTTCATTTACTGCTCAATTTTTATACACCAGATTCCATGCTACCTATTTTACAAGTATTCTCTAATTTCACCTTCCAAACAACACTATGAGGTGAGGCACTTTCCCTTCTTATCCTCATTTTACAGATGAGGAAGCTGAATTTTGGGGAGATTAAGTAACCTGCCCAAGGCCACCCCATGAATAACAGTAGAGCTGGGTTCGTTCAGTTCCAAGGCTCCACAGTGCTCCCTATCCAAGAAATTTACTACTCATTGGCATTGCCTCAGCATTTTCTGAATGTTTAAAATTGTCTAAAATAAGAAATCATTAAAAATAAATTATTCATGCTGTTGACATCTCAGACAGTGCTAATACCATCACCCAAAACGTGAATGTGACAAGAGCTTTGTGTAAATGGGCTAGTTCTTCATTTTTCAAATGAGAGGCGTCTATATAATCCTTCCTGGAAATTGTGCGAAGGTACCGCTAGTCCCATGTTACTCTGTCAACTTCATCAACTATCTAAGTATGTTCATAATTGTTACGATTTCCTTATATCTCTGATTGTGATGCTAAAACTGTATGTGTTGGTAATTATTATGTTGATTTGTTTTTTATAACTCATGTATTGTTAGGTGCACTGCCAAATTTTTGCCAGCTCAGTCTTTTTGTTAATAATGGTTCTGTATAAAATGTCTTTCTTAGCTCACATGACTTCCTCCAATTTGCTTTCACTTAGCTTCCTTTAGATGTAACCATGTGACTGGGGAAATAGAGAAATAGGCAAGTATTGGAATATTTGCCTCCCAGTAAACAGTCCCATTTGACCCAAACCATAAGATCCGCTAAACCATAATCTATTCCATTAGTCTTGTTGATAAATAGTTTGTTTTTGTTTTTTAAGATTTTTATTTATTTATTTGACAGAGAGAGACACAGCGAGAGATGTAACACAAGCAGGGGGAGTGGGAGAGGGAGTATAGGCTCCCTACCGAGCAGGGAGCCCTATGTGGGGCTCAACGCAGAGCTCGATCCCAGGACCTGGGATCATGACCTGAGCCAAAGGCAGCTGCTTGATGACTGAGCCACCCAGGCGCCCCAATAAATAGTTTTTCTAAGTGTACCTTCTGTCTTCAAATAAATAGCACCTATATCTTTTGAACTCATTTCTCTTCCCTAAGGCATCACTAGTACCTAAAACAGCCCATATCCAAAGTGTGAACTAAAATACTACTTTTGAAGATACCCTCAGGATTAAAGCAATTCACTGTACCCACAACCTCAAAAGACTGAATTCCAGGAACATTGAAGACTTTCACAATATGACCTTCTACCCCTCAAAGCCTCCTCCATCACTTCCCATTCCACATGATATGTCCTGGTATACTGTTAGTCTGTTCAGATCAAGTTGCTTAGCAAGCTAAGTGCTTCATGTGTCCATGTCTTTACAGCAGCCAGAGGCTATCACTTCCTTTTTTTTTTTTTTTAATCTATTCAGTGGCTTCCCTTTGTCCGTGGAAGGCATTACAGTGCCCACAAGGGGTTTGTTCTTCTGCTGCTCTCCCCTCTTCCTGCTCTGTTGTTGCTCAGCCCTGGATCTCTCCCCACTTTCCCCTCAGCTTAATCTGTTTTAGCCACACTGACCGTCTGCTCTTCAGCCTTCGGGCCTATCCTAGTAAGCTCAGGCCACCATAAAAAAGTACTACAGACTGGGTGGCTTGATTTATAGAAATACCTTTTCTCACAGTTCTGGAGGCTCAAAGTCCAAGATCAAGGTGCTGTCAGGGTTAGTCCCTGGTGAAAACTCTCTACTTGACTTACGGGTGGCTGTCTTCTCACTCTTTCCTCACATGGCTTTTCCTCTCTGTACACACACTCTTAGTGTCTCTTCTTCTTCTTACAAGGACACCAGTCCTTTTGGGATAGGACCACACCGTTATGACCTCATTTAACCATAATTACCTCCTTGTAAGTCCTGTCTCCAAATACAGTCACACTGGGGTTAGGTCTTCAGTGCATGGATTTGAGAGGATGTAATTCAGCCCCACACCAGGCAGGGTTTTCACATGTGTTGTTACTTCTTTCCCCAGATACCCTCATGATTCAATTCTCAACTTCATCAGTTCTTGATGAACTCTCAGGGAGGCCTTTCCTACTCTACTAAAAGTTACAGACTTTTCCCTATTCCCAGCACTCACTACCCCTTTCCTAATTTTCTCTCTGGTGTTCAATGATACTATCACCCTTCAATCTATTTTGTATTTTACTTATTTATTTCTGTCTCCCCCAACTCCACTAGATCATAAACTACATGATGGGATTTAGCTAAATTTTGTTCTTTGTTGAACCTGTAGCACCTAGAACAGTGCCTGGCACACAGTGGTTTCTGAATAATTAGTTGTTAGAGTGAAATTGGTTTGAATTGTGCATGTTTCTTTTCCATGAAACTTCCTTCTTCTCCAAGTTTACTCCTACTCATCCTGAAAAGCTCAAGCCCCACATTCCCTGGCCTCTTATAAGAGTAACACTTTAGGTATATTCAGTTTCTACACTTACTAATGTGTTAAAAGATTACATTCCCATAAGTTACCATTTGTGAGTACCTACTCTATGCTAGGCACCGAACTCTAAATGCATCCTCTCATTTAGTGCTTCAACTTTAAAAGAGAAGTATGTTCTGAATGTGCAGAGAAAAAGCCAAGACAAGACAAAGAAAAGTGAGATAACTCATCAAGTTTAGAACCTAGGCCTCTCTCTATAACTCAAATCCATTTTCTTAAGACTATAGGCCACTACCCACCACAGTCACAAATGCTGCTCTGGCCTAGCTCAAGGGTCATCTCCTGTGGGCAGCTTTTCACGAACAACTCATTTTCAGGAAGAAAGAAAAGTAGCCAGCAAATATTCACTGAATTCCTGTTATATGTTGAGGCCTGTGTGCATGGATTGATAATATCTTGTCTTTGGGGAGCTTACAGTCTCGTTATAAATGTGCTATAAATGGAACATTTTGACAGCTCAGTTATTCTGCAAACCTAGGGATGCATTCTCAAAACGGATTATGAGTACAAATGAAGTCTGTATGTATTTGCTTTTCTTATCAAGAGTGGGAAAACATTTGTTAAAAATAGTTAAATGGCTAAGGAATGGCCCATGAACTCTCCAATCATAGAAATTTCTTCTAGTTCTGTTTTAGGACTCCATTATGGTCTTCTGTTCTACAGTGTATTGATATCAGCAGGCAATTACTTATATGGTGTGAGTTGAGAGGTATCTGGATGGTCTTATCTATACAACCAAAATATTTCTTTTACATGGAGGCTACATTGGAGTTCATCTTAAGTGTTGTTTTTCACTATTCCCCTTTAAAAAATAATTTCCTAAGACTAGTAATCCATTATGTCCTTAACAATCTTACGTGAAATTAATATATTTCATGATGCTCCTCCTTGATAAGAGCAAGGGCATCATATTTCACCTTGGAGGCCTGGAGAGAGCAGAGGAAGATGTAAGAAGTACTGAAAGAAATAAAAGGAAATATTAGATTAAGAAAAGCCAAGTACAAATTTCACTTGTTTCCTATTTTTGCCTCCCCTTGATTCCACCTGAAGTCATTTGTGCCTGGGTTGCTCTCTTTTTCTAGGAGGTACAATGATCCCCTCTGCCTTTCTTTTTTTTTTTTTTTTTTTAAGATTTTATTTATTTATTTGACAGAGAGAAATCACAACAAGGCAGAGAGAGAGAGGGAAGCAGGCTTCCTGCTGAGCAGAGAGCCTGATGCAGGACTCGATCCCAGGACCCTGAGATCATGACCTGAGCCGAAGGCAGCGGCTTAACCCACTGAGCCACTCAGGCGCCCCCCCACCTCTGCTTTTCTGAAAGGTTTTTCAACTCAAGCTGAACAATGCTGCCTCTTTGATGAGACCTGTGTATCCTGAGGCTGCGATCTTTTGTTTTTCCTCTAAGGCAGGTCTCTAAAGATATTTTTTTAAACACCAAAGTGTCCCCTAGTTTACCAGAAAATAGGAAATCACAAACTTTGAGGCATTCACTAAACCAGTCAGCGCAGAGAGGAATAATCTCCACTTGGTGCCCCAAAATACAAATAGTGTAGATTTTGGTTTTCAGAATGACAAAGATTGGAGGAAATTTACACAGAGAGCCTTGAAAGTTAACTGGAGATCTCTCTGGAGATCCTCTAATAAGAGGCAAAAATGATGGCTCACCTTGTTGAGTTTTGCTCCATGCCAGGTACTATTCTAAGAGCTTTACATGTATATGAGTTTTATCGATCAGTGTAAAGCTTGGATTGTGAACAAAGTGCAGCTTTTGTTTTTCATCATCCCATTTAACTTTATTCACTGGAGTAATTGATCCCTGTCTTCAGATGGTGATTTGGCTTTAAAATTTCAACTCTCAACCAGCTTCAGGTCAGAATGCAATAGAAAGCCAGCTTCAACCTCTTACCATTACCCTCTTCCCACACTCTGGTTGCTCTTTGTTTCCCTCCAAGTAGAAGATGAAAAGGCAAAAAGATTATATATTTTTTCGTTTGTTTGTTTTTTATTTTTTTATTAACATATAATGTATTGTTAGCTCCAGGGGTACAGGTCTGTGAATCGCCAGGTTTACACATTTCATAGCACATACCTTCCCCAATGTCCATAACCCCACCACCCTCTCCCTACCCCCTCCCCTCCCGGCAACCCTCAGTTTGTTTTATGAGATTAAGAGTCTTTTACATTTTATCTCCCTCCCAATCCCATCCTGTTTCATTTATTCTTTTCCTACCCCCCAAGCCCCCCATGTTGCCTCTCAACTTCCTCATGTCAGGGAGATCATATGATAATTATCTCTCTGTGGTTGACTTATTTCACTAAGCATAATACCCTCTAGTTCCATCCACATTGTCACAAATGGCAAGGTTTCATTTCTTTTGATGGCTGCATAGTATTCCATTGTGTGTACACACACACACCCCACATCTTCTTTATCCATTCATCTGTTGATGGACATCTAGGTTCTTTCCATAGTTTGGTTATTGTGAACATTGAAGGCAGAAAGATTATAGAGCAGGACAGTCCATACTTGGCTATTGTATTTGCCTTCTCTGGATCTGGCCGATGGGCAGAGCTGACACTGTCTTTCCTAGATAGGCTCTTCAGAACTCTTGCAGGACTCTGCCTCCCTTCAGGTTCCTTCCCCTGCTGGTTCTCTCCCTGCCTATTTCCTCCTTGGCCTCCAGTGTCTGGTAGTTTGCCATCTCTCGTTCCTCTGCAGTTCCTTCATCCCCATCCCTGGAGGACCCCGTGCCCACTCCTGGTCCAGAAGACTTGACCATGAGGCCCTTCTGCCAACACTTGGTTATACCTGCCTGTCTCAATAATTATTCCCATTATCTCTGCCACAGAAATTGAGAGGTTGTTCCTTTTTGGCCCTCTACACTCTCATGGTTGAGGCCCCACTATGGCCCACCATTCATCCACATAGCTTTCAAATACCAATTCTCCATGTCTCTCATCTTCATAAAACATATTTCAAAGGTCCTAGTGGGGGCCTTTAAAATCCCTTCATTAGGCCTGGCCTTGGAAAGTGGTAGCTTTCTATTCTAATATCACAGTACATGGGTATTAATTCATTTGGTCCCCAGAACAATTCTATGAAGAAAGAATCCCCCTTCATTGTACAGAAGAGTAAACTGAGTTGCTGTGGCATTTCTAAAATCATCCAAGGTTTACCCAGCTATTAAAGGATGGAGCCAGGATTCAGATTCAGACACTCTGATTAGAGAGTGATGCTCTCAAGCAATAGATTATAAACTATTTTCTACAGGTTCAAAACATGGAAAATTAATTAACACTAAAGTCGAGTTGCACTTGACTAAGGAAATAAAAATTAGAAAATTACTGTCTTGTAAATTACTGTTAGACTTTTACTGACCTTACCGAATGGTGGGACTTTATGCAACAAAAATTTGAAATGTAATCAATAAACACATTAATTCCATTTGTGTATAAATATGCTGTAGTGTCTCTCAACCTAAAAAAAATCCAATGTCTGATCACTTCAAAATCTTTTCTAGTTACCAGCCCTGGTTTCTAAATTTTTTTTTAAGATTTTATTTATTTATTTGACAGACAGAGATCACAAGTAGTCAGAGAGGCAGGCAGAGAAAGAGGAAGGGAAGCAGGCTCCCCGCTGAGCAGAGAGCCTGATGTGGGGCTTGATCCCAGGACCCTGGGATCATGACCTGAGCTGAAGGCAGAGGCTTTAACCCACTGAGCCGCCCAGGCGCCCCCCAGCCCTGGTTTCTGATCACATTTTTAGTAAAGCACCTCAAAAGACTTTCCTGTAATTGTGTACAATTCTGTGCTTTTTTTTTCTTTAGAATTTATTTTAAAGTAAGCTCTATAGTCAACGTAGACCTTGAACTCACAGCCCTGAGATCAAGAGTCACCTGCTCTACCAACTGAGCCAGCCAGGCACCCACTGTACACTCCTATTCTTGTTCATTCTTACATGTATTCCAAACAGTTTCCTAGCTCCTAATCTACCTAATCTACTAAAAGAAGTTACCCTTGACTTGATCTTTTCTTAGCCCTCACTGAGCCAATTAGCAAGTTTTTTGTAGTTGATTCATGCCCTCCTCTTGCAATACTTCCTTCTCTTATCCCCCAGTGCACTAGACTCTGGATTTGCTTCCCACTTCCATGTCTCCTCTACAATGTTCTCTGGTTTTTCATCTTCCCTTCTTTGATGCTTTAGTCCCATAATGTTTGGCTCAAAAATCCAACTTCTCTATTTGTTCCCTAGATGACCTTGTACTATCTTTAAATATAATCTATATCCTAATTACTCTCAAGTTCATAGGTCTGGCTTGGATCAATCCCTGAACCAAACTGCAGTGTCCTATACCCAACTGACTTCTAGACATCTGCATTTAGGTATCTAATAAGCAAACACAGACCTAACATAACCCAAACCTATAGATTTACACAACTCCCAGAACCACCTCTTTCCACAGTCCTCCCCATATTAATAAATGAGCATCTCCATTCTTCCAGTTTCTCAACCTCCAAGATTGGACTTGTTTGTGACCCCTCTCATTCCCTCACATGCCATGTATTACACCGCAAGCTCTATAATCCCTACCATGAAAACCATCGCAAACGGACCCTTTCTCACCAGCTTCAGCACCACCCCGGTCCAGACACTCTTCTTGCTTGTCAGTATTAGTGTGATATTTTCCTACTGGCTTCCCCGCTTCTGTGCTGGTATCCCAAGCTATTTTTTACACAGAAGTCAGAGGGGTAGTTTTAAGTCAAGCCATGTCAGCCTCTGCACAAAACCCTTCTTGTGTAACTGAGAGGAAAGTTCCAAATCCATGCATGAGCCTTCTGCATGGTGTGGTTCCCTACTCCTCCTACAACCTTACCTACTTTTCAACCACATCCTCCCAACAACCAACATACTGCACTAGCTACACTGGCTTCCACATTGTTCCTTGAGCTTACAACCCTGCTTTTAACTTAAGACTTTTGTACTTGCGGTTTTCTCTTCCAGCTGCACTCTATCCATGGACGACACAGTGAACTCCATCGCTTCTTTTATGTCTTTGCTTACATGTCATTTCAAAAGAAATGCATTCCCTTACTACTGTTATGATCTATAATCTTATTCTGCTCTCTCTTCCTTCATCATACTTATTTCTACTTCATAAATTAGGTGTCTATTCATTTATATATTATGATGATATAAATTCTTTAAGAACAGAAGCTTTTTTTTTTATTGCTGTTTTTCTCATCACCACCTGAGAACCCAGACCAGTGTGTGACCCAATACTAGGTGCTCAATACACATTTATTGATTTTAGGGGACATACGTATGCCCCGTGAATACAAACAGTAGAATAGATTGCTTGGGTGTCTCAGTTGAGTAAGTGCCTGCCTTCGGCTCAGGTCAAGATCTCAGGGTCTTGGGATCAAGCCCCCATTGGGCTCCTTGCTTTGCGTGGAGCCTGCTTTTCCTTCTCCCTCTGCCTGCAGCTCCCCCTGTGTGTGCTCTGTCAAGTAAATAAAAAAAAAAACAGTAGAATAAAACATCTTTGAAGTAGCTAAAAAGGAGGAGTCCTGGGGCGCCTGGATGGCTCAGCAGGTTAAAGCCTCTGCCTTCAGCTCAGGTCATGATCCCAGGATCCTGGGATCGAGCCCCGCATCAGGCTCTCTGCTTAACTGGGAGCCTGCTTCCTTCTCTCTCTGCCTGCCTCTCTGCCTACTTGTAATCTCTGTCAAATAAATAAATCTTTAAAAAAATAATAAAAATTAAAAAAATATAAAAGGGAGGAGTCCTGGTCTTTTATTTTTAAATGAGAAAGCCAGGAATATACTACCAATTTATTAATAAAACAAAAATTATTCAGATTACCTGAGTTCACAAGCCACAGTTAAAAATTAACATACTAGACATTTTATTATAATGAGCATTATTCTCCTAAGCAGCTTTTCCTGGTTTTGAGAATGTTTTTACTCAGGAGACAAAACAAGGAAATGAACCTGGGTTTAACTAATATTTGTATAATTGCATGCATAATTGTAAAATTATTAGATAATCTTATTGTAAATAAGCTTCTTAACAAACATTATTAATTCCATTTGAATACTGATTCATTTTAACAAGGTGGTTGAACTTTTTCTTTCTAGATTGGTTTTGTTCTCTAATTTACATCTTATTGAGTGTGTCTGTTTTTTTCTTCATTGCTAGATTAGTGTTTACTGGATCGTATTTCCATTTCTCTTTCTCCCAATGTTGCATTCAAGAACAGTATTTAGGAGCACACAGTAATGCCTTCTTAAAATAATCTTACTTTATAAATGTAATACCTTGACAGAACTTGGGAGTTTGCGAATGAGGCAAGCTAAAATGTTTTTGCTCTATAAAATGTATTTGATTCTCCTTCTCTTCTAAATTCCATGTATCTCCTTTCAATATCTGCTTTCCAGGATGCTTTGCAAGATTGATGGAGACATTAAATCCAAAAACTAAAAGAGAAAAAAATGTAAATGTGAATTTTCAGTTGACTTTAGAGGAGATATATTGCTTAATAGAAACACACAGGAAACAATGCTAGTGGGCAGTAAATCCCAGATTAATTACATATATTCAATATGCTATGGAGACAATGCGTGTAACTGAACTTTTTAATAAAGCACTATAGTTTTATGATTTTTAGCACTAGCCAGTAAATTTACAAGCATCAGTTTTGCAATACGTGATTTTGCCCCTATTACCAGAAGCGAAATTACTGTGCTCTATTACCAACCTATTAGATCTCTGTTCCCACATCTTTTATTTATTGATTTCTTAAAAATCTGTGCTTTATATCTTGTGGTACAATCAGCAATACACTTCAATTGTTGGAAGATTTGAAACTGCTAAGTAACAAATCTGTGAATGCACAATGATATTCTAAATGATCCAAGAAATGTCATTTTAAGTGGTTAAATCAATATGAATTTTGGTTCATTAGCAGAATACACAATGGCTATTTCTAGCATCTTCTCAGTCTCTCTGTTTAGCCAGTTTGTATTGTAATGCCTGGCCTGAAGCAATTCTATTTTTAGTTCTAATGGAACAGTCTTAAATTGCTTATTTTCTGTTTACTAAAGTCATCCTGTTTGTTACCATGGAAACTATGACAAGTCTTCTAGCTAACTATTTTATTAAATGAATCAAAGATATAGCTGAAGACTGTGAAGGTGCAGCATGTCATTCTTAAGACATATTTTTCAACATCTGTAAAACCATGGCCATATTTATAGAAAATACGAGATTAATTATAAATAAGGTCTTCTACATTTCAAATCTGGCAGGCTATTGACATTTAAAAATCTGTATCATAACTAGCACATAGACATCCCCAATTTACCAAGAGTCCATGCTCTAAAAGCGTTTTTGTAAGTCAGTTCCTTAGAAATTAGAACATGTTCACTCATACAAACAATTTCGTAAATAGTAAGTAGATCTCTAGGCCCGCCCTCAAAAGCTCTTCCACCTGTGATGTCTCGGTCTATAGCAATATTAGCAATAGTCTTTGTTCTCAGCTCTGGAAGTAGGAGCCATGTTTTAGGGATGAGAAAAGAGCAAAGAATTTTCTCACACTTACTTTGTTTTTAATAGTTATAGCATGCATAGGACACCATTTTGGAATACTAGTATCCACTGGTCTTAGGGATGTTGGGCTTCCAACTACATTCTTCTGTTATTTGACAATGCCCCTGGCCTCAGGCTCCTAGTCTCTCTCTTTCTCACAGCTTCCCCTGTACCCAGGTCCAGCTTGCTCCCAACCTGCTCCTCTCTCTGCACTGAACCACCATTTTTCTCAAGATTCACAATGATTCCAGCTAGTCAAAAAAAGTCAAAAAATTCTCTATTGTCTGACTACTTGAGAACTTTTCCTGAAGTTTTGCATTTTAAAAATAAAATACTTTTGAACCCAAACAAATCCCTAACCTGAGGTTTCCATTACCATGACTAAAAAAAAAGAAATATCCAGAGGGTAAAGATGTAAGCTGCTTTAAGGAAATACTTAGTTCTAGAAATCAGGTTCAAGAAGTCAGTCAGAAGTCAATTGATTTAAAAGAAATCAACATCTTGACAGAATTCTCTAAATCTTGGATCTTGAATTTTCTGTTAGATGATGGATGACAGTAGTTAATTGTAAACTGAGTCATCCTTTTGTTCTTATTTCCAGAAAAGTCTAATAAAATATATCTTATTAGCCCCACAATTTTGCTTTAAAAAGAATATCATCTTTTTGGTTAAGGAATTAAATTAACACAGTAATATATACAAAATATTGTTCTTATTTTCTAACAGATTACATACCAAATAAAATCATTATAATTTGGGCACTGTGAATTTTGCAGATAAAAAGAAAAGAAGTATTGGAATATATACAGAGTCAATAACTTACTATTTTCTATCCAGGAAATTAAAAGAAAAAAAAAAAAGAAATAACTTAGCACTAAAATCAAGATGACACAAATGAGTTATCTTTCCGTTCATATAGCTATATTTTATACAAATTCAGAATTAACCAAAATATATATAAGAAGCCTGAATTTTTCTACAAAGTTAAAGAATATGCTTTTTCCCCTATACTATTACATGGTAGGTGTGGAGACAAATGAGATTTAATGTTCTGTTTTTCCATAAGGAAGTACCCAAATTTACCTTTGAGGTCTTTATGGCAACATTTGTACATTTTTATGTAAATAAACATACAATGAAATAGAAAATAAAAGTCAAATTATTTTTCTTAAATTTTAATAGTCATTTATAATAGAAAATTCTAAAGGTTTATTATAATTTTAATATTACTAACACTTCAAAATGAAAGCATGTTTTTGACCTAACATTCATTTTTCATCTCCTTAGGGTCCACTTTCATTTGTAACACTCACATAATTCCAGTGAAAAACCAAGAGGGCGTGGCTATGATGTTCATCATTAATTTTGAATATGTGACAGATGAAGAAAACGCTGCCTCCCCAGAGAGGGTAAACCCAATATTACCAGTCAAAACTGTAAACCGTAAGTAAAAGACAGCATGTACATAATGCTGTTGATATTCTGCTACTGATATTACTGCTACTAGTGATTTTAATACATTCTTCATTTGAGTGTGTTTTCAAAATACATTTCCATTATAAGTAAAATAATTTTGTAATTTAAAAAAGCCATAGCTGCCATTACCCTCTGGTGCCTTACAGAATTGATCAGTTGCTTTTACAGCCATTTGACTTGGTTATACTGTTGTTAATCCAGTCCCCTACAGGGACCTAGAGGTTGTTTCCAAATTTTGGGCATTACAAACAATGCCAGAATGAATTGAGTACCTGTATGTATATTTTGGGAAAATTATTTTCAGGGGAAGAGTTGATAAGTGGGATTTCTGGGTCAAAATGCATATGCAATTTTTTAAAATACTACTAAACTCCCCTCCATACGGTTTGAACCATTTTACACTACCATCAACAATGTAATAGATCTTTCTGCCAAAGCCATGTTAACAGAATGAGTCAGTCTTCTCCATAATTGTCATTATGATAGGTGAGAAGTAGTACCTCAGTTAGTTCTAGTTTACATTTCTTTTATTATGAATGAGGTTCAGATATTTAAGCATTAGGACATTTCTTTTTCTGTCAACTGTCCATTTCTTACATACATTTTTTTTTTGTCTTTTTTTTTCAAGTGGTAAAATCAGTGGCACATCTCTTCCCAGCAAATATTTTTTGGTCTTTTTCCTGATTTTTGTCATGCAAAGGTTTTGTTGTTGTTTGTTTACAGTGCAGCTAAATTTATCAATCATTTCCTTCGTTGATTCTGAATTTTTTAATCACTATTAGAAAAACTTTTACCATTCCAAGGTTGTAAAAATTATTTTCTTAGAACTTGTATAGCTTTAGAATCTCTGTTACATTTTAAGTTTAGCTTGGTTTATATTCATACACACACACACACATACACACACACACACACCCCTTGGTTTAGCAAGGTATATGTTTAATTTATCATTTTATCAACAACTCTCCAGTTGTTCTAACATCATTTATTATAAAGTCTATCTTTTCATCAATAACTTGAGATGCTACCATTATCACATACTAAGCTTCCTTATGTGCTTGAGTGTATTTCTGGACTTCCGATTCTGTTTCATTAGCTTATTTATCATTCAGAATCACACTGTTTTAAATATACAATGAATCTCTGATATGACATGCTCCCTTTGACACTAATTTTCAAGGGTTTGACGTTTTTTCTTGCTATAACGTCCTATATGAACTTTAGAAACGACTTGTTCGATAAGGAAAAAAATTTTGCTAGATTTGCATAAAGTTTATAAATTAATTTGAGGAATATTAACATCTTTATGATGTTGAGTCATTCTACACAAGAATATTATATGTATTTTCATTTTTAAATCTAGTTTTTGTCTTTCAGGAGTGTTCACAATGTTTTCTTACTCTTTAGTTTGCTACTTGGCATTTAACTTTTTGTTATTGTTGAGATTATAAATAGGATCTTCTCTTTCATTATATCCAGATCATTTTTAAGGCTAGTGATTTTTTTCTGAGTATGTTAATTTTATATCCCACTATCTGTGAGTTTTCTTAGTTTCCAGTGGTTTATACATTGACTCTCATGAATTTTTCAAGTGTCTTATTATCTCAAATAGAGATTATTTTACATATTCCTTTCCAATTCTTATACCTCTAATAGTTTTCTCTTGTTCTTTTGTGCTAGCTATTACCTCCAACATATTATTAAAAAGAAATTGATGGTAAACAGCATGCCTTGTTCCTGGTTTTTGTGTGAATGGCAAGTGTTTTTCATTAATTCAAATGATAGCATTTGGGTTGAGTTGTATGTGTTTTATACTTTTAAAGCTTTCTATTAACTTATATTTATTAAGAATGGGGCATCTGTGGAAATGGGTATGCTATTCTATTTATTTTTATGATATATTTTACTAATGGTCTTACTAACATCTCTGAAAGGAGTCACATATGGTCATGATGTATTTCATTTTCTATTACGCTGTTGGACTCTCTTTATCTAAAATTAATGTAGGATTTTTTACATCAGTATTCATTAGGGAGACTGATCTGCAATTTGTGTGTGTGTGTTTATATGTGTAATTTCATCAGGTATTGGTATCAATGTTATAATTCCTTCAGAGAATAATTTGGAAATTCTTTTCTATTTTTCATGCTAAAGAACTATCAAATAGTTTGGGGATTATCTGAACTTTAAAAGTTAAGAACGATTCCCCTGTGAAATCATCCAAGTCTGATATTTATTTGTGGAGTAGCTTTTTGACAAATTTCTTTCTTTTTTCTGCAGAGATTGGGCTATTCAAGTTGCCCCTTGTCTCTCTCAACTAGTACCAGTTTTGCTAAGTGTTATTTCTCAGACTTTTATTAGATTTTAAAAATTTATTTTAATAGTATTCTGCAAAGTAGTCTTTTATGATTTTTAAAAGATTTTCCCAGTTCTATTTCCTTGTTATATATTTAAACGACTTTTTAGTCATTCTTTGTTTTAGTTGTATTTTTTAATATATTCCAGAGTTAGGTTTTCCTTTGTTTCTTATAAGAAAAAATAGTACTTTTCTTTTAATTTATAATTAAAATAGGTAATTATACTTACTGATATAACTACTATGTTTTTTCTTAGTACTAACATATTCTATGTTGAATATACTCTCTTAAAGCATGTCATTATGTTACGTTCTCTTTGTTTTTTTATAAACATTAACTGTGTGGTTTTGGGTTTGTTTTATCCTGTTATTGTTTTTGTTTGGTGTTTGAAAATATTTATATTTTTTTCTAGTAGCTGTCTTTATAGAAAATTTTATATAATGTCCTTAATCTCTCGTTTTCCTCAGTGTATTTTGATTTAGTACGAGCAAGAATAAAATTAGCCTGTAATATCAGGGAGATCATATGATAGTTGTCTTTCTCCGATTGACTTATTTCACTAAGCATGATATGCTCTAGTTCCATCCACGTCGTGGCAAATGGCAAGATTTCATTTCTTTTGATGGCTGCATAGTATTCCATTCTGTATATATACCACATCTTCTTTATCCATTCATCTGTTGATGGACATCTAGGTTCTTTCCATAGTCTGGCTATTGTAGACATTGCTGCTATAAACATTCGGGTACATGTGCCCCTTCGGATCACTATGTTTGTATCTTTAGGGTAAATACCCAGTAGTGCAATTGCTGGGTCATAGGGTAGTTCTATTTTCAACATTTTGAGGAACCTCCATGCTGTTTTCCAGAGTGGTTGCATGGAGAAGCAACATGGGGGGGTAGGGGGATAGGAGAAGAATAAATGAAACAAGATGGGATGGGGAGGGAGATAAACCATAAATGACTCTTAATCTCACAAAACAAACTGGGGGTTGCTGGGGGGAGGTGGGATTGGGAGAGGGGGAGCGGGCTATGGACATTGGGGAGGGGAGGCGAACCATAAGAGACTATGGACTCTGAAAAACAACCTGAGGGTTTTGAAGGGTCAGGGGTGGGAGGTTGGGGGAACAGGTGGTGGGTAATGGGGAGGGCACGTTTTGCATGGAGCACTGGGTGTTGTGCAAAAAGAATGAATACTGTTACACTGAAAAAATAAATAAAATGGAAAAAAACACACACACACACACACACACAAAAGAATTCAATCCAAAGTAAGGCAAAAAAAAAAAAAAAATTAGCCTGTAATTCTTTTCCTCCCCTTTCCACCATGCAATTTTAGTTAATAATATCTGCTCTAGTTCTTATCTTTGCACTCCTAAGAATGGTTTTCTGCCATTCAGTTGGTCAATTTAAGTTATATTATTTCATTCCTAATTTTTATCAATGAGGTCCTTGATGAGCTTATTCTGTATTTCGTTCTCCTTCTCCTTTGTTGTTGTTGTTACAGTATTTCTAGTTTGTCAGAGACTTTTGTTTTGGTATTAAATTTCTAGTGAAATATATTCAATCCTCAGCACGAGTCTTTACCCCCCACCCCAAAGAAGTAATGTTTTCTAAGGCTGCTAACTGAGGTCTTGTGCACTTTTCAAGTCACTTTTTATAGTCTCTTTATTACCCAGTGCTCTGACCATTCAGTTCACATATCTGCTCTCAACATTTCTTATATAGTGTATATATAACACTTTTCTCTTTTCCTCTGTGGGTAAACCATATTTGATAATTTTCCATCACTCTAAGGAGACCTTTGTATTCCCCCTTTCTTCACCAAGTTTCTGTGTAACTCTAGTGTAGTGTGCTTTCCTGAACCAATTCTGCTGGTCTTCGGAATTTATTTCCCTGCCTATATGGAAATTAAATTGTGTAATGTCTCTGTCTCTAATTACTCTTTAGGCATAGTTTATGGATATTTTTACTTGTCTCATATATTGATCTCTGTGGTTTTTGGAAGATCCATGAGGAAATTGGAATTTAGGTATCTGTTATTGTCTGTGGGTAGCTGGAAACCTTGTCACAATACCTTAATATTTGGAAAAAAGAAATTGTTATCCTGTATATAAATTCAGATAGCAAAGTACATCATTAAATCTAAGTTGAATACTAAATCAAATGCATAGCAGCTGAGAATTTTTCATAGAATCGGTTACTTCCTTAGGTATGTCCAAATGACAGTACAATATTCTGTTAAGCCAATATTGGGAGAACTATATCAATGCAACATGATTCTAATACACTAAATATCTTGCTCTGGACAATATCTCACTCGGGGAAAACTCACCAATATGTCAGTCTCCCAAGTGACATATTTAAAAACAAAATTGAAGTACTTTAAAAGAATTATTGTAATACCAAACTCTTGTTCCTTTAAGTTGATGACTATTTTTATTTCTTTATATTTCCCACTAACCAGTTAAATCATTATTGAATGATTCCTGGGAGTGTACTTTAGGTAATGTCAGCCTGTATCTTGGTCATGAACATCAGTAAGATCTTTTGTTTTGGGGGATGCCTGATTTTATTTCTTCATTGTCTTCACAAATTCTTCATTTTCCCATAAAACAGTTATTTTGCATGGTACAGCAATTGAATAGAACTGAAAAAAGGAGTTGTGCAACAGCAGCATAGCAAAAAAAAGGGGGGGGGGCAATTTTTAAAAAATCAAAGTATTCATTTCAAACTGAAATACAAATGGGAAACTGAAACTTTGATTCCTTGAATGGAAGATAATCTATACAGTAGCTTCACAGGATGTAACACATAACCTATGCAATTTTACACTGTGATTAAAATAGCATCTCATGTGTAAGCCATAGCAAATTCAGTAGGATTGCTTTTTATTTTGTGATTATGAGTGGTTTCCCTACACTGCAGCTGTCACTCCTATACAGAGTCATTGGGGAAAGTATAAATATGCAGATAAAATCGTTTCCAGAACATTACAAAGGACCATTGTTTACAACCAGTATATTAGATTTGATTATACCCTTCTGTCATTTCATGCTCTGGAATTTCCTTGACTTGATGTCAATTTTTGAAGCGTTGATTGTTAAATTGATCAGAAAAGTTAGAGAGACAAATTACACTTGGTAGCTTCTGATACTATCCAAATTCTGCTTTGTATTATTTCTGATTGTGGGAAAAATCCTGATTTTTTTTCCCTTAAAGTACAATTTTACTCCCTGTGTAAAATAATGGTATTAGCTATTTCAAACATTGGTGTTCCAGTGGTGACCATCAAACCAAACAAAAAAAGAAATAAAAGTAAATCAAATCTAGTACACTTTTTTAAAAGGCCTAATTTCTTATCTAAATAAGAAATATGTAAGTGTGTCAGGGTGGGTGTGTGTGCAAGACCCCAAGAGTCAGGATTTAAGTGAGAGTAATGGAGAAAAGTCTATTGTTTGTTTGAGAAGATGTGGGTTTCTGTAAATGTAACTGCCTCTCCTGGAGTGAAGACAAAATAAAGAGAAAAATGTGAAGTGACAACACAAGAAATACAGACAAGAAGAAAGTGAAATATTAAATTGAGAAATAATAGAAAAGAAACTAAATGCACAGTACAGATGTATCACAAAAAGGAACTATGATAAATTGGACTGAGAAAATTCTAGAGATTTGTTTTGCATCAAATAAAGTGGTGAATCCTTTCTCAATACAAATATCTAATTTCTGGGTCAGGAACCTTACACAACTAAAGTGAGCAGCTTTCTCTGGGAAAAACTGATTTCTCACAAACTTATTCTCTGTTGAAGATATAGAACAAGCCACAAATAGGTGTCTTATGTCCCCTGCCATGAAGCAAGTACAGAAGAGAGTATTATATTGATAAATCTATCAAATTGATAAATACTGCATAATTGAGTCAATTAATTGCTACATAAAAATATAAATGCCAAATAAAATATATAATTAAGCCTTTTCTCATTGATGGTTTCTTTAAAAACCCTAATGTCTGAAGAATGGAAACAATATCCAATGAAAGAGAAAATTGCACTTTTCCTACCAACTAAAGGGACCGCATCTAAAAGAACTAATGGAATATGGGGGAAGTGCAGGGTTTTTTTCTATTCTTGTATCTGTTGCTATGAAATATTTGCACAATGTGGAAGATAACCAAATTATGTGTTTTTGCTAATCAAGTTTAAGAGACTTTCACTTTATTATTTTAAGTAAAATATATTTAAGCTTCATATTAAATTATTTATAAGTATATTTGAATTTTATATATCTTCTATTTTATGGTAGAGGTCTAGGATCACCAGTCTGACCCTTTCATGCACACACACACACACACACACACACATTTTGTTTGTTAAAAAATTTTCATGGGAGGGGCACCGGGGTGGCTCAGTGGGTTAAGCCTCTGCCTTCGGCTCAGGTCATGATCCCGGGGTCCTGGGATAGAGCCCCTCATTGAGCCCCACATCAGGCTCTCTGCTCAGCAGGGAACCTGCTTCCTCCTCTCTCTCTGCCTGCCTCTCTGCCTACTTGTGATCTCTCTCTCTGTCAAATAAATAAATAAAATCTTTAAAAAAAATGTCATGAGATTTATGGGGAACCTCAATTAAACAAAAATTTCTTGGTATAACAATATACATCCAAACAGAAAACGAATGCATTACATGTTTTTATCTTATTTTAAAATGGAAGAGTTAGTTTGAGTCACTATAAAAGTTGATCTTAAGCTCATATCCCCACGTAAACTTTAACTAATAACATTTTCACTCTCCTTATATTAGTTTAAGATAGTTTTTGTTTAAATTTAAGTCTAGTTAATTTACTCTTGCCATCACTGTCAAAAATCTATGAAATAGTCTCATTCTACCAAACTTGAAATATTTCTCACAAGAAAACAGACCCACATTGTTTCTTTTATTTATAGAAAAACTATGAACTTTATTAATTTATAAATGATTATACTACAAGTCACAATGAGTACTGTTGGTATAAGTTAATTAATGTTTACATAAAACTATATAGGTAAATTTTAAATGAAACTAAATGTAAAAATATAATAAAGTTAAATTTTTATAGTCTCTTGTCCTTACAGTTCTTTTCAAAAGTGAACATTTTAATCTAATTTAATCTTATTAAGGTATGACAAAGGAGATTCCATTATCTTTGAAATGATTAGAATTGTTGTCTCCAAATCAAAGGAGAATTTCTACTTTTATGCTTATTCAAATAAAAGTTTGAATTACTCTAAAAGCTTTGACTGAAGCTAAGTCTATACATGCAAACTACAGCTGGTAATTTAGGCAATTATCTAACTAATTTAAACCACTAAAAATATATTCATATGCTTTGAACCCAACTATTCTGAATAATTGACACATTAAAATACATATTTGCCTGAATAGCTACATTACTCCCTTAAATTTGCATCTCAGTTTTCAGACCTCACACTAAGGAACAAAGAAATTTTCTATATCCTGGATTATAAAAGGGTATTCAGAGTATTTTCACCATTCTCCACTAGGGCTGAAAGTTATTCTTTAATTCAAAGATGAAGAGCTGCAGTAGTAACATAGAGTTTCCCCCTCAGTGAGCATTACTATAGAAAAATCTATTATTCACATGAATTTAATTAACGGTTTTACAACGCAACAAATATTTACTATTATCATAGGTTTGGAAGTTTCCTCTTTTTAAAGATTGAATTTGATCTAGAAAGGAAACTATGACATGATTGCTAAAAGAAATCTGGGAGAAGTTCAGTTACAAGTTGCAATCAACTTTATTTCTGTTTCCCCCCCTAGAATTTGGGCAAAGTACATATTTCTAAAATCAGGACAATTGTTGGTAGTTGAAAAAAATTATATTTTATCTCTCTATTAACAATGAATCCTAATGACTGTCTAAATCAGCATATCCATGCCAGAAAGCCCTCATGTGCATACATTTGGAAACATTTGTTACCTAGCAACACCTAAATCAGGGATAGTCCCTATTCATACTGCATTTGGGCAACTGGTTCCTGTACCATTTGCATTTGGAATGCTCCATCAAGGGAATCCCTGTCAGTGTGATGAGTATATGGTCATCCCAGATCAATTTGGGTTAAGATGTTCTTTTTTTTTTTTTTTTATTTGTTCATTTATTTTTTTTTTAAGATTTTATTTATTTATTTGATAGAGAGAGAAAGGGAACACAAACGGGGGGAGTGAGAGAGGGATAAGCAGGGGCCCAGTTGAGTAGGCAGCAGGATGCAGAGCTCAGTCCCAAGACTCTGGAATCATGACCTGAGCTGAAGGCAGACGCTTAACAACTGAGCCACCCAGGCCCCCCTAGGTTAAGATGTTCTTATGCTCACACAATTTGAATGGCTTCTTTGACTTGGCATTTGGGAAAGGAAGAAATCTATTGAAGAGAAACACAATAATGGTATTGATAAATGAAACAGTCATATATTAAGTAGTTACCACATAAACACCTTATTAGGTAAATATACTTCTGGTGGTGTTTGTTTTCATTTCCAATCCCTCTCCACTGAGATATTTTAACCTTGGGTAGCTAAAAGCAGCCAAACTCCCTGTCCTGTTTTCTGTCTGATATCCCCTATCCCAAACCTCTCTTTTCTGCTTCTTTGCTTTCACAATGATCTGGCCAGGGTGGAAGCAGTGTCTCTCAGACATCATCAACATTCATGAACCTGTTCCAGAAGTTCTCTGCTGCAGCTGCAGCTCCCAGACAGTAATTGCTGTCCAACTGCTACTGCAGCACTAACCTCCCCCACTTCCACCCATGTATGCCATGCCCGAGTGGGTCAGGACTCACATTGCTTCAAGATCCTAATTTGGTTTTACACTTACCGCCTTATTCCAAGCTGCTGCTTTTTCTTTGGTATCTCTCATCCTAGGAAATCTCCCAGGAGTCTTTGCCTTTCAAGGTATTACTGACCACATCTGCTCATTTAAAAAGTACCAAATTTACCTTCAGATTTACTGAATGGATGGACTTCCTGGTGGTCTTTTCCTACAGTGTGTAGGACCACACTGGCTGTATTGCCTGTTCATCACCCACAGTTCAGGTTAATCAAGTCAGCCCTGAGTTCACACTGAGTGATCCTTTTTCCCAGTCTAACTGCCAACTGCTGTCTTCTTTGACAATATTATGGGTTGTTCTAGCAGCCTGTGGGCAGTATCATATACTCATTACACACTTAGGAGTAGTAAAGATTCATCTCCTTGCAGGGTGCCTCTATGGAAATTTCTCCCTAAAAAGACAAGGCAGATATGTCAATTATCTTCCCTGCTTCTCCCATCAAATTCGATCTGTTGGTCTCTCTGACTCAGAGATTAAAGTCCTATTTCTCTGCACATCCAGAGCTATTTGGCTGGAGAAAATCTCAGTGATTTTTAAGGCTTGCAATTTAAGTGTCTGATGTGTGAATACCATGATTTTAGAAAGGCACATAGACAATAACTCACAAATCCTTATTTTGTGTGATAATCGCTGAGAGTAGACTTAATTTAGATCATAGGATTTTTTTCCCAGACCAAAATCTGGCTATTGTCCTTTTCTGTTCATTTTCTGCACTGTGGATACTATGCTACTCAGCCAGACACGCTCCTCATCCTGCTGCTGGGAATATTGGCTACTGAGTGTCCATAGCTCTGCTCCTCATTGAGAATTGTAGTCAAAGACAGGGAGCTGCCTTTCATAGGTTATGGACCTTCTCATGGGGTAGCATGAGACTAGCTGATGCAGGGAGACAAAGGCCAGATACCATGACTTGAATTCGGCATCACTCTGAAGGCCAGAGCTCCCAGGAGAGTCAACAGAAGCTCCCATCACATTTGCATAAGAGTTTAACTTCTCTGCCCAATCCTGTCTTCTGCCTTTTCCTCAGGAGTATCTCCTGAGAACACTCCTCAGAAAACTTTTTGCACAGATCTTTCTCAGGATCTGACCTCCCATCACCTCTACTCCTTTGTGAGATGAAATATCTCTGCTCAAGGTCTTCATAATATACCCATTCCCTTCACCCATGTGCGTGTCCCCTCTTGATACCCCACTATATCCTAGAGCTTTCATGACTGCTTGAACTAAAGTTTCTCTCTACTTTTTAGTCCATAATTCAATGGAAAGCGAAGCAAGAATAAATTGCTTCTGGTTTATATTTCATAGTAAAATTATTAGATAATTGAAGTTCTAAGAGTTTGCAGAAATGAAGAGAAGTTGAACTAAGGGAATGATTGGGAATTTGTAATTATGAGGAAATTCAATGACTAGAAATATATGGAGGACTTTTTGGAAATACTTGTTTTCTTTTTTTTTTTAAGATTTTATTTATTTATTTGACAGAGAGATCACAAGTAGGCAGAGAGGCTGGCAGAGAAAGAGGGGGACGCAGGTTCGCTGCTGAGCAGAGAGCCCGATTCAGGGCTGGATCCCAGGACCCTGAGATCATGACCTGAGCTGAAGGCAGAGGCTTAACCCACTGAGCCACCCAGGTGTCCCAATGTTTGTTTTTTCTGAAAAAAATATTATTTCTAATATTCCTGAATCAATTCTTAAATTAGAAATATTGTTTTCTTCCAAATTCAAGTAGATAAGAACCAGCTCCCAGAGAAGATAAGACAGAAAGAGAGAAATAGCAGTTCACATTGATGAGGTCTTTTCCATTCTGAAAAGTTTAGTAAAACTATATTCTAAAGTCCCATTACCATAGGAGATCGGGTAGAAATGCAGCTGTGATCATTATAATTTTGTGAAAACTATGATTAGTGTATATATGTAAAGAAACTCAGAACTGGAAGGAATGTTAAGAGTCAGCTAATCCCAGGGAACCCCTGGAAAGGTTAGTACAAGGGTTTTCCTTGGGGGAGAGGGATTTTGTTATTCATTCTCTGATATCAAAAACAAAATTGTGTGTATGCATTTATCTATATTTATTTAGGAGAGAGTTATGATTCTCATTAGTTCCTCAACATGGATATTTTTATCCATATCTATATCTATCTATAGATATATAGATAGATATAGATATATAGATATAGACAGAGATAGAGATAGAGATAGAGATAGAGATTGGAGTCACAATTCCAGACTTTTTAAAGAAAACAATGATGGATTATCTGTGTGCCTACATGGGTGAGAAGTACGAAGATCTCAGTTAAATATGATACAGGATATGGGAAGATGAAGCTTCCAAACTTATATTAGGCAGCTTCTTAAAAGTGACATGTTCTGAGAAAGATATTGTAGCAGTAGTTCATCCATGTGTGTTAGAAACTAGATACATCTTGGATGAAAATCATGTTCATGTAAGCAGTTTATCAGTACTTAAAATTATTTAGGAGAGTGTAAAAATGGGTAAAAACTCTTATTCTGTTGTTCTTATTTCAGATTTGTCAAACGTTACAGTAGACAAAAGGCTAAATAGTATCTATTTGGGTTGTTTAAGTTAGAAAGCAAATCTAGTACAATGTGGAGACTTGACTTATAAGGGTATTTTCCAGTGATAAGAAAAATGACAGGATCATACTCATCTATGCTTTATATTTCCTGCCTGAAACTGCTAGCATTGAACAAAATTCTCAATGTGTATTCTTTCCGGATGAGCTGCACTTAGACAACTAAATCTGTAATGCAATATAACATGGTCATATGAACCTAGTGGTGCAGAAAATACCATCTGTACCACCTTGGATATGACCAAACTACAGGAGCAAACTAAATTCCTCATGCAGTCATTAATTTAAGAAAGGCAGTGAATTGTTTTTGAAGGAGGAGGGTAACGTAACTGATAAAAATGAACAAAAGTAGGCATTGACCTTCAGTGCATTGTAATAAGCTTGCAGAATTGATTTGTAAACTGCTTTATAAGTCAATTCCATGTGCATTAAAAACTAATCAAGTGACTTTGATGCAGTTCACTGATTTTTAACTTGGCAATTTACTTGAGCATGTAAGAGTTGTTAGTAGAATTGTGTAAGAATGCCTGCAAAACAGTTACTGTAGTACACTGTTGTTTAATCTTATTTGCACAGATTGGTTACTCTCATCTACAATTTATTAATTCGAACTTAAAGGTAAACATATGTGGAGTTTGAGCATTGTGTCATGTCTTTTATCAGAAAGATAAATTCAATTACAATTGTATTGAACACAATACACATTGAACACAATGTATTACAATTGTATTGAACACAAATGAAAACTTATAATAATAGATTAGCCTGCTTAATTCTAAAATTTTCTGTAATAGGTATTTTACATAAAATGAAGAGTTTGAGACATTTCTATATATGTTCTAAAACCAGAGTGGTAGCAATTAATAACCTTTGAAAAAGGTGAAATTAACAATAAGAGTTGCATCAAGTACTAAGGGCATGGTAGAGACTTCACCGTTTCCCTGAGCTACTGAGTTCTACTCAGTCAATTATTTTTGGTAAACATGGGTCAGTGCCATTCCAGAAGGCTAAAATTATGTAATTAAGTTGGTCAGAGCAATTAAATATCCTAGTTTTCCACAGTCAGAATTGAAGCATATTTTCAGTTTAGGATCTGCTTATAGCAATTCATTTATCATGCTCAGGCATTCAGTCAGAGGCGGGATTTGGTAAGCAAAAAGGTCAGGGACCCTGCCCTCACGAAGCCTGTGGTCCACTGGGGGACAGAAATGTTTGTCAGGAAAAGGGCTAGAATCAGAAAGATAGATCATGAGATTGGATTTGCTACAGGATTTTGAGGTGTCTCTCAGACTGAAGTGAAGCTCTCAATGAGGCCAATAGGTATGCAAGTTTGGAATTAAGAGAATAGGTCTGGGCTAGAGATGCAGGTTTATGAGTTACTGGATTAAATATGGAATTAAAACTATGTGTGCAGATAAGACCACTTATTGGAAGAGTGTATTTAAATAAAATGCAGAAAAGTCCATGAGTTTTGTGAATGTTCTTCCATGTTTTAAAACCGTCCTCAATGCACTGAGGAAAAGTTTATAATAAATATATTAAAGATGAGGGTACCCATGACATTTAAGAATATAAGAAGGTAGATAGTATTGTAGCCCAAGACTCCAACTGACTGAACTCCAACCAAGAATCCAACTGACTAGAAGAGCAATGTGTAATTGTCAAGCCATGGGGCCGTGTGGACATAGACAACTGCACTGGCAATAGGGTCTCGAAACTTTTCATTTTCTTATAGATGATACTTGGAAAAGCTTTGAATCATACAATAGTGTTTGGATGTTTTCTCTTATCTCTTCATTTCTTTTAGAAGTAGAAGTTTTACCTTATTAATTTTTTAAAAAAATATATAAGGAATGTATGCTTGATGTAACAAACAATAAAGACATGTAAAGAGGAATGCAATACATTGCCTTCCCTCACTTCCAAACCCACTTAGTCAGTTAACATTATGAGTTTGGTATGTGTTCTTTCACATCTTTCTCTACTGTTTTACAACTTACATGGACAAATATATGCTTTTATTATTTTTATTGAGCTGTCATAAATATTAAACCGAAACTTGCTTTTTCACTTAACACTATTTTTGAATAAACTTCTAATTCTAATCAAGACAAATATATTTAGGGGCACCTGGATGGCTCAGTGGGTAAAAGCCTCTGCCTCCCAGGACCCTGGGACACAGGTCAAGGTCCCAGGGTCCTGGGATCGAGCCCCACATCAGGCTCTCTGCTCAGCAGGAAGCCTGCTTCCTCCTCTCTTTCTCTCTCTCTCTCTCTGCCCTTCTCCATCTACTTGAGATCTGTCTGTCAAATAAATAAATAAAACCATGAAAAAAATATTTTTTTATTATTTTTATTTAAATACACTTTTTAAAAGAAGTTTCCTAAGTATAAAAATGCCATGATTTATTCAACCATTCTCCTTCTAATGAATATTTAGACTGTGTCTTGTGTTTGTATCTTTGTACTACCCTATAAATGAGATTGAAAGTACATATTTTCATTTTAATAGATATTGTACAACGACTTTCTTAAGAATTTGTAGCAATTTGTAGTCCCATCAGCAAAGTGCCAGAATGCTCACCAGCATTTTTTGCCAGCACTTCATGTTATGTGTTTTTTTTTTAATTTACTGCTAAATTGATGAGTGGAAAATGATATGCCCTTGTTTTGATTTTCATTTTTATTGCCAGTGAGTTTATATATTTATTAACATTTTAATTTTAATACCCACCTTTTAATGTTAGATTTAGTTGTCCTTCTAAGCATCATCTACTGAGATACATATAATATTTCATGCCATATTCTCAGATTTTGGAACAAAAAATATCAGGAAAAAGAAATTCTTATCTTTACATCTCTATCTGAAGCCAAAAGACTTTCAAACATTTCAAATGGAATGAGGAATGTTTCATACACTGTCGACCCACTTTTCCAATCTGCACGTGACTCAGAGTATTATCTAATACAAACCCTCTTAGATATGTCATGCCAACTTCTTTTGCCCACCTCATTCTCTTCCCTCTTACTTCAAGGACAATAGCTCCCTAGACCCCCAAACGTACATATGCACTATAATCTCTCCTGTGTCTATCCCTTTTACATATGGCGCTCCATCCCTTCTTTTCCTTTCTAAACTATATTTCGCCCTTCACATCTCCTTAAAAATGGATGTATAGGGTTTTTAACACTATGTAATATGTCACAATGTGTAACATGTTTTTAATTTATTGAAATAAGAAACCTCGTGTCATCAAGTAATGCTTTCATGTCATTGGAGTATATTTAACCATCAGAAACATGATAAGATTATATTACTATTTTTTTATGGCTGATGTGACAATTCATATTAGTCTCACAAGTTTTCTACAATATCCCTCATTCCAACTGTAAATGACCCAATTAGGTTTTGATTAATAACTTTTTTTACATGGTATTTAAATTTGAGTCAATGGTACTTGTTCATTTGTTTGTTTGTCTTAAGGTATATGTCTTATACATGTATACTATATGTGTTTGTGTCTGTATGTATTTGTCTTGTAATAATGTTTTTCCTGTTTCCATTTGTAGGGAAACTTTTTGGGTTCAAATTCCCTGGTCTGAGAGTTCTCACTTACAGAAAGCAGTCCTTACCACAAGAAGACCCTGATGTGGTCGTAATTGATTCATCTAAACACAGCGATGATTCGGTAGCCATGAAGCACTTCAAGTCTCCTACAAAAGAGAGCTGCAGCCCCTCCGAAGCAGATGATACAAAAGCCTTGATACAGCCTAGCAAATGTTCCCCCTTGGTGAATATATCTGGACCTCTGGACCATTCCTCTCCCAAAAGGCAATGGGACCGGCTCTACCCTGACATGCTGCAGTCAAGTACCCAGCTGACTCATTCCAGATCGAAGGAAAGCATTTGTAGTATACGGAGGGCTTCTTCAGTTCACGATATAGAAGGATTCAGTGTCCACCCCAAGAACATATTTAGAGACCGACATGCCAGTGAAGGTATGTTTTCTTAAAATATGGAAATGCATATTAATAGGTAATGAAAGGTAATTTCCATATTGTTTTTAATTTTGACATTAATCCCTATGCCTTGGGGGAGGAGCTGCAAGTAAATTATGGGAATTAAATTTTAGGAGTCTTACATTCAGAGTTGTTACTGATTTCCTCTTTGAACCATAGTGAGTAATTCGTTTTTTTCTGGCTCCTTCTGTGTTTCTGAAATGGTATGATAACCATTATCTGCCTACCTTATGGAGTATTAATTAATGTTTTATATAAGATATGCTTAGGTGGTGACACTATCATCTCAAGAATAATGAATTTTGCTGCATTTAGCGAATAGTCAAGCCTTGGGGAGAATGAGTGGTGTGCCTTCACAGGACTATTAACCAAATCTTTCCAAAGGAAGAGGTTTATAAAATGTGGGTGTACTGAGTCATCATTAGAAAGCTACAAGTGATTGTGGTGCATTGGAGATAGGAAGGAAGAAGGGGAGAGTTTTAGGGGTAAACAACCAAAACAAACCCTGAGAGTCCTGAAAGACCAAACTTGAAAAACAAAGTCAGAGCAAATCAGAATTTATTTATTTTTCCCTGGATTTGTAGTGTTCACACTCTTCCATTAGCCAGTAGTGAAAGCAGCAATACTCAAAAGACTCTGGAGAAAATTATTATCATTATTATTAAAAATTATATTATTATATATTATTATAAAATTATTATCATCATTAACATGTTGATGACCAACATTTACTATTTGTTATGTGAGAGGCAATGTAAATGCTTGACATACATTAATTCTCTTTTAATTCTTTACAACAACTCTCTGAGTTCAGAATTATTAGGAAGCCCCATTTTATAGATGAGGAAACTGAGGCTTATTTCTGCTACATAAATAACTGGTCCAAGGTTGCAGAGCACCAGAGTCATCTTTCACACCCAGGACCACTCATCTCCAAAGTCCACAATCCACCACACCGTGCTTTCCTATGGTAGAAGGGGTCTGTGGACCCACTGAACTTTCCCCCAGGGTTGGAGATTCAGAGTACCAGTTGAATGGATGTATCAGTCCCACTTTTCTGAATCCCACAAGCTCGGGTTCTTGAGAGGCCCACTGTTCTTCCTGTGATATCCATTACCGTGCATGCCCATCATCACAGCTATGGTTTCGAGTTTTCTTTTTAAAACATAGATCTAATCACTGGGCACAGTGTAGGGTACTACGAGCTGGCCACAGTTATTTTTCAAGCCTTACTTCCTGCTCCTGCAGGACTCCTTCCCCTACTATATATTCCACTCTAAACCCACACAAAGATAATTGCTATTTCCCAAAAATGCATCACACATTTTCTTGCTTCATTAGTTCGTTCTGCCAGGAATAACTCTTCTCCACTTTGTCCCTCCTCATTCTGCCTCTCTCAGGTATAAGGACCCATTGTTCCTTTCCAAACCAAAAGAATTAAATGATTTCTCACCTGAGTGTGCAAAGCAATGTTTGCACATATTTTAGCATTTCTTACATTCTGTCTTTATTCCACATTTTAAGCCTGTCATTTCTGTTAGATATGCAAAGCACTCTATGTTTCTGTGAACTCCCCCAGTGCGGGAGCTTGGGCACAGTTAGATCTGTAGCCTTAGAATCACGATTGCCTTTTTCATGGCAGGAACTCAATAAATGTTGGTGTGAAATTGACAGGACTATGCTTGTGAAGTATGTTTCAAAACCACACGCAACAGGAAGTGATTGTACCCCATCCTACTTGAATCATGTGGGGAGCTTTATGTAAAGGGCATGGTGAAGTTGAGAAGGCAGAAGTGATGAAAGCAAATGAATTGGCAGGAAGAATTCAAAAAGAGATAAGTCAATATCACAAAAACTGAAGTTTTCCACAGATAGGTTTGTGAACTGTATCTGCACAAAAGCAATTAGCACATCCATTTTAATCTGTGATCTGAAGAAGGTCAAAAGGAAAATCAAATCAAGGACAATTCCCAAACTGAATAATCATCGCAGGCCCCCATACTGTTTAGTAATGGCATGCTCACTATCTCCTAACTGAAAACCTCTGAAATTTGATCTTTGAGCAATAAATCCCATGGCTGAACAGCAACAAACCCAATAGGGTGATTCAGATGCCCGACTTAGTTAGTTAGTCCAGTTAGTGTAAGCATCTTTAGGAATAATTTCTTCAGAAATCGGCCTTATTTCCTGAGTTATAGTATACTAACATTCTTACCTTTTAAATGATATATGATAGTGCGTGGTACACACTTAGATTGTGGTTTGATAGTGGTGCTGAATAGGTAAGATCAGATTCCATGATTTCACTTTATTTTCTTCAAATATATCTGGTCTCTATTTAGTACACAGTTGCTGATACAGTTATGGGGAAAGGTGATTTAATACTTCTGGATTTCTCTATTCAGGACCCTCAGTAGTGAAGTCATCCTCGATTTGCTTTCTCCACCCAAGCTGTGTTATTTTCCAAAAAAAAAAAAAAAAAAAAAAAATCACTTTCTGGCAGATGCTCCAGTCATCTGGCTATCGATTGATAGAGGGTATTTTGTAGTTCAGCTTTAGAACAATTTTAGCTACAAATAACTGATTAGCAGAGAAGAAACAACACCTTCTAAGGGTACCTTATTTGGTATATTTTAGAAACTGAGCCGCTGACAAAGGAAGCTGGAAAACTTTTTAAAAAATGTCTTAATATTTTTTTATTTGAGCATAGTTGACAGACAATGCCCCATGAATTTGAAAATATTTTTAAACTGATTTTAGTTTCATGAATTCATGTGACTGGTTAATAGGTTAAATCCCACTTGCAGCAGATTTTGAATTCAAATTATTGCCTCCTCATTAAAGAAGAGAAAGTTCCTTCTATACTATCTTTTTAGAATTTCAAATAATTTGCAAATATGATAGTGTGTAATAGTTTACATTATCCTTTTACTTAATCTACATTATCAAGTACCTTAGAACTCTACTGCTCAAACCATTTATGATGAAGGATCAGAATTTTTCTAATCCATCACAAATGAATACATTCGTAAATATTTTTTAAATGTACTATTAGAAAAATGAAATAAAAAATAGACATAGAAAATATAAACCCCAATTGTTTTATTATTAGAATGACCAGACGTAAAGTTGCTCTGTCAAATCGCTACAGGACTCCAAATGCTTTCTCTAATATCTGCACTTACATTGTCATGGACAAATAGCAAGGTCTCAACTAGCCTCAGTGCACTGACTGAATGCTCTTAGAATGTCAAAGCATCATTAACCATATGATGCAGCTTGAATCAGGTTTTTTGGGAATTTGCAAATCTTTATGTGTAATTTTGATGATAAGCAATGTTATAATTTTTAACTACTTGTAAGCAGTTGTTACTTTACTAATGATTTTGGGGACAAGCTTCTGATGAAGATAATTAATTCTCTGTAATCTCTGTTTGCTTTTTTATGGTCCCTCAGATGGCAGAGTTGTCACATGAGGTCACAACTTTGTGTATCTCTGTCAAAGGCAATGTGTACACTAGCAATTCAATATACCACATTATTGAAATTGCTTCAGTTGTAGGCTTTGAAACAATTACAATATATCCCAAGATTTTAAATACACACAGCAGTAGCATAGGTGTCAACAAATGTTGAACAGATTTTTTCAAATCTTGGATATATTCGAATGGTTTTGACATGACTTCGTTTATTTTAAGCTTGTTTGTTTCAAAACTAGTAATGCATATTTTGTTAGCAGCAAATATGCATTAAAGATTCAGATTGCTAATCTCAAAATAAATCTGAAAACACTCTATTCTGAGACTTGAAAACAGCCCATGCTAATATAAATGAATTTCTTAAATATTTTAGTTATTACACTGAGTCCCCTGTGACAACATAAACTTAAAAATCCCATGTTACGGATCGCCTGGGTGGCTCAGTGGTTTAAAGCCTCTGCCTTCAGCTCAGGTCATGATCTCAGGGTCTTGGGATTGAGCCCCACATTGGGCTCTCTGCTCAGCAGGGAGTCTGCTTCCTCCTCTCTCTCTGCCTGCCTCTCTGCCTACTTGTGTTCTCTCTCTCTCTGTCAAATAAATAAATAAAATTTAAAAAAAATCCCATGTTACTTTTAACAGTCAAATATTTCCCTGATTTCTTACAATTACTTTTGCCTAAGAATGACTCTTTGAGCACCATTTGGTATTTCCAAAATAAACACTGAAGAACATTTGTGGGGAAGGGGCAGTTAAGAGAATTCTGATAATAACACAAGTTGGTTTATTAAGGTAAGCCGTTGTCTTAGAAATATTTGTCCTTATTAATTTGCTATGTTAAATCATATGGGAAAAAAGATTACTTTAGATACCAAATGTTGCACAGTTTTTCTTTGTAAATGATGGTTGAACTGCTACTAAAATTGGCTTCTGACAAGATCTAAAGTTTTTATCACAACTGCAGGCAGCTGGAGATGCCTTTCTCCAGACTGTCATAATTATAAAATCTGTATCCTGGAATCCAGTTAAATTAAGTGAGATAAATGTTTCACATATTCGAAAATGCATGCTTACAGCAGATAGCATTTTTGGTTTGTGCATTTTACTTGGTTGAAGAGTACAAAATGCTAATTTCAAAGATACATTTCAGTCCTTATATCCTGTTTACTCTGATTGTTTTTACAGAGGTAATTCAGTGTATATAACATAATTTTAGTCTTTTTTATTTTTCTTTCTTTTTTTATCCTTATGTGCTCAAAACAGACAATGGTCGCAATGTCAAAGGTAATGTACGAACTCGAATTTCATCATCTGATGCTCAAAGTGCCCCTTTACTTGGCATGTTAACTTGCCTGCTGTATGCCCTGTTCAATGCAAGATCATGCTGGCCCTTAGCTAGTCCAGGTGCCTGGTGGAGACATCCTGACTTGATTTTGTTGGAGACATTGTTACTTTTTCACCTGTGTCACCAAAATGATTAGGAGTTCCTTTTTCTTGCAAGAAGTATAAGGCTAGGTTGACAATGAATACCTCCTGAATATCTGAACCATTTGGAAAGAAACAAGTATCAAGCTAAATATATTCCACTGTGAAAAGAGGCGCCTAAGCCTGTTTCAGCCAAAAAAAACTTTTGACTGCAAGATTAAATAAAGTAATCAAAGTGCTACATGATAGTATCACTTCACTTGTTCCTCTTTTGTTTCCTTAAAACTAGTTTCACGTTCCTGGATGGCAGGGGGTATGGTTTTAAGCTTACTGTAGTAGTAAACTGTACATGCATGAGAGTCATTTTCTCTTTCTCTATATTACATTTCAGTCATTTTTAATTGTGTCCTATATTAGTCTGAAATCACTGGCATGACCTGTAGCTCCTGTAGGGTAATGTTGAAGTGGGCAATACCTCTGGATAAATCTGGATTTGACTAAAAACTTGAAATTCACCTCTGGTTTTTTCTACTAAATCAGAGTAGATGTAAGGAATCACAAAGTACAGTAATCATATTATTCTCATCAAGTTGAAAACTTTTGGGCTTAGTCTTGTAACATAGGCCATGCATGCTGCTGTGAGTGTGCATATGGTGACAATGACTCATTTTGTGCATGTGTGTTGCATGGACACGTCTCCACCAGTAACCATCACTACTTAAAATTCACTGTTTTGGCCTCTTTTGTATGTCACTGCTACTCTGATCACTATGAAGTTTTGTATATTGATTTCTCAATTGCTTCCCTAATTAAGTCAGAGCTGGTGACGGTTATGAATTAATAGCACTAGACACGAAAGCTGTTTTCTGGTCAGCCGTCCAGGGTGATTTGAAAAGAAGGAAAATCATGACAGCTTCTCTCCGTCCCAATTTTATTTTGCAAGCACTTTAAAAAGGGTCATGTAGGTGACCTCCAATAGCAGGATGGTACTTCATCTACATGATTATTCTATCCTTGGCCTGTCTGCTCTAATTTCTAAAAGGCAGCAAATTAGTGTCAGCTGTGATGGTGATTTGCGTTGATGTAATTCAGGATATAATGTCAAGAAACAGAATACAGACACCTCTTGCCAACTCGCCTATATGAAATATGACTGCCTTTAGCATTTAGCAATTAGCAATTAATTATTAGACATTATTTTTCCAGTGATCTTTTAAACGCAGTGAGAAATGAATCTAATTCTTCTCAATAAATGAAAATCAAGCTTGCTTATCTTCCAAACGAGCAGTTCACACAGTTGCCATTCAAACTACATTAATTTTATTTTTCTCTCATAAATGAATCCATTTAATCTCCAACCCTTTTCCCTCAACCCTCCATTTTTTTGAACAGCAATAGTCTTTGAATAAAAATGAATCATCAAAGTCAGAATTTGGGATTAGGAAACTCTAAACCATTGTAGGAAGTTTTCACATGTTAATATTTATGAAGTTAAACTCCCAAATTCGAGGGAAAAATTGCAAATTTAGTTTTAAAATTAATGTAAATGTACCCTCCGAAGTTTTCAGACTCTGGTTTTGAAACTATCAAAAAAAACCTTAAATGTCTGGCTCTTTAAGATTTTCGCAGAACAATTAATATACTAATTAGATACAGAACAGTACATTAAGTGTGCTTTAAAAATTTTGGGGGTGTTGTTTCTAAACCACATTTAAATAAGAGGTTGAAAAAATAAAAGAAATTTCTATACTTCTTTGTATACAAATGCATAATTACAGGGTTTTTTTTCAATATCCAAATCATCCAAACATAATTTCCTTACCAAAATAAAATAAATAGTTTTGGCAGGCATTTGGAAGGACTTCAAGATTGTCTGGTTTATTCCCCTTGGGCAGGGTGTTGGCTGAATCCCTGACACAGGTGGTAGAAGATCTTTATCTCCCGAGGACCCCATTCTTTAATATTCTTGGGGAATCTATTTTATTGCCTGTTACACAAAGAGCGAGCCTAAATCCTTCTTGCTGAAATTTTTCTTGCCCCCTTTATCTGTCCTGAGTGGACAGCGATACCAGCCGGTTACTTTTAATCTTGATATAATACCACTGTATAAAAACTGCAAATTGGTACTCCGTCTTTTCTTCTAAAATGGAATCATTTCCATTTAACCTTCTTTCTTGGAATTAACGTTGTTTCCCTTGAATAAATTTCCTTGGCACTCTGACTCCTTGAAATAAGACTCCAGAGATCCAAGTGTAGCCCTGTTATCAAGGATTGAAAAAATTAATTCAAATAAATTGTATATGCTGCTTATATGTGTGTATGTACATAAAATTTTTAAACTTTTTTTTATTAGGAGAGGTGAACCTAATGCTATCTCAACTATGGGTAAACTGATTTTCACCTCAAATTTAGTGGTTTCTCTGCCTACTCTGCTTTTCAAGTCATCCATAAAAATTAACCCCACTTACCCTACTTAGTAAATAGATCATTAATATAATTTTACCCCTCTATTGCTTCCACCTCCTTATTATTTCAAGTAACTACATCCCACTGACAATGGTATGTTCAGTTTCCATCTTGTCTATGATTCTGACATATGAACCAGAAACAAAACTACTTGTAAGATTTATCACTGCCTTTACCTCCTCAAGCCACAAAACCTATCAGACTCACAGAAGAAATCAGCTGATCTGATACAGGCTGTGTCTCTTAAGCCACACTGGCCCTTACCAAGTTTTTGTGTTCTTACATGAATTTGCAAACTGATTTTCAGTGGTGATAGTTTTCTTCTGAAAATCGTGTGTCATGCACTGAACCCAGACAATATGAATATTGACTACAAATAATGTGATTACTTATCTGTCTTTCTAAGTGTTAAACTGGTTGCCACGGTTCTTTTACAAAATCCAATTACTACGCACTTCATTTGCATTTTTTAATATTAAGTCACTTCAGCAATTTATATTTTATTAAACTTTACCCTGATAAACTCAGTGCCCTAAGAAATAAACTGTGTAAAGACCTGATGATTTGACAACCTTAATTTTTTTGCTTTCCTTCTTTTGTGTCCCATTTGATTCTCAAAGAGCAGTGATCTTTAAAAAAGAAAATAGCATTACGATTTTTTAAAAATTATCAGATGTCCTTCGCTATATTTCCAGCACCATCTAAAAGGAAAATATTCTCTTTCAGTTTCTTGTAACTCATGATAAATTCAAATAACCTCATCTTAAAAATTTTAAATATCTTTAATCTAAAATTCTTTCCAGGTGTTGCTTTAGCCTTTGGCTTGATCTCTAAATTCAGGATATTTCTTTGTGGCTGAAACCTGGCTTACCTTATATTTAATCAGACACTTGTAATGTAGGAGAGCTTTATCCAGCTGTTGGTTTAGTCTACTTGGGCACCTGTTTTTCTTATCCTTCTAGTACACGGAAGCGTTTAACCTGGTCATACATTTCACAAATGTTTCTCTAAAGAACATCAAGTCCTATTACTTTGGAGTTTTACATTCCTTTCTATTGAATCTATTATTTCCCTTTATTTCTGCCCATTTATTTCATTTAAATTCATTTACTTTGTTTTTCAGGTTATCCTCCTTTCTTTCATTAGAGTCCTTAATCCCATCAGTTCATGATCACTCTCAGGGAGGCTGCCCTTCACCTTTAAATCCTCAACCAAGGCCTCTCTGAATATAGACCTAGGAGGTAGGAAAACCTGTATTCTGATTTCTAGACCTTGATGCTTATTCGAATCCCTTTGGTCTCATACTCTGTCTGCTTAGGCTTACAATTAGTAAAATGAGAATATTGTGGATACCAATCTTAACTGAAGTGTTGGAAAATTTTTCAGAATTTAGATAGGCTTTAGAGGAACCTAAGCTAATACTGATCATCTTATAGACTCAGACTTCTGCATATAAACATCTGCTTCAAAATCAGTGGGAAAAAGCATAATTATCTTTGTTATGCAGGATGAAATAGAATGTAAATGTCTTATCTAAGTAGCATGTTTGGATTATTTTAAGGAACATTTTAGGTTCTGCTAATTCTTTAAATGTATAGATTTTTAAAAAGAGTCTACATTAAATCTCTAATATTAAGAGCTTAAAAAAATAGAATAGAATAACAGTTCAGAAGGTTTTTCCACAAGTAAATATGAGACGCTAAAACATGGACTCAATGACGTTATAATGTTCTGAGGGCAAATCTGAGTATGACATGTATTGACCAGTGGTTTCTCAGCCCTGTCAGACGCAATGTCCACTTATTTCTACAATATTTTGTTATAATTGTTTTGCTATACTCTAACAACGTTTAGAGATAATTAAACTAATTCTAAAAGTCAACCTGATCCTTTAACTGTAATATAAAGGAAGAATACAAGAAAAGCAGTTTATAATAAAATGTTATTTTTCTCAATATGTTGATGTTCAAATATAACTATACTAGAAGATACAATGTGATGATCAGACATTTTTTTAAAAAATGGTTTTAAGAGCATTAAAGTGCCCAGATAAGTACTGGATAACAGAGCAGGAATATGGGTCGATAGCAAAATAAAAACCACTATTGGGATAAATAATAACAGATCAGGATTATTTATACATGAATTTTAAAAATAGGAAATAACCAAATTGAGTTATGAAAAATACTCCAAGATAAACTGGAGAAAGAATGAGGAAGTAATGATATTCTCACAAATGTGCCAGCCCTTACCAGTTCGGGGGAATGTCAGCATGATTCCCCGTGTGATAACATGTGACATTAATGAATTGCACTGAAGGAGGAAATCCCACCAAATGTCAGAACATCTATTCTTCTTCTAGTATTTCAAAAAAAGCCCTTGCAGACCATATGCCTTCCTAAACAATGGGACTCGAAGATGGACCGAAGCAAGAAATGGCAATCAAGACATTTAGGTGAAGTTGTGGCAGATCTCTAGGGAGTTACTAAAGTGAGACTGGAAACCAACAGGCAGTCTCAAGACAAATAATTTCAAGTGTTTAGCTCTTATTCATAGTTTCCTTTAATTGTGTCATGCATCATTTTACATATACAGAGAACAATAATATGAGATACCTTTGAAAGAAATTTTATTAATGATTTTCACTGTGATTCCTATAATTCTCTGCAAATTTAATATTTGGTTCCAACACTGGCAAAAAAAAAAGACTCAAATTTCTTTGTTTGCATATTTATTCATAATACGCAAACACAAACTATAACCTTATAACCTGAAGCCTGAAATTTCATATAATTCCAGTGCCACAAATAGCATAGTTCCAAATGATGCAATTTTCCAAAACGATGAAAAGTTTTGGTAAAATTCTGAACAAAACAGTGCAAAGATCTTTCCCCTCCATGGTAGCTATAGCTCTGGAAAGTTCTATGTATATTAAAATCATGTTAAATGTAGATTGTGCTCTTTATGTATGAAACAAGTTCAAGGCTCAGATCATTATAAACAGGCTTTCACCTTCATGAGTGCCCCCTGGGACATATGGGATGGTTTTTCCAGGTGAAAAACTACCACCTCCCATCATTATGAGAAAAAAAATTTCCCCACAAATGCCCCTAACATGAAGTACCATCATAGTTGAGACCTCTTCCTCATTGGTATAGCCAATGCAGTGATGTTTATTGGAACTGGCCACAAGAACAATCAAAGTATATTTAACAGTATATGTCTGCCTTAACGTCATAGATCATCCATGTTTTTGCCCAATTTCTTAAACAACCCTGTAGACAATCGCTACAGAAATGCACCACATAGAGGGATGATAAAGAGAATTGAAAGATGGATGTAAAGGTTTTAAACACAACCATGTATCTGAGCTCAGCTTTCTCTAATCTCTTCTCAGTATACCTGTGTGTTGTAAAAATACCTAATGGCTGAAAATATAACATTGGAGTTGAGGAAAAGGCATTGTCTAAGAAGCCTCAAGTCCTAGAATGTTTCACAAATTATAAATTTTAAGATATAGGCCTGGAATATAGCCATAAGATGATAACAAAAAAGGAAATGCTATCTAGGATGTGTTACAATAATAAATCACTGGTGTGTGGTGGAGGCCTGTACAGAGACCTAGAGGATGGTGTTTCTGTCAGACCTGTCTGGACTCTAGATTAATATGGTACCATTTTTGGGTCATATTTCTCTCATTGTCATATAAATAGAAAAGAGAATACAAATCTGTATGCAAATGAGAGCATATTGGACAATAAATGCCCAAAGAGCTCAATGCCATTTTTCACCTAGATGGACTTGATCATGATCATGGATAAAACTCAGAGAATGAATAGAAATGCACTTCAAGGAACACAGTTTCTGCCACATAGGTGGAATTCTCCTAAAATCATTTTAAACTTTTATAATAATCTAACATGTACTTTCATCAATGAATATAGAATGAATTTTCTCCAAGTTAACTATGAACTAAATGATGGATTTTTTTATTAGCATTATATTTGAGCTGAGTTGATTTATTATTGTGGTTCAAAATACACAACCTGTAAATTTAATTTTCGGGTGTTTAGACCTTGTTTGGTGCATAAAGTGCTTTTTAATTCCTAAAATATATTTGTTTCATCCTGAACAACAACAACAAAAATAGCATAAGGCAAAATTTGCTGACTCGCAAGTTTAGTCCTGCAGTTTCTATGTTTGAAGCACTCTTGAGGCAGCAGGATAACAGCTGGGTAACACTCATGGGCTCAGGATTTCTATAAAATTCTTCTTGATGTTAATTTTTAAGAGCTATATAATGGTAAAAGTTGCAAAACTCACTGTACAAGAAACTCTTTGGAGCATTTCCTGACTTTCCATATGCAACACACAGTAAGTTCATCTCCGGATGTAGCTGGTCAGTGTATTCATCCTGGACAAGGGGGCCAGGAGTTGAACCTTGACCAACTGTCTTCGTAGGGAAGAAATGAATTATGAGAAGTGACCAGGTTTGGACAAAGAGTACTAAGTTCCAGCTATAAGATGAATAAGTTCTGGGGATCCAGGATATAGCATGATTAAAAAAAAAAAAAAAAAGTAACCAGGTACTGCTAACCCCAGTCCATTACTTAGCTATGTCACTTCAATCATGTTACATTTGTCAAAGCATTTTTCTGGAATGGTTTTTATAAAGGACCCCCCTCAAAAAAGTCTTAAATTTAAATAAAAGGAGAAAAACAGAAAGATTTTTAAAACTTCACACAGGATTCTAGAGTTTTCAATAGACTACACACACATATACACAGTGACATTGGCCCTTCTCAGTCTTAGTTGAAATTCCTCCATCTGCGCTTAACTCTTCTAGAAGTTCTGTAAATCACCTCATACAGGTAATAGAAGCATACAAAAAACTCAGCTGGCTTGTCATTTGTCATGGCCCAGAGAGAGGAGTAATGCATACTGGAGCTTGGTAGACAACCTGTTCAGAAATGTCATGGCCAACATGATTTTAACCATAGGCAAGTCCTTCCTTGAATAATCCCTGGATTTTAAAAAAAAAGACATTCTTGAGAAATCAATTTAGCCAATAATAGGCCAATAATAAGGAGTGGAGTTGGTTTTTTTTTTTTTTTCTTTTATTCCAGCCCTTAATGAAAGACGTTAAGTAATAGCTAAAGATGCTGTCTGCTTTCTGAGCACACACCTTGGACCCCATCTTACCCTCGGATACTCACGTGTTGCTCCATTTGGCAGACAGTGACCCTAAACTTGTGTTCAGGTATCAGCTGGCTGCATTTAGTCCCTCCCAAAGCAGGGTCACACTGGCTGTGGATCATTAGCGGGTCATTCAGGACCATCTCTTTCTTTTATTTCTCCTGATACTGCTTTCACAAATATTTTCCAATTTTTTTAGGGCCTTTTAATCATATCAAGTCAAGCCTCCTGGGATCCACATCAGATTCAAATCTCAACAAATACAGCACCATTAACAAGATCCCACAGCTCACCCTGAATTTTTCAGATGTCAAAACCGAAAAAAAGAATGCATCCCCTCCTTCTTCAGATAAAACCATTATTGCACCCAAGGTTAAAGATCGAACACACAATGTGACAGAGAAAGTCACCCAGGTAGGATATGATTTTACTCTCAATTTTAACTATTTCTAAGGTTCTCTGTACTGTAAAACACATCATTTTTAATATGAATGATAATCAAAAGAGGTAAGATATTAATTTGCACTTCGGTTTATCTTGAACTGTTGGGTAACCCTCTAATGCAACAGATAAATAAAATTATATACTGTGATTTTTCTCTATTACAAGATTAAGCAAAAATGGGCTAACTTGGTATTGTTGTTCTCTTTGTTGCAGAGGTGGTTAACCTGCTATTCATCATGTTTGGACATTTATTGTTTTGCTGCCATGCCTGCAATATTAAAGCATGGCTTCTTAATATAATGGCTGTGACTATTGAAACTTTAGGTGACTAACTGGGATTTACTCTAAACTATGACCTCCTTTTTTGCACTAACGCTACTAAGCAGACTCACATACACGTCACTTAACTTGAGGAAAAGAGCTGAAATGATTAAAAGTCAGAGTAAATAATACATTTCACAAGAACAATATTTTATTGCAAATAAATGTTGCAATTTGAACTAAGGTTAAAACGTACTGTCTAGCAGGAGCCCTACTTTAAAGAATAGATAAAAATAATTTGTACCTATTATATCAAAATACCAACCTAAGCAGTATCTAGCTTTTGCTTACAATGCACTTACATTGTTGGAAATTCATGACTCTAAAATTTGTGTCAAGTAAACAGTTCTTTTACAAACACTTGGCTTGGTAGATTTGCTCAGCAAAACCTTTCAAGAACTGTCATGATATAAAGGTAAACTTGGCCCCAATCTCAGTCCTAAGCCTTGAATATTTTGAATTGATAAAGTTTCTTCTTTATCTACCAGCAGTACTAGAGTCATCTGTAAATAACCCATTAGGTGAGCTGCAATAACTATGTAAAGACCGTGAGTCAGTTATATAAATTTTAGGATTATTTGTTAATAGAGCTTGAAGTCCGGAATTGTGATGCCACCAACTTTGGCTTTCTTTTTCAATATTCCTTTGGCTATTCGAGGTCTTTTCTGGTTCCATATAAATATTAGGATTATTTGCCGTGAGTCAGTTATAAATAGACCTGAGTCCTCTGTTTGAGATGAGAGATTTTTACATGCCATACTCTACTATATATATATATTTGTTTTATTTTGTATTTAAATTCAATTAATTAACATATAATGTATGTTTCAAGGGTACAGGTCTGTGATTCATATGCCTTATATAATATCCAGTGTTCATTCTTGCACATACCCTCCCCAATGTCCATCCTCCAGTTTTATGTATATGTATATGAGGCTTTCTACATGTCATACTGGAGAGCATCCTAGTACATGCTTTAATATGTATGTAGTAGTGAGGTTTTCTACCCTTAGCATTTCACTTTTCTTAACTTAGTAAACTGGAAATGAAAAAATAATTTATAATAATTATATTATACTATTAGTATTATTATTATTATTAATGATTATTTATAATAACCCTGTAACATTGAAATTAAGAGATTTCAGAAATTGCACAGAAGATTGATTGCAAATATTGGGGTCAGGACCCTGCCAGTAGCCTAAGTGAGCAGAGTCACTAGGACAGCACAACAGTAGTGGAGAATCTAGGGAAGTATAGAGTTAGGGCCCTTCAACAGCAGACAGTTACCATTCAGCTCGAGACGACTATGGTCATGTAAGATTGATGAAGCTTTCCAAATCTTCCAATCTAAAAAAGAAGCTGGAAATCCAGGATTTAAGATAAGCTCTTACTTTCCAAAAGTTGGCAAACTCATTGAAAATGCTTTTTTAAGCCAAACAAGGCATATACCTTAAAGTCTGGGCAGCCAAGTGTGATCTCTGCAAAGCTTTCCTGCCTGTGGTTTACCGCAGGGTCCACCCTATCCTGTCACATTTAGCCCACCCTCTGTGGCAGGAGAGGGTGACATGCATGTGGACCAGAGATGGTGCCTGCTTTAGGGACTTTCCAGGGCTGGTGAGAGAGGAAACATTACAAATAGCCATAATGAAATTATGCTCATAATGAATACAGGAACACACTTCGGGGGAAAATAATTATGCTTTAAAAGGAGAATTTTCAGAGAAGAAAGATGTGATGGGGCATTTCATCTGATTCTAGAAGGTTACCTGTCACACAGAGTCGTAAGTGATTTTTAAGAGCATAAGTTGGAGTCACATGCACTTGTGTTTTAATTTTGGCTAAGTTGTTTATTGTATGCCATGGAGATGAGTGCCATTTACTGTGTGACATCAAGGCAAGTTTTAGTGACAAAACTTATTTCTAAGTGTTGGTGTAAAAATTAAATAGAGTGATGTGTGGAAATGCTCATCACAGTGCTGGATACACGCATGCACTGTTAGTCGTTATTCTGTTTAGTGATGTGTTTGTATGACTTCCTTCTGCCCTCCTCACCATCTCTGCATTTTCTCCCTACCTCACCAGAACCTAGTAGAACACGTGGCAGAGTGGAGTTCATGAAATGTTTACTGAAGGAAGGGAGGAAGGGAGGGAGGAAGGGGAAGTTGGTGCAAAGGGAAGGGGTGAGAATCCCAGGCAGAGAAAACAACAAAAAGAAAGTTGTGGAGGCATGAAAGTCCATATGCCTTCTGAGAACATGTATTTTCCTGGCCCAGGGAGAGGATAGGCTGGGCAGGGACCTACAAGAGGTGCAACTTTCCTCTCTAAATGGTTCTTCACTACATTTTCACAGAAGTGCCTTGGGAGTATAAGTAAAATGGGACAGCTACCATCAAACACTTGGCATTCTTTTAAGGTCTCATGCTTTCTTTTATTCCTCTTTTAAGGCACCTGGGTGGCTTAGTCAGTCAAGCATCTACCTTCGGCTCAGGTCATGATCTCAAGGTCCTGAGATCGAGCCCCGAGTTGGGCTCCCAGCTCATCAGGGAGTTTGCTATCCCCACTCATACTCTCTTTCTCTCTCTCAAATCAAATAAAAAGTCCTCTTTTATATTTGCCTTCATAGTATTACAGTATTTAACATTTTTAAAAAGATTTTATTTATTTATTTGACATAGAGAGAGAGACAACTAGAGGGGGAACACAAGCAAGGGGGGTGGAAGAGGGAGAAGCCACTGAGCATGGGAGCCTGATGCAGGGGCTCGATCCCAGGACTCTGGGCTCATGACTGGAGTGGAAGGCAGACACTTAACAACTGAGCCACAAAGGGTGCCCCTTTTGTTTAACATTTTTTAAAAATGTTTTAAATTACTTACCACTGAGATAATCCCAAACCCTCAAGAAAAAAAAAAAAAGTCTTTTTCCTACAGCTTTTCATAATTTACCCAAATAGTATGGTGTTCCTCCCAGACTCCAAAGGAGCCCAATTGAAAAACAATGCACCTTAAAGATGTTGGAAGATTTGGATTGGATACTATTTGTAAAAGATCACTGTTTTTTAGCAATGTGAAAAAATAAATGATAGGAAGGAGATTATGAAAACAGAACACTTAAGTGGCTACAGTTCTGGCTAAAAATCATGAGGGACTAAAAAAAGGCTGGGACCAAAAACTAGAAAGAGGTGGTAGGAATGCTCTATCTTCTTTTTAGTGCCATCCGTAACTCTTAGTAACAAACCTGCCAACTGCCTACATGTAAATCCAAACAAGATAGAGGTTGAATATTGAGAAATTCCTCCTGCAGACATGGTTCTGGAAAGTTTGTTTAAATACTTGAAAGCAGGATTAGCCTCACTTAATGTTTGTGAAGTTTCCTCATCATAACTATCTCTGGAATTTCCATATTCACAACATAGATCACCAATTGACCTCCAATCACTAAAAAAGCCTGTTAAAAACCCAAAGATTTTACTATTCTTTTGTTAGGTTTGTATGGAAATTCTTCTCATTGAGATATTCTAACTGTATTTCTATAGGCAGCCAGCAGTATTTTCTTTATCTAATGTTCTTATTTGTTTTATTCCTTTATTAGATCTGTATGGTAACCCTTTCTTCAAAAGAAATCAGGGTTTTATTCAAAGAGCATTCAATAGTGAATTTTAAATACTCCTCTGAGCACAACAGTAGAGCAGATATCAAGGAAAAAGGCATAAAATGAAAGGAACAATTAATTTCTATTCTTGTTACACTCTATCAATATTTGGATCTTATCTCTATTATACATTGGTTAATTGCTAATTAGCCAAATTGTTATTTCTTCCCCAGCTAGAGTGAGCTTCTTCAGAAGAGGGGCCATGGTGTTAGTCATTCATTCATTCATTCATTCATGCATGCATTCATGTATTTGTTCATTCACTCAATAAGCATTTATTAAGAGCTATTATGGGGGTGCCTGGGTGGTTCAGTGGGTTAAGCCTCTGCCTTCAGCTCAGGTCATGATCTCGGGGTCCTGGAATCGAGCCCCGCATCGGACTCCCTGCTCAGCGGGGAGCCTGCTTCCCCCTCTCCCTCCGCCTGCCTTTCTGACAACTTGTGATCTCTCTCTGTCAAATAAATAAATAAAATCTTACAAAAAAAAAAAAAGAGCTATTATGTACGGTGATACATTCTGGGAATTCATGTGAAAAGGCAATCACTGTGCCTTTGAGAAGTGAGAGAGACAGACAAGCACAGTCCATAGGCATTAGGATGCAGTGTGAAGGATTTTACTACAGGAAAACAGAGTGCAGAGGGTACTGCAAGAGGAAACCTTACCTATATTGGGAGTTTGGGATGCTGGTTGGGGATTATAAACTCTTGAGAAGTTTCAGGGTTAGGAATTAGAATCTGGAATGGGGCACATTTGGGGAACTGTGAGTACCAGAAAAGGAATGAAACATGAGTTGTTTGTATCACTAGTACCTATACAACGTATAAGAAGAATCTTAAAAGATTGGGAAATGGACCACTGAAGACATTGAAGAGAATTAAGCAAGAGTAAGTCTGTTGGTCAAAAATCCCCAAAGCAGATGCTTGCCTTCCAGATTCTCCTCATAGGCAAGATGCTGAGTCTGACTATTGTTTCAGGTCTGGAGACTTTTTTCATTGGCTGGTCTTACAGCCCAGACTTTGGGAATGCACCAGCTCTTTATGTCATGTTCTATCTGACCTTCTCTATTAATTGGAGAAAATAGAAAATAACTCTCAAAAACCTGGATTTTTTTAAACTATAATCTACCTTGTACAGGCTGATGTGTAGTAGGATCCTTCCTTAGAAGACAGGGCCTTAGTCGGCTAATTCTTACCAAATTCCAGTGGAGTGGTGGAGAGAGAACACAACGAATTAGAAGAAAAGTTGGGTAGGTGGAGAATAAAGATCTGCTTTTACCATACATTTGTTGTTCTCAGTTGAGGATCAAATTCTTGGCTATATCTGCCCCCTTTTAAATAAAAGTAAACTGAACTTTTGCACTCTTGTATGATTTCATTATCCCTGAGGCTAATTCTAGTTCAAATGTTATGCTAATTTTTAGGATAAAATGTATTATTTGTTGTCATGTTCAGCTTTTACAAATTGGTATTAGATCACTCTCCCTGCATATGCATGAGAGTATCAGGAAGATTTAAGAAGGTGCTGTCGGTCCCAAATATTTATTGACCAGTCACATGAGACTGTATCAGTCAGTCAATGTCATAACAGAGTGTAACAGAAGCCCAAGTGGAACCAGTTAAGCAAAATATGAAAGGAGGACGGGGAACTTGTTGGGTCACATAACTAAAAAGTACAAGGACAGATCTGCTGTGGGCCATGGCTGGTGTGTTCATTGTTTGAACGGGTGATGACATTCTTGCCATCTCAGCCATGCTTTCTTCTATATTAACTTGACTCCCCATCTTATGGAACCAAGGACCTCAGTCTCAACTCACATAATGCTCACAGTTTGTAATCCGATGAGAAGGGCATTCTCTCCTCTGGTGTCTATTACCTTCCTGAGACTCCTACTGGCCAACATGGATCCTGTGTTCATTCTTACGGTCTAAGAAGCATAGCCCCTTGGTCAATGACCACATCTGAAAAATGCTGTGGGGGAGGAGAGGCTCTAAAGAAGAAAAACAAAATCAGTGGTCCATTGCAGAGATGAAGATAGGAGTTCAGGCTAAAGATGAGTCTCTTTCTCTCTCTATCTCTCCCTCCCTCTCTCTCACAAACACACACACACACACACACACACACACACACACACACCCTACTTTGCATTATGCATTATGTGCTGGATAAGCACTAGAAACACAAAAGTATAAAAACTAGTACCAGTACTCAAAGGGTAGTAAATTAGTTGGAGAAACACTATATAACAATATATAATAATAGCATTTATAAGTAGTAATGTAAAAAATGCTACAAGATTGTGAAACTAAAAGTAGCTCACATTTCCTTTAGACTCAATACTGGTTGGATTATGATCAAATAATTCTACAGCTTATTGCATGAGTACTTAAGAGGAATGTCTGATGAATTTAATAGAAATCTGTATTGTGATCATCAGAAAATCAGCCTATGAAGGGTCCTAAATGAACCAGGAAACTTTAATTTGGTGAAAAGATGATGAGGAAAATAATTACTACTAGTCCACAAGTATAATTTTTCCATAGTTCCACTATTAAGAAAATAAGTTTTAGGAGCGATCAGAGACTTAGGTCACAAGAAAGAAAACTCTGAATGTTTAAAAGGCGATATAATCCTGAAATCCACATAGAAGTCCAAAGTCAGAATAGATTCCTGTTATTTAGGATTCATTTAAGTGTATTATTGGCATGAAAATAGACTTATGATGGACTTAATAATAGCTGACATTGACTGAGCATTCACTATGTGCCAGCTCTATGCTAAGTGGTTTAATGGATTATCAGTTTGAATCCACATAAGAGTCCTCCCTGTGAGTTGGTACTATTATTAACATCTCCATCTCAAAGAGGAGGAATCAAGCTTAGAGAGAGGAAACAACTTGCCCAGGCCACATAAGGAAATGGTGGAAGTAGCTTCAAACTGAGATCATATGAGCCCAAATTTGAAGTTCTTTATCTCTAATGTACACCCTCTCTACGAGTCTATACTGGGTCCCGACAGGCCCGCTAGATCTACTAAGAAGTTAGGATGGCATTTGGACATACCTATAACATTGGACTGTTTAGTCAAAATCTTAATCTAAAAGTTTAGTAGCAATTTACCAGAAAAGTGAGTCCACAGAAATAGGATACAGTAGATTTTCTCTAGAACTCCTCAAGCTTGTCAAAAAGTAGAAGAAAACAGTCCTTAACAGGGAGCTTCATTTCAGCATTATCTTTTGTGTAAATTTATATCCTGTTTTTCTTAGATTAGGATAGAGAATTTTGGGTTTTGTTGGTGGCTTGCCACTCAGTTGCAGGAAAAGCAGAATTACACTGATAGTACTGACATAAAGAAGAGCTCAAAGATTAGGGCTTTTTATTTTCCACTGACTTTTGTCCATTGCAAATATGCTCATTATCTCTTCATGATTTTCAATGACTCTAAACTTATATTTACTTTTGACAGAAACCCAAAACAATGCTTATAATTCAGGACTTGTTTAGAAATGGAGATTGACTTATAATAGAGGGATAGTATTGATTTTATTAGCTAATGTTTAAAATTATAAATGTGTACAATGTTTGCATGTCAATTAGCCTCAATAAAGCCAAAAATAATAATTTGTCATCTCAGGCTCAATAGTACAAAATTTCCTTACACTCTGTGGTTCCTCTCATATTGGATAAATTTAATCCTACACTTTCTTCAATGACAGTATTAAAAAATATCTTTCTGATGCAACTACAAATTAAAAGCGGTTTTATATATAGGAATAGTTTCATTAGTGATGCCATTGTAATTCTAACTCCAGTTCAGATTCTGACACCAGCTGGATGGCCTACAATTCAATTCAGTTATGACACTATCGATTTGGGAGATCTCACCAGATTTCACAGAACTCCCCCCTCACTTTGCATACCAACCACAAGTCCAGGTTGTCACCTGTGCTTCTGACTGGCTGGCTACACATTGGAGGTCCTCATAACCTGTTCCTTGGGCTTGACTACTTTGTTAGAGCAATTACAGAACTTAGAGAAACATTTACTTATGTTTATTTTAGGAGGATATTACCCAGAAAGAGCCAGATGGAAGAGATGCACAGGGCAAGGCATGGAGAAAGAGGTGGAGAGTTTTCAGACCCTCTCCTGGCCCCATCCTTTTGCGTTTTTCTGAAGGTTTTGTTACATAGATATGACTGATTAATTTATTGGCTATTAGCTGTAGATTCAACCTCCAGCCCCTCTCCCCACCAGAGGTAGGGGCTGGGACTGAAAGTTCGAACAATCTAATTACATAGTTGGTTCCACTGATGGTTAGCCTCCCTCCACAGGTGACTTGGGATGACCTAGGGGCTTTCCAGAGTCACCTCATTAACATAACAAAGATGTCCACCACTCTCTTCACTTAGAGCAGCCAAGTGTTCAAGAGCTCTGTGTCAGGAACATGAAGACCAAATACGTGTTTCTTGTTATAGACCATAATATCACAGCCATGAATTAAAAATTACATTTCATTGGGGCACCTGGGTCGCTCAGTGGGTTAAGCCTCTGCCTTCAGCTCAGGTCATGATCTCAGGGTCCTGGGATCGAGCCCCACATCAGGCTCTCTCCTTGGCATGGAGCCTGCTTTCCCCTCCCTCTCTGCCTGCCTCTCTGCCTACTTGTGATCTCTCTGTCAAATAAATAAAATCTTTTTTTAAAAAATCACATTTCATTTAAAAGTCTCTATTCAACAGTTATTTTTATAAAGCCTCACTGATGCTTCACTCATGAAATTACAAAAAACAAAATTCACAATACTTCTACAGTATGTTTTAAATGGTTTTCTAAAACATTTCTTGCCTAAACTAATACAAAATCATGCAAACCTCAATAAAACTGTACAGATCATCTTGAACTGCCAGAAATAGTAATAATCGTAAGATTCCAAATTAAATATGAAATGTAATGCAGAAGTTCAAAATTGCCTCTGAACACTTCCAATTTAATATGACGTTAGTTTTGCATTCATTGTCTTATTATTATTTCTAGAATACCATCAAACCTGACACAGCAAAACAGAAATCCCCATCTAGTGTTTTCCCCATATATTGGGTTTGATCTATGCCTATACATGCAAATTGAAATGAAAAATATATGTGGATGCTACAAGTAGGAATAAAGCACATTCATCAGGATAATTATGGATTCAGTATTTGTGAGTGCTTACTAACTTTAAGTCAAAGTTTTATGTACAATAGTGAGGAAAAATGTAAACGTAAATGAAATGAAATGAAAAATGAAAAATGTAAATCAAGGTCCTCGCCTTCAAGGGCCTTTTGTTGAATACAAAGCTTTGATCCTGGATTATGTTATCTACTTTTCTCTGGGCAAATAGATGTATTCTAAGACCCTAAGTTATGATGAGGAAAAGATTAAAAGTAACTATAGACATTTAAGTAACAATTGACTACTACAAGCATAGTGTTTGCTGTTAAATCTAAAATAAAGATAATTCGTTATTTTGAAAAGTGAAATAGGTGATTTTTAAAAAGCAACAAATTAATTTTTGTCTATTTTCACTAAATACTAGATGCATATCAAAACTGATCAATATTTGCTGACATTCTAAATTAAAATACAGTTTTATTTCAGTTTAAAACACCTTAATTAGCTCAAAAGCCATACTTTCTGTACTCTAGATGATGAAAGAACAGCATCCTTATGAAACCCTATTAGCAATTAAGCCATAGCTTGTAGGGCAAGCATTTATACATAATTGCTTTAAAAAAAAAAAAAACCTGTTCAGCTTTGTACATTCGTCACATATTTTTAAATGAATAAAGGAGGAAAATATCGCCTCCTTTAAAAGTTTTGTCAGCCAAAGAAATCAGATTGAAAATAGATGCTTGAAGAAAAGAAGTAAAATATCAGTGGTCAGAAGAGACAGGTAAAAACAATTTGGCTCAGCATACAGAGTGATAGCCTGGTTACTATAGCAACAGAGACACAGGAAGATTGTGGATATCTGTTGCCAAGATGTTTCATTTTTATCCCCTCAGTTAGTGTGAGCCTTGGGTTAAACTCAGACCCAGAGACAGAAAGGACATTTTAGAGGGAGAGTTTCTTTGCTCATTTGGCCTCATGGCCTAGGGGTTGGGACAAACAGTTCAAAATAGGATGCCTAATGAGAGTAGGCAGGAGTAAATTTTTCATGTTTCACAAGATGAGACTCAGGCAAAGGATTTTTATCAGCTATGGAAATTCCAGAGCAGACATGGCATTTTCACATACCCGGGAAGCCAAGGTCTTGTAATGTTAAGTAGTTATGAACTGTCCCTAGTCTCAGGAAATGAATTCAATCATGGAAACTTATTTAAAAGGAAATCCTAAATAAGACAGCAAAAATAAAATAAAATAAAATAAAATGTCTCATTGTTTTTCTGGGTGGTGAAATTGTGGGTAATATATTTTCCTCTCTAACTCTAATTCTCTGTATTGTGGAAATCACATTTATAATGGAAACTATGTAGTTAGATAATAAACCCTCTAAAGCTAAATTGCTTTAAAAGAGTTCATTAAAAAGCAGTTAATCTTCATAGAATTTTAATATTCAAAGGAACTTTAGATAATGTCTTCTCTAGTTTTTTTTCAAAACTTCTGGTCAATGGAGTCATCTGGAACACTTCTCTCTCTCTCTTTTCTCTCCTCCCCCAACACATACACACTCTGGAAATTCAGTAAATTTCAGTGGAGTCTGAGGATTCTGAATTTTTAACAATCTCCATTACATTTGCAATCTCTATTCTAACATTTTTAAGATCAGGCAAATTTGGAAAGTATGGATGTAGTCTGATCCTTTCATTATGCCACTGAAGAAACTGAGAAGAGAACCCAAGTACAGATTAAGGCTTTATAGTTCTTCATATAAATCCGTCTCTTTCTGTAGATTTCTGAATAAGACAAAAACATGTTAATTCTTATTTATGCAATTCTTATTGGAGAAACAGACTTCCTTTCATAGGGAAACTACTGATTCCAGGAGAACCTACTGCGTACGATTTTCACTTTCTGTGCAAACCCTCTTAAGAAACAATCTCCATGTAAATTTGTTTGCCTAGGTCTCACAAGTATTTTCCAGAAGAAACGTTTTCTTATTTAAATATCACTGTCACCTCTCCCCAGCCCCAGATTAACATGATAAATTAGCACATTAGAAGTTTTCACAAGTCCTAAATTAAAGAAATCTGTACAACTTTGCTTTACCCAATATTTTTTTTAAAGATTTTATTTATTTACTAGAGAGACAGAGATCACAAGTAGGCAGAGAAGCAGGCAGAGAAAGAGGAGGAAGCAGGCTCCCGCTGAGCAGAGAGCCCGATGCGGGGCTCGATCCCAGGACCCTGGGATCATGACCTAAGCCGAAGGCAGAGGCTTTAACCCACTGAGCCACCCAGGCGCCCCTACCCCATATTTTTTGATGAGTATTTGCTTGATGGATATTTACTTGACCAAATATTTCATATTTTTTGATGACAGAACACGGGTTTGGGGTTTTTTTTTGGGGGGGTGGGTTTTGTTTGGGGTTTTTTTCTTTTTTTTGGTATAGTTTTCTTTTTGGTTTTATTTTTAGGTGATATCTACACCCAACATGGGATTCAAACTTACAACCCTGAGATCAAGAGTCACATGCTTGACTGGCTGAGCCAACCAGGCACCCTATCAGAACCCATTTTTAATTGTTTGTTTGTACATAATACCTATTGATATTCTAGGGAATTCATATTTGAGGGGAAATTCTGTAGGAAATATCAGCCGAGACAAAAAGCTTTTTCATGGTTCACTGTGGGCACCGTCGTTCAACTCAGACATGGATGTGTTAGAAATCTTAAAACTTTTAAAGGAAACAAGATTGGGAAAGGCATGAGACAATAGTGGTGGAGGGGTTGGTAGTACATAATAAGTACATTTTTCTTTATTGTTTTAATGAAGTCAACTTAGGTTTCTATTCCAACCATGTCCCCAATATAGAACTCAGCTTAGAGGGGCTGGAGAAAACACCAACTATATTCTTTTCTCTGTTTTAAATACATCTGCTGCAAATACACCTGTATTTTGAAGCTGACTTATTTAGAATCACTTAGGTAGAAATGGAAAAAAATGTGAAATGCAGGATCATGAAGAAGAGACCTAAAAAATATCTCAGTCTTTCTTCTGAGACTACCATAGTTAGGCTGATCTGCTGTATAATAGTGACCATGTTGCTGAGAATGGAGAGCCTGCTTTTTCTGCCCCTTGTCTCAGTATCCAGAGGTTGGTGGTACTAAGGATATCACTTTAATGGTGGGGACAGAGATGAGGTGACCTGTGCGAAGAGGTCAAAGAATCAAGCTGACAAATCTCCATACTGTTCCTAGGAACACAGTCTTCATTTTCAGGTCACGGCAATCATGCTAGGTAAAATCGAGTGAAGGAAGTCAAAAGAAAAAAAGAATGTAATGGAGAGAAATATTCTAATACTACTTCTTAGTTGGCTGGCGGCTGGCGGTTAAGCTATACAATCCTGTTTCAGGTGATAAGCTGTCGTTTGTAAATTGTGCCCATAGCTGTATCCATTATTCATGGCTTGGTATTGGAGAACAGTGATTTCAGGCCCCTAAATTTTCCTACCTGCAGGCACCTGAATTACTTCCAAAACTAACTGCTATATTACTTCTCATGCCCTTGCATCATTTTTCTGCCATCATCAGATCCTACCAGCCCACTTTGTGTCTTAGGTGAAGCAGATTCCTTCTCTCCCTTTCCTATATTTCCTTCCATAGAAGTGAACGCATAAATCCTAATGGATGAAGTACTTTAATTCTAGTAAATGGACAACTGCAAGCATGAAATTTCAGTATAAAATTAACTGGGAAAAAATGGTATTTTCCAAAGAACAAATATTACTGTCCATTCTATACAACTGATTACTTGAAAGTGAGTAAAAACAAAGGCATTAACTTTGTGGATATTAAGAAGAGAAATCATACCATATTTTTCCATATTATAATTATTTCATATTATTTCAAATTATTTCAGCTTAATAACAACTTAAAAACAAATTAGTCCAGTAGAATCGGAGGGGCAAACAATTGTTGCACAGGGAAATTGAAGGAATCTTGCCTTCAACAAGACAGACTGGCTCTTTCCTGAACCTTCAAAGCCTCCCCCTTTTTTTAAGTTCAGGGAAAATATCAGACATAGGTTCCTTAGCTCCTATTTCCATGCACCTGTCTTCTGTGGCATATCAAACTGCCGATAAACATTATTATACATTGAATGGCTAGATTGTGATATATACTGAGAGTGGTGGTCTTTGTGATTTCTTCAACATGTGATTGCTACAGCAATACAGAAAAGAAGACTGTAATATACAGAAATACTCTAGTGCTATTTTGGAGGAACTCTCCTTTACAAAATATAATTGTTCCAATAGTTGTGAAACTGGTGCTCCTTAAAGTGCTGGGTGCCAATAAGCAGCATGGGCCCAAGGGGACAGAGCTCTGGGACCTCCACAGTATGGCCAGGTTGGTCAGATCAGCTTCATTCTAAGCAGCTTTATGTATTGACATTTAAGGTGTCATATGTGTATAAATGTTTTGAGGAACTTGAAAGGGTCAGACACTAAACTTTGTTCTTGTTCTGCTATTTATTTTGTGCTTTCCTTTATCAAAATCACTTTGGCTTTTTCATTGATTCTAGTCAAGAATAAAATTTTATTGAGAATTTTGAGTTAAGTGAATTGCCCAGAGTCCCATAAATTGTTAACTGCATACTCAAGACTCGTACCTTCATTTCTAGACTTAGAGTCCAGGATTTTTTCCACTTGGTTTGCCCTCTTGAGTGCCGGGCCATTTTAATTCCTGTATTTGCTTCTTCCCACCTAATCTGGCTGAGCCCAAGAATCCCATCAACTGATCTAACTCCTAATCGGTCCAATTCCTAATTCCAATTCTCTTCTTTACAAGATAAGTTGTTCAAGAAGTACAAATAGTCACTACTAAATATAACTCTACATAATTAGTTAAAACCAAGTAGGCAAACAGGCTACTTTTTTGAGGATGAATATTTTACTACCTGCCTCAAGAATAAGAGAGAAAATTAATAACTTTGTGGAAACGCAAACAACTTTTTTTTAACACAGTCACTAAAATTTGGACTGCTATTACTCATTTGTTCTGAGAATATTCTCAGAAAAAAAAAATCTGATGCTACTTTTGTGCCAACAGGTTCAAATGTAGAATTGATACTGTCAGGAAGAGACAATATACAAGAACATTTAAAAAGCAACAAAGAAAACAGTGAACTTATGTTCCTTAAGAAATTATTTTTATCATTGAAAAATAAGATTCCCAAATGTGGTCAAGAATAGTAATTCTACATTGCAAAATCCCTTGTTCACTTTATGTAAAATTGAAACCTATATCAAAAGCTAGATAGCAATATATAGAAATATATGCCTCATGGGGATGTGAGGGCTATAACCTAAAACTTGATTTAGCTAGTATGGCTCCTTATTCACAGTATTTGAAGAGGTTAAAATGTAAGTTTTTTAAATTATTGGTTTTAAGATAAGACTTTTAAAAATATAGTCCATGTTTTAACACATGCATCTCTATTTCCTACCCATATGGAATATCAAACTGGCTATTTTTAAATTTATGAAATTCAAGGATGGAATTTGAGAGCATGTAAAAATGAGAAATATACCTTGTTATTTGTTCTTCATCCTATTTTTACTTCCATAGCTTATGAAGAGTTATTCCTTATTAATAGGATAGAAGTGCTTCCCCATCCTTAACCCTTGAGAACAAACCCAGAACACAACTACTGCTACATAACAGTTACAAGAATTTTCAGTTACAACATGTGAAAATTAACCTGCTAATAGCTGGGATACGATTATATTCAGTTGACACTTGACATTCACTTTGTGTTCCAGAAAACATTAGGAATAGATTTTGAAGTTTCAGGGAAACATCAGTTTAGTGTAGTTATCCAGTAGAGAAAGGAGAGATTCCTGATTAATCTATAAAGGTTGGGAGAACTTGCTTCTGGAACATTTTCAATTCCCTAAGCTTCTGTAGCTGCAGAAAGCAGCAGACATCAATAACCTCATTCTCTTCTCTTGCTTTGGCTTAATGCTTCACCTGAGTGACCTACCGCACACCTTGATTCTGGTTCAACCAATGAGTTCAGTGCAGCTATTTAGAAGTACTGGCATTGTTTGAAACGGTTGTTCCCAACACTGTCTTAGAAAACTTTGGAATTTTAATGAGTTAATTCCTTTTCTGCTCTATCACCCATGAACTCACTTCAGTGAGTTATATATTGCTATCCTTTGGAATTGACTCCTCTCATCTGTCTAGAAAAATACACACACACACACACTACAGAAGACATTTGAATATTTCTTCTCCCCAGAGCAATCACACTGTGCATACGTTCCCCTTCCTGGCACTTGTATTCTTACTCCTCACCAGCACATACTCTCTCTTCTGGGCAGTCTCCTTATGTCTCCAGTTTTTCCACTCATGACAAGACCTGGAGGTTTGCTGGCAGTGATCCCTAGACTTGCAATATTGTCATCCTCTTCTCTATTTATCAAGTCCTACCCATTTCTGAATTTTGTAGCATCACCGGGTAAATGTGTCAGCTACCACAGCCTGTGTTGACCTCCCCTATCCTTAAACTCTAAGGCACTTGGTCTATTTTCATAAAAGTAAACCATTTATTTTCAGGTTCTTTTGTATATCTTGGTAGATGGTAGATAGATAGATAGATAGATAGATAGATAGACAGACAGACAGACAGACGTGCATGTGCCTTCATAATAACTTTTTTCACCTCCTAACTATGCCTAGTGGAATAAGATTATAACATCTTTAAAATATGCCCCCAAAGACCTAGCCACAGGGCTTACTCATCAATTGGTATTCAGGCTCATAAAATGACATTTTATATAGTGTATTCTTGACACATACAAGAGAAGATTCTAACTTCTGATAATACTTTGGTAATAAGGAATAAGGACCTTATGTATCCATTCATTTAACATTTTTAAGTTCCTTCTAAGTACCAGGCATGTCAAACAAAACACAGGAAAATTAATTCTACTCCCTCTTTATAGATAGATGATAGATAGGTAGATAGATAGAGGTACATCCTGACAGTCATGGTGTATATATACCTATTATATATAATAGGTATAATAATATATCTATTATATGTGTGTGTGGGGGTGGGTGTGTGTAATAGAAAAGAAAATATATATATTTTTTCTCCTTTTTACCAAAGAGAAAAGAGACAGGAAATGATAAGGAGACATTGTGCTGGATAGAACAATTCAGAGAGGACTAGCCTGGGCTGATGTGTAAGAGATGGCAACTCCGATACCATTAGCTTCCAAATGGAGAATGAGAATATCACATGGATTGAAATTCCAGGCCCCATCACTTAATACTGCTGATGTTCTTGGCGACATTGTTTGATCCTTCTGGCTTGAATCTGTAATTAGGATCTGAATAGGGATAATCTCTTCCTTGTTGTAGGCACTCTTCAGGTCAAGGCAAAAGAGCAAATGGTTCTCTAATTCTTCAGGTACATACCCAGCGCCGACTCTGAACAGGACACTGTGTTGCAAATCTGGTTACAATGGTAACACATCCCCATCATTTAGTCATGTGGACAAAGATCAAACCCATCAAAAAGGTGATAGAAATTATACTGTGACATAACAGGTGATCTGTGAGCAGAGAAGGAGTGTCTAACGGAGTCTGGAGGAGTTAAAGGGGGCAGTGCCTGCACTAAAATATGAAGAGAGAAGGTGGAGCCTGGAAGGCAGCTAGAGACATGCATAGTAAGGATAACAGTACACACAAACATTCATGCAGAGGTTTTCAAACCAAATTAATAGGGGAGGCAAAGTCCCAGAGGTCGCTGTAGAAATGCATGGTGAGATAGCTTCCATATCTGAAATGCCCTCCTATTTCCTGTCTCCTCTTCCTTGACCCCTTTGCACCTCGTAACTTCGTGTTCTGTAAGGTAGACCATTCTTCCTGGTCCGTATTCCAGTCCAAAATGCTCCCTCTGTGTCATGGATGACTATCCCACAGACTATCCAAGTGTTTCTCAGTAATATACAAAGTTATAAATAGACTTTGTTTACAAATAAATTCCCCCAGTTCTTCTCATTATAATAAAAAATCCATGTTTTCTGAATTTTTGCTAATTTTGCTAATTTGATGGAATATTTCATATAAAAAGCTGCATGAAAAACTGGGAGTTTTGTTCTCACTAGGATGTATTTTCGTCTTGAAGGAGAAACTCATTAACTCAAATGAATCTTTTATTGATGGAAATGTCAGGGAGGGAGATGAGGGATGACAAGCAAAAGAAAAGATATTTTTAAGAAACAAGCCTTCTGGTTCTGTCTGTATCTTTCCAAATTCCCTGCCACACCACCTCCCTAAGGTATCACTCAACCACATTGCCATTACCATTCCCCTTTCAGAAGGAGTTAGGGGCTCAGCAAAACAGTTTTCTCCTGGAAAAGGAGCATTAATTGTTATCCAGAATAAATTTATGATTATGCTGGGCTTCCTGCATTTAGTGTAGACTGAACCACTTACAATGTAATAATTCGTCAGGAAAACTAAGAAAAATGCTTACTTATACCACAGGTGTCTATTTAAAACAGTAACATTTCAATAAACCTAGATTTAAAAAAAACACAATTCTTATATGAACTAATCAGAACTTCATTTTTTATGGCTTAATCTAATACCTACCTTCAACTAGAGATTTTCTTGCCTCTCATAAGATCTTGAAATAGCTTCATTAAACCCTTGAGAAATTATGGTCTCCTTGGCAAAATCATTCTTCACAAAATATCAGGTTACCTTTGCAATGCCTTCAAATAAAATCTAAGATGACATTGTCATGAAGTAGAAATTAAAATAAATTCTGTCCCCTATCTTGAGGATCAGCCTGTACTTATTCCCATTCTAATAAAAGTGAAAAGTCAGAAATGAAAAGAACTTAAAAAGGGGCATTGGTAGGAATCTTGTCTAGGCCCCCCCAAATACATTCCCAAGTAGGTGGAAATATTTTTGTTCAGCTCTGAAAATCTGATTTTAGCCTCACTTCAGTCATTGTGCAAATAAGAACAATTTTTACCACACACACACACACACACACACTTCTTCAGTGTTGTGTCTCAGGTTTATTTCCACTGCCTCTATCTTTCGGAGACATCCTTTATTGTGTACCTATGACATATAAGACATGCTCTACCTGCTATGCAGAAGCAATTTACATAGTGACTTCCTCTGATGAGTCTTAGCCGGAAGACTATTTATAATATATGACATAATAGGAGAATATATTAATGTACTACAGAGCTATGTATGTTTAAAAGGTAATGTGCATAAGCCAGACTTTATCTGCAGTTAGCATTTGGGTAAAGCTTATATCTGTGTGGTCAGGAGTAACTTCATGGAAAACTGGAATGGGCCATGAACAATGAGCAGCATTGGGAAGGGTGGAGAGGACTGACATGAAGATGTGCTGAGGCGAGATCCAGCTGTGGAAGTGAGGAGTGCCTGAGAAAACACTCCTGGTCTCAGAAAAGTTATTATGACCTCACACTTTTTATTCTCCATACCTAATTATTTTAGGTCTTTCTGAGTTTTTGAGATGAATGTCCCTCAAGGGCCTATTTATCCTGTGAATATACATATAAGTGCCATTTCTAATCTATAAAATTTGAAATGAGGAGTAAAGTATGTATTATTATTTAATTTATGCTTAAATTGTAAAAGCTAATTTCTCATTCAGTTGAATTTTTAAGTTGTGCTTTGGGTACTGATCATTTGCTCTCATAAATAAATGTGCTTGCTTGGAATCCAGAAAAATATGTAAGTTTCATAAGCCTTCTATTTTACCAAAAATCAAGCCCTGGTAGTCCTAAACATAAAATGATCATTTGATCAATGTGTAAGGGTATCCTTAGCTATTAAAAAATGAGCATTAGTGGGAGCCTGCGGGTCTCAGTCAGTTGGGCGTCCAACTTTGGTTTCAGCTCAGGTCATGATCTCATAGGTCCTGGGATTGAGTTCTATGCTTAGTGGGGAGTGTGTGCGAAGATTCCCTCTGCCCCTCCCCTCACTGATGTGTGTGAGCTCTCTCTCTCTCTCTCTCTTTCAAATACAGAAACAGTTCTTCTTTTAAAAATTACCATTAAGGAGCACCTGGGTGGCTCAGTTGGTTAGGCAACAGCCTTCAGCTTAGATCATGATCCTGGAGTCCTGGGATTGAGTCCCACATCAGGATCCCTGCTGACAGGGAGTCTGCTTCTCCCTCTGATCCTCCCCTGTCTCGTGCGCGCTCTCTCTCTCAAATAAATAGATAAAATCTTAAAAAAAATTACCATTAATTTAAAAGATAAATAATTTATAATCAATTTATCAATAAATATTAGGTATAACTTCAAGATATTGAATGACCATTTATATAACTTAAAAGAAGACTTCTAGATCCTCATATCGCCCTTTCCTGTTAGAGGAAGTGAACATTTTCCAGTAATTGAGTCATCCCTACTTACCTAAATTTAGAGTGCAATACCTCTCCCCTCCCTCGTGGTTTCTATGAACAGATCTGAAGCTTTCAAAATAAAAATTTCCCACATGTTTTATTTGTATCAGCTCTGTTTCCTTCTCAAAAGCGCTAGGAAAGCCCAGGGAGCTACAATGATTAATGACCTGTTCTAGAGTCTAACCTGTTCTGTAAAATGTGCTGCATTCCAGAGCATAAAAGAAACTCTGAAGTAGGTCAGGAGCTTAAACGGCCCAAGGGCCTCCCTTAGACTAAAAGGCAAGCAAGTTTGAAATTAAATTAACACCAGAACTGCAATGACTCATGATTCCATGGCTTTACATTGGACTGGGAAGATAGAGAACTACAATGTGTACTAAAGTCCTAAAAAACCTAGTTCATTCAGACTTATACAATTTTGAATTTGAATTAATTCAGATGATGGCCTAACTCAAAATAGTTTTGAGCATTGTCTAAAGTTGAGGCAGGGGCAGTGGAGGGGAGAATTTGCAAAATTAATTAAGGAAATATTTAGCCTATGAGACTAGAGTCCAGCAAAAACTGATCAAAGATTACTTTAGAAGAGTCACAGAATGAATGTGCCAATTACAAATAATTCTTACTAAACTTAAGATTTTTACAGCAAACAAGTAGATTAAATCTACAAGATGTTCACCACTGAGGTAACACATGATACTCTGTGACCTTAAGCAGGTCACAGCTGCTTGCTGGACAATCTGTTGGCCCACTTCCTTCTCCAATCATCTATAAAGCTGTCATCCACCTGGGAAGACCACCAAAGTTCCCAAAGCTGTAAAGAGCTACTTTTGGGAAATGATGGGGGAGTGATGGGAGATGGTGACTTCTCCTTACAGGAAAGACCTAGATTCCTAGGTCCAGGAAGTGACTGGAAGCCTGAAGACTTCATGCGTGTGAGCCCTACCTGTCTCTAGTCTCAGCTCTACGTGCCACCACTCTACCTAGCCAACTTCTGTTCAGATACCATTTCCTCAAGAATGTCTTCCCCACCCTCGCCAGACTAAGTTAAAATCACTCAGTTTTACATTCTCACAGCACCTTCCTTTTATCATTTATTACATATATCACAATTATAATCAAATCTGTTATGCCTGTCAGGGCCTTAGTTTCCTGCTGAGTAAATCCAAGCTAGTTGAAAAGGGCTCTCACCCTGGAAGACTTATCATGGCAGGAAATGCTGCAGAGTGTCAGGAATGATCATAAGCCCCCAAACCTTCAAGCTACTGCTTTTAATTGTTACCATGTCCCAGACAAAAATTATACACTTCTCTTTCATTCTTTTCTTCTTCTTCTTCCTCTACTTGTCCTCCTCCTCCTCCTTCTCCTTCTTCTTCTTCACTCTTGTGAATGACAAGTTTCTTGTGCCTAGCCTAAGCCTCAGATGTCCTATTTCCTAACTCCTGAGGTAAATGAAACATGAAAGATGTTCAGGGATGCATCTTCTGCTCCTGACCAAACCTTGTATTGCAAAGGGAACTTAAATTAAATGCATAACCACTTTTAACATCTGAGAAATTATGTTTCTACTAGAAGTAACAATAGGATCTTATTTTTTGAAGCTTCATATTAGCAAATTTCTCTGGAAAGGTATTCTTTCTCCTAAATGATATAAAATGTTCTCTGCCATTATCATTTGCTACAGATAGTATAGGGGTTAACCTCTGATCAGTTATATCAAAATTTATTTGTATTTAAATGTGTTTTTAAATATATTATAAATTTACTAATGAATCTATAATCTTAAAGATACAGAGTAAATTATACGTAAGTTAGCAAAATGGAAGTAACTTGAGATGAACTGGTAAGAACACCCTTCCTTAGTTTAAGATTTACAACCTTTATTTAAATATATACTACATTAAAGATATAAAATCTACCATAAAAATCACCTCGTTTCACCTACTGTCTTCATAACAAGGTAAATGATAGTTTCAAGATAATGAGTTTTTCTGAATCACTGAATGTATTAAGGCACGCTGAGGTATTATTATCTGACAGTAATCCAGGCAAATATTAATATTTTGGCACAGCCTTTGGTATAATGAATGTGTCGTAGAGGATTAGCACTAGAAGTTTGCTCTGTGTATAAAATTCAAGTGTAATTTTGACCAGAAAGTTTAAGGACATTATTTCAGCAGGTTACATTGAGAAAACTGAGGCTTGATAGATTGAATTTCATTAATGGGTTCCAGACGCCTTTAATGAGATGCCAAGCTTCAGGGCCTTCCTCTAGGTTCTAAATGGTCAGGACAAGACTTGCCAGTTTGCTTTGCTGAAAGCACAGAGTTTCCCCTCAAAAGGGTCTTCTCCAGTTGCAGTTTTCTAGGTTAATGTATTCTCGGCTGAATTATCTCACCCATTGATTGCTGCCCTGGGAATTTCAGTGTCCATACAAACTAACAAACGTCCACCAGACAAGCACCAGCAATGACCAGCTGGCTCTTTGTCCTCCATGGGAAATTTTCTCAGTCAGAGCCTTGTAATTGTTTTCTGCAGCTGCTGCAGTTTCGAGGGTGCCAGCTCATCTGAGCCAACTGTATGCACACAGCTCATGACTCAGAAGGCTGAGAAAGTACACATCATGGGTGGGTGGGGGCCTTCAAGGACTCCATTTTAAATTTGTCCTCTTTTTCGTCAACTATTTTGGGGAAGAATACATAATGAAAGGCAGTTATTTAAGGGTTATAAATATCCTATACAGTCGTGAAATTCAGCATTAGAGTGCATAATAATCTCATCTTTATCAAAATCCACTTGCTGTATATCGCAACAGTCACTTTCTTGGCTGTGTACTCTATATGTCACAACTATATTGTAACACTGTGGTTTCTTCTACACACCCAGAAAGAGAATAATGAACTGGTTTAATTCCAGAGTGAGGGGCAATCTGAGTGGATGCTGGAAATTCAAGCCCCATTATCTGGCCTCATGCCATAGGAGCTAGCATGAGGGTGCACTCTCAGATCTTCCAAAATTATGCTAGAAGTACTAAAAATATGTTTTGTTGGAAAAGTAGACAAAAACAGATTATTATAAGCAACTTTAATTCCTCAGGGCTTTACTGTCAATTAGAGGTAGTAATATCCTCGCAGAAAAACCCTCCTACATCACAAATGGCATCATTAAACAGTGTCAACCTGCCACATTTATACCAAGTGTCTCCAGGGGCTTGCAGTCTATGTGATGACCTCTGATATTTTAGTTATCTGCTACTGAGAAACAGATTACAAAATCTTCATGACTGAAGATAAGCAGCATTTATCTTCTCAGTTCTGGTGGGTCAGGAATCAAGGAGAGGCTTAACTCCGTGGCTCTGCTCAGGGTCTTCATAAGGCTGCAGGAAGGTGCTAGCACAGAACAACCATCTCAAAGCTAGTCTAGGGAGGGATCTGCTTCCAGGCTCACTCCCAAGGCTAACAACTGACCTCAGAAGATCCTGTCTCGAATTCCCTCATGCAGGCCTCCCAACAGGCCTCACACCATAGTAGCTGGCTTTTCCAGAGCAGCAGGCTAAGAAAGACCAAGAGAGCACATGTGGGACTGAAGCCACAGTTTTTTTATAACCTAATATTGAGAAGGACATCCCACTACACCTGCCATTTTCTATTCATTAGAAGCAAGTCAGTCAGTCCAGCTCCCCTTGAAGGGATTACAAGGACACTGAACACCAGAAGTCAGAAATCATCAGGGACTATCACAGAGCCTGTCTACCACACTGACAGACTGTCTTAATCCAAGACCTCAGCATTTCTCTCTGGAATTATAGCAACCACTCTAACTAGAGTCACAGCCTACTCTTTTTTTTTTTTTAATTTATTTATTTATTTTCAGCATAACAGTATTCATTGTTTTTGCACCACACCCAGTGCTCCATGCAATACGTGCCCTCCATAATAACCACCACCTGGTTCCCCAACCTCCCATCCCCCGCCCCTTCAAAACCCTCAGGTTGTTTTTCAGAGTCCATAGTCTTTCATGGTTCATCTCCCCTTTCAATTTCCCTCACCTCCCTTCTCCTCTCCATCTCCCCATGTCCTCCATGTTCTTTGTTATGCTCCACAAATAAGTGAAACCATATGATAATTGACTCTCTCTGCTTGACTTATTTTGCTCAGCATAATCTCTTCCAGTCCCGTCCATGTTGCTACAAAAGTTGGGTATTCATCCTTTCTGATGGAGGCATAATACTCCATTGTGTATATGTACCACATCTGCCTTATCCATTCGTCCGTTGAAGGGCATCTTGGTTCTTTCCACAGTTTGGCAACCGTGGCCATTGCTTCACAGCCTACTCTTGATCCCTTCTGATCAAACTACCCTTGTTATGAGGAGTGGTCTTTAATAAAAGCTACAAATATGAATATGTTATCTAACAACTGCTCATTGTCCTTAGGAGAATGTCAAACCTCCTTAATGTGACATACAAGATCCTTTATATATGGTACATGAAGGCAATATCAGACAGTCTCTAAGGTCATGGGCTGTAAAACCAAGCTCCACAATTTATCAGTTTTATGGCCTTGGGCAAGTTTATTGACCTCATTGGGCTTCAATTTCCTCACTGAAACCTGAGACAATAATGATACCTACTTTACAGGATTTTTTTAAGGTTTATTTATTTATTTGACAGACAGAGACCACAAGTAGGCAGAGAGGCAGGCAGAGAGAGAGATGCAGAAGCAGACTCCCTGCTGAGCAGAGAGCCAGACACAGGGCCCGATCCCAGGACCCTGAGATCACGACCCAAGCTGAAGGCAGAGCCCCAACCCACTGAGCCACCCAGGTGTCCCCTTTATAGGAGTATTGTGAGGATTAAATAAGAAAATTCTTGTGCAGCTATTGGCAGTGGCAGCACACAGGAAGACCTCAGTAAGGATAAGTTGTTATTATAACTTCCCCATTTATCTGAGGCCATTTCACAACATATCATGCAAGCAACTAAGCCAACGTACAATGAAGAGGCCATTTTGACCTCTTATAAGACTGTTTTCTTTGCTTGGAAAGCCTTTCCTGTTCTCCTTTACCTGAAGAACTTTCACTTAAATGCTTAAATACTTAAATACTCAATTTAGGAGTTCAGCTTTTCTCCAGGAAACCTTTACACACATACTCATGCACACAAACACACACATACACATACACACACACGCACAACTTCTGGCATCTTGTTTTCCCTCAGTTCATATCCCTAACTCATTATGGTACTTATCACACTTGTCATGTGTATTTCTCTGTGGACCTATGGAAATGTGAACTCCTCAAGAGAAAGAATGAATCAGGGCGCCTGGGTGGCTCAGTGGGTTAAAGCCTCTGCCTTCGGCTCAGGTCATGATCTCAGGGTCCTGGGATCGAGCCCCCCACAGGGCTCTCTGCTCAGCAGGGAGCCTGCTTCCTCCTCTCTCTCTGCCTGCCTCTCTGCCTACTTCTGATCTCTGTCTGTTGAATAAACAAATAAAATCTTTAAAAAAAAAGACAGAAAGAATGAATCTTATATTTCTACATCTACAGAGGCTCGCTCAGGGACTGGCACAGACTAGATCCCCAATGCATGTGGTGGAATGATTTAATGAATGAGTGATTTGAGAGATTTCTGATGCACTTTCTTTCCTTCTTTTCCATTTCTTTTTTTTTTAATTTTGTTTATTTGTTTGAGAGAGACTCAGAGACAGAGATAGTGAGAGAGAGCACAAGTGGGGAGGAGAGGGAGAAGTGGGCTCCCTGCTGAGCTAGAAGCCTGAAGTAAGCCTGGATTCTAAGACCCTGGGATCATGAGATGAGCTAAAGGCAGATGCTTAACAGGCTGAGCCACCCAGGCGCCCCTTCTTCTAAGATCACAGCAGGCAGAGAGAGAGGAAGGCAAGCAGTCTCCCTGCTGAGCAGAGAGCCCGATGCGGGGCTTGATCCCAGGACCCTGGGATCATGACCTAAGCCAAAGGCAGAGGCTTTAACCTACTGAGCCACCCGTATTCTAAGTTTTCTGTTATGATGCAATAGTGCCAGGCAAAAGTTCCCTGCCACATGTAACCTGTAGTGTCCCTCTCTTGCTATTTTCATGCTCTAGCCAACATACCAACATCAACACACACACACACACACACACACACACACACACACACACACACACACACACACACTATATTTATACACTAATTTGCAGCACAGTTATAAGCTTAACACCTAATCACTGAACTTATGGTGGCAAGGAAATAGATGCATTCAATTAAACAAAGAAATAAGACAGCACCCTAATGAGATGGTAAGTTTGATTACTTGCAGTTCTGGGTAAAGTCTGATTACTTTCAGAGGTTGAGTTCAGTTCAAAGGAATGCTCTATAAAAACAAATATTGAAGATGGATTTGAAAAATAATTGAATGGTGGCCACTCTATCATCTAGGAAAATAGATGACTCTTCTGGATCCACAGCTACTTAAAAATGCATAGAAAAAAAGGTGAAAAAGGAAGAGATGCATGACTGCAGAGTGCAACGCACATCTGTGTGGTACTAAGTGGATTTGGGGGTCAATGTATAATATTAATATAGATAGTTCACTGTCGTCAGCTCCTGCCTGTACCCTCAACAAGAATACAGTATACACCATTACTCAGCAGGACTAACTGAATGGTCCCCGTGCAGAGTAATATGTTTGTGACCAAAATGAGTAATCTGAGGCAGCTTTCACTTTAGGACATTTGGATTAACACAAAATACACTTGGACAGAAAGCTTAGCATTTGGTGGCTTGCCCTATGCCCCTGTAAAGTGCTGCCCTACCACAGCAGTTGCCTATTAAGTGTATAGGATACAGCTTATGCTTAAAAATTGCATTCATGTATTGAAAATCTTCCCTTTCATGATAGAGTTTGAGTTTAATATCACCAACACAGTAACCACTCTTGACTAGCAGAGTAATTTACAATACAAAAAGTGCAGTAACTATCAGAAACAGAATATGTTAGGACTGGAAAGGATTTTAGAGATGACTTAATTCAACCCATGTATTTTCTAATTGAGATCATTTGCATGATAATTCCTCTAAACTCTGGCCTGCCAAGCAGTGCTTGACTAATACAAATTTTATACTGTCCACAACAAAATGAGAAAGATGAAACTGTGTAACAAAGTTTCCATAAAGCTGAATTTGCTCATTTTAATTGCCTTTTATCTAAGTTTGCCCTTATTTTGACACACTTTTATGAAATGTTGGTGATAAAGAAAGTTGCTTTTCCTTACATTTGTAATTGTTTAAATAAAAACTTGGCAACCCTGTTATGTACCCCAATCCTTTTTAATTTTATCAGACTATAAAATCCAAGGGTTGGGGAACCACTGATATAGATTCCAGTGTAGAAGGGAGTCCATTGCTTGTTCTATATATTAGAGGTTTAAATTTATCAACATGGCAAAATAACTAAGAAAGGTTATTTAAGAAATGAGTTATGTTAAAGAACATTGATTCTGTGTATCATGTAAAATCTGACAAAAGGTCACAAAGGATGTAATATGCATCTTTTGCTATTCATGTATGACTCAAACAAGAGAATAAATGTAACAGTTTTTAGCTGTATTTGAAAAAATGGCATTTATTTTATCTATCAATGAGATGTAAAAATTTCAGGAATAAGGAAATCAAGGAGAATGAAGCATGAAGATAATCATATTATTACACATTTGTTAGGCTAGAGGTGATAGAGCAGGTGATACTTAACATCAGGAGGCATAAACTGGCTTGATTTTCATTTGTTCTGTGTCACATGCCTAACACTTTTTGTTTCAGACAGGCATTATCATATTCATGCCTTCCCCAGGAGACATGGGTAAAAGTCAAAAATCTTAGAAGGTTTTCTTTTTTCATGTAAAAGTAAGGGTCTCTAATGAGATATAAAGTGTAATACCAGGCAAAATGGAATTCAGGACCACTTAGAATCAAGATAAATTATTTCCTAAGAAGTTATCCCTGCAAGAAGATGCACAAAAATAGGAAGATAATGAATCCCTGCTACAAATTTATGCCTCTACATCAAGTCTTTTAAATTTGCAAGGATGCCATATTTCTGTCTTTTAAAAAAATTTTAATCTGAATTTTTTTTAAACATTTTTCATTTTATTTATTTTTTCAGCGTAACAGTATTCATTCTTTTTGCACAACACCCAGTGCTCCATGCAAAACGTGCCCTCCCCATTACCCACCACCTGTTCCCCCAACCTCCCACCCCTGACCCTTCAAAACCCTCAGGTTGTTTTTCAGAGTCCATAGTCTCTTATGGTACACCTCCCCTTCCAAATTTTTTTTTTTTTAATAAACATATAATGTATTTTTAATCCCCAGGGGTACAGGTCTGTGAATCGCCAGGTTTACACACTTCACAGCACTCACGATAGCACTTACCCTCCCCAATGTCCATAGCCCCCTCCCCCTCTCCCAATCCCACCTCCCCCCAGCAACCCCCAGTTTGTTTTGTGAGATTGAGTCATTTATGGTTTGTCTCCCTCCCAATCCCATCTTGTTTCATTTATTCTTCTCCTATCCCCCTACCCCCCCATGTTGCTTCTCCATGTCCTCATATCAGGGAGATCATATGATAGTTGTCTTTCTCCGATTGACTTATTTCACTGCGACGACATGGATGGAATTTTAATCTGAATTTAACGATGTTCTATTAAACAGCAATTCAAGAAAAAATTTCCTCTCTTAACATCAAACCATTCTAAGTTTAGATTGACTACCGTACGTGAGTCCTTTTTGTCAGAACTTTACTGAAAAAAAACCTTTAAAACATTGGTTTCTGGGGCGCCTGGGTGGCTCAGTGGGTTAAGCCGCTGCCTTCGGCTCAGGTCATGATCTCAGGGTCCTGGGATCAAGCCCCGCGTCGGGCTCTCTGCTCAGCAGGGGGCCTGCTTCCTCCCTTCTCTCTCTGCCTGCCTCTCTGCCTACTTGTGATCTCTGTCTGTCAAATAAATAAATAAAATCTTTAAAAAAAAAACAAAAAAAACATTGGTTTCTAACCTTATAACTTATCATCGATAGCAGTTATGTTTTTAAAAATTGAGTTTATTCTTGGTAAAAGAAGGAAAGTGCTATTTGTCTAAGATTTTTTATTCTTGAAAATATTAAAGCAAATTGTGTTGTTCTGTACTTTTAGACCCAAAGTTTTGTAAGTTCATAGTAAATTTGTGCATTTACTAGTTGTAATTATATAAAATATGCCTGATTAGTATACCAAGAAGCACTTCAAACAGTAGAAGTAAGATTTCCTTCAATGTTACTTAATGTTTGTACACAAGAGACCTACATGACCTACTTGGGGGTCTTATTTTTTAAAGATTTTATTCATTCATTCATTCATTCAAGAGAGAATGCACATATGCATGAGCAGGGGAAGGGGGAGAGAGAGGGAGAGGGAGAGAGTCTCAAGCAGACTCTGTGCTCAGCACAGAGCCCAACATGGGGCTCAATCCCTTGACCCTGAGACCATGGCCTGATCCAAAACCAAGTGTCTGACGCATAAGTGACTGAGCCACCCAGGCACCCCAAGGGGGGGGGTCTTATTTTTTAAACGTTTCTATGAAAACTACAAGTTACCCATTTTTACTATTGAAACTAAGGTCCATGAGGACAAGGTGTTTTTCTTTTTTCAATGGAATTATACTTGACATACAATATTCTGTTAATTTCAAATGTACAACATAGTTACTGGACATTTATATACATTGTAAAATTATCACCACAGTAGATCTAGTTACCATCAATCACTTTATAAAGTTAATACAATATTATTGACTATATTCTCCATGTTGTGTATTACATCCCCATGACTTAATTTATAACTGCAAGTTCAACTTCTTGATACCCTTCCCCCATTTTGCCACCCCCTCCCTTTTCCCTCAGGCAACCCCAATCTGTTCTCTGTATATGCGGTCTGGGTTTTGTTTTGTTTTGTTACTTGGTCGTTTTTTAGATTCTCCATATAAGTGAAATCTTACGCTTTTTGTCTTTCTGTTTCACTTATTTCACTTAGTGTAAATGCTCAGTTTCATCCATGTTGTCACAAATGGAAATATTATGGTTTTTTCTATAGCTGAAAAATATCCCACTGTATAGGTACACCACATCTTCTTTATCCATTCATCCATTAAAGGACATTTAGGTTGCTTCAGTATCTTGCCTAATGTAAATAATGCTACAGTGACTATAGGGGTACATATACCTTTTGGAATCAGTATTTTCATTTTCTTTGAATAAATACCGAGAAGTGGAATTGCTAGATCATCGTTCTATTTTTAATTTTTTAAGGAAACTCCATATTGTTTTCCACAGTGGCTGCACCAATTTTCATTCCCAACCATAGTGCATGAAGGTTCCCTTTTCTTCACATACTGACCAACACATGTTACTTCTTGCCTTTTGATACTAGTCATTCTAACAAGTGTAAGGTGGTATCTCATTGTGGTTTTGATTTGCATTCCCTGATGACTAGTGATGCTAAGCATCTTTACAGGTGACTGTTGCCTATCTATATGTCTTGCTTGGAAAGATGCCTATTCAGACTCTCTGCCCATTTTTTCAATCACCTTATTTATTTATTTATGTATTTATGTATTTATTTATTTTTGGTGAATCAGTTGTATGAGTTCTTCATATATTTTGGATATTAACCTCTTATTGCATAGATGATTTGCAGTATCTTCTTCCTTTTGGTAGATTGCTTTTTCATTCTGTTGATGGTTTCCTTTGCTGTGCAGAAGCTTTTTAGTTTGATAGTGTCCCATTTGTTCATTTTTACATTTGTTTCCCTAGATTTTGGAATCAAATCCAAAAAAAACCATCAGTAAGAGCAGCATCAAGGAGCTTATCACCTATGTTTTCTTCTAAGAGTTTTAATGTTTCAGGTCTTACATTCAAGTCTTAAACCACTTTGAACTAATTTTTGTATGTGGTAAAAGATAGTGGTCCAGTTTCATTCTTTTATGTATAACAGTCTAGTTTTTCCAGGACCATTTATTGAGGAGACTGTCTTTTTCTCCATTATGTTCTTGCCTCTTTTGTCATAGATTAATTGACCATATATACATGGGTTTATTGCTATTCTGTACCACTTGTCTATATGCCTGTTTTTATGCCAATACATGGTCTTGATTACCGCAATTTTGTAGTAGAGTTTGAAATCAGGGAGCATGGTACTCCAGGATTTTTAGTAGTGATAAACTTCCTTAGCTTTTATTGGTCTGGAAAATTATCTCCTTGCCAAGTATTCTTGATTAGAAGTTTTTTTCTTGCCTTCTCTTTCCCTTCCCTTCCCTTCCTTTTTTTTTCTTCTCTTTTCCTTTCTTTTTTTTTTCTTTTCTTTTTCTTTCTTTTCTTTTCTTTTTTTCTTTTCTTTTCCTTGAATATTTCATTTCATTCTCTTCTAACCTGCAAAGTTTCTGCTAAGAAATCTGCTGATAACCTGGTAGGGTTTCCTTTTTAGGTAATAATTTTTTTTCTCTTACTGCTTTTAAGATTCTTTAACTTTTGACATCTTAATTGTAATGTATCTTGGTGTGGATCTCTTTGAGTTCATCTTATTTAGAACTCTGTGCTTCCTTGACCTAGAGGTCTATTTCCTTCCCTAGGTTAGAGGACTTCTCAGCCATTATTTCTTCAAATAAGTTTTATATCTTATCTCTCTCTTCTTCTTGGACCCTTATAATGTGAATGTTATTTTGCTTGATGTTGTCCTTTGGTCCCTTATTATCTTATTTGATGTTGTCCCGTAGGTCCCTTATTATCTTCATTTTTTAAAATTATTTTTCTATTTCCTGCTCTGTCTAGGTTTCTTTTCTTCTTTTTTTCCAGCTCACTTATCTGTGTATCTGCTTTATCCATTCTACTGTTGACCTTTACTGTATTTTTTAGTCTTGTTACTGCATTCTTTATCTAGTGACTCCTGTTTTGTACTTTCTTACATTTTCTATCTCTTTGTTGAAGTTCTTACTGTGCTCACCCATTCTTCTCCTGAGTTTGCTGAGCATCTTTATGACCACCACTTTGAATTCTTTGTCAAGTAGATTACCTATTTTCATATCATTAAGATCTTTTCCTGAGGTTTCATTTTGTTCTTTTTTTGGAACATATTTCTATGCTTCCTCATTTTGCTGTACTCTCTTGTGTTTTTTTCTATGTATTAAGCAAAACAGCCTCCTTTCTCCTTTCTCAGTATTGAAGAAGTGGCCTTATGTAGGTAATGACACTTCTCATTCAAACTTTCCCTAGCTCTTATGTCTCAAACCTTTGCAACTGTCTAAACTGTTCAATTTGTTCTCGATATATCCCTATTATTGAGGGTATTCCAACACCTGTGATCCGACGGGAAGAATCTCATTTAGCACTTATATTTCAGGCTGATTAGAAGCCTGACCCTCAGATAGCAGCTTTGGAAGTATGTGAATATATAGTCCTGTGGGTCTATAATCATAATCCCCGCTGGACTCCAGACCAAGAGATCTGGAGTTGTCCCCTCGGTGATAGTTGGAAAAGTTGGGGCTCCAGACAAGTATATTAGCTCCTTTCTGGGAGGTCATGTTAAGTGATAGTGAGGCCAAGGGGGTATATATGAATGGTATCTCCCTATTTGTGTTCTTTGGGAACCCTTCATAGCTTTTAGCCGTGTGGGAAACCTAAATCTATCCCTCAGACTGAAGCTCCAGGCTAAGTACATAGGCCTTTTTCATAGGAAGACTGGGGTTGTTTTTCAGTCTGCTGTCTATGCAGTACCCTGGGATTATGGCCTGCTAAGAACTGTCTTTCCAGTTGCCACATTCCTGTGGTGCTCAAGAATAGCATTCCTTTGGCCATCAGGGCCAGGTGAGATCAAGGGACATCCCTTGTGTGGATCACATGTACCTGCTGGCTTTAACAAGGCAGCTGTAGAGTGTAGGGGGCAAGGCATGCTTGCAGGCTTCATAAAGGCAGTGGGTAACTTAACCGGTCCGCTGGCTTCAGGAATGCCGCAGGTGAGTGCTTTGTCTGACCTGTTTTAGGCTGGGAGCTGGAGAATGCTCCAGCCAGAGAGCAAGGGAGTGCTGCAGCTGCCTTCCCTTTCAGTCTTCAGCAAGGCAGCAGGATAGTGCCACTTAACCTTCAGACATGGCCCATCAAAGTAAGGCTCTCAACTACAAATTTGGTAGGAATGTCACACTTGCTAAGGCTGCATGGTAACTGAATGTACTCACAGGAAGACATTGCTCATTTGAAAATTTAGCAGGAATAAGAAACTGCCTTTGAAGCCAAGTTATTTAAAAGCAAAGCACAGGGCACATGGGTGGCTCAGTCAGTTAAGCAGCTGCCTTTGGCTCAGGTCCTGATCCCAGGGTCCTGGGATAGAGCCCCACATCAGGTCCTTGCTCAGCGGGGAGCCTGCCTCTTCCCTGCCTGCTGTTTCCCCTGCTTGTGCTTGCTCTCTGTCTCTCTCGCTTGCTTGCTCTGTCACATAAATAAATAAATAAATAAAATCTTAAAAATAATAATAATAAAATAAAGGTGAAGCACAGGCCTGAGCACTAACAGATCATTCACCCTGTAAACACTCAGAAAATCTCTGTCAGTCTTGGAGAAGGAGCTCACCTGTGCATCAGTGAAGATGCCATCCTTGTCTTCACGGCAACTTTGAGCACATTTCCTAGTAGTTCCACCACCATTACTTTATGCTTCACTTTCTCTCTAAACATTTCCTGTTCTTACTATTTTGCCCCTCTCTCTCTGTGATGATTATAAATGTGTGTGTGGTCCTAAGAGACTCAGAAACCCATAAAAGTTCATGCCTTAAGTTGGGTTTTTTAACTACTTGTAGGCATAGATGCTTGAAAATCTGATTAAAAAAAAAACAAACAAACATGAACATGTATTCCCTGAGAAATAAACAGCACCACACAACGTATGTTATTTAGATAATTTCAAGAAGTTCACAAAAGCCCACCTGTACATCTCAGCGTGACACGCAGTGCTAGACACTTATGTGCTTACTCGCACACGTGCACACACATTTAATTTCCCCATCATCCTGGAATTTTTGTGACGAGAGTTTCCAGTTTCTTTCCTTAAAATATCTTATTCATTGACCTGCAGATGATACACTGTAAAATCACACCAATTTAGTGTAACTGAACAACCCGTTCAATTAAAAAAAAAAAAACAGAATTGCAGAATTTCAGAGGTGATCTTACTAGTTTTGTTATGTATATCATTTCTAAAGGATCCTTGGAAAGTGTACTCAAATTTGAAAAGGAATAGGGATGGCATAAATACTTATTGAATTCATATTAAAGAAATATCCCATTGCTTGCAGTAAAATAGAGAACTCCATGCACTCTTCAAAGATGCCCAAAAGTAATTTTCTCCAACCACCCAGCAGATGTTCCATTCTTTATGATAAGTATTCCAACCAAACCAACTAAATGCTCCCTATGTCTAGGGCATGTGTTTTTATGAAAGAATATCTTATCACTTGCTTAACTACGACCTTTCAAAGTGTTTAAGGGCTTTTAAAAAATAGTTGATTACCTAAATCACCACTTTATCACCATGGCTCACAGGTCAGTATAGCATAACTGAGATATTCATGAACAAAGAAAACATGTTATCTTACCAGCAAACACACATAATCAAGAGCCTGTCTGTCTGTCTCTTGCTGTTTCTATCTTTGCATATTTGACTTCTCCAAGGGTCACCTCAGAGAACTGAATTCGGTCAACAACTACAATTGGCACTGAATGTTATATGTAATTATATTTTGAGGTGTTCAAGATAAATACACTTAAAATTATAATGGAAATACTTATTTGTTGTTTATGATGAGACAGTGGTTATTTGTGGAACTTTATACATTTGTGTTCATACTTATTGCACAGTTGCCTATGAGGAAGGTACTGCTGTCCTATTTTACTGCTAAAGAATCTGATACCTAGGGAGATTTTTTTAAATGACCGTGGCAGAGCTGGCCATTTAATTAACAGGACTATTTCAATCTGGAGTCTGGTGTGTTCAGCAATATTTGACAGATTATGGATTTCTAATTAATGGAAATTGTCTTTATTTTTCTTTTTGGTGCCCATCATAACCATTTAACATTTCCGTTTGTTTTTTCTATGTCCTACACATGTGTGTCCATACAAATAAGTGGCCTTTAGGTTCTTGACAAGAAGTGGTTCTACATAAGTCTCTTTATTTATTATTTTGCTGTAGGTGATCAGGATTTTATTAAGAGCATTTGATAACTATGAAAGCATTCACACAGATCCCTATAAAATAATTTCTTCTTCTGGAAGCAGTATTTAGGGTGAGAAAACATGGGCTTTATTCCCTTGAAATAATAAATTGAATATTGGTATGCTGCGTAGATAAGAAGACAGGCACTATTGAACCAGACAGTGTAGGGAAGGTAGCTAACCTCCGAGTTTACATCTGTAGAGTGAAATAAACAATAGCACTGTCTCATTTTCTGGACTGTCATACAAATTGCCACTAACTAGATAGCTCAAAACAACAGTTATTTATTCACTTACTATTATTCAAGCTCAAAGTGAAATCAGGATGTCAGCATGAGAATGTTCTGTCTCAGAAGACTTAGGGAAAAGTCTGTTCCATGCCTTTCTCTTAGCTTCTGGGCAGTTGGCCGTCACTCTAGTCGCTACCTCCATTGTCAGAGGACGCTCTTCCTGTGGATCTGTTTCTGTGTCTCTTTCCTCCACTTATAAAGATACAATTCACATTGCGTTAGGGCCTGCCTCCGTCCAGTGTGACCTCACCTTAACTTGATTATATCTATGAAGACCCGATTTCCAAAAAAGATCACGTTCACAAGTATTAGGGGTTAGGATTGGAGAGTGTCTTTCTTGGGGCGGGGGGCGGGGGGAGACACAATTCAGTCCACAATAAATACCTGCAATTATGACATTTAAATGGGATAATGCCCATATAATTTTCAGTGAATAATAAGCATTCAGTAAGGTTAAGGAATATTATGGTTGATAATACTTTAGTTGGCTCTGAGAACTCAGGTAGGTTATTCAGTCTCTGAGTCAGTTTCCTAGCCTATAAAAACAGAGATAATTATGCTTATCTAAAGGAGCTGTTGAGAGAATTGAATGCTATAATTCAGTACTGAGCCTGGTAACTAACACAAAAGATATTTGATATTAACTGTCTTCTTCCTCAAAGACAAAGCATTGATAAAGTGAGCAGGCATTCTCTCTCCAGAGTCAGTATTATCTTATGCAGCATATTTTAAAGAAAAGATCCAAGTATTAGGGAAATGCTAGCTGCTGGAACTAATAAACCCTCATATTACTGTGGTTATCTAATACTATATTTCATGCTCAAGGAGTAGCAGAAGCTGGTATTCCCGTGCAATGAGGGATTTTCCCTCTCTTGGTAATTTGGTGACAAAGTTTCCTATATTTGAGGCTCTACCACCCCCACTGGATTTAAGAACTTGAGGCTTTGGAAGCATCTGTGCTTACCAAGTGGAAGGAAAAAGAGAGAGCAGGAAAAGACACACCTGCTTCTTGAAAGCTCAGGCCAAAAAGTGCTACTCCTCAGACACATGGCCACACCTAGATTCAAACAGGATTGGACAATGTAGTTTTGGGCCAAGCAGACACATTCTAGCAGCAACAACTCTATTCCACATGAGGAAAAACTGCAAATTTTGGTGCACAGCAGCTATGTCTATCATAATCCTTTCTCTCGTGCATTTTCCATATTGCCATCTCCATCGTCTCTTTTTTCTTCCAGTTTAAGCTACAGACACACCCCCTCAACTACTCTTTGTCCTACTAACTATGTATATATCCCCTGCTAAGCCCAGGAATACTGGCTATGCCTTTTTTCTCTATCCCACATTTTAGTTATCCCCACTGTATTCTCTCTTTTTGTATATTTTCTTGACAAACGAATCCACTTTCCAGAATTTCATCCTGCCTATACAGAATGAAATTTTGAGCTGCACCTTCCTCAGGGGCTCTATCCCAGACTTCCTGTCTGCCAGGCATCTTCTCCTGTTGATGCCTGGCACATCTACCCCCAAGTAGCCTATCTAAGCCCTTTACTCCCCTCTCCCACCTCCAAGCTGTTTCTTAGTTATCTGCACTTTTGAAAAACATTTGTGAAAGTCTTTCTCACAAACTAGTGTGCTACCTGTTCCTTTGCCTTAAATTGAGATCCATTTAAAAATAAGGATAAAGGAAAAGGAGAGAAGAGTGCACGTGTGCCGTCTCCATGAGAAAAGAACGAGGAGAAAGGAGGCAAGGAAGCAAACGTAGGCCAGAGAGCATCTGGTATCAGCAAGTAGGTGTTATCTCAAGCTCCCAGATCAGCCTGGCACAGGGGTGAGGGGACAAAACTGAGGGCCATGCCCAGCTGGCCACTGGCGTGGAAGTTCAGAGTATATGGTTTTGGAAGAAACTGCAATTTTTAATACACATGTGTTTGCAGCCATTTATTAAATGCTTATTATTAAATTGCTTAAATGTTTAAGATATTATGTAACCTATTTATTCATATTCTGAGTCACATATTTTGAGAAGCAGATATTTTTTGTAACATAAAATTTTTTGTATTACCTGCATACTACATACAAAACAAAACACTAAACCCAACATTTATCTGTACCCACATGACTCTGATTTTTACAAAATTGTACTATCTTCTGACTCAGTCCAACACACACACACACACACACACATACAAACATACATGCGCATATGTGCACAAATGATACAATGTCTACTTTAACCTAAACCTGGGACAATTATTTAAATATAGACAGCTACAGTGATTCTGTTACCTCATTTTAATATTTTATTTATTTAAAAAACTTCCTCTGTGATAGATTTCTTTATTGTGTGAATCTTTTTGATCTTTTAATTTAAATATTTGGGTAATTATCCATCAGGCTGCCTGTGTTAATGAAAATTACTCAGATTTTCCTGGACTTCTTAAATCATCTGCTGAAAAGTCGAGGGGATTTAAATATTTTCTGATGCTGTATGATCTGTCTGATTCATTTTGTTAGTGACTGCTTTTCCTGATAGATAAAAATATAGCTAGCCTATTAGTTAACTGCAAGTCCCAAGTAAAGGATAAATAACAGATGAGCAGTCTCTACCAACACCTCAGCATGGCGTTTAACAGCTGCCAAAAGTACTGTATAATCTTTTGGAAAGCTTAATCGTTCCCTATTGCACTTTTCAAAAGAGAAAAGTAGTTATTAATCCTGGTGTTCACACAAAATTTTCGCAGTAGATCTTCATTGAATAAATAGTGCTGTTTCGTATAAAGATTTGGGTTTTATATAACACGTAACTGTTATAGGTTAAACAAATAGCAATGTGTTAGCAAGAAGAAAAACTGGATTTGGTGAAGAAAACCATATTTTAGTCTGTTTTAAACTGTACATTTAATTGGTGGTTTGAGGAAAGGGAAAATAGAAGTGTCTTTCTGGAGACCATGGAGTTCCCCTTTTTAATATAGCGAGGGTTTTTCTTTCCCTTCTTTTTTCTTTGACTCTTAAAAGAAACCCCTTATAATAGTTCAATTAATCATGTTTTATCTTTCTAAAGTATGTTATTTCCCAAATGTGTGGGAGAAATTGGCTCCTCTAAGGAAATGTAATGGATTGTGTAGCAGCCTTTCTTTTTCATCATTGGCACCTTAGAATCCTATTCACATTTTTAAAATAAATATTTGCCTGTCTAATATTTCATTTCCAGCATAATGGCTCTAAAGCACTTTCATGATTAACTTACTTATGTCTTATAATTTATACATTTATCCTCTTTCCAAAGAAGTATAAAGTGACATTATAAAAGATACATGCATTTAGACCATTGAAATGGAAATAGAACAATTAAAACAATGTGAAGGGAAATAGAAATAATTGTACTGAAATTTTAAACTCATAGTTTTATGCAAGAAGACAAAAGGAGACTACAATTAATGGAATAATTCTTATTGTCATGTTTTTTTAAACAAAAAAGAAACGAAACCTTTGATTCCTTAAGAGAGATCAATTACTTCCTAGAAATGGATTATAAGAGGAGCACATAAGGCAAATATTTACGAAAATGATGTTAACCAACATAAGCGTTGCATTTAGTCATAGTTTTGTGGAGAAAAAATGAAAAAGCATACATATGTCAATCCAGAATGAAAACTTGAACTTTGAATATGAAATGTTAATAAAAATATTGCAACAAGAGGTCTAACCTAATAAGTCTCTGAGAAGTGTCTGTATTTTAATCTAACTTTAATGAGCAATGCAGCCAAGTATACTCAGAGGAATAAGCATTTGCAGACTTAGCTTAGTCAACTCTCTTCTTGTAACATGATTTGTCTGAGCCACCAATTTGACAGGACTTTAAAGGCAAACACGTCAAAGCCAGCAAAGTCCGCATTGTTGTTTAGTCTGTGTGGCTGAATGAAGACCAACATAATATGAATGAGATGTGCAGAGAGCAAATTAAATGTTCTATTGTAGAAACAGTAATCCAAGCTTACCCACCAAGGAGCTCTGATAGGAGTGAGCCCTTGTGATGTGTCTAGAACCAGTTCTTTTTTCCATCGAGAAATTACATCCTCAGTTGATCTTGGGTCTTTCTGGCTGAAATTCTAAAATTACTGGGTTTTATTGTGAAAAAACATAAACATGTTATAAAAATAAAAAATACTATATGCCCATCTCCCAGTTTTAGTAAAAGTCAGCGTACAACTAATGTTGCTGCAAATAACTAGACTTCCTCTCTGCCTTCCGTTCTCTCATCCTAATTACAACAGCCCCCTATTAACCTGCAGCTTTGCTTTCTGCAGTTTCAGTTAGCCATGGTCAGCCATGGTTTGAAAGCAGATGATCATCTGTCTGACTATCATCAAAAGATCAATGATAACCTAACATTACATCACAATACCTGTGTTGTTCACCTCACTTCATCTCATCACATAGACATTGTATTATCTCACGTATTATAAGAAGAAGGGTCAGTACATTACAATAAGATATTTTGAGAGAGAGAGACTCAACATTCACAAAACTTTTATTACAGCATGTCGTTATAGTGGTTCTATTTTATTGTTACTGTTGTTCATCTCTTAACTGTGCCTAATTTGTCAGTTCAACTTTAGCATAGGTGTGTATATATAGGAAAAAATATAATATGTATTGGATTCAGTATCATTTGTAGTTTCAGGCATCCAGCAGAGGTCTTGGAATTCACGTCCTTAAAAGCTATACCCCAAAAGCTATAGCATTTTGTCCATAAATATTTCACTCTACACCCCTAAAAAAGTAAATACTATTTAAATAAACCACAATAGCATCAAGCCTAAAACAATTGTCAATAATTCCTGTGATAGCTTGTCTCCAAGATGGCCCGAATTTATTCCTTTCCTTCCACACATATACTATTTTTCTATGAAAAGGTAAAGACTTACATCTCCATTTCCTTGAATCTAGACTGGCCTGTGACTGCTTTGGTGAATAGAATATGGAAAAAATGATCCCATACTATTTCCAGGCCTTGACTTTAAGAGGACTAGATGGTTCTGCTTCTCCCTTGGGAATACTGAGTCTCCACATGAACATCTTATTACCCTGCTGAAGAGACCATATGGAAAAGTGCCACAAAAAGGGACTATATAGAGAAACTATGTATAGTTTTTATAGAAACTGTATCTCTGTATGTATAAATACATACATCTCTCTCTCTCTCTGGATATACATACATCTACATATGCACACATATGTATATACAGTCTTTATATTATGTATCTCTCTATATAACCCTATATATACAGTGTCTTTAAAAATTATATATATAGCAAGTCTTTCTATCATAGATAGATATAGATACGTGTCTTTATCTAGAGTCTAGATGTTATATTATATATATTATCTGTGACTCTAGATAATATATATAAATATAAATATATACTTATATTCATTATATTAATATATTTTATAAATATAAATATATAATAATATAAATATATAATATATGAATAAATACATAATATATCAATTTATATAAAGATTAAATATAAATATATAATTTTATTATATATTATACAATTATATGATATATATGATATATAAATATAGAATATATATAATATATAGATACATATTAAATATTTAATATATAATATATACAAATATATTATATATGAATTATATATAAATTTTAATTAATATTTATAAATATAAATATATTTTATACTTATATAAATATATAATATAATAATATAAATATGTAATATATACATAAATGTATATATTTATATAATATATTATATATATCATATATATAACATTATATATATATATATAATCTAGAGTCACAGATGAAAAAAAAACAAAACAAAAACCCGGATCCAGAGAAATTAAATTACCATAAAAATTGTATCTGAAATTCAAACCCAGCTCCTTATATTTAAAATCTAGGGTTCCTTCCCTTATTCTATAAATGGGTGAAACTTCATGGATTTGTAATACCATGAATGGCTGTAATAAAACTTATTATTGAAACCACAAAGAAATGAATGTTTCCTTATTCCTCATCCTTATCTTGAAATGCATTTAATTCCCAAATATATCCCTTTTCAGTCTCTGCCACCTCCCCTTAATACAGGCGTTTCTGATCTCTTCATTTATCTATCTTTCTTAGAACCAAAGTCCTAATTTATCTCTAAGCCTCTGATCTTACCTCCTCTGGGTTCTCTTGCTTTCCATTGCCAGATACATTTATCTAAAACTTAATTTGGTTAACTTGCTTTCTCTGTCTGGTAACCTTTAATAATTCTTAAACCAATATTCACAGAAAAAAATATTCTCAAAGGGCCATAAACTCGCCCAGAAAATCTTAAAAACTGTGTATGTTGGTGAAAACTCAAAATAATCTTCTGACTCAGTAAGATAATCACTTAATAATAGAGTGCTACCTGACTTCACTGCCTATTAACCACATTTGAGGATTTTTTTTTTTATTAGGTTATGTTAGTCACAATACAGTACATCATTAGTTTTTGATGTAGTGTTCCATGATTCATTGTTTGTGTATAACACCCAGTGCTCCCTGTAATCCGTGCCCTCCTTAATACCCATCACCAGGCTCACCCATCCCCCCAACCCCCTCTAAACCCTCACTTTGTTTTCTGGAGTCCATAGTCTCTCATGCTTTGTCTCCCACTCTGATTTCTCCCCCTTCATTCGTCCCTTCCTTCTCCTAATGTCCTCCATGCTATTCCTTAAGTTCCACAAATAAGTGAAGCCATATGATAATCGACTTTCTCTGCTTGACTTATTTCACTTAGCATAATCTTCTCTAGTCCCATCCATGTTGATGCAAAAGTTGGGTATTCATCCTTTCTGATTGGTGAGTAATATTCCCTTGTGTATAAGTACCACATCTTCTTTATCCATTCATCTGCTGAAAGGCATCTCAGCTCTTTCCATAGTTTAGCTATTGTGGACATTGCTGCTATGAACACTGGGATGCATGTGGCCCTTCTTTTCACTACATCTGTATCTTTGGGGTGAATACCCAGTAGTGCAATTGCAGGGTCACAAGGTAGCTCTATTTTAATTTTTTGAGGAACCTCCACACTGTTTTCCAAAGTGGCTGCACCAACTTGCATTCCCACCAATAGTGTAAGAGGGTTCCCTTTCTCCACAACTTTTCCAACATTTGTAGTTTCTTCCCTTGTCAAGTTTTGCTGTTTTAACTGGTATAAGGTGGTATTTCAACATAGTTTTGATTTGAATTTCCCTGATGGCTAATGATGATGAAAATGTTTTCATGTGTTTGTTAGCCATTTTTAAATCGTCTTTGGAAAAGGGTCTGTTTATGTTTTTTGCCAATTTTTTGAATTGATTATTTGTTTTTTGGATGTTGAGTTTGAGAATTTCTTTATAGATCTTGGATATCAGCCCTTTCTCTGTAGTATAATTTGCAAATATCTTCTCCTATTCTCTGGGTTGCCTCTTTGTTCTGTTGAAGAAGCTTTTTATCTTGATGAAGTCCCAAAAGTTTATTTTCATTTTTGTTTCCTTTGCCTTTGGAGACATATCTTGAAAGAAGTTGCTGTGGCTGATGTTGAAGCGGTTACTGCCTATGTTCTCCTCTAGTATTTTGCGGGATTCCTGTCTCACATTGAAGTCTTTCATTCATTTTGAGTTTATCTTTGTGTATGGTATAAAAGAATGGTCAAGTTGCATTCTTCTGTATATAGCTGTCCAATTTTCCCAGCACCATTTATTGAAGAGACTATCTTTTCTCCATTGGAAATTTTTTTCCTGCTTTGTTGAAAATTAGTTGACCATAGAGTAGAGAGTTCATATCTGGGTTCTTTACTCTGTTCCATTGGTCTATATGTCTGTTTTTGTACCAGTATCATGCTATCTTGGTGATCACAGTGTTGTAGCATAGCTTGTAATATAGCATGATGCCCTCAGGTTTGTTTTTTATTTTTCAACATTCCCTTGTCAATTCAGGGTCTTTTCTGGTTCCACACAAATTTTAGGGTTGTTTGTTCCAGCACTTTGAAAAATGCTGTTGGTATTTTGATTGGGATGGCATTGAAATTATAGATTTCTCTGGGCAGCATAGACATTTTAACAATGTTTATTCTTCTGATCCATGAGCATGGAATATTTTTCCATCTTTTTGTGTCTTCTTCAATTTCTTTCATGAGTTTTTTGTAGTTCCTAGAGTATAGACCCTTTATCTCATTGGCTAGGTTTATTCCAAGTTATCTTGTGATTTTGGGTGCCATTGTAAATGCTCTCATTTCTTTCTACAGTTACATTGTTAATATACAAGAAAGCAATGTTTATCTGTGCACTGATTTTGTATCCTGCCACATTACTGAATTGCTATATGAGTTCTAGTAATTTAGGGATGAAGTATTTTGGGAAGAGAGAGAGTTTGACTTCTTTGCCAATTTGAATACCTTTTATTTCTTTTTGTGGTCCGATTGCTGTTCCAAGAACTTCTAGTACTATGTTGAACAATAGTGGCTAGAGTTGGCATCCTTGTTGTGTTCCTGATCTCAGTGGAAAATCTTTCAGCTTTTCCTCACTGAGAATGACATTTGCTATGGGTTTTCCCTAGATGGATTTTATGAAGTTGAGGAATGTTCCCTCTGTCCCTATACTTTGAAGAGTTTTAATCAGGAAAGGATGCTGTATTTTGTCAAATGTTTCTTCTACATCAATTGAGAGGATCATGTGGTTCTTGTCTCTTCTCTTATTGATGTGTTCTATCACACTGATTGATTTGTGAATGTTGAACCACTCTTGCATCACAAGGATAAAGTCTACCTGGTCATGGTGGATAATCCTTTTACTGTACTGTTGGATTCTATTAGCTAGCATCTTGTGGAGAATTTTGGCATCCATATTCATCAGGGATATTGGTCTGAAATTCTCCTTTCTAATGGAGTCTTTGACTGGTTTTGGGATCAAGGTAATGCTGGCCTTACAGAAAGAATGTGGAATTTTTATCCTGTTTCTATTCTTTTTTTTTTTTTTTTTTAACAGCTTCAGCAGAGTAGGCATTATTTCTCCATTGAATGTTTGGTAGAATTCCCCAGGGAATCCCTCAGACCTTGGATTCTTGTTTCCTGGGAGGTTTTTGGTCACTGCTTCAATCTTGTTACTGGTTACTGGTCTAATCAGGTTGTCAAATGAGACCTCATGGTGCTAAAGTATGCTGTATAAATAAAAGTTTTGAAATCATTGGCTAGTAAAATTCATGAAAGAATTGAATGATAAAACACAGCATACCCATGCAGAAATTAAGCTTGTACCATCTAATTTGGTACCACATCATAACTGCAAATGCATTTTTTTCTTTTCTTTTTTTTTATTTGTTTATTTTCAGCATAACAGTGTTCATTGTTTTTGCACCACACCCAGTGCTCCATGCAGTACATGCCCTCCCTATTACCCACCACCTGGTTCCTCAACCTCCACCCCACCCCCCCCGCCCCTTCAAAACCCTCTGGTTGTTTTTCAGAGTCCACAGTCTCTCATGGTTCATCTCCCCCTCCAGTTTCCCTCAACTCCCTCTCCTTTCCATCTCCCCATGTCCTCCATTCTTTGTTCTTTGTTATTTTTTTCTTTTTTTTCTTTTCTTTTTTTTATTTGTTTATTTTCAGCATAACAGTGTTCATTGTTTTTGCAATGCAAATGCATTTTTGTCCATCAGCAGCATAAGGCAGCTTATAATTCCTCAACACACAAGACATTATTTCATGCCTCCCTACCTTTCTTTGTTCTGTTTCCTCTGCCTTGATAGTTTTCCTTTTCCAGTTTCCTCATTCCCCAGCTGCAGTCTTTTCTTCCCTCCTCTCAATGTCTCACTTCAAGGGACATCTTTCCCTGAAAAGTCTCTATGGAGACCACCCCCTTCATCAGCACCACCACCAACCTGGAAATGGGTGGACCTTAGCAGGGCTTACATTCACCTGCACGTCTTTTTCTCCCAGTAGGCCATAAACTGCAATGTCAGGGACAGTATCTTCCCAATTTTTCAATCTCCAGATCTTAGCACAGCAGTCCTCTGTTAAAAGAATGCTTGCATACGTGTGATGGAAAGGGCTCCATCCACAGTTTTCACTTCTCAGGGAATACTCCATGGTGCTGAATGCATTCTAACTTAAGACTTCTGCTTAAACAAGCAGTGATGGAAAGGGCTCCATCCACAGTTTTCACTTCTCAGGGGATACTCCGTGGTGCTGAATGCATTCTAACTTAAGACTTCTGCTTAAACAAGCATTCAAACTGCCCTATGTGGTAGGTTGGTATCAGAAGCATGTCACTTAAGCAGGGAGCAAACTCAAATAGATATCCCTCTCATTAAGAATGACTTTTGTTGTTGCTGTTCTCATTGGATAATTAGTTACCCATTTTTTATGAGAGAAATTTGTGAATTTAGGGATTTGGAAATATCTCAGTAGGTTAAAATTTTTAGCCACATTTGTCAGAGTGCATGAAAGAATCTACTGAGAGAAAAAACTGAAGATAGCATGAGTCCAGGTTTTAGATGACTTTGAGAGGCAAAATAAGGTTTTGGATTTTACTTTCTACACTCTGAATCTCCCCTGTTTTTTTGCTTTGTTTTGTTTTGTTTGTTTTTGGTTTTGTTTTTTTTTTTTTTTTAGAAAGGGATATTACATAGTAACACCTTAAGAGATGAAGAGATGATCCTACAAAATATTAGGGCTAGTTTTTTGTACTGAGCCTAAGATTGGAGGGGGTTTTTTTGTTTGTTTTTGTTTTTTATTATTATTTTTTATAAACAAATAATGTATTTTTGTCCCCAGGGGTACAGGTGTGTGAATCGCCAGGTTTACACACTTCACAGCACTCACCATAGCACATACCCTCCCCAGTGTCCATAACCCCAACCCCCTCTCTCAGCCCCCTTCCCCCCCGCAACCCTCAGTTTGTTTTGTGAGATTAAGAGTCACTTATGTTTTATCTCCCTCCCAATCGCATCTTCTTTCATTTATTCTTTTCCTACACCCCAAACCCCCCACGTTGCATCTCCACTTCCTCATATAAGGAAGATCATATGATTGTCTTTCTCCGATTGACTTATTTCGCTAAGCATAATACCCTCTAGTTCCATCCATGTTGTCGCAAATGGCAAGATTTCATTTCTTTTGATGGCTGCATAGTATTCCATTGTGTATATATACCATCTCTTCTTTATCCATTTATCTGCTGATGGACATCTAGGTCCTTTCCATAGTTTGGCTATTGTGGACATTGCTGCTATAAACATTCAGGTACACATGACCCTTCGGATCACTATGTTTGTATCTTTAGGGTAAATACCCAGTAGTGCAATTCCTGGGTCATAAAGTAGCTCTATTTTTAACTCTTTGAGGAACCTCCATGCTGTTTTCCAGAGTGGTTGCACCAGCTTGCATTCCCACCAACAGTGTAGGAGGGTTCCCTTTCTCCACATCCTCGCCAGCATCTGTCATTTTCTGACTTGTTAATTTTAGCCATTCTGACTGGGGTGAGGTGGTACCTCATCGTGGTTTTGATTTGTATTTCCTTGATGCCGAGTGATGTGGAACACTTTTTCATGTGTCTGTTGGCCATCTGGATGTCTTCTTTGCAGAAATGTCTGTTCATGTCCTCTGCCCATTTCTTGATTGGATTATTTGTTCTTTGGGAGTTGAGTTTGATAAGCTCTTTATAGATTTTGGATACTAGCCCTTTATCTGATGTGTCGTTTGCAAATATCTTCTCCCATTCTGTCTTTTGGTTTTGTTAACTGTTTCCTTTGCTGTGCAAAAGCTTTTGATCTTGATGAAATCCCAATAGTTCATTTTTGCCCTTGCTTCCCTTGCCTTTGGCGATGTTCCTAAGAAGATGTTGCTGCGGCTGAGGTCAAAGAGGTTGCTGCCTGCGTTCTCCTCAAGGATTTTGATGGATTCCTTTCTCACATTGAGGTCCTTCATCCATTTTGAGTCTATTTTCATGTGTGGTGTAAGGAAGTGGTCCAGTTTCATTTTTCTGCATGTGGCTGTCCAATTTTCCCAACACCATTTGTTGAAGAGGCTGTCTTTTTTCCATTGGACATTCTTTCCTGCTTTGTCAAAGATTAGTTGACCATAGAGTTAAGGGTCTATTTCTGGGTTTTCTATTCTGTTCCACTGATCTATGTGTCTGTTTTTGTGCCAGTACCATGCTGTCTTGATGATGACAGCTTTGTAATAGAGCTTGAAGTCCAGAATTGTGATGCCACCAACTTTGGCTTTCTCTTTCAATATTCTTTTGGCTATTTTAGGTCATTTCTGGTTCCATATAAATTTTAGGATTATTTGTTCCATTTCTTTGAAAAAAAAATAGATGGGATTTTGATAGGGATTGCATTAAATGTGTAGATTGCTTTAGGTAGTATAAACATTTTCACAATATTTATTCTTCCAATCCAGGAGCATGGAATGTTTTTCCATTTCCTTGTGTCTTCCTCAATTTCTTTCGTGAGTACTTTATAGCTTTCTGAGTATAGATTCTTTGCCTCTTTGGTTAGGTATCTTATGGTTTGGGGTGCAACTATAAATGGGATTGACTCCTTAATTTCTCTTTCTTCTGTCTTGTTGTTGGTGTAGAGAAATGCAACTGATTTAGGTGCATTGATTTTATATCCTGACACTTTAATGAATTCCTGTACAAGTTCTAGCAGTTTTGGAGTGGAGCCTTTGGGTTTTCCACATATAGTATCATATCATCTGCAAAGAGTGATAGTTTGACTTCTTCTTTGCCAATTTGGATGCCTTTACTTTCTTTTTGTTGTCTGATTGCTGAGGCTAGGACTTCTAGTACTATGTTGAATAGCAGTGGTGATAATGGACATCCCTGCCATGTTCCTGACCTTAGCAGAGAAGCTTTCAGTTTTTCTCCATTGAGAATATTTGTGGTGGGTTTTTCATAGATGGCTTTGATAATATTGAGGTATGTGCCCTCTATCCCTACACTTTGAAGAGTTTTGATCAGGGAGGGATGCTGTACTTTGTCAAATGCTTTTTCAGCATCTATTGAGAGTATCATATGGTTCTTGTTCTTTCTTTTATTAATGTATTGTATCACATTGATTGATTTGCGGATGTTGAACCAAACTTGCAGCCTTGGAATAAATCCCACTTGGTCGTGGTGAATAATCTTTTTAATGTACTGTTGAATCCTATTGGCTATTATTTTGGTGAGAATTTTTGCATCTGTGTTCATCAAGGATATTGGTCTGTAATTCTCTTTTTTGATGGGATCCTTGTCTGGTTTTGGGATCAAGGTGATGCTGGCCTCATAAAATTAGTTTGGAAGTTTTCCTTCCATTTCTATTTTTTGGAACAGTTTCAGGAGAATAGGAATTAATTCTTCTTTAAATGTTTGGTAGAATTCTCTTGGGAAGCTGTCTGACCCTGGGCTTTTGTTTGTTTGGAGATTTTTGATGACTGTTTCAATCTCCTTACTGGTTATAGGTCTGTTCAGGTTTTCTATTTCTTCCTGGTTCAGCTGTGGTAGTTTATATGTCTCCAGGAATGCATCCATTTCTTCCAGATTGTCAAATTTGTTGCCATAGAGTTGTTCATAATATGTTCTTGTAATTGTTTGTATTTCTTTGGTGTTGGTTGTGATCTCTCCTCTTTCATTCATGATTTTATTTATTTGGGTTCTTTCCCTTTTCTTTCTGATAAGTCTGGCCAGGGGTTTATCAATCTTATTAATAAATAAGCTCCTAGTTTCATTGATTTGTTCTGTTGTGTTTTTTTGGTTTCTATTTCATTGATTTTTGCTCTGATCTTTACGATTTCTCTTCTCCTGCTGGGTTTAGGCTTTCTTTGTTGTTCTTTCTCTAGCTCCTTTAGGTGTAGGGTTAGGTTGTGTATTTGAGATCTTTCTTGTTTCTTGAGAAAGGCTTGTACCGCTATATATTTTCCTCTCAGGACTGCCTTTGCTGTGTCCCACAGATTTTGAACCGTTGTGTTTTCATTATCATTTGTTTCCATGAATTTTTTCAATTCTTCCTTAATTTCTTGGTTGATCCTTTCATTCTTTAGAAGGATGCTGTTTAGTCTCCATGTATTTGAGTTCTTTCCAAATTTCTTCTTGTGATTGAGTTCTAGCTTCAGAGCATTGTGGCCTGAAAATATGCAGGGAATGATGCCAATCTTTCGATACTGGTTGAGACCTGATTTGTGACCCAGGATGGGATCTATTCTGGAGAATGTGCCATGTGCACTAGAGAAGAATTGTGTATTCTGTTGCTTTGGGATGAAATGTTCTGAATATATCTGTGATGTCCATCTGGTCCAGTGTGTCATTTAAGGCCTTTATTTCCTTGTTGATGTTTTGCTTGGATGATCTGTCCATTTCAGTGAGGGGAGTGTTAAAGTCCTACTATTATTGTATTATTGTCAATGTGTTTCTTTGATTTTGCTATTAATTGGTTTATATAGTTGGCTGCTCTCATGTTAGGGGCATAGATATTTAAAATTGGTAGATCTTCTTGTTGGACAGACCCTTTGAGTAGGATATAGTGTCCTTCTTCATCTCTTGTTATAGTCTTTGGCTTAAAGTCTAATTGATCTGATATAAGGATTGTCACCCCAGCCTTCTTCTGATGTCCATTAGCATGGTAAATTGTTTTCCACCCCCTCACTTTAAATCTGGAGGTGTCTTCAGGTCTAAAATGAGTTTCTTGTAGGCAGCATATTGATGGGTTTTGTTTTTTTATCCATTCTGATACCCTGTGTCTTTTGATTGGGGCATTTAGCCCATTAACCTTCAGGGTAACTATTGAGAGATATGAGTTTGGTGCCATTGTATTGCCTATAAGGTGGCTCTTACTGTATATTGTCTCTTCCTTTCTGATCTACTACTTTTAGGCTCTCTCTTTGCTTAGAGGACCCCTTTTAATATTTCCTGTAGAGTTGGTTTGGTGTTTGCAAATTCTTTCAGTTTTTGTTTGTCCTGGAAGCTTTTTATCTCTCCTTCTATTTTCAATGATAGCCTAGCTGGATATAGTATTCTTGGCTGCATGTTTTTCTCCTTTAGTGCTCTGAATATATCATGCCAGTTCTTTCTGGCCTTTCAGGTCTCTGTGGATAAGTCTGCCGCCAATCTAATATTTTTACCATTGTATGTTACAGACTTCTTTTCCTGGGCTGCTTTCAGGATTTCATCTTTATCGCTAAGACTTGTAAATTTTACTATTAGGTGACGCAGTGTGGACCTATTCTTATTGATTTTGAGGGGGGTTCTCTGCACCTCCTGGATTTTGATGCTTGTTCCCTTTGCCATATTAGGGAAATTCTCTACAATAATTCTCTCCAATAGACCTTCTGCTCCCCTCTCTCTTTCTTTTTCTTCTGGAATCCCAATTATTCCAATGTTGTTTCATCTTATGGTGTCACTTATCTCTCGAATTCTCCCCTCGTGGTCCAGTATTTGTTTGTCTCTCTTTTGCTCAGCTTCTTTATTCTCTGTCATTTGGTCTTCTATATCACTAATTCTTTCTTCTGCCTCATTTATCCTTAGCAGTAAGAGCCTCCATTTTTTATTGCACCTCATTAATAGCTTTTTTGATTTCAGCTTGGCTAGATTTTAGTTCTTTTATTTCTTCAGAAAGGGCTTTCATCTCTTCAGAGAGGGTTTCTTTGATATCTCCCATGCCTTTTTTGAGCCCGGCTGGAACCTTGAGAATCATCATTCTGAACTCCAGATCTGACATATTACCAATGTCCATATTGATTAGGTCCCTAGCCCCTCGGTATTGCCTCTTGTTCTTTTTTTTTTTTTTTTTTTTTTTTTTGTGGTGAGTTTTTCCGCCTTGTCTTTTTGTCCAGATAAGAATATATGAAGGAGCAAATAAAACACTAAAAGGGTGGCAAAGACCCCAGGAAAATACGCTTTAACCAAATCAGAAGAGACCCCAAATCATGGGGGGAAGAAAGGGGATAAGAAGAAGTTCAGAAAAAAAAATTAAAAAAAAAACAAATTTTAAAAATATAAAAAAGAAAAAAAATATATATATTAGACTGGTGACTAGAACGGGGTCACCCACTTAATTTGGAGAGTATTTTGGTCTCTTAGAAGAAACTACCTCCCAAAATTTTAAAAAATGAAAAACATATATAAGGGTAATAAACACAATGAAAGGATGGAATATGCCTATAAAGATGAAAAAAAAATTTTTTTAGTTTTCTATAAAAAGTGTTGATAAAGTAAGTTGGTTGGGAGAATAATGAAAAATAAAGGGGAGAGATTTTTCTCGTGCTGGAGACTAGAACAAACCCAAAGCTAGATTTAGGGCATATTTTGGTCTATTAGAATAAGTTTTACCTCAAATTTTTTAGAAGAAAAAACCCTATGTGTATACAAAAAATAAAGTTAGATACAATGAAGGATAAAATATGACTATAATGAAGTTTCAAAAAAGATTATTACTTTTTTATGAAAGGTATTGTTAAGATAAACTAGTTAAAAAAACATTAAAAGAGGAAAGGGTAAAAGTTAAAAAAATTTAGAAGAAGAAAAAAAATAAAATTAAAAAAAGTTAAATTAACTGCAAGACTAAGGAATCATGGGGAGAAAGCCATGAATTCCATGCTTTGCTTTCTCCTCCTCTGGAATTCTGCTGTTCTCCTTGGTACGTGAACTTGGTCCTGGCTGGATTTCTTGTTGATCTTCTGGAGGAGGGGCCTGTTGTAGTGACTCTCAAGTGTCTTTGCCCAAGGCGGAATTGTACTTCCCTTCCCAGGAGTCAGGTTATGTAATCCGCTCAGGTTCGCTTTCGGGAGCTTTTGTTTCCTGAATGATTTCTGTAGAGTTCCGGAGGATGGGAATGAAAATGGCGGCCTCTCCGTCTCCGGCCCAGAGGAGCCGAGAGCTTGGGGCCCCACTCCTCAGTGTGCCCTCAGAGAAAAGCGCTCAATCACTCCCAGGTCACTGGCCTCTGGCTGCTCTCTGAGCTCACCCAGCCTGTGACCAGTTCAAGGTAACCCCGAGCTGAGAGCTCAGTCCTCGGCTCTGTCTCTGTAGCCGGCTTCCCCGCTCTAATACCTGGGAACTCTGCAACACTCAGACACCCCCGATGCTTCTGTGACCCCACGGGACCTGGGGCCTCACTGACCCTGCATGGGCTTTACCCCAGTTTAGCCTCTGGAGTGATGTCCCTCAATGGAGCAGATTTTTAAAAGTCCTGATTTTGTGCTCCATTGCTCCACCACTTGCTGGGAGCCAGCCCCTCCCCCCACGGTCTATCTTCCCGTCACTTTGGATTCACTTCTCCACCAGTCCTACCTTTCAGAAAGTGGTCGATTTTCTATTTCTAGAATTGTTGCTGTTCAGTTTCCTCTTGGATTTGTAGGTGTTTTCAATGTTTAGATAAGCTATCTAGCTGATCCCCTGCTACCTGATGTAGTCTCAGCCTGCTACTTCTCTGCCATCTTGACTCCTCCCTCTAAGATTGGAGTTTTAACAGTCTGCAGTTATCAACAGTCTGCAGTAATCAACTCACAGATTTTCCGAACATTAATCTTCTTTAGAGTTAGAGATAGAGATTGAGATCTTGGATTCTAAAGATTTTCAATATTTCAGAAACAATGAAATCACTTTATTTTCTAGATTTCTTTTTTACTAATAATTCCTGTCTTTTTCATAGTAGCTTAAAATAAAGCCCTGTTTCCTGTTCAAATTTACCCTAGACTGAGAAAAAATGGTTAGGTTCTGTATTATTATGATTTTTTTGAATTTAAGTTAAATCAGTTTACCTGTTATCTTAAAACACCTTTGTCTATTTTAACTGAACTCATCTGTTATATTTAAAAATCTGTTGTATCTCATCTGTGGTTGTTATTAAACTTCTCAAGTTCTTTTTAAGATAACAATGGTAACTCATTATATGTGAAAAAAAAGTATGAGATATGACAATGAAAATAAGATTTAAAATTGAAATTTGCCTATGCTGTTGTTATAATCAAGTTAAAATCTACAGGGATGAAATTACCAAGAACAGAGAAATAACACTCTTTGACAAATCAGCAGGGATTATCTGAGGTTCTTGCTGAAAAGCTGATAGTATATTAGCTGTATTTAGGAGAATCTAGCCTAAGAAAATTTATTTAGTGAAATTAACTCCAAAATAGAGACGTTGCATATATGTGGGATATTCATAATACAAGAGTGTCACCCACTGCTTCCTTAAAACATGCCTCTATGTGCTACTTGTGGAGCCATCAAAAATTTTTAATTTTTGTACCCTTCTGTATTAAGACTAATTACATTTGGGGGGTCATGAAATAACCTTTTTGCTTTTACCTTTGTTATTGAAACTTAGTCTAAAGTTACCAACCCATGAACTTTTCTACTGGGCTGTGATTCAGGTTTAGTTCTCATTTTTTTCAGATAAACCAAGATTTTACAAGATGAACTATTTTAGTCTACTCAGTATCTTATCATGTAGAATAAATTCCAGGGCTTAAGTGTCCACTGGTGCTAGTAATCTTACAACATTCCCAGATCGACATTCTGAACATCTCCTTGTACCATTGTCTCTTTGTGATTCTCTAAATGTGAGGGAGGAGTTTGAGTGAAAGTACGCGTGTCCCAGAATAGAAAATATTCTCTCAGCCTTTTAGGGAAAAGACTCTTTTGTGTTTATTTTAGACTTATGTGCCTTTTTTTCCAATTTTAAAAACAGATTGCAGGTGAGAAAATTGTAATTAGAGATTTGAATGAGTTGCATTTAATTTATCAAGGTTTAATTATAAATTAAACATATGTAAATTAAATATGAACATGGATCCAAGTAGGCTGCTTCTATTCATTACAGACAATTCTTTCTGAGGTTTGAAAACTGAATTACTCATGTATCAGACTGATTTTATGATTTTCTAAATACAGCCATGTATTTTTATTTCTGAGTAGTAGTATGTTCCAAAAGAACCAGTAACCACTCCTTGCTATTTCGATGACAATATTCATTACTTTTCAGTGAAAATAATATTTATCAAGAAAAACGACTGGAGTTTTCTGGGGTCAAATATACTGCAAAATGGAGGTTTATGTTGGGTCCTTTAAATGTATGCCATTTTCATACATACTTCACAATTGCCTGCATCCTGCCTAATAGATTTTGATGCATAATTACCTGACCTTTTTATAGGTCAGGAGATCAAATAATGACATCTTTATGTAGTGTGCTATTTTCTTTTTTTGCTCAGGTTCTCTCTTTAGGAGCAGATGTCCTACCGGAATATAAACTGCAGAGCCCACGCATCAACAAGTTTACAATATTGCACTACAGTCCCTTCAAGGCTGTCTGGGATTGGCTTATTCTCCTCTTGGTCATATACACTGCTATATTCACGCCCTACTCTGCAGCCTTTCTCCTCAATGACAGAGAAGAACAGAAAAGACGAGAATGTGGCTACTCTTGCAGTCCTTTGAATGTGGTGGACTTGATTGTGGATATTATGTTCATCATAGATATTCTCATAAACTTCAGAACAACGTATGTAAATCAGAATGAAGAAGTGGTAAGTGATCCGGCCAAAATAGCAATACACTACTTTAAAGGCTGGTTCCTGATCGACATGGTCGCAGCAATTCCTTTTGACTTGCTGATTTTTGGATCTGGTTCTGATGAGGTAAGAGTTACTTCAGAATCTTATTTTCTGAAAGATTGCTATTACAAAAGTGAATCTATTTCAACTGAAAAAAAAAAAATCCCACAAGTGGTTGCTTTACAAACGTCCCATATCTCAGAAATGAAATTCATCTCATTGGAAATGCTATAAAATGAAATGACATAATCTTGCTATGGCAAACATTTCACAATTCTCTCTATTTTTGTTAAGAGGTACTAAAGACTATCTTTTAACCAAGAAAGCAAACTTTTGGAAAAATGTTTCATAACACGTAACACATTTCCAGGCTATAAAATCTCTCCGTGTTAACTTCATGGATATAAAACTGTCCAATTTGATAATGTCTCTTTCTTTCTTGACTCATAATTGTGGTTTGAGACATCAGGAACTTGTTTCATGTTCAAATTATGTGGAAGAAGCATCTTCTAAAATGTCTTGTTCAAAACTCTTTCTCTTAAATATCTAGATTGGAAAATGATTCTTGTGTTCCCAGTATCTTATGAAGTTGGCAACTTCAAGGAAATCTGACAAGTATATGTACAGAGCATTTTCTGGTTAAAGTCCATAACTTTAACCAGATTCTTAAGGGGTTCTTTGATCCAAAAGCAGTTAAGTTTTCCTCCAGTCCCCTCCATTTAATTGCCACAAACTGTAAAAAATCTTCCTGGATTCTATAATTGAATGACTTACAGAAGATGTGAAAGTAGATCTAAGGGAGTAGCTTGAGAAAGATAACCTCAGTGTGTTGAATTTTAAAAATTCAGGGTGCTTTTCTACCTGAGAACCCCATCTTTGCTTTTTGTTCAAGAGGAGGTCAAATATCAAAATGCTTCCTGCAGATGTTTGCTCCCTAACCATAAGAGAATCCTCCACTGCCAAGAGGAACAGTTGGCTTGGAAGTAAATTATCTCCTATAGATCATGACTGTTGAACTCTGGGCAGTTAAGAACAGGGCAGTGAAGGGGCACCTGGGTGGCTCAGTTGGTTAACCATTAGACTCTTGGTTTCAGCTTTGGTTGTGATCTCAGAGTCCTAAGGTGGAGTCCTGTGTCAGGCTCCATGGAGCGTGCTTTAGAGAATCTCTCCCTCTCCGTCTCCCTCTGTCACTCCCTGGCTCATTTTCTTTTTCTTCTTCCTTCTTTCAAATAAATAAGTAAAATCTTAAAAAAAAAAAAAAGAGCAAGGCAATATGTTCTTCCTGGATTCTACAAACCTTACACAAAGCCTCAAGCCTGACTATCTTCATCTGTAAAGATAATATTATTAATAATAATAATATTACTTCCCCGCTTACATTGTTTTATTTATTTAATTTATTTATTTTTAATTTGATACTCTAATGAGAAAATACACATGAAACTCTTAGAAAAATAATGAGAAAAGGTTAGTTGCTGTTAAACTGGTTGAACATTTCATGTTAGATACTCCTAACTTTGGTTGTTTATTAAAAAGCAAGAAAGCGAAATACTTCTTGGTACTTACTTTTATGAGTTTCCTACAATGGGTGATCCATGTACTTACATCAAATAAGTTCTTACTGATAAACAATAGAGTAAAATCTCATTCTTTCAAATTTTAAAATATGTACACCAAATTAAATTTCAACTTGGTGAAATAAAAGAATGAGTGAAAAAATAAATAGGCTAAATAGGATTGTTAGGGGAAGTTAATTTACTGATGAGGTTTCATCAATAACAATCAAACCAGTATTTGAATATGCTGATTAAAACCATTAAGGTAGAATTTTTAGGATTCAACATTTGATTAGTTTACTTCCAGTTACTATATCACTTGAAAATAATAAAATTAAAATATGTGATTTAGATAATCACTATTTCAGACTGGACTTCAAGAGCTGAAACAAAAATTAATTGTAATTCACAGTAGTATAGGAGGAAATAGTTTCTGGGGAAAATGGTGTCTGGACTATTTTTTCCATGTAGCATCAAGGAAAAGGTGAAGTTTGCCTCAAAGAAAGCAATATAACTTCTCCACTCCCATGTGCTTTCATGGATTCTCCAATGGTCCCAAACCTACTCTTCATTTTTTTAAGATGTGATATGATATGGGAAGAGTTCTGACTTTGGACTTAGACAGACCTGGGTCTGACTCTCCTCTTTGTCACTTACTTGTTATATTTTGGCAAGATACTTAACTCATTAAGATTTCATTTGTTTTTCTGTAAAATGGTGAAAGGTATGTTATGATTTTAAAAAATAAAGCAGCGTATATGAAGAGACTAACTCAGTACCAGGTACATAGCAAGTGCTTGCCAAGGTTATGCCTCTTCTCTTTCCCATCCCTTTGGATTAAAGTCTGTTTCTTAATGAAGTCTTCCCTTAAACTTACATGTTACCACAGTACTCCGTAAATACCTTAAAAATTCAAGTATTGAACAAAAACTTATTGAGTGTCTATGATCTTACAGTAGTTATTTGATTAGCTAGTTGTAGTTAGGAATCCTGAAGAAATGGAGACAGAAAGGAAATATTTTGAGGACCATTATTAGGTTGCAAAGCAAAGGAGCATAGGGCATATTTTAGAGGGAGGTATGTAGGCATCAAGGATAGCAAGGGAAAAGATGGGTCTGGAAGGCAGATAAGGGTGTCAACTTTTGGGTTGAGTTGGCTATGAGAGGTAACAAGACCAATGATGAATTGGACTAATCTATACATTTTTCAAGAGTAATAATGAAGATACTTTTTTTATATGCAAACTATATTAAGTAACTATAATCAGGCTTTTAAAAAAAAGTATTTATTTGAGAGAGAGAGCAAGGGGGGGAAGAAGAGGGAGAGGAAGGAAGAGAGCCCTCAAGAAGACTCTCTGCAAAGAGGCCAATCAGGAGCTCAATCCCAAAGATCATGATCTGAGCCAAAACCAAAAGCCAGATGCTTAACTGACTGAGCAACCCAGGCACCCCTATAATCAAGCTTTTAGTTAGGTTTTTCAATACATAGTGATTTTTCAGAATGATACTTTCCCAAAAGTGTATAATGTCTTGTAGTAAAAGTATTAAAAATATTTAGCTTGCATTTTTGTTTCTGGGAAAAAAGAAGAAAAATGCTTCTAAAAAAAAAGAGATCTTATATTAAAAGGAACTAATTTGGGAAGTTTCATCACATGAATATGAAAAAAAAGAAAACTTTTTGGGATTTTTGACCCAAAACTAAATGGCAAATCCTAAAATTAAGCTAGAGGTCACCCTAACGAGACATTATCCAGTGCAATGTTTTTCAGGCTGGGGTATCATAGAGGTGACTGAAAGAGTTGGCCTGAGTTCAGAGGCCCTCAAGAGTTGACATCAGGACAGACTGATAAGACTCAGAGCCATCCACCTCCACTGTAAAGGATTAGCTCGATTGTATCTACTACACCAACTGGAGTTTCCTGTAATTTTTTTTTTTTTTTACAAATTTTAATAAGAATTGACTTGACTCATTTTGCCATTTCCAGAAAGTGCTATGGTAACCTTTACTCCAGTAGGTTCATTCATTCTGTAAGCATTTATTGAGAACCAACTACTGCCAACATGCCAGACCCTGCATTTACAAAAAGAATAGGACAAGACCCCACTGTCTGGTATATTACAGTCTATAATGAGAATAGCCAACGAGCAGAGAGTACTATCTGATAAATGCTTTAATAGTGCCATGTACAGGGGGACATGTGAACATGGAAGGGGAGGTTCCTGAATTTTTTTTCAGGTAAAAGGGGTGGGGAAGTCATGCCAATTGGATGGGAAGCCCATTAGAAGCATGGAGCTATGAGGTGTTGGTTCCCAGTCCTATCAGACCCAATATTACAGATATTTTATAAAGCCCCTTTTATTATTGTTAAATAAAAGTCACAAATAGAGGGGCGCCTGGATGGCTCAGTGGGTCAAGCCTCTGCCTTTGGCTCAAGTCATGCTCTCAGGGTCTTGGGATTGAGCCCCACATCGGGCTTTCTGCTCAGCGAGGAGCCTGCTTCCCCCTCTGCCTGCCTCTCTGCCTATTTGTGATCGCTCTCTCTCTCTCTGTCTAACAAATAAATTTTTAAAAAAAGGTCACAAATAATATAGCCTTTTATTTTCATTTTAACATAAGGGTTGAATATAGATGTATGTGTTTATATACACATATATGTGTATATAAATATATATATGCGTATATATATATAAATATATATATATACGCATAAATATATGCGTATGCATACACATGTACAGGTAAATATGTATATATATGCATATATTAACATTTACACACACCTAGAAATCTCATGACTGTGATAACAACAAACATGGACTGACATAGGCTGTATTTACACAGTATACAATACCACAGGACTTGCTGTCACAGCAGATACAATTTTCTAGAATAGTAACAATTCCTATTGAAGGTCCAAACTAAACTAGTTAACTAAACAAGTTAATTATCTCTCAGTTTACAAGGTAGCTAAATTCCTGGATATTTTAATGAATATTAAAATGTGCAAAAGTTAACCTCTGTTTAGATGTAAAAGCCGGCATTGAAGCTCAACAACTAAGTCTGGGTTTTGCCAATACGAATGACTATGAGACACTGAAAAATTATATAGGACACAGATAATTTTTCTGCTGTTGGAGACTGCTCTAGGCGTTATAGGACTACTTACCTCACTGTACTGGGAAGTAAGGAAAAATTCAGGAAGTGCTGTCAAATACTATAAAGACATAAAGTGGGATGCAGGCCAGAAATAAATCTCTAGGTGTGTCAGTGCACTATGCTGAAGTGGTGTCAGGTCAGATATTTGCCACAGCCAAACGGAAGTGGCTTCAGAAATTAACAGGAAGCATGTAGGGCCCCTTCTTGCTAGAATCTTGGTGATAAAAGGAGGTGGGAAAGGCAGTACTGGAAGGCTACACATGGTGAAGGAAAAGAATTACGGTTTTTGTTTCAGTTTCTCCCCTTAAGAAGTTTATGAGTGGACAAGAAAAAGCCTTGTGATGCAGAATGACTTCCACAGGTGGCTAATTTGGATGAGGCGATTAAGAAGAATTTGGGGGGACATGCCATTTGAGTTCAGACTCGACCAGAAAAACCTGGCCTCTTGAAAACACACACAGAGCATTTCAAGCAAAAGAAAACACTACTGAAAATGGCCCAACTAGGGAACAAGCTTGGTGTGTTAGAGCAGAAAGGCCGGCGGCAGCTGGGGTGAACCATAGTGAATTGGGAGTTGAGTGCTGAGACAGGAGGATGCAGAGACAGGGACCAAATCACATGCAACCGTGACATCTGGGGCATTTGAGGTTTATTCTGGCTGCAGTGGAGCCTTCCAAGTGGGAACAACATAATCTAATGGACAGTTTTAAAGACCTCCTGGCTGATGGTCTGCAGACAATTTAGTCAGGGTGGAAGCAGGGGAAGGCTTCTTCAAAGCGTCGAGCTTTTGCTATAATTCAGCAGGAACAAAACAGCAACAGTTTGGACCACATGGTGGCAATAGAGGTGAGGAGATAAAGATACATTTGGAATATAGCAGAGGGGAGCTGTTAGGCTTGTTGATGCATTAAATATTGTTGGAGGAGTAAAAAACAAAGCAGAATTAATGATGGTTCAAAGATTTTGTCGTTTCTTTCCTTTTGTTTGAGATATTTTGGAGGATGGAGGTCCTGAAGCAACTTCCTAGATAGGAAAAATCTGGTGAGAAGAAGGTGCATTATGGGAGAGAAATTCCTGTTTGGTCCATGTGAAGTTAGAGGTGCCCATCAGTCATCCGAGTACAGATGGCATGTAGGCAAGTCAGGGACTCCATGAACAACTAGAAAGATATATATGTGAGTATAAGAAAAAGAAGCGAGCTCCATTAAATTATAAGTTAGATATAATCATGGCAAAGATTGGTTTAGACCAGTGCTTCTCCCTCAGGACCATGCACAGATTTTGCTGTGGATCTAATAAGAGTTTGGAGATTCGTATCTGGTAGTTCTAAAGTAAAACCTTGAAACCTTCATTTTTAAAAGTGGTAGGAATTTCTGCTGTTTAGATATATAAGATTTGGTGACCTTATCTGGATCAAAGAGGAAGTCCATGTGTTCACGGGTGAACATTTCTACAAAACAAAGACATAAATAATCAAGTAAAGCAGTGGTTTTAAACTAAATATAAAGACAGTCATGATTTCATCATCGCTTAATTCTAGCTGAATTATTAAAATGTTTTTTTCTATGCATCACAGCATCTCAGATGACCTTAGAGAAAACAATTTTGTCAATGTCAAAATAGTTAATTAACTGTTAGTGTCTTCCTTGCCAATTTCTCTAAATGGTAAGCTACTGTAATATTTCAGTTTTATTTACACTCAGCCCTGAAGAAGCAAACCTATTTGAATTTTGGATCTATATTATTTTAGCTATAAAACATATATCCTAGCAATGCTGAGGATAGCTTGGCATATACATTTTTACTAAAGCAGAATTACACATACATTTTATATGAACAGAATTGCTCACTTTTTCAAAACACTCATTTATTGTTTTAGCCTAAGTAAAAGCAAATCTCCTACTAATAACTAGAGGATCTTCCAAAATATTAAGAAAATATGTTGAAGAAAGGAATACTGACAGGGGTGCCTGGGTGGCTCAGTCAGTTAAGCATCTGACTCTTGATTTCCACTTAGGTCATGATCTCAGGGTCCTGGGATCAAACCCCACATTGAGCTCCCTGCTCAACAGGGAGTCTGCTTCTCCCCCTCCCTCTGCCCCTACCCCCTCGTGCTCTCTTGGTCTCTTTCAAATAAATAAATAACGTCTTTAAAAAAAGAAAAGAAAGAAATACTGGGCAATAATTGGGCTTTCCGATGTCATTAGTATCTTCCTATTGTTAATGCCATCCAGACAGACCAAGGAAGGAAAGATTCTCTATTTCTTAATTTTTGCATCATCAAATATCATGCCACCCATAGCAAATTGTCTCAATATCACTGATGCAAGAGAACAACATTATTGACTGTGTCTCCAAAAAGTCAACTTTTCATTACCTCCCTCAAGTTTTCCCATATTTTGCTTATCTGATTTTCAAATATATCAGCTGTTAGAATCTAGAGCGCTCTCTTTAGCTACAGATTTCATTAACGTCTTCCTCTCCTGAAAATTAGTGTTTTGTTTTGTTTTTTTTATTAACTACTTCCTTTGTGGACCTTTCTCCATCCCCACTTTACTGTTATTTTTCATGAATCCTGAATACAAACAAGGTCTTTGAAACCTAAGTATATACAGTGCTCTTTGAGGGGAAGTTTTAATAGAAAAGAGGAGTTTCTGTTGACATTGATATGTTTGTTTCATTAGTCTGTTAGATGCATCATAGAATGGATACAAGGGGAAACTTAGCAAGCATCTGTATAGAAATTCTGATCACCTTGTCAGAATTCTTTCTGAATCTGATCTCTACAGCAGTTGCCATTAGTTTGTTAGAAGTGAATCGCTAAAACATTAGACATACTAATGTTCAAATTTAAAAACCAAAATACATTTTGAAGAACTGTATACATAATATATTCCTACCCATAAAGTGACTGTGTCTCCATTTAGATAGTTCTTGGAAGTTAAGGCAGATGTCTCCATTGGCTTGTATTTGAGGCTATTGGTCATGCCTCTAAAAATCTGTGGTATGACAAGTGAGAGACACAGGGTCCCCAATGCAATAATTTTTGAACCAAGGAAATATAAAAACATTCCATAAAATAAATGTTTTTCATTTAGCTGACCATTTATTTGTCATGTATATGTGATCTGTTGTCTACAATTTGCTAGAGATGACATAAGGTTCAATTTTTGGTTAAATATTTCTCAAAACAAGTCAAATTCTCTTTTTAAAATATAACATCCAAAATTTTTATTCATTGTAACATTTGCTTATTACTATTTAAAATCATTTGATGACCAGTTTTCCATATTATTGTAACTAAAGAAAGGGAAAGTGAGTTCAAATTGCACAAAATAGAATGTTAATTATAAACAAAAAAAAATAAAAACATTTTGACAGTAAAGGTTGTTAAATATTGGAGTGCGTTTCACAAGGAGGTTGTAAAATCTTGAGTTTGAAAGCCTCAGTTTGTGGAGGAATTTGTGAGGTTCGGTATGAATAAAGAAAGAATAAATTAGATGATTTTTTAAGGTTTTTTACATACTCAAAATAAGTTTTTTTTAATTGTATCAATAAATGTGTCCTTAGAAATATTGGAAAAAGTGTGACTCAAGCTGAACAAAAAACTCAAAACTAGTTTCAATATTGTTAAGTTTTATTGGGTAAGCAACTCATGGAATGGTATATATAAGCACCAGAGCTTAGAGGGAATTGAAACAAAACCTGAAGCAAAACATGAGTGTAGAGTTATGAAATGTATTACTAAGTGTTCCCATTTCCCCACTTGTGCCCAAATATTTCTTGACAAACAGAACAGAATGATGGATTAAGTAGAAATTTTCAGTGATGATTCATTCTTTTATTCCTGTAGGCAAAACTAAAGATCACATACTTATATTTCCCCATTTATAAATAAATAATTCTACCCACTTACTACAGGCAAAAGTTTTAGAGAGTAAACCTCCAAAATAAAGTATTTTAAGTGTAAGATTTTTGAAAATGCTTACTTAAAATTTATTTTGAAAATTATTGAGCATAATATTTTCTCTTATTGATGAGGATTTCTCAGTTTAAGTGTAACCAGATTTATTCTTAAGAAGAGAATTGTTTGATAATAGTAAGAAGTCCCCTGTTCTAATTTCAGGCCTTCAGAAAGAATTTCACTTACACTAAGAAAGGATATTACCTCATCTATTGTAAAATATCTAGTAAAAAAAAAAATCACATGGTCATCTTGAGTCTGAGTCTGGTATCTAACGTGTTTATAAAATTGCAATAGTTTAGTATATATATTTAAAATAGAGTTTAGTTAAGAAAGTTATACTTAATAAAGGAAACTGACTTCTACCTTAGTATAAGAAAGTATCTAGGGTTTCATTTTATTTTTAAAATTTTTATTTTTTTTATTTGAGAGAGAGAGAGAGAGCACATGCCAAGGGAGGGTCAGAGGAAGAGGGAGAAGCAGACTCCCTACTGAGCAAGGAGCCTAACCTGGGCTTGATCTCAGGACTCCGGGATCAAAACCTGAGCCAAGGGGCGCCTGGGTGGCTCAGTGGGTTAAGCCGCTGCCTTCGGCTCGGGTCATGATCTCAGGGTCCTGGGATCGAGTCCCGCATCGGGCTCTCTGCTCATCAGGGAGCCTGCTTCCCTCTCTCTCTCTCTCTGCCTGCCTCTCTGCTACTTGTGATCTCTCTCTGTCAAATAAATAAATAAAATCTTTAAAAAAAAAAAAAAAAAAAAACCTGAGCCAAAGGCAGACACTTAACCAACGGAGGCACCCAGGATCCCTGAAAGTATCTAGGGCTTTAATAAACTATGATATGGGCACATTTTTTAAAAAAATTTAAATTGGATGATACGCTTCAACCACCCAGAAACTTGAATAATTTGAATTGCCAGGGGAAGAGATATTTTACATTTTAAAAGTTATGACAAAGTACATTAAAAATAAAAGTCCTAAATAAGTATACTTTCTTTACTATGGCATTCAGGCAGAAAGAGTTTGCAGTATCATTCAATCACAGTTAAAGGAGTTCGGGTCTGAAATGGCATAGGTACTAATGAGGCGGAGCCATGGCTTACTAGAATTCATTATGTCTCCTTTGCTACAGTTCATGAGCAGAACCAAAAAACAAAGTAACTTGCTTCAAGCCACGGAAAACTAACTCACCTCTTCCTCCATCTTACTTATTATTGTGATATCTTGCAGGTCATAATCACATAATCACAAGAGTCTTGTGAGCTCTTATGCTTTTTTAGTCTACCAGAAGCAACATGGGGGGTTAGGGGGATAGGAGAAGAATAAATGAAACAAGATGGGATTGGGAGGGAGACAAACTATAAATGACTCAATCTCACAAAACAAACTGGGGGTTGCTGGGGGGAGGTGGGATTGGGAGAGGGGGAGGGGGCTATGGACATTGGGGAGGGTATGTGCTATCGTGAGTGCTGTGAAGTGTGTAAACCTGGCGATTCACAGACCTGTACCCCTGGGGATAAAAATACATTATATGTTTATTAAAAAAAAAAAATTTGGAAGGGGAGGCGAACCATGAGAGACTGTGGACTCTGAAAAACAACCTGAGGGTTTTGAAGGGTCAGGGGTGGGAGGTTGGGGGAACAGGTGGTGGGTAATGGGGAGGGCACGTTTTGCATGGAGCACTGGGTGTTGTGCAAAAACAATACTGTTACGCTGAAAAAATAAATAAAATGGAAAAAAAATTTAAAAAAAAAAGTAATAATAAACAGTATTTTTTCTAATACCAGTAAAAAGTTAAGAAATAACATCTAAGAGAAAGTTTTTTACCTCTACTCTTTTGAAATTATTGCATAGGTTAAAAGATAATTGTATTTCTATTTTTAAAAATTAGGAAAAAACGCACAAAAATAGATTTACATAATATGTCTGAAATTAGAAATTAGATATACTGTGAGAGAAATATATATGCTGAAAACATTCTAGTTAGCCAAGTTTTGACATTAATACAACTATAAGGTAGTTGTTGGTCTCACTTTTCATTTGCACATAATACAAAGAGAGTACATTGAGCTAAATAGTGGGGACTAATAGTCTCCAACAAATCAGCAAGAGGAGATTGATCATTCTTTAGGCTACTGTCTCTGAAATTTTGGTGCAATCGTTCTTCTCTTTTTGTGATATGGGCGAAACACTTTAAATCTTTAAAGAGATATTTGAAGAAGAAGAAAAGAGTTATTGCAATCTTAGGTGTCATCTACAAGATATGCTGTACGTGGGGCGCCTGGGTGGCTCAGTGGTTTAAGCCTCTGCCTTCCGCTCAGGTCATGATCTCAGGGTCCTGGTATCAAGCCCCACATCGGGCTCTCTGCTCAGTGGGGAGCCTGTTTCTCCCTCTCTCTCTGCCTGCCTCTCTGCCTACTTGTGACCTCTCTCTCTGTCAAATAAAATAAATAAAATATTAAAAAAAAAAAAGATATGCTGTACACAACAGTAGCAAAGGAAGAATACCCAGGTGTGTTAGCAGAATCTTGACAACAATAAAAATAAGATCAACTCATTTGTTACATTGTCAAGCAACATATGTGATTATTCTTGAGTACATGTTATGAAATCACAAGAGAATGACTTTGACTGTTGAAATCAATTTTCACTCATCCTTATGAAGCAACTGAAAGGTAAAACAACTGTTTAGTTATTTCTCCCCCTTTTCTCTCCTTCTCTCCCTCTTCCCTCCCCTCTTGCTCTTTTTCTCCCTTCCTCTTGCTCTACAACTGCAATTATTTTGTTGTAATAATGTCAGTTGGGTTGAGACTTCATCATGTTCTATATTAAGCTTATTTTTTCCAGAAAAGATGTTACTTCTGTGTTATTATATAAATTACATTCATTTATCTGCTTAAAGAACTTACTATCACGTAGGTTTTACCTCATTTTGATACAATCCTAGAAGAATCAAAGTTTTTTTGAAAGAAGGAGAAAGGAGGGAGGTGGCCTACACAGCAGATTGATTCCTTTTTTTCTTTCTTTTTATTTTTTCCACAACATTTTTGTTTTACTATCTTGGCAGCTAGAAGAGTCCTTAGTACTTATTATCACAATATTTTATTAAAACATCTCATTTGTTTTGAAGCATTTCACCTCATTAACCAAATACCCTAGAGAATTTTCATTATATTTCATTTATTTTTGAGGTTCAGAGAGAAACTTTCTTTCAAAGATAAAAAGTTTTGAACAATAATCTTCAAATACTTCTGATTTCTCAACACAAGTAAATAGGTAACAGAGCAAGGAAGAAAAACACACAAACTGAAACTGTGAAGTGTAGAAAGAGACACATTGAACCAGGGTGATTCCTGTTACTGATGTCCAAGCAGTCAGTGTATCTAAATGATGCTCCAGCCTCCAGCTGGAATTCTAGCTATCAAAGTAATGCATTTGGAAAATGTGTAAGTTCTATCAACCTATTTCACAATATATTGTTCCTGCTTACTGATGGAAACTAAAGCACGTGGGATATTTAAATAACATAGAAAGCTACTATTAATAGGGCATTGTCTACAACCCTGTGAGGAGACATTATTATACCCATTTAGAGATGAAAAATTTGAGGTTTAGAAATTAAATAAACAACTTGTCCAAGATGACAGACTGGTATGGATGCACAATTCATACATCCATTTATTTGTTCCAAACTTCTAACATATAACAAATCAGCTAAAACAGACATATGAAAACATTCCCAGCATCACTTGGCATCAAGGAAATACAAATCAAAACTACATGTGGTATCACCTCACACATGCCAAAATGGCAAAAATCAAAACAACAGAAACAACAGATGTGGGCAAGGATGCAGGAGAAAGGGGAGCCCATTACACTGTTGGTGGGAATGCAAACTGGAGCAGCCACTCTGGAAAAAGTATAGAAGCGCCTCAAAAGTTAAAAATAGAACTATCCTACAGCCCAGCAATTGTAGTACTTACCCAAATGATACAAACATACTGATTTGAAAGGGAACATGTACCCCGATGTTTATAGCAACACTATCAACAACAGCCAAATTATGGAAAGAGACCAAACGTCCATCAGTTGATAAATGGAAAAAAAAAGTTGTACATGTATACAATGGACTATTACTCAGCCATCAATAAGAGTGAAATCTTGCCATTTCCAACAGTGTGGGTGGAGTTAGAGTGTATTATGCTAAGCGAAATAAGTCAAAGAAAGACAAATACCCTATGATTTCACTCATACATGAAATTTAAGGGGCAAAAAACAAAAACAAAAAATAAGAGAGAGGGAGGCAAACCATAAAAGACTATTAACTATAGAGAACAAACTGAGGGTTCCTGGAGGGGAAGTGGGTGGGGCTGGAGGGATGGGCTCGCTGGGTGATGGGGATTAAGGACAGCACTTGCTGTGATGAGCCCTGGGTGTTATATGTGAAAAATCACTAAATTCTACTCCTGAAACCAGTATTACACTATATGTTAACTAACTACAATTTAAATAAAAATTTGAAACAACAAAAAAGAACCAACTAAATTTGAAAAAAAATAGCTGCTCAGTTAAAATGTTGATAATTCCATTTGGAATTATCCATTTGGAAGTTGATTTTTCTTCCAGAGAACTATCTAATACTACCTTAAATTCTCCATTTATTGATCAAGAAGAGATAAACTCTTTACATCTGTGAAGAAAGGAAATACTGTTTTCCTTTTTCCACCTTGAAAATTAACAACTCAACATTGAAAACAAGGAAGACCCACTTTTCCACACATCCCATAATGAGTAAAGACCAGAGCACAAATCTGATAAGCACATCCCAACTACATAATCTCCTCTCATCTCTAGAAGGTTCCAATACAAACTGAAAAGAATTCAGAGGAGACTGAAGGATCTCCCCTTCTCCTAGTGACCACTCTGGCACAAGAAAAAGGAAAGAAAGAAGAGAGAGAGAGAGGAAGGAAGGAGGAAAGAAAGAAAGAAAAAGGAAGGAAGGATGGATGGCAGGAAGGAAGGAGGGGGAAGGAAGGAAGGAAAAGAAAGGAAAAAAAAAGGAAAGAAAGAAAGAGGGAGGAAAGATGGAAGGTGAAGGAAGGAAGGAAGGAAGGAAGGAAGGAAAGAAAGAGAAAGATAACGACAACACTTTTTATGGAATATTAATGAAACTATTTTTCTTAACATTTAGTGCTTTTTTTTTTTCCAAGTCAATATGAATACATAGAGGGCAATAGCTCTGACATGTGCTATTTCTTTAATTAAAATATAAGTGTTCTTAATACAGTTGGTTGTACTTTGCAAAATAAACACCAACAATGAACACATAAAATGACTCAATAATTGATTGGTAAACACCATGTAACTATGGAATAATTATATGCCCTGTGAATTATATAGTACTTATAGCTGACATTATTTAGGAAACCTAAGAAATGAACTTGTAATTTGTACTTATCAGATTTCAAATCCAAACAACCAGTTAAGTATCCTGTTATTATATAGAAGTGTCCTATCATTAGATACCTGGTCAGTAATAATCATACAACTAGTTACACATATCACATCCCAAAGAAAAATACATCATATCATTGGGACATCAAGAAACAATTCATCAATGTAACACATTTAGAAAGTAAAAATGAATTTAAATATAGTGCATAAGGCATGCATACAATCATCCAATAAGTCTCCCAATGATGTGCTTGCCCGGATCATTATGCGGGCTTCTCTCAACTCTGACATCAGCTCCTCAGCAAGATCTTCTTTGGCCTTTCTAAAGTCATCGCCATGCTGACCAGGCCCTCAGACACCCTCTCTCATACCACTCTGTTTTATTATAATTATCACACTCTTCACCCTGAAATGAGCTTATTGTTTGTTTCTTTAAAAAATAACTCTCTCTCCCCACAAGACAGTGAACCTTGTTTCTCCTCATTAGAGAAGGCATTTTGTCTCGTAAGTAAATGTCTCTTTCTGTTATGAAAGTGATCATGTCTGCCTGCTCAATACTATAATCCCAGTGTGTGGCCCTTACTAGCCACATCGGCAACACACGGTGATGTTTATTGGTGAAGGAATAATTTACTGAGTATTCTTTATTTTCAAGGCACTTGGTTAGAACATAAAACTGGACAGGTGGAGTCTCTGTCCCATGGGTCTTGCATGTCAAGATAATGAATTAATGTACCACAGACTTTAAAAGTATTTCCCAAAGCAGATGTAAAATTTTTTAAAAACCACCTTAATACTTAATTCAAACATGCATTCATCCTCAGTGCTACCATATTGTTTTAACCTGTTTCTACTTACTTTGCGTCACAGGAACATACACTGAATTGTTTGCCAACCATTTCTGACCATACACATTTATTTCCACAGACAACAACATTAATTGGTCTTTTGAAGACAGCTCGACTCCTTCGTCTTGTGCGAGTGGCCCGGAAACTTGATCGATATTCAGAATATGGCGCTGCTGTTCTAATGCTCTTAATGTGCATATTTGCCCTGATAGCTCACTGGCTGGCTTGCATTTGGTATGCAATTGGGAATGTAGAAAGGCCCTACCTGACAGACAAAATCGGATGGTTGGATTCTTTAGGACAACAAATTGGGAAACGTTACAATGACAGTGACTCAAGTTCTGGACCGTCCATTAAAGACAAATACGTCACAGCACTTTATTTTACCTTCAGCAGTTTAACCAGTGTAGGATTCGGGAATGTGTCTCCTAATACCAATTCGGAGAAAATCTTTTCAATCTGTGTCATGTTGATTGGCTGTAAGTAGATTTCTCTTTTGTTATCTATTAGGATAAAATATCACAAAATTGATATCTGTAGACAATTTAGAGTAAGGCGAAGAAAAAATGATCGAAAACTGTAGAGATAATGGAATTACATATATGGGTGTTATATTCTATCAAACCTGATTCTGTCTGTGAAGGGGAGATACCGAAAGGACTTTCAGCACCTCAGAAAACCACAAACATAAACTGGAGTAATGTAGATCTTGGGATTCCAGAATTCATACTTGTAGTTCAGTTTTGCTGCTGTAAAACCTCTGGTAGTGGTTATTTTCTATTTTAAGCTGAGACCAGATTAGAGTAGGAAAGATAAGCTTATATTACTAGATAGATAGAAATATATATACACATGCATATATATATACACACACACGTTACTAGATAGATAGATAGATATACATATATAACACATTACTGGATAGAAAAATATATCCAGATATACATATATATTTCTAAATAGAAAAATTTATTTCTATATAACACATATAACATTTCTATATAATGTATATATTTCTATATAACATATATGTATTTCTTAAATATATCTATATATAGACAGATAAATATATATATGTATTTTTCACCACTTATTTGCTAAAAATTCCTTTCCCTATGATACTATTCCAAACCTTAAGTGATTGCTCTTTACCTTGTAATGGGGTGATGACATGAGCATCATTAAGAGATATATTTTTAGATAAGAAACAAAAAATTATATGTTCAACTAAAGATATTTTAGTATTTTTAAAAATCATAGTGTGGAGCCACTAAAGATAACTGCTGTGATACCAAGCTGCAGTTGACAAAACCGTAATGGATTTTTAAACCTTAAAAAAGGGCATCATTCCTAGATGGTGTACAAATCTGAAAATAGATCCACAGTTGATTTTAAATGTTAACATATAGCCAAATGAAATGTACTTAGGTAAGCTTTATTTATGAAACTTATATCAATTCATCCAGTTTATTGTTCGTTGTATTTAAAATTTGCTGTGTCTTAGTATTGTTATTTTAATAAGATTTGTATAGGTTAATAGCATTATATTATATTAACTCTTGAGATATTCTACAGATTCAGGCTAAGTCTGGGCTACAAATACAGAAGTAGCTTTGCACCCAGAAGGATATGGAAAAGGGACCCACTAGGAAACAGAAAAATTCATTCCAGAGAGATTAAATCTCTCAGGACAAACACAGTCCCAACCACTCTGTGATTATAACTGCTAGTAAATATTATAGTGATTATTAATTTTAGTGAAATGGGTAGAAAACCAAGAAAATTTTTAAGTTTGTTCCTAATTATTCAAACATCTGTGTAGAAATAAATATATTTTTTAAATAAATAAAACAGAACCTACATCTTGAAACTTAGAAATTGCAGGAAAGAATTTTGTAACCTGCTAACCACTTAGAAATTCCCATCACTTGTGAGGATTATGTTAAATACATAGTACTGTTTATCACGTGAATTATTTTAAATTAGGGAAACTCAGTTCTTTATTTGGTCTATATTCAATCTCTAATACCTAAATCAGAATAATTGGCAGTCTTTTTTCCTTCCTTCCTTCTTTCTTCCTTCCTTTTTTCCTTCTTTCCTTCCCTCTTAAATATAATACAAGGCTATTTCTGTAAATTCTTAAAGAAGGATACTTGTTTTCTGCAGATATTTTTCATCTTTTAGAAAAAGATAAAACAGTCTAATTAATTGAGTAGAGTAAGATAGAACCTCATTCTACATAATATACTTTATTGAGTAATGGACTTGGTTCTACAAAACTTAATCAAAAGGGAATTATGTAGAGCTCAGTGTCACACAGGAAAAAAATTACAGGTAATCCTGGAGAGTTCTGTCATTGCCTGTTATGCCACAAATAAAAAAAAGTTCAAATTAAGACTTAAAACTTAATAAGAAGAATGCCCCAAAGTGTGCTTAGCCATTTCATGTATATGGGTGCACCTACACATGATATTTCCATTCAGATCCAACTGTGTTAGAAAATGATTTGGTTGTCTTTGTTTAGTTATATTTCTATATTAAACACATACTCCTTAGATCGTGAGTGCCCTGATTTAAGCCTAAAATAGGAGCACCAGTGTCACTCAGTGAATTAAGCATCTGCCTTCAGCTTAGATCATGATACTGGGGTCCTGGGATCCAGCCCCACATCAGACTCTCTGCTCAGCAGGGAGTCTTCCTCTCCCTCTGGCCTTCCCCCTGCTAATGCTCTCTTTCCCTCTCTCTCTCACTGTCTCTTAGATAAATAAAATCCTTAAAAAATAAAAATTTAAGCCTAAAATAATATACAATATCTAAAAAATGTGATGTAAAGTGTTGTGTATGTACTAACACTAGTTATCAAGACATACTCTCCATCATCCCTAAACTTCTTTAAAACCAATCTTCATTCAAAAAGAAAAATTTGAAGCCAAGTTGTAAAAAACAAAGCATCTACCATCTCTCTTACAACAATATAATTCAAGGAAACTAAAAATTAAACATAAAAAGAGATCATCAAACTAAATGCAAACAACTCAAATGTCTGTAGATATATTTTAAAAGCTTTATTTGCAAAGACAGTTACCAACTGTATTGCTGAATGCGTACAGAGAAGAGTGACCAGAGAATTCATTTTTAAAATGTATGCAGTTCAAGACAAAAAATAAAGAAAAACTTAAGCAGCCATTAAATAAGTATAAATATAAGTTATGCTCATATATTTATATCTATGTATTATATGTTTATTTTTTTAAGATTTTATTTATTTGACAGAGAAAGATACAGAGAGAGAGGGAACACAAGCAAGAGGAGTGGGAGAGGAAGAAGCAGGCTTCCTGCCAAGCAGGGAGCCCAGTGTGGACTTCCATCCCAGGACCACGACCTAAGCCAAAGGCAGATGCTCAACTGAGCCACGCAGACACCCTATAAGTTTATATTTTTGTTTAAATATTATAAATATAATATACACATTTAATTTTTAAAATGCATAAACCAGTAAATGAAGGTAAATGTATTCCATCTCTAACCTTCTTACAAACATCTTGGGAGAATTTCTTGTTTTATAGCATGTGAAAAAAAATTGCTGGATTTCTGCTTTTAGCCATAATGGAATAACTGAAAATTTACCACACTCCCACAAAATTTTTGAAAATAACAGAAAACTGAATAGAATACAGAAGGCAATTGTTTTCAGTCATTGGAAAACAGTAGGGAATTTTGATTTCTGAAGAAGGAAAACAAACATGATGGACCCCATGATATCTTCAGCTTTCTGCCTAGAGTCACTTTCTGGACCAAACTGAAAAGAAAAGCAACATAAGCAGATAACAGTGATCCCATCCTGTTAAGAAAACAAGATCAGAGGTCATGGTAGCTAGAGTGCTAAAATTTACAAGACAGACTACGAGAAAAGAGGCAGCTATGGCAGAGAAAAGCTCCAGTAATAAGCAGAGGTATCTCCTTGGGTCTACTGATTAATACTAAGTCACAAATGCATGAGGGAAAACTTGAGGCCTGTCTAATAAATACCAGAAGTACCATAAATTGAACAAATTACTGAACTCACACATATTAAAAATATTCAGGTCCCTGTCAGAGTGAAAAGTCCTCATTGAATATCAAAAGTATTCATTAGAAATTTCAGAAAAATAGTGCCATAGTACTAGGGCTAGTCTATCCCTAACAAAGCTTAACAAGTAAGCCTCAAAAGGAACAAACTGATCTACAAGTATTTTAACTGTGTGTAAGAACAATATCCAACATTTATATCCAGCATTGAAGAATGTTCTATTTAAAGTGTCCAGAATTCATTAAAAAATTGAAATGTTAAGAATAAGAAAATCTAACCAATAATGAAGAGAAAAAAAATTTAACTCAGAATCAATAAAGAAGATGTAATATATACGTATAATGGAATATTATTTAGCCATAAAAAGAAAGAAAAAAGAATGAGATCTTGCCATTGTGACAGCACAGATAGACCTTAAGGGCATTATGTGCTAAGTGAAACAAGTCAGACAGAAAACACAAACACCCTATACTCTCACTTATGTGTAGAATCTAAAAAACAAACAAACAAACAAACAAAAACAAAACACAAACAAGAATAGCCAAGCTCATAGATCCAGAGAACAAATGGGTGGTTACCAGAGGCTGGGGGTGAAGGGCAGGTAAAATGCGTCAAGGGAATCAAGGGTAAAAGTTTCCAGTTAATAAATAAATAAATAAGAATGTAAAGTACAGTATAGTAGAGTGACTGTAGTTAATAATACTGTATTGTATATCTGAAAGTTGCTTAAAGAGTAAATGTTAAAAGTTCTCATCACAAGAAAAGAACTTTGTGACTATGTGTGGTGATGGATATTAACTAGACTTATTGTGATGATCATTTCTGACTCTATACAAATATCAAATCACTATGTTGTACTTCTGAAACTAATATAATGTTGTATGTCAATTATATCTTACTAAAGCAAACAAACTAAAGCCCAGAACCAGAATTGACAGAAATGATGAAAATCACAGACAGTACCAAGCACTTTAACAAATGTGTATGTGGACTCCCAGAAAATGGGGAAGGGAACCATAAGAATATTTTTTAACTGGCTGAAATTTTTCCAAAATTGATAAAGTCTAGAAACCACAGATTCAAGAAGTTTAGTGCATCCTAAACAGGCAAAACACATACACACAAGCACATCATACTCAAATTACTGAAAACTAATGAAAAAGAGAAAAAGACTTACTAAAAGTAACCAGAGGGGAAAAAATAAGACACATCATGTACAGAGGAAAAACATCAGGTTGAGAACATATTTTTTATTAGAAACAATGCATACCAGAAGAAAATGTAATAAAATCTTTAAAGTGCCCAAATAAAAACAAAATCTGTCAACACAGAAATATTGGTTCAATTAATCTATCCTTCAAAATTGACAGAGAAATAAACCCTGACAAAATTCATCACAAGCAGAGTATAAGAAATTATAAAGTTTTTAGGTTAAAAAAAAATGTTATTAAGATGGAAATTTGGATCCAGAAAAACAAATGAAGAACACCAGAAAAGATTAATATGTAGATAGATTTAAAATATTTTTCCCATTTTTAAATGTCTTCAAAAAATAATTTTTAAAGCAAAAATTAGGAGAATGAATTTTAGGTTTTATAACATATGTAGAATTCAAAAATGTGACAATAATAGTATAAAAATGGGAAGAAGGAATGGAAGTATATTATTGCAGATTCCTACATTATCCATGAAGAGCTATTATATTATTTAAGGTCCAGAGTGATAAGCTAAAAATGCATACCTTCAGCACAGCTCCTTCAGCACAGCTAACAAATCAATAGGGAAGATGAAATTAAATAATAAAATTAATAAAACCAAAAGATAGGAAATAAGAAAAATGGGAACCTAGAGAAAACAAATAACAAAATAGTAGATTTAAACACAGCCGTATTAATAATTCCATTAAATGTAAGTGAGCTGAACTGCAGAAATTGTCAGACTATTCTGAAAAAAGTTTCATCTCTATTCTATCTAAAGAAAACAGTTAAAATATAAAGAGGTAAAAGTAAAGATGGAAAGAGATGTACCCATATTCACTAATTATGAGAAAATGTAAAGAGCAGTATTGATTTCAAATCAGACTTGAAGACAAGGACTATTACCAGAGACAAAGTAGCCACCACGGTCCTAAGTGTGTAAACACCCAGTTACAGAGCAATTACATTAAGCAAAAACTGACCAAACCTAAAAAAGAAATAGACAAATTCACAAGACAAATCTACAGTTATAGTTAGCAATTAACACTCCTCCCTCTATGTTTCATAGAATCAGCAGACAGAAAATCAGTAGATATAAAAGACATGAATGATACTGTCAATTAACTTGACATATTGTCATTATAGAATACCAGCAGAATACACATTCTTTTTTAGTGTATGTGGGATATTCACAAAAGATAGACCATATGCTGGACTACCAATCAAATTTTCAAGACAGGTCATATTCTTTTTCTTTTTCTTTTCTTTTCTTTTTTTTTTTTCTTGACGGAGAGAGATTATAAGCAGGGGGACAGGAAGAAGCAGGCTCCCCGCTGAGCAGGGAGCCCAATGCGGGCTAGATCCCAAGACCCTGGGATCATGACCTGAGCCAAAAGCAGACACTTAACCAACTGAGCCACCCAGGCACCCCATATTCTGAACCAGAAACAAAACAAAAACTCAACAAATATATATGTATTGAATCATACAGAGTATATCTCTGACCACAAGAGAAACCAGAAATCAATGAGAGAGAGAGAGAAAAGGAAGAAGAAAGGAAGAGGAGAGGGGAGGAGAGGGGAGGAGAGGAGAGGAGAGGGGAGGGAAGGGAAGGGCAAGGAAGGGAGGGGAGGGAAGAGAAGAGAAAAGAAAGAGTGGTACAGATAAAGAAAGTAAGTAACAGACTTCCAAATAACCTATGGTTCAAAGAAAAAATCACGTGGAAAATTAGAAAATAATTTAACTGAATGAAAATGAAAATAAAATGTATTAAAATGTGTAAGAGACAGCCAAAACCATGCTCAGAAATGTGTAGCTTTAATGTTTTTATTTTATTTTATTTTTAGATTTTATTTATTTATTTGAGAGAGAATGAGTGAGAGAGAGCATGAGAGAGAAGGTCAGAGGGAGAAGCAGACTCCCTGGGAGTCTGGAGCTGGGAGCCCGGTGCAGGACTCAATCCTGGAAGTCTGGGATCATGACCTGAGCCGAAGGCAGTCGCTCAACCAACTGAGCCACCCAGGCACGCCTATGTGATTTATTTAAAAAGAAAGATCTAAAATCCCTCCAGCAACCCCCAGTTTGTTTTGTGAGATTAAGAGTCATTTATGGTTTGTCTCCCAAAATCAAAGTCTAACCTTCTAAGACAACCCAAACTGAACATAAAAATAGAAGAAATAGAGATAAGAGCAAAAGTTAATAAAATTGAAATCAAGTAAACATTAAAGAATATTAATGGGAGTATATTCTGACTCTTTAAAACACCAGTAAAATTAATAAACTTCCAATTAGACTATTGAAACAGAACATAAATTACCAATGTCTTATATGAGAGATCTCACTATCCATTATAAAGATATTAAAATAATAATAAAATAACATTACAAATTACTTTATAATAAGTATGACAATTTAGATGTGATAGAGAAGTTATTTGAATGATACAGATTACCAAAAATGAAACAAACAAAAAAAAAATCCTGAACCATACAATAAAAATTGATAAATTATATTTCAATAAAATCAGTAACTTTAACTTTTCAAAGGACACTGCTAGGGAAAAAACTTGCAAGTGTTAGACTAGAAGAAAATATTCTCAATACTTAGATCTAAAAAAAAAAAAAGACGTATCCAGAATATATCAAGAATTTCATATAATTCTACAATAAAAGACAACTCAATTTTAAAAATGAGCAAAAGATTTAAACAGACATTTCAAAATATATGAATGACCAATAAATACAGGAAAAAAATGTCATTAGTCATCAGGAAATGCAAATTAAAACTCAAAAGAGATATTACATGCCCACTCAAGGTTAGAATGAAAGACTGGCAATACCAGTTGTTAAGTTGGGAACAACTGATATTGTCATCATTGCTGGAAGGATTATCAATTGACACATGTTTGAGAAACAGTCTAACAGTTTCTTATAAAATTATACATACCACACAATTCCACTCCTAGGTGTTTAAGGGGAAATGGAAATATGTGACCACACAAAGATTTGACACAAATGTTCATGGCAATTTTATTCATAATAGCCCAAACCTAGAAACAGTGGGATTTCTGTCAACAAAAGAGATAAACCAGTAGGGCCAAACAATGCAAACTAGAGTGAAAAAAAGAACAAATTACTGATACATACAACAGAATTAATTTCAAAGACATGTTAAACAAAAGAAGTCAGACACAAATGAATACATACATTATGATTCCATTTATTTGAAATCCTAGGAAATGCAAACTAAACTGTAATGACATACATTGGAGCTCAGTGGTTGTCTAGGTTCTAAAGTGAGTGTGTAGGCAGCCAACAAGCACAAAGGAATATTTGGGGGTAATGTTCCATATCAAGAATGTTCCATATCTCGGTTGTGTTTGCAGCAGCATATATACATTTGTCAAAATTAATCGATCTGTACAATTAAGACAGATTTATTTTATTATATGTAAATTACAAGCTTATAACATCTAAGTTTTTAAGTCAAAACTTTTAAAAGTTTGTGTAATGGGTAGAAAAGAAATGTATTTGTTGGGCGCCTGGGTGGCTCAGTGGGTTAAGCCTCTGCCTTCAGCTCAGGTCATGATCTCAGGGTCCTGGGATCGAGCCCCACATTGGGCTCTCTGCTTGGCCGGGAGCCTGCTTCCTCCTCTCGCTCAGCCTGCCTCTCTGCCTACTTGTCATCTCTCTCTGTCAAATTAATAAATAAAAATCTTAAAAATTAAAAAAAAAAAAGAAATGTATTTGTTCTATAGGCACATTTCAACTAATGCCTAATGATCAACTGAATTTACTAGTTTGGTTAGCATATCAGATTTTGGGTGGTGTGTTGAAGGAAGTTTTAGGATATACCTGCTTTATTTCTATGATAGCTAAACCTAGAACAAACCATTCGATGAGTTAGAACTCCCTATTGAGGAAAGCTAAATAAAATATTGAGTTGAAGAGAGAAATGTCCTTATATAGTCTGCCATCTTACTTTTGACTCATATTTTATGCCAGTTGGTGGGCATTAACTAAGTGATATATAAAGAATATGATTATACTGTGCTTCTCTCTTGCTTACAGCTTTTAGCTCTGGTTGGTCCTAAAAAAATAGAAAAAATAATTCATGCCTTCATTACAATTTTAAAAACCATCACATAGAACTACCTAAGAGAAATACATGTTATTCATGTATTCAACTATATGCTTATAATCTAGATTTTGCCATGTTGTCAACAAGTGAAAATGCCTGTTTGTTTGTTTTTTTTTTCAAGATTTTTTTTTATTTATTTATTTGACAGAGAGAGAGATCACAAGTAGGCAGAGAGGCAGGCAGAGAGAGAGGAGGAAGCAGGCTCCCTGCAGAGCAGAGAGCCCGATGCGGGGGCCCGATCCCAGGACCCTGAGATCATGACCCGAGCCGAAGGCAGCGGCTTAATCCACTGAGCCACCCAGGCGCCCCGAAAATGCCTGTTTGTGACCCAAACTAATGTCTTGGTTCATTTTTATGGCAGTATGGAGATAAAACCACAATATGGAAATGAAACCGTAGTATTTATTACAAACAAAATAAGGTTTTCCCTGATTCTCCACAAAGTATGTGGGTCAGGTATAATAACTGGCATTGATTATGTGCCCTCTGATTAAATCAAGTGAACTTAATCTGTACAAACTAAACTATTTCCTGAAAAAAAATGATAGATTCTTTGGAGATATAATAGCATGCATAAATATTTCCAACACTACAATTAGGAAGAGTAAAATACATTTTTCACATGAATTTCCTTTAATCACAAAAACCGGTTTCAGGCAATTACTGCTAACTCTCTTCGGAATCAACTATTCATTTACTTAGATTAGGCTCAAGTCTTTTTTCTGTGGAAGATCCAACCTAAACAGCTTGTCTATCTTACTGAGAATTACTGTCTTTCTAAATCCCAATTTAGGCTCACTAGAGGTCTCCCCAACTCTCATCCCTTTAAATGGATAAAAACAAAGGACCATTCCTTTCTCTGTGACATTCTCTTATTTGGGATATCTATGGCAAAAAAGGACCATACTAAACAAAAGACAAAGATAAGATGGAAAAGAAAACAAATGACCAAGAAGATAAATTGTTTTAAAATGCTTAACCTGAATCTGGTCAAAATGTACTTCAAAAATGATTAAGTGGTTTAAAGAAGTAATGGTTTGTAAAGTGTGGGGGAGGAGGAGTTGGATTTGTTGGTAGAACACAGTTGAATCAGACACTTTAAGCTGTTCATTTTTACCACCTGTTCAGAATAGAGCAATTCCAGTGTCTTAAACATAACACTACTTCTCTCTAAGGTTTTAACACACACCCAAAGATCAAAATACAAACCATATATCATGATTTGACTTACTGTATAGAATACAGCACATTTTTAGAATTACTAGAAACTGAATACAAACATAAAAGGAAAGAGAAGATACTCAAATAATTTGTTAAATCACAAAGATTTAACCCAGAAACCACTTAAAAGAGTACTCAACCTAAGTACTGAAATGTAAGGCAAGGATTGTTAGAGTAGTTTCTCTCTTCTCACAGATGAAAGAAAAAGGTGTTTCCTGTTTTTTTCTAGAAAAATAAAATCCCATCCTCATAGTCTAAGCCAGGGATACTTATTTCACATGTAGAAATACTGTAAAAATGAATTATTTTAGATTAAAAATTGCATACAAATACATACTCTAAGGAAATTATGAGTTCCTTAGAGCCCATGGTGAGTTTGGAGATTTTTCCTCTCCAGATATGTCATCAAAATTACAAAATTTACAACAGTAATAAGAAAAAACTTATTTTTTCACTGTGCGCCAGTGGTAAATCCTTATAACTGGATTGAGATAATAAAAAAATCTACATACTTGAGAGTCTCAGAAGATAAAATGAAGCCAAAGTACTGTCTTCCCCCATAACTTTGTTTTTTTTCCAATCCAGCACTAATGTATGCAAGCATTTTTGGGAATGTATCTGCAATTATCCAAAGACTATACTCGGGAACTGCCAGGTACCACATGCAGATGCTCCGAGTGAAAGAGTTCATTCGCTTTCACCAAATCCCCAACCCTCTGAGGCAACGGCTTGAAGAATATTTCCAGCACGCGTGGACATACACCAATGGCATTGACATGAACATGGTATGTATTTCTGTTTTCCAAAATGGAAGTACCTCAGGCATTATAACTACAGTCCAAGTGGGAAACCCAGTCTCACCAGCTTTGAACCCCTTGCTTTTGTTTTCCTCTCGGATGTTTATTTTCTCCCCTGGAGATAGTCTCTCATTCTCAATTCATGGCATTGCATGGTGCTATATCTAGTTATATTGTGTGGCAAAGGCATTATAACATGATGCAAACTGATATAACTGTGTGTAGTAGAGTTCCCACTTCCAGTTAGAGAGAATATTGCTAATGTAGGATTTGGGCTTTTACCACATGTCCTAGCTGCCAGCACCCTAAAAAATAGTTGGACCCATGTGCATTAAGATTTGACAAATAAACAGTAACAACCACTATGATGCCCCCAAACAGAAATCCTGTTAACATTCCTTAAAAAACAAAAACAAAAAACAAAACAGGACACTGAGGATTTGTGGGAGAGGTTAGGGAGCTTAAGCATGCCACAAACATTTTATCATAGGAAATTTCATGTTTCTGTTAAGGACAAATTTTTCTATTTTTACAACAATTAACTATGTACCCTTTTACAGTACCTGGTATAATGCATCTTTCCTTTCAAAGGGGAAATATGGAATTCTTCATAACTTTTAAACAAATTCAACATCAACAATCACTTTTCATAATTCTTCCCACCTCTATCAATTCTTAAAAATCACCATCACTAATAACAAGAACACGATCTAAAGAGCACTTTTTATTATTAGGTGAATTGCCACATTCTTTTGACCTGTTTCACCATAGAGACTGATTCCTAAAGATAAATTATGTGACATACGCAAATTCTATGGCATATCACAGACATATTAAGAAGGATTAAAAATATGATGCCCTACCATCTATCAATTCCTCTACCTGGCAAGGACCCTGTTTCTAAGAATTCTTCAGAAAATAAAACCACTCACATCTAATGACATGAACAGCATAATACAATTTTTACATAAGTGAGCCTATCCAGTTTAGATTGACATTTTTTATTTGACCAGCAGTATTTTAATAAAAAAGTCAAGGTTAAAAATTAGAAGTAAAAGGACAGAAGACATTCCAAATATTGCCCAATTTGAAATCCATATAAGGATAAGTTTATCAAAGCTACATGAGATTTATTTGACTTAGAAATAAGGACACGCCATTATAAAAGTTTTAATTTGAAAATCTTATCAGTTAGCATATTTCATATAAAAGCATAACTGAATTCCATGTGCTATTTCTAATTATCCCAAAGTTACTTGTGAAAATTCGTTTGATAGATTGATATCACTAAGATAACATTTTAACCTCATTAGAAAGCACTGACAAATGGATCACTTTTTATATTTCCATCTGTATTATTGTTGAACAAAGATACCAGCATTCAGAAACTATTGGGGATTCTCTAATGCGGGTTGGCTGAAGCAGTGTCAAGAATTTTTAATCAAAACACGTGTCACCCAATTTTGTTGTTCCATACTGCCAGATTATTTCAGTAACAGTAATCAACAATTATTTATTGTACATCCCCTCTCCATATAACTAGTTTTGTGACCATTTTTGTGATAAAGTCTATTTTTTGACAACTATTTACCTTTCATTGTTTGACTCTATTACCTATGAATATGGTTTATATACCACTTGCCTATTTACAATGTACTTATGAAAGATTTATCTCTTTCTTGTCTGCTTCACACCTTAATACATGGAATCACAACACCCACCGGTAAGAACAGGAGGTATTTATATCCAATTTAATTCTCGTGTAAATTGTGGAGAACACCCTTGTTATCTGTCAGGTTTAGAGCTTGTTAAGTGATTTCCAATGTTAGTTCTGATCTTTATTGCATGATGTAGCAGAGGAAATACAAAGCAAGGAACTGGGGAAGATAACCTGGAAGAGGCCAAGTACAGAATAGAAATCCTTAACTTTAACAACAACTTGACCTCTAGTAATATTTATATACAGTTTCCCCCTCCCCACAAAAAGGCACTTAACTGCTCCTTCCTCCAATCTGGTAAAGCTTATGGGTATACGGTTTGCATTAGATAATTGTCATAAAGAAAATGTCATTCTCTTTCATCATCCTCTATTTTCATGATGTAGGTGCTTTTCTTTCCTCCCATCTGCATGCCTGTATTCCATGATCCTGGAGTGTGTGAGCTCTAAACCATGTGCCACTGAGTCTTGCATGTGGTTTTGAGAGCTTGACTTTGCACGAACTTCTTGTTTGTACAGTGTCTACATTTCTCATCTTGTGACTACAAAGTGAGTAAAAATTCAAAGTGCAAGATAACTAAAAACTCAGCAAATGGAAGATGCTTGTTTATTCAGCACAATGTATAGAAGAAAAGCTAGAGAAAAGCAACTATACTCTTAGACTGTTGAGAGATTTAAAAAAAAAAGAAATCAAAGTGGATTTTCTTACCTCCAAAACCACATTGTTATAATCCTTGTGTCTTATGAATTTATTTTTAACTAAATAGCAATTTAGTAATAATTTAAAGTGATTTAAATTTATGTATTGTGATACATAAAAGTACATTAAACTGTTGCATTTTACATCAGCATTTCATATTATTTTGTTTAAGTATAACCTTAAATATAAGTTCTCATGAAACATTTCAGGTCATTTTTTTTTTTTTTTACTGTTCAACCATGTCAAGATGAGGTACAAGTTTTCCAATAACACTGTATTAATTGACTCAAAATTATTCTTCATAACCCCAAACATTTGATTCCTTGATAGAGCTCACTGCCTAGAAGTGAATCTACCTAAAATGTGCAGCCATTGTTCTTATTCCCTGGATCTTTTGCTTTTTTTGAAATAGCTGTTGCTAGAATGTTCCAGAAACAAAAGCATTCAGGGGACATTTATGGGCTCCTTTCAATGGAAAGAAATGGTTCAGAGTACAAAAGGAAAAGGGTCAGGAGAATGAAGTTAGAGAAAGGAAAGTGTTCTTTTGTGTCTAATGTCAGGCTTAGCAATAGTGAAAATTATCTAAAAAATGTCTATAGGTCAATTCTGGAAAACTGTTCCCTTCTTCTCCACCAAATTTGACTAGTTAGGGGAAGAGGAGATTCTCATATTAAGACTGAGGGTATCTCAAGAAATTCCCCCCAATCAAAGCTGTCCTCTGACGCAGTCTGAAACTTTCTGACATTATCCAACATTGATTTTGGTTACAACATGGACAAGAACTGAAAATCATCTTCCATGTCAGTATAGAGACAAGTTTCTTCATATGACATACAAGAGCCTGGCTTGAATGAAGAAGAGCCCCAGTAATGATGTATAGAGATACATCATTTTGGATGGAGAGAAATACATCATTTATAACAGAGACTACTTCATAATTTAAAAATATATTGACATGGAAGAAAAAAACTTTATGAACATTCAATGAAGAATTTTTTTCTTACTTTAAAAATGTCTCACCAGTAATGCCTAATAATATAAAACAAATTAGGAATAGGAATTCAGAAGACCTAAACATTAGCACTTCAATTTGCCACTAATCTTGGACAAGTCACTTAACCTCTCTGCAATTTCATTACACTTGTCATTGTCAAATGTGTGTAAAGCACCAGAATTTGAATATGCTAAATATGTAGAACAATTATTATGGGAGATTTTCCACTTGAGAATGGAGATTCTAACCTATTTGCTGCCTACTCTTTTGGTTTCTGAGTGGGCTTCTAGTTTTCTTTGATGATGAATTGTTGATGGCAGAGAACAGAAGGGGATCATTTCATGTAAAAACCAGAACAAGAATAAAGGATCATATGTGGGGAAGCACAAAGAAGAGCTGAGGCAAGTAATCCAGAAACAACTTTGTTTAATTTATTTTCAGAAGAAAAGGAACAACTGACTTTTTTTTTTTTTTGATCTTGAGGCATCAGTGGAGAAAATTTTGAAAACCAAACATAGAAAGGAGTTGGAATAAGAACCTAGGAAGAGAGATGAATGTTTTAGCAAGGTAGATAAACAAGTTTTCCTTAAAGACGGGCAGGAATGAAAAGAGAAAGAGTAAAGGCACTGGCTTTGAGGAATAAAGAAGAAAGCTCAATGGTACTAGCACTACATGGTCCAGTCTCCTTGGTTAAGCAGAGAGTACATTAAATCCTCAGAAGGGAGGAGGTATAAGAGAAGAGTTGAAGAGGAGGAACATTCTTAAGAGATTTCAATCAAGAGTCAACCAAGTAGGCTAAAAATGCTTAGAACCACAGTGGACTCTCAGTGACAAAGCATTCATTTATAATGCCCCCAGCAAAACCAATCACAATGGAAATGAAATTAATAAATAATGGCATATTGTTTAATAGAAATCCTTACTCTTTACAGCTGATATGATTTCTAAGAAGCATCTTAGTGAAAATCTGATTCCTTTCCTTCGAAGGCTCTCCACTGCTACCCATCAGGATACCCTTTGCTAACTCTAACTACTGACCTTAACTACTTGCTACTAGCTACCTCCTCCTACTACTACTTATTACTAGCTACTATCTACTTAACTGCTAACTACTAACATTGATTATATCTGCATTCATAATCTAATTCTATGCCAACAAAAACTTTGGTGTACCCTCTCTCTACACTTCCCAGAATGACTTCATCTATGCCAGACCTTTACATTCAAATCTCCTGCACCCACAGACTGTTTTGATACACCACAGTGAAAGGCAATAGTGAGCTCTTTCAGTCAGCAACTTCATATAAAAATAATCATGTTGACATTAAACCTTATGAAAATGTAAAGCAAAATATAAAAAATAACATGGCTTGTCTTCACCATATTGTTCTTATCCTCCCTTAACTTTTCCTAATCATCCTTTATATAATCAAGTTGATAAAGACTGTCAATGAAAAACATTTGATTCATTAGTCATAAAGCCTAACAAAATGATTAAAAATATGGCGCCCTCGTATTTGTTCCTCTAGTAGCCAAGAATTCTGCTTCTAAGAATTCTTCAGCAAATAAAATCACTTGCATTGAAAGATATCAACAGCACAACACAATTTTTACATGGGTGAGCCTGTATATTTGCATTGATTATTTTTTGTTTGACCAGTAATATTTTAACAAAAAAGCATAGGTTCAAAATCAGGAATCAATGTGCAAAAAGCATTGAAAATATTACTGAACTTTGAAAGACATGCTGCTTCTCCATACAGCCTAGCAAATAGATTCACACATTTAAAAATGGGTCATGGAGACTGTCAAAAACCTGCATTTAAATGATAATGATCCTCAGGACTGGTCCCATCTTTTAGTTTTCTGTAAAGAAATGCCTACTTACCTTTAGAACTTGAATTAAAAGAGATGTCTACAATGTACTTTAAAAGATGTTTTTATAGATATGTTGATTAGTTAACAGAAACTGCCTGGCTCTACAGAAATTATGTAGGTAGTAAAATTTTGCCTAGCAAGAAATCTCCTACTAGCACACATACTTGCCTACTAACGCCAGAATTGAACAACAGTTGCTTAAGAAAGGACAAGTCACATGTCCTTCCTATTTTTCACCAAGCTATATTCATTCTGAAGTCTCACAAATACCTAGAGAATAATAAATACCATCCGGAGCCCCTAGACATGAATATCAAGCTTAAAACAGGTGTCTGGTATTTTCAGGTCATGAATGGTATGCACTAAATCATGTTTCACCAATGATTCTGGTCACTTCATCCTGGTCTCCAACCATTATCAAGAAGGACTTATTTACACCTGGCACCATGCTGGTTCTGTGCAAAGGGAGTTCTTTTTTTTTTTTTTTTTTTTTTTTTTTTTTTTTTGCAAAGGGAGTTCTTAACTGTAGGATCTTATCTCTAGTGGCTCCTGAGCCTAGAAAACTGACAGCATGGCCTCAGGCCTTACACATGAAAAACCATCACTGCAGAAACACCACACTGAGACAATGAACATGCTCCAGTTTCTCCATTCATTAATGATGCTCCTTCCAGTAGTAGAATAGTGGAATTGAGGTCTCGAATTACTTTTTAACTCTTTAAAATAATGGTACCATTCAAACAGGACCCTAGAGGGCAATTACTGAGGCAGGAGGATGTGACATGTTTTCAAATACTTTCTTTGAAGTTATAGAAACAGAGGAGTAATTTAAATTCAAATCAATGTTAAGATCACTTAATATTCCACACAGGTTTAACCCATAATAAAAATACAGAGAGTCTTCAAATCTCAGTTTTAAAATACTCTTTGTAAATATGACTTTAAGTCCCTTTTAATTCAGATATTAGAGTAACTCAGCATTTATCTAACCTAATGAAATCAAGTCATTCACAATTTCTCCCAAAATAAAAGTCCATTGTTTTCTTTAATGCAAGAATTACCTGTGACATTACAGGGGCCTAGATATTTATATTAAAATGGATATGTCAGTATTCCACCCAATATGTCAGAGTTTTTTAAATCTTTTCTTTAAGGTTGGAAATAAGCAAAAGTAAGTTCATCGATGCCAATTGCTTTTACAGCCATAGGGCCACATTATTTAGGGAATTTACATATATTTTCATTGTTTTTCTTGGTTTAGATATATTGCTATCCATGGGGATGAGTGTGAATAGAAAAAAAATAATAATCATTGCCTCTTCCATAGCAGATAGTCTTCAAAAACAACAACAAGAACAACACCACCCTCTTTTTTGTTTGCATCTTGGGCTCCTGTTGGTCAGGTGGGTCACCCCTAGTAGAAATCTACACTCAACTTAGGAATGATAAGAATCTTTCTTATTCAGGGTCCAGTACCCCAGCTGGTATCTTTTAATGCTCTAGATCTATGTTAGTTCATTTTTTCCCCACTCCAGTGATAATCTTCTCAGATCAGAATGCTCTATAACACACACAGAACTCAAACAGTAGCTAGAAACACCTACCAGAGTGGGAAGATAAGCCAAAGTTTCACTCCACATAGGTATAATTGTTGTATTTGAACCATGGAGTTCCATTTCTAGCCTTCACTTGTTCTATGAATCACTATGTGTGGATGCCTGGAAACTGGGGCATTAGTCGTGTTTTCTAAGATGGGAGGTTTGCCCCAGAATCTAACTTTAATTTTGTCTGCTTTATCTATGACCAGTGCTTAATACTGAATAGCAGACACCAATCAGTGAGGTCAAAGCATTATAAGAAAGCAGGTATAGTTAATCAGGATGTTTCCTCTATAAATTACCTATATATAGTAGCATTTTGCATAGTTTTTGTTACCTTTTTCTTATCATTTTATAAGAAATCTTCATGAATTATAGATACTAATGCTTTATTTGTCATCTACATTGTAACTTGTTTCCAATCTCTTTTCAATGTGTAGGTTTTGTTAAAAATATCTTTTGGATTTAAAAGGTTTTTTAAATTTTTTTATTTTTATATATGGTCCAATTAGTCAACTTTTCTTTACATAGTTCAGAGATCTTGTCCTGATTTTCAAAGCCAGGATTGAGAACCACTGATATAGATCTTTAAAAGTAAAATCTCCTTCAATAAAATGTTATAATTTTTTTCTTAGAAATTCTTATATTTTTTGTTAAATTTATTTTTACGTTTTATACAGCATAATCAATTGAAAAAATGAAATACATTACACATTTCTATCTTTACTTGCTTATAAATAATGAAGAGTGAAACTATCTTCCTTACAGCCACCTTAATAAATTCCCTATCTTGTTTTGATAGAACTCTTCCTTAGTCTAATATAATTTGGTTTAGTTTGGGGGGATTTCTTTGAGGATTTACTCTTAGATGATCTAGATATGCAGTCATATCAGTGTCAAAAAGAAATAGTTTCAGGGCGCCTGGGTGGCTCAGTGGGTTAAAGCCTCTGCCTTCGGCTCAGGTCATGATCCCAGAGTCCTGGGATCCAGCCCTGCATCGGGCTCTCTGCTCAGCTGGGAGCCTGCTTCCTCCTCTCTCTCTCTGCCTGCCTCTCCACCTACTGTGATCTCTGTCTGTCAAATAAATAAATAAAATCTTAAAAAAAAAAAAGAAATAGTTTCATTCTCTCTTTTCAAATACTATGTATCATGATTTTTAGTTCACTAGATTCTACAAAACAATTTTGAGTAGTAATAGCTGAGTTCAATAAAAATAACTTCACCATTAAGACTAATACTTTTAAAATATCTTTGCATTTCTGAAATCAATCTTACTTTGTCATAGAGTTTTTTATTCTTTGTTGATTTTGTTGGTTAGTAAATTTTTTAGAATTTTGCATCTATTTTATAATGATATTAGTATACACTTATTTGCTCTTTAACTGTTAGGAAGAAATCATCTGTAAAACCATGTGGTCCTAGAGGTTTTCATAGCAGGTCTTTAATCACCATTCTAATTCTATTACGGTAATTATGTATTCTATTTCTTCCTTGATCAATATTAGTATGTCTGTTTTGTGAAGAATTCATCCATTGCATCTAGGCTTTCAAAGTTGTAAAATTGAATGTAGGATTCTTTTCCAACTCAGTATTTTCTGTATCAACAGGTATATCTGCTTTCTCATTCCTAAACTGGTATATTTTTGTTCTTTCTTCTTTCCTGTAGCAGGCTTTTGAAAGATTTATAAATTCCATTGGATTTTGTTTAAGGAACTATCCTTTGCATAAATTTATACTTGCTACTATTCTTTTTATTTCCAGAGTCTGCCTTCATTAATTCCCCCTTTTTTTTATTTCTGTGGATTGTTTTTTTTTTTTTTTTTTTGTCTTATTATTTTTAACATTGTATTAGGGTCTTTTTTTTTTAAGATTTTATTTATTTATTTGTCAGAGAGAGAGAGAGAACAAGCAGGGAGAGTGGCAGACAGAGGGAGAATAAAAGCAGACTTTCCACTGAGCAGGGCCCAGTGTGGGACTTGACCCCAGAAACCTGGGATCATGACCTGAACTGAAGGCAGATAGATGCTTAACAGATTGAGTCACCCAGGTGTCTCTGTATTAAGGTCTTTTTTCATTTGAGTCTTTCTTCTGTAAAAATGGAGGTGTTAAGACTATATATTCTCCTTTCAGTATAAGCTTTTCTGTGGTAACATGGGTTTTGATATGACATGTTCTCCTTTTATTGCTTGCTACATTATTTCTTCTTTGATCTGAAGGTTATCATAGAGTGTTGTTCTTAATTTCCATGTATTTCTGACTTTCTGGTCACTTTTTAATATTTTTCTAATTTTTTGGATTATAGTCAGAGTTAATGAACTACATAACATTTCTACTTTTATAAATGTTTAAGCACCTACACTTAAATGTAGAAGAAATCTGTATTTGTAATATTTAAAATGACTCATCTTTTATTCAGATTTTCCAAAGCATTTAGCTTTATTGGGGAGGAGGGAAACCAGTTTTCTTTTCTTTACATATAGTTTACCCTCTTATGTAAAATATGGTTAAATTATATAACTAACAAGTACAGCCAGCATAAATAAGTTTCAGAATGTACACAGCTGGTTTAAAATTCAGTTGGTGGAGTAGAAATGTGCAGGGACAATATCTGGAACATTCAGAGTGCTGGGGCAGCAAGAATCAATACATTTTATGGAAGAGGAATCTGTTAGGAGTAAAAGAACTTCAACTATATTGGGAGCTTCTCCTATTTTGTAAAAAATTATACAATTGTTGATACAGTCATCACTTTCTCTAGAAAACAATTGGAATTGCTTTCTGGCCTTAACATTTCTGAGGAACAAACACCCTAACTGCTACAAAGTGAAAATGACATTTATGCTACATTTCTATTCTTTGTTAGTTATTGATAAAAACCAATAAATCAAAGGAATGGGGAACATATTGGGAACTACTTTAGAAATCCAATCTAATGGGCAGCTGTGGCAAGGCACGATAGTTGATAGAAACCTGGACTCAATTTGAAGTCTTAGGGGCGCCTGGGTGCTCAGTGGGTTAAGCCTATGCCTTTGGCTCAGGTCATGATCTCAGGGTCTTGGGATTGAGACCCGCATTGGGCTTTCTGCTCAGCGGGGAGCCTGCTTCCCCTCTCTCTCTCTGCCTGCCTCTCTGCCTACTTATGATCTCTTTCTGTCAAATAAATAAATAAAATCTTTTAAAAAAATAAATTTGAAGCCTTAGTTCTTCTACAAATAAATTCCCTACTGCCTTTATGAGTCACCTTTCACATATAAAAATGGGATTATCACCACTCTCTATTCCTTATATAAAGTTGACAAGTCAATCAAAATATTTGATTTTAAAATATGATCATATGAGAGATATTTCTGAAACTTAAAACTAGATTTAAATTCAAGATGGCATATCAAGTACAAAGTGGTACTTAAATCATTCTCATTACCCAGAAGATTGCACCCCCTTTTCCTTTCTTTGTGAGCAAGCTCGGGTCATTTACAATCAATCCATTTGGAAAGAGGTATTTGCAAAGCATCCAATAGACCCCACTATAGTTATATTCTGTTAATGCCTTCCCTCACTCCCTCTTTCAAGGAGTTGGGTTGAGGGGAAGGTCCTGAAATTGTTTCTCAGTATCCAGATTCCTCCTATTATCTTTAGAAACCCCGGTGGGTTCCATGGCTTCATCTTGGGACCTTATATTATAAATCCTTTTTATGTCAGGCTGTTGCTGAATTAGCAGAACTCCAGAGTCTAGGTAACAAGGACATGTATATAAAAGCAATAAATCCTCTCTGCCTACTCATCATTACCCACACTCCAACTCATCCTTGGCCCTGACAATTGGGGTCACTTTAAAGTTTGAGTGTCCTTTTGAAAGCAAAGAAACATCTCACATATCATGCTGTGAACCCGTAAGAGCTGCCAGAGAGACAAGAAGAAGCAAGAGGAAAGACTGTTTCATTTTTTAGGGAATCTTTACTTACACCAAAATCAGTTCAGGATTTATAATGTTATTTTCCATGTCTGTGTGTGGCAAGTTTTTATTCTGTTCATGATTTGCTTCTAAATGATGTAACCATGTGATAAATGTTCAAAAGTTACACATAGAAAATTAGTTAATTTTCTCAAGGCTTATAAAGGCCCCATGAGGGATTGCATAATATTTCACTTTGGTCAGATACAATACCCTTCCTATACAATAAAATAATTCCTCATTCTCATTAGCCATGTGAAGGTAAAATAAGAAAGCAGATAGCAAAGCAGTTTGAGCTTCAGACTAGGGCTCTGTATACTTAAATGCTTAAAACTGCTAAAAGAACCCACCTATCATGACCACTGATTAAACATGATGTATTAAACATGTAGTCCCCAAGGACACATGAAAAACATGTGCTTCCTATTCCTTAACAATAAATCATAACCATAGCAATAATATGTTCTGGGATGACCTCAAAATTAGGGAATACCTTAGCTCTTAAAAACAACAAAGAGCAAGGTTTGCTATCTTGTAAGTGGTAAAGATTTACCAAATGCTGAATGCCCACATGGCAAACAACGATTCTCTCAGAATCAGAAAATGCTATAAAATATTAAGGCTGTGCTCTAGGGCAGAGACTTAAGATTTAATATATTACTTGCATCATCTATTTGATAATCACACTTGAGGTTTAGTGTTTCATAGGGAGTATTAATTTGTGTTTTGATTAATCCTAATTTGTCAAGATCTAAGTGTATTTAATGAACCAGAGAATTTCCTTGGAAAATTTCCTAATGTCAGTTATCATAGTTACCAAACTTGTTCATATGATTAATTTGCTGTTTAGGGGAATCATTTAACACACTCAGACTACCTTCCTCATGGTGCTCTTCTCAGCCTGCCTTTAGGAATATCCCCCCTGCAGCTACACTAAGTGTAACAAATCAAAAACCACTCATTACAACATAAATCAACTTTCAATATTATCTGGATGGGGGTGTCTATAATAAAATATATTTTGATTCTTTCTAAAGTAAATGGAGTATTTCAAAAACCATAGATGGTCTCTGGAGAGAGTTGTGTGAAAAACTCCATTGTTGATGCTCTTCTAATGGAAGCTAGAAAGTGTACCCACCATAAAAGAGTATTTTGCAACCCAAGCTAAGAGACAGCAAACATTGAAGGCGTGTGTCTTAATTGTGAGGAAAGAATAATGGAGTTTATTGTCAGTATATTGTGAATATTTAACTTTATTTGAAAATCCTTATCTATCAGCATACAGGTAAAAGTTGAATGAAGAAATAAATTTCTCTCTTGCAACTTTTGCCTTTCTTTAATCATATGGGGTGGAGCCAGGAGCACGAAGACTCATAGAATAAAAGGAAATCTTAAACTGCAGGGCAGGGAAGAAATTCATGGTTTTAATGCTATAAATCACCTGCCCTACCCACAGGATATATAGTTACTGTTGAAAGATAAAGTTGTATTGTAATTTGATTATAAAAGAGCTATTTCCAGAGCAATATCCAAAAGAAAGTAGGCCCCTACCTTGAAGGATGATACAGTAGTTTCATATAAAAAAACAATAATAATAATCTTAATTAATATTCATTAATATTCTTCTCAGATTCCACTGACTGAGTCTCAGGACACATTTCTCTAATTGTCATAGACCTGGGCCAAATTTATTTTTTTCATTGAAACCCTAATACATAAAATAGGTCCCATAATTGTTTTTTTGGCATAAGTATATATGTTTGATTTAAGGATCTACTTATTAAAAAGTAAATGAGACAAATACCATTTTGATGAGCCCACTCATATCAACTCAGAAATTGCAGGCATTAACCTCAGCCTCCATTCTTTTCTAAATTTTGTGTTCATTGCTCAGTATGGAGAAAATTTGAATTCATACACTGCAAAATCGCAAATATTAACAATATTGTAGTATTTATTCCACAACGTGTGTGCCAGCAGATACACATTTGAGAGAAGTTTAGTATAAAATTAAATACTTCTGAATTAATATCTGATCATGTTTCATAGGTGCTTGCTATGTGATAGTTAATTATTTCAATTTTTCTCTCTCTTTGTATAACTTCTTCAAGGAGTTTTATTTAGTTTGATTTAATAATGCTATCTTGTGTAGTTGTTAAGTTATTCTTATTTGAATGTCCTTAAACTTCGGGTCTTTTGGTACTAAGCTCTGGGGCTGATTGCTTTTAGCAATCACAGAAAGCATTTCAAACTCACTTAAAAGACTGTCTCATTTGTCTTATAAAGTTGAGGCTCCCAAAGAGTTTTATTCACGTAAAGTCAAGGAAAGGAAAGTTAGCTTTATATTTATAAAATAGTCACGTGACCTTATACCATATCAAAGACATGGCGGGGCGCCTGTGGCTCACGGGGTTAAAGCCTCTGCCTTCAGCTCAGGTCATGATCCCAGGGTCCTGGGATCGAGCCCTTCATCTGGCTCTCTGCTCAGCAGGGAGCCTGCTTCCTCCTCTCTCTCTCTCTCTCTCTCTCTCTCTCTCTGCCTGCCTTTTCGCCTACTTGTGATCTCTGTCAAATAAATAAATAAAATCTTTAAAAAAAAAAGACATGGGATTTATATCAGCCTTGAAAAAATTTTCTGGAATGTCAGGAAGTTTTAAAAATCCCCCGTAACTGCAAATATTAGAAAAGTTAAATTGAGCTTCTCATCACCTTTAATTAACTGTATATTGAGGATTCATTTGAACAACCATCAGGATTATAAGTGTCCAAATGTGTACTATAAATGTCCATGCAAAGCAAACTGTGGAAAATTCTGATTAAATATATATTTTTATATTTATTATATACAATTAAATATATATATGATTAAACATGCATACATACATATTTTTAATCTGGGCATTTAGAGAAAGGCTTAAGGGTCAGGTGTATGTTCAGAACATGTTTTTTTTCATTGTTATGCTTCCATGCCTAGTATAGTGCTTGATATAAGGTAGATACTTATTACATATTTGCTAAAAAAATGAGAGCTACTTTTCCAAGCTGCAGGCTATGACCCTGATTCTGGGTGATGCTCCTGGGTCTTTGAAATCAAATCAACCCAATAAATAATGGCTTCAGACATGATGAAAGGTGCTGTGTACCCTCAGAGCTTTAGAACTTGACAGACAAAAGGGTTGTATAAAGTGTAGTGGAAATAATAACTATCACTAAACCAGCTGTGTCTTCGTTTGTACCTGTGTACTTGACATGCCTACTCTTTACAACCAGATCTGGTAGGCCTGGTGGAATGCTAATATTTGACTGTTGAATGAGAAGTTCCATGTCAGGTAGTTGAGCAGAGGAACAAAACCTGATGAAAAAAAAGTATAATGAGTAGGAAGGAAGGAAGGCAACAGAGCTGAAACCAACAAAAATGGGTGTTTTGGATGAATACTACTTAAACCTATCCCATCTCCTCACCCTTCCCAATGTTTTTCTGTTCTATTTCTCTATAATCCCTCTCTTTTAACTCTGCTTTTAAAATCCCTTTACTTAGGGATACTCCAGATTCCAAAGCTAACTTAAATAGGACATTTAATCTTCTGGGCTAATAAGAGATTTACTTACTAAATATTAACTTCTATTGACTTTTACTTGAGTGATCTATGTAACTAACTTAAGAAAATTAAGAAAGTTAGTGAAAGGCTAACACCACAGGAGAATTCTTTAATCCAGATAAGTCCTTCATGCCATTGTATGTGTATCTCTCTGGGCCAGCAAAGACTCCTCCATGAAACTCTGATATTTCCAAGTTTAGGCCATTCTTTTCAATGGGTATCATATCTGATAGGAAAAATGCTAGGAGATAACACTTAAGAACATTTGAGAAAAGAATAATGTTGAAAAACTTTCCCAAGTACGCTTTATGGTTTGGTGAGTTATTCTAAGAATAACTTGGAATTGGCATTCCAAGAACATGTTTATATTGATTTCATAACTGCCTACTTTCAAAAAGAATTTAAGACAACTCACAGTGAAAACCCAAATGCAAGTAAGCCAAAACATTTAACACAAAGAACAGGAATCAAAAGTTACCTTAAACTCTGTTGAGGCAATGCAACACAAAACTTAGTGGTGAATTTTCTATTCACCAAAGAGATCAAGGAGAATATAATGGGTGTTGTGTCTCTCAATTTCTAGCTACAGAGAACGTATTAGTTCTTCAGGAACTATAAATATGTATAAGAAGAAGAAGAAAAGAAAAAGTCAGAAGTAAGCGAGGGACAGCTACCTTGTATGGGATAATTTACATACATTATCACATTTAATTGTGGGTGCAACCCTGTGAAGTGGATATTATTAATTATTTTTACAATTGAAGAAACTGAATCTCAAGAAAATTTAATTGAATTAACCAAAGTCACAACTAGTAAGTGTCAGAACTGGAACTTCAGCCATGCCTATCTGATTCCATAGGCCATCTTAACATACTCAGAGAAATGAGTAACCCCTACCTCTATCTCATCTTACCTTCCAATTCAAAGCATGCATACACACCCTTGTGCACATGTGTCCACAAACACACATACACAATTTTTCCTTTTATAAGCAGGCTACTCAGAAAGTATAACAGAGGAACTTCAGGAAAATGCTAGAAATAGCAGCTACAAGCTCACTAATCTCATTCCAACTACTATAAAGAAAGTGCTATTTCCCCATTTATGTGAAATATAAAATGCATTTTGTACATTTTTATAGCCAAATCTTAAAGAAAAAATAGATATATCTAACTTGTTACTTGGTGTGATGCTCTTTACATTTTTATCTGTATGGGGACATCTCAGAATTATGCTGAGACCACAACAGTGGGCTTCAGGGAGGAAAAGTAGATCATACACAGGAAGACCAGTAAACTGGGGGTTTTCCTACTATAGCGCCCCCAGACAAAGAGACCCCATTTCAGAAAAAAACTGTGCAAACCTTGCTTAATTCCAGTCTAGCATCACTTGTAAAAGAATCCCATGTTGATGGTCTAAACCAGTAGAAGGGGTCAGTGATCTACCAGAGGGTGGGCTCTGTGAGAGGATCTGAGTTGTTTAGGATCTAACAGAGTAGGAAAAGAACCCCACAGCTCTCAAACACAGAAAAGGGCGAAGACTAGGCAGTTTATCCTTTTGGGGAGGTCTTCAGTCCAAGCAGGAAATCTGGTAGGAGTCCAGTCTCATAGACAAAGTCTGAAAGATAGAGTTAAGGACAGAAGTTTCAGAAGAGTGCCGGGAATTCAGAGAAGAGGACGTCTCATTTATTTTGGGTCTGAGCCAGGTAATACAGACACTTCAGGATAGATGTCTGAGTTCCTGCAGCTGTGTGGGGCTGGGTATACAGTGTCTAGAAATTGGCATGCTATTTACTGGTAACTTACAACAAATTTCAAAATCGAAAAAGCGCTTATTCTCTGGCAAAGAAGCACAGATAGATGAAGTGACTTGCACAAGTGTCAGCCTGTGGCAAATTCACAACCAGAACCCACATTCTGTGGGTTTTCTTCTAAAACACCTCTGTGGGTGACTCCACAATGAACGAAACAAGATTGGAGGTAGTCGCTATCATGTTTCGTCTCTCCTTGATCCGTTTGTATGATACCTTACCTGTCTGACTGATTGCCTCACACAGGGGTCCTACAGAAGCAGTATACCTGTGGGCTGCTTTAACATTTCCAATAGACATAAGTATAAGTTAACACAAATATGGGCTCATTTGAAGTTCCTCTATGGACCATATGCATTCCAATTATCTGGACAACTAATTCATGATGACTTTTAGCTGCATTGAATAGCAATAGCAAGGTAATAGCAATGCATAATTTTATTCAGTTTAACTTGAATGGCACTTGTCACAAATTTTATTTACTCTTTTCTGTAAGGCTTAAATTAATCACTGAATAAGTTGTCAAAACAGTAGTGCTATTAGAAGCTTTAAGTTTGCATTTGTAAACTTTTGGCACAATTTACATTTCTGAAAACATACCTATACTTTTAAAGTGTGTTTGCTATTCTCCTTCACTTTCTCTATTTTCAGTGCTTATCAAAATATTTAGTATTAATAGTGTGCATAGGAAACATAAATATTCCAAGTCCTGTTAGCTAAGAGCACTCTCTGGTCTATGACATTTACAAATACCATAGCTATTTCAGGATCACTATTTTTACTAATTCTAATTAAGAATTATACCAGAGACAGCGATCCAGATTGACTTGAGATTCCTTCAAAAGGTTGTCTTTCTAGCTGTACCACCTTTCATTAGTTATGTCTTACTAATTGTCACATTTGCATTCCATATGTGCACAGTATGGTGCTACCTCACGTAACGCAGGGAATAAGCAGCAGTGTGAAACATCGGCATTACATTGTAATGAGACAGCATTTGTGTTGAGTCTGAATGCCTGCAGTTAATTCAGAGAACAAGTCTTTGAGTTAAAATTCTGACATGTTTAGCAAACCAAGTATTCACTGAGGTAGGCGAGGTAGAAGCATTGTAAGAACTCGTGTGACAATGACTACATCCACAGTTCTGTGAGCAAGAAATATACTTTATTTCTCAGGTGGAGGTACCCTGTGCACTGGTAGTATGAAATTCTTTATTTTTTTTTCCCCAGGTCCTAAAGGGTTTCCCAGAATGTTTACAAGCTGACATTTGCCTACATCTCAACCAGACTTTGCTGCAAAACTGCAAAGCCTTTCGGGGGGCAAGTAAAGGTTGCCTTAGAGCTTTGGCAATGAAGTTCAAGACGACCCATGCACCTCCAGGAGACACCCTGGTTCACTGTGGGGATGTCCTCACTGCACTTTATTTCTTATCCAGAGGCTCCATTGAAATCCTCAAAGATGACATTGTGGTAGCTATTCTGGGTGAGTGTTTCAGAACTGATAGTGACAAACTGAGGTATTAGTTGGGGCAATATGTAGCTTAAAATGATAGGAAACAGGATGGATCCATTTATTTGTCAGTACTATTTAAGAATGATGGGTCATTTTAATTTATTTAAAATTCAATCCAAGTCAAACTGACCTTGCAGAAAGCATGTTTTCATGACTATCTCACTTTTTCTCTGGTATGTAAATACTTCCATGACTCTCTTTAGTTCTTGGCAGCTACTTAAGTGTTTGAGGCCAAATATATGAAAACAGTCAACATTTTTCTTCTTGTGTTGGAGAACCTTGGATTCATGTGGATCCCTTAACACCTTAAATAAATGTATACATTGTAAGGTTCTTGCTAGTATCTGCCAATGCCTTGTCATGAACTAAATTTCATAAATAAATTTCATCTATTCGCTCTTCACTTTTACCTGCTGTATCCCATTGAATGGAATTATATGAATCCTTACCTAAGTCATATAGAGAGCTATGAACTTAGCAGTCAGGGATAAAGGTGATGAGGAGATTAAATTCACTAGTAAATTAAACCGGTTTGGGTGCAAAAGAAAGTCCATCTGTCCAATCTGTCTCTTCAAAACCAAATTTAGTCAGTGTGAACTTGTAGGATTTCTTTGGAATATTAGAACAGTGTGAAAGAGGAAAGGAGCAGAAAGATCAGTTTTTCTCCCCAGCAGGAGGTTTAAGCCTCACTCCTCCCAAGGGAACACCCACCCCCAATAGTTGAGAATATAGGCACTTCTTTGTTTTCCTGTGGATTAAATCTAGGTCCATTTAAATAATGACCATGATCAACGATTTGAAAAAAATGATCAGCAATTTCCTTTCACTAGATTCTTGATGTTAACATCCAAAAAAGGACAAGGATGTTGTCTGTTTTCTTTGCTGTTGTGTAGAACCAGAGTATGACCTAGCACGGGATGAAAAAGTTTGAGTAATTCCTATATATCTTAATAATTTTGTTATAGTGACAGTTTTCTTTAAACCCCAAATTGACAAAACACACAGTTTGGTTTACAATTCAATAAGCAGACAAAGAATAAAAACATAAATCAGGAGGCAACTACATAATAAACTTGGACTTCCACCAGGTTTGGCCTTAATATTTTGCTCTATACGTTGCCAGGAAAGAAGCATGCTTCATTGCATTCCTGATCTTAGAATCAGCCTGCCCCAGCTTCTACTGGGAGGTAATAAGCCCACCTGCCTTATAAAAAAAAGTAATTTTAAAGTGTAGTTAAGCAGTACACACTGACTGGCTTAGTTTATGCTCAGTTACAGTCATGTAAACTAATTAAAATGCAAAGCTCATGCTGAATTTAATTGAGAGCTTTTCTTTAATAATATCTACACTGAAGTTTTAAAACTAAAGAATTTCAAGAATCTTTTTTTCTGTCCCCATTTCCATATAAATCTGCACCTAAAATCCTCACAAGTTATGATTATTCATTCCATGTTTGAAGTGAAGTATTTATATAAAAAAAGGTAATGTATTATCTCCCATATCAATTTCTGTCATAGAGATATGCTCTGATTTCTCCCCATTAAGTTCACATTTAAAATAGGAACATTACAGATATTTTTGACCAATTGGAATTTTATTGTTTAAAACTCTTTGATAGTTTCCATAGTCAGGTATATATAACCTGGTCCATCAAACACTCACGTAGCGTTTCCAGAAAGTTTTTTTCTAAATCTGAAAAAGCTTCATGATATACATAAGAAAGGACCATTTACACTACCACTGACGATCTTTAGAAGTCATATGATCAATAATTTATCAGTAATTATTAAGCATGTATTCCTTAATTTTTAAGTGTCTTGACATTCAGAGACAGAAAAATCTGAATGGCCATGACATTCAGGTAAAATATTGGGAGGAGATTAAACATACCAAGTGTGAAAAAATTTTGACTAGAGTCATAATGTAAGGGATTTAATCATGGACACTCTCTCCTTCCCTTCACCCACCTAAGTAGGTGACCTTGACCTAATCAGTTTACCTCTTTAATCTTCTTTCCATAGCCATAATATTTAGATAATAAATAGCAATTTCTTTATGAGGTTATTTTAGGGATTAAATGAGATAATTCACCTAAGCATTTTACACAATGCCTGGCACCTACTTAAATCTTAATAAGCATTTGTTGTTGCTGTCGTCATCCTCATTATTGAACAAATCCTGGAAAAGCAGGTGGCATGTGACTAGGCTGAGGAGATGAGGCAGACCCATCAGAAGCCGGATACTGAAATAATCTCAGTTTGGCAAGAAAACAAGGACACACTTGGAGAATAAAGGCCATTTGGTAAAAAGGCAAGACTATAAATAAGACTAGATTTATTAAACAATTGCACAAATTCATCAAGAGCAAATCTAAAAGTGTTTACTAAAGGGAACAAGATATGTTCAAATTATACTCCTAGTTCTCTTAGTGTTGAAAACATTCCACTCTACCCCCGTGCTTGGACCAGACCATCCTGAGATAGAAAGTTTGTGAATCTGACCCACTGCCACCTTTTTCAAATTCTTCGATTGACAAATTTAAACCGCACCTACTATATGGCAAGACCCTTTGCTAGCCATACAGGGAAGAGCAGACTAAAATCATGTTTGCTGCATTTCTAGAAGCTTGGCCAAAGAATAAAAACCAGAAATAATGGGAATTATACCAAGACCAGTATGTTAAGAGGTAAATTCCACTCAGCAAACAGACGTGACTGAGGCAGTCAGTAGAGTATACTGGAATTTTGCTGCCCAAGTGTCTGTTGGCCATGGGATTTTCCATTTGAAGTCCTTGGTCCAAGGATTGGTCAGTGGTCCCCTTGTACTTTTAGGAAGAAAACATTAAGTTCAAACTCCTTTTACCTCTTTTTTTTTTTTTTAGGAAAAAACGATATATTTGGAGAAATGGTTCATCTTTATGCTAAACCTGGAAAGTCTAACGCAGATGTGAGAGCTCTCACATACTGTGACTTGCATAAGATCCAGAGAGAAGACTTGTTAGAAGTTTTGGATATGTACCCTGAGTTTTCTGATCATTTTCTCACAAACCTAGAGTTGACTTTTAACCTAAGACATGAAAGTGCAAAGGTATATGTTAACAGTTTGCTTATTTTTATACTTACGACATTTTATTTTATTCTTGGATCACCAAAATACTTCTGAAAGATCAAGCAAAATGTAACAAAACTTTACCAATCCTTAATTGGAAAAGCCAACTTCATGTTGAAATTTATAAATTAGAGGGAAGGAATTCCCTCTAATTATTTTCAAATATACTGAATAACTTTAAGGAGGTCAATTAAATTTGACCTTTCAGGAAATCTTGGTTGACACACTGGATTTGAAATAGACTTGGTTTATACCGTGTATACCAGTTCTTTGTAGGAAATGGGTCATCCTAGGCTGGTGAAAGTCAACTAGAAGAGCTTGTTTTACACGGGGGTTAAAATATTCTCCCAGCTATTATTTACCTCACATACTGGTTAGCAAGGTTTCTTCAATAATAATGGAAAAAATTAAACACATTCAAGTTTAGGTCTGCATGTCACACAATATCCGAATCAAGAGGTATAAATTAATCAGGCTTCAACCCGAATCAAAATTAGTGTAACTCTTGTAACCCTCACTCTCTTCTACTATGAAAATGTGTCTTTATGACTTATCACTATTTTAAGAATACAGAATTGCAGCCTACAATTTACCACTAGTTTTATTCCTCCCAATTTTTCCCCAAAACCCCATTACCCCAGCTCTGATTCTAAATAGCTTTTTGCCAGAAACCAAATGTTGGGGATTTTGACACTTTCAAGTGTTTTTTTTTGTTTTTTTGTTTTTTTCAATGCTGACTAATATGCTCTCTGGGAGAAAAAATCCTCAAGCCAATAGTTAGGTAAAAGGTAGTAGTTTTATACTCCCAGAGTTACAGTCATTCCCAGCTACTGTGAAAGACTGAAAGAGGATAAGCTTGTAAAGTCACCAGGGTACCATTTAATAACCTGAAGCATCAACTCAGATAATTGCTTCTTTTCAAAATACTGAGAAGTTGAAAAATATCTAGTTGATAAGAGGTTCAAGTTATCAAATGCACATTTTTTTAATGAATTCAGTACTTTATTAAGATCTCGGTTTCATGTGACCAACTTCATTCTGATTTTGCCCTAAAAAACAACAAGATAACTTCTTTACATAAAAAGTTTAAGCAGCTACCAAATAAAACAGGCACTTCCATTGGTTTTACTTATTTGGGAGCTTCCATTTTTATTACAAGAATGATATTTTCCAGAGAGGAAAGAAGGAAGAACTGGGAAACAATAATGGGGAATACAAAAATAGGGAATACAATAACAAAATAATAAAATGCCTAAAGCACAGTGTTCATTGAATTTAACCTTATATTTATTGTTGTGAAATTTAACTTTGCGATCATTACCATGTATTTAAACATCATCAAGCTAGTTGTAATTAACTTTTACTTTTTTTCTCTGTGGTAATACAGATTCTGCAATTTTTAATTATTATTTTTATTTTAACTTTACCAAGTTACATAAAATACATTCCACATGAAAGAATACGTTGTCTCTAAATGTTGACAAATTATCCCCAAACACTTCTGATAAATAACTTCTACAACTATGATTTCCTTATCAGATGGTGAAACTACTAGAATTATTCTATCAGTCCATTTTATAATTTAGACAACCAGGAAGCAAAGGATTGTAGCTGTTTGCCTGCAATCTAATAATTAAGTCTCAAGTGGTGGAAATGATGTGAAATAGTAAAGAACTTACTGACAATACATTATGTTCAAATTGAATAATCTTCCATTTTATCTTCATGTCCATTAACAAAGGCTGATCTCTTACTACGATCACAGTCCGTGAATGATTCTGAAGGAGACAACTATAAACTACGAAGAAGGAAATTCTCATTTGATAGTGAGGGAGACAAAGGTAATTCATTTTATTTCTAAAGTTTAAATGTACAACATGTGGTTATTAGCTTTTCTTACTAGATGCTCATTTACTACTGATTTCAAGGGTGAGTTTCATTCAGGTTTTAGACAAGCAAACCCTTTGCTTTTTCTAGGACCTAAAGATAGGGTTACTTATCCATAGCTCTTAACTATGTCATTCAGCAAAGCCATCTGATATCTACAGAGACATCACAGATAGAGATATAGTGTAGGTTGGTTAAAAAAAGAAAAAAGAGAAAAATTTAAAAAGGAGACCAATTAATCGCAGTTGAATAACTACACTTGGGCTCCTAAACAGAATGTTTTGGAGGGAGGACCCTTGTTGCAGCCTGAGTGCTCTGTCCTTTCACATGTATGACGTGGACGAAGATGGTATTTGATAGATCTCTTCATCCTTACACTCTGACAGAGTTGCCACTTACTGTCCTTTCTGGGTTTTTCTCCCCCTCTAACTATTCTTTATGTTTTACTCATGTATTCAACGAATATTTAACATTTCACATTTTTAAAGAACTTCGATTTCTGAGGAACTAATTGTGTAAAAATAGCCCCTATCTTCCATAGGAAGGGAAATGGAACACCCTTTGTAATTTTGAATAAAAACAGCAGGTGTGTAACAGAATAACCTCATACCTCAACGGAAATCCAGATGAAGGTATATTTAATTGTGCTTGGGGAGATAAGAGAAGGTTTTCCTGAAGAAGTCTCCACTCTTACCCCACGCTGATCCAACAAGTATTCTAGTCTAAACCTTATCTGGCTCTCAGCAGAAAAGTCCCCTTGTTTTCTTGAATACTCTTCTCTTGGCATCTGTGATACTGCATTCTTCCAAATTTCCTTCTAATGCTCAGTAATTCCCTGAAGAGAATTACAGGATCATTATCTTCTAAACCAGTTATTAGTTATTAGAATTTCTCAAGGTGTGACCCTAGGCCTCCTCTTTCCTCATTCTGTACAAACATTCAAACGTTTTCCTGGGTGATCTCATTTATATTGTTTAATTATATTCTCACATAAGAGATGTGAATATTTACATTTTAATCTCAGACCATTTGAGCTTCAATTTCATATATCCAACTGCCTGTTAAGCTAACTTGAAATCTCAAAGGCAGCTCAAACTCAAAATTTCCCAAATTGAAATCATGAAGTCCCTCTGGAAACCAGTCTCTTCATGAGTTGCCATGTCTCTAAATGGAACCACCACCCAATCAATTGCACAAACCAGCTATCTAGACAGCTATTCTATCTAAGTGATCACCTTTTTTCAACCTCTCCATCAACTCTTGGCAACAAATCGCGTTATTGCTTCTCCAATATATATTCATTTAGTCTTCAAACTAGGTCCTTTTGGGTTCACTTCTCTCTATCTTCTTAGCCACAACTCTGGTCCAAGCTACCCTAATTTATCACCTGGAATAGTGAAAGAACATCTTAACTCACCTCTCACATCTGGCCTGCTCCTCTCTCATCTATTCCTTACACTGGACCACTGGTGATTTTATTTTTTCTAAATGCATTTATGTTTATGTCATGCACATATTTAAAGGACTTATCCTCCAAGGACTTCCCCTTCCCTCAACCACCCTAACCTGTTGTTCTCCCAACAGCTCCTCTATTTTGCAGCATTAATTCCAGTTGTACTTTTGTGTCCATTTGCATCATTATGTAATCAATGTTGTTTGCCCCTAGACTCTAAACTCCATGGAGATGGGAATTATTTAGTTACCTGTAACTTTAGTGCTTGTCTCGTAACAAGTATTCAGCAAATATTTGTTGAAAAAGTGAATCAGTCAATGAATAGAATTCAAGCATCTTCCTTTTGATTCTCTTTCTCCTTTTGACTTCATCCAAGTTCTGTCTTTGGCCCCTTTCTCTCTGAATTCTCTCCCTAGGGCAGCTCATCTACTAGCTTCAGCTTCCTCTACACTTCCAGTAAACTAAACTGCCTTCTCTTCCAAGTAAATCATTTCTGCCTTTTTACTTATATCATTCCTTTACTCAGAATTTATCTCTTATTGTCAAACACAGGCCCATGCACCACACCACACCACTTTTCTGTCAACCAAAATTACCTTTTTCTTGTCATGGTTAATCTTCAATGATATATTCGACATAACCTCTTTTTCTAAAATGTAATTGGCTTTATAAGCAATTCATGAATTGGGCAGCATCTTATCTAGCAAGTAGAGAGATGCTCTTCAATGTGAATTCTTCTCTAGATGTCCCCAAATATGCAGCCTTGCCCGCACAGTGGTTAATATTTATTGTCCTTTTTCTCTATCAAACTGCAGATTCCTTTAACAAAGAACGGTTGATACATATTTGTTGAATTGGGCTAATTGTTGAGTCCTCTGGCTGATTACGGAACAATAAACCACTCAAATAGGTGATAATTTATTTCTGCAGTGTCTTTCACTATTCTCTTGGTAACTTTTTCTAAAATCAGAACCATTACTCTCAAGCTGTTCTTCTGTAGGCTTAATCAAAATCTCTTATCCTAAAGTTAATCTCTTATTTTTTTCTCGCTGAATATGAAGAACAACTTGAAAATGTTGTCTACACGATAATGTTCCAGGTACACTTGAAGATTTATTAAATCTCCTTTCAATCTTGTTTATTTTCTTTATTCTCAAGCTAAATAATCTAATGTTTTTATCTCCTGATAAGGCCCTGAGACCATATCACAATGTGTTGTGCTCATGCAACTAGACATTTCTATTGATTCTGAAAACTTTTCTTTAATCACAGACTTAGTCTATGAGACTTATTTTATATAAAGTATACATAGTAAGGGATCTGCCTGCCTGTAGCTCTTTGAAGTTTCCTGGTGTGTCAATGAGTAAGCATGATTTTGGCAATGTGAAGACACAATTAACTCCAGTCATCCAGAATTTGAGAACCAATTCTAGTCGTCAGGACTCCATGGTGCTACAGCAAGTATATAAATTTGCTGGAAACAATCTAGTCCCCATTGCCCCAATTTAATGTTCTAAAGGCAGAACACTCATTCTATACATATCTTGATGTAGAATCAATTATAGGAGAAAAACACATACATAAATATAAAGAACAAAGAACTTTCAGAAAATTATTGATGCTAAATGCTATGGGGTACATAAACTAAAAGCTGCTCATGCAGTGCATTGATTATTTTAGTTAGTTTACTGCTCATGTGAAACACTGCCTTGAAAGCAGACAACCAAGAGTGCTGATGACTGTGAATCACTTAGCAGAGGCATCAAGAACCAGAGAGAAGAACATATGGACTGGTTGTGGAAACAGACAAAGGCTGAGTCCTACACTGCCACTCACTACCTACTCAAGGCACCAGAACTCTTCAGGCTTCAATCCTTACCACCTCCCACCCCTTCCAATCATGCCAGCTACACATTGTTAAGGAGCTTACATTCAAAAAGATACATTTAAAAAAAAAAGGTACATAGAATCTCTGGCAAGCTGACTTGAACAAAATAGAAGTTAGCATTGTGGATCACTTATCTCTTAAAATTAATTTGTTGATGAAGTTGCCTTGTCCTCATGAGCTTCCCATTTCTTCTGAAGAAATAAACCTACTTCTCAACAAGAGAAAGTTGTTAGTTTAGCTGTGAGTTTGAGGACCTCTTGTTGTTTGTTTATTCGTTTAATCTTCAAGTAGTTCTTTTCTTTCTTCAAATTCTGTACTGGAGGTGTCCTGGAACTGCCCAACTTAACTAAGGCCATTGTAGAAAGAGGTCCTACAGTTCCTGAGATGGAAGTAAAGTCATTGTTTCAGAAAGTGAAGAACAAAAATGATGCTTCAGTGACCTATTTAGTGGCCTTTGTTAAGGATTTATTAATATGGTTGGGCAGGGGCGCCTGGGTGGCTTAGTGGGTTAAAGCCTCTGCCTTTGACTCAGGTCATGATCCCAGGATCCTGGGATCGAGCCCCCGTCGGGCTCTCTGTTCAGCAGGGAGCCTGCTCCTCCCTCTCTCTCTGCCTGCTGCTCTGTCTACTTGTGATATCTGTCTGTCAAATAAATAAATCTTTGAAAATAAAATAAAATAAAATGGTTGGGCAGAACAGAAGTAAATGAGGTAGACTCATTTGGAAAATGCCAAACAAGTTGTCTCTAAGTAGTCTTCAAAGTTGGACTGTACTTACTTCAGAGTATGTCAATATGATTCATTCATTGGGTGATAGGAATAATATTTAAGATTTTATGTTGTGTACAGTTTATGCTATTAAACTATTATATATTATACATAATATATTAGTATATACTATTATATACTAATATATATGCTATTATGCTATTATACTATTATATATTATACATAATATATTAGTATATATATTAGTATATAATAGTATATACTAATATATTATGTATAATATATAATAGTATAATAGCATGTATAATAACACATAAGATACACACACATACACACATATGTATCTTTTAACCAGTAGGGTTTTCGTGACCAAATACTTGGAATATTCTGGACAACTCTTTCTATGGACAGAAAATGCAGTATCACAGTAGTATAGTAGTGTGAAAATTATTGAAGTATGGAGTAAATATATACATTGTTGAACCTACTTTTATGTAATAAAAGTGGTTTAATTCTATTAATTTAAGCCTTAAATATGTTGGTATTATACTTTGGCATCTCTTAGGAACATCTTCTCCAATAACAAATAATACTTAGCTTTTAATATCCACTTTAGTGATACATAAATGTAATTTGCTTTAATTTTTTAAGATAGTTTAAATGTTTTTATCTTGAATTTGTATAGAAAAATGACATTGGTCCCCTTTTAACATTCCTTGAGGCTAGAGAGGAACTAAGGTATTTGAAATCAATTAAGAAATTTATTTTAGAACTCAATTTTTAAAGAAATAACTTTTTTTTTAATGCTTCTGGACCTAAATGCTCAGTTTATTTCAAAACTGTTACCAGTAGGAAATCCAATATCAAATGCTGACAGGGCAGGACACATTAAGTGCCTTTCTTTGACCAAAATTTGGGTCTATCTACTGAGTCTGAAAAATAAAAATGGTAATTAATCTGAAATAAAGGCTCCATAAAAGATGGAGTGAGGAAGCATTTGCTCCTAGATTGTTTGAAATTGGGGAATGTTATATTATCATTCTTAAGATGGATGTGTCAACTACTCCATCAGGACAGTCTTGTCCTGTGCTCTTGAATTCAGTCTGAACCCAGAGAGACACCCACAAGGTAAATCACAAATGCTTTAGAATTGTGAGGAGGTAAACTGTCAACCTCCAGAAACAAGGAATTTAAAAAAAAAAAAGGCTAAATCATCTAAATCAGAAAGCAAATTTGAGGTTTAATTAAACAGACAAAAATTTTTCTTTGTAAAATGATGGTTAACAGGAGTGATTATACAATCTGACTTTCAGCAAAAGGGAAAAAGTAAAAACTCCCTTCCCTTACTGCCTGTAGAATACTATTTCTACTTAGGATAAGAATAGCCTTAAGAAAAAAATTGGTATCAAGAATAAACAGTACCTAGTACTATTTAATATCTATCAAATAATTCACTTTAACTAGAAGAAGGCAGAAATGGAACAGGTCATCAAAATCTAGAGGTACCTGGAGGCTAATTATAATGCATTTTAGCCTAATTTCATGTATTCCCTCAGCTAACCTCCAGCCTAACCCTGAGCAGTTTCAATTTTTAATCCACAAATAGATTGTCATTTCAACTTTGATTTTCAGTGATAGAATATGAAGTTTTGATTTCTCTAATAAAGAATAGAAAACCATGGCTGCAGCGAGGCTGCAGTAAAGAAACTGTCTATGTGGTCTGGGTTCCAGGAAGCAGCTGGCTCATCATCCAGGGGCAATGAACACAGAAATAAATGTAGAGTAACTCTCCTTATGAATTAGAACAGTTCAAGGATATCAGACTCTTTCTTCTTCTCTTGTGAGTCTGCTTTTACCTGGAATTTTTATTATAGACTTTAGAGACTATTTTATATATATATATATATATGTATATATATATATATATAGTAATCTGTTCCATTTTACTATAGAATAAATCATGATCCCTCATCCACCACATTTTGTGAATATTTGTCCTGAGTTGTAATCAGCAAGTTATAATTCAACCGAAAAATATCTCTCAACTGATGAGTTTGTCCCTTGGCATCCAAAATCAAGTCATACTTAGTAAACAAAGACCGAGCAAGACCCAGGTGGCAGGTAGGACAGAACATTTTACTGTGTGTGAGGACTGAAAAATCTACAGAGAACTCCTAAGACCTCTCAAGCCAAAAAGACAAAATGGTTGCATAATTTGTGATGTACTTTCCTTGCAAAGATCCATGTTAGCACTCTCCATACTTAGGTTGGAGGCATAAGAAGTAATGGTTAGTTCAGTTCACATTTGAATAGAAAGGACTCCTTGCAGTGGTTAAAAGAAAGGCATTCTCAGGAAGATGAGAAGCCTGCACTGATTCAAATCCCACTGGTGCCCAAACTACACCAAAGGTGTACTCAGGAGCAGCAAGTCACTAAGCAGGTGTGAGGACAAGTTAGAACAGTGAAGCTTTTCTCTTTTTTCCCCCTTACATTTACTACCATAAAATTGGAAATGATTCTTTTTTGAGGAATGAGATATGTTTAGAAAATCGGGAATGTGGACCAAATTTTCAAGAGGGAAGAAGTTAAAACCAAAGAAAACAGAGGATGAGATGATAATAATGAACTTGAGAAGTTTAAGGAGGACTGTGCCAGGGACATTGGAGAGAAAAGGAAATGCTGATCTGAAAATTTACAGCCAATTACATTAGTGGTTGAGTGGGGAAATGTAAGTGACGCTGAGCAACCAATGTGTCCACAGTTCTTGAAACTGGTAGGGGTGCTTGGGTGGCTCAGTCAATTAAGCAGCCAGCTGACTCTTGGTTTTGCCTCAGATCATTATCTGTCAGGATCTTGAGATCCAACCCTGCATGGGGTGCCCTCGCTCTCTCTCTCTCTCTCTCAAAAAAGGAAAGAAGGAAGGAAGGAAGGAAGGGAAACTGGAAAGGTCTGTGATCTCAGCAACGGTAAAATCACTGAGCAAGTATGAAATTTTAAAGAAAATAAATTAAACAATCAGTTTTTGCTACATTTAATTGACAGAATATAAACTAACTCCTTAATAACAATTTCACCTAAACCTGATTTTTTATTTATATGAGAGAGAGAGAGTGTGTATGCACGGGTGCACAGGCACAATCAGGGGAGGGCAGGGGAGAGGGAGAGAATCTGAAGCAGACTCCACTGAACTCAGAGCTCCATGTGGGCTTAATATCACGGCCCTGAGACCATGGCTTGAGCTAAAACCAAGAATTGGATACCTAACCCACTGAGCCACCCAGGCGCCCATAAAGTTGATTTTTAACTCTCTTCATTTTTACCTTGGGCTGTTTTCTGGCTTCTCATATTTTAAATTATGATACATATTTTTTAAATAATTGGAAGTTTCTCTGGAGTGGCTTAAATCAGCTCATTTGGCCTTCTATAAATAATAGAGTAAGCACAACCAGGCATAGAGTAGATGGGGACACTATCTTAACCATTTCTCTAAAAAATACTACACCTTCTGGAGTTGTGTTAGTTAGTTATTAGCAGTTACCAGATGGAGAATTATATTGTCTCCCCAGGACACTAATGGAAATAAGTTCTGGGATTTGTCTTTTTGAGTCTTCCCTGCTGAAATATGTTCTAAAACAACGTTCAATGCTAAAATTATCCTGACATTTCAGTATAAAACAGCCAATATGCACTATTGGCTTTAATGTGATTAGGTAAACCCACCTTAATTACTGTATTTAAGCTTTATATTCTTTGCAGTATGCTACACTACCAAACTTCCTGGAATGTCAAGGCCATTACATATACTGAACTGAGTTTGAAATTCATCCCGTCAGCCTTTACTACAAGGAAGCTTCTGGTTTTGACCTTTGCAACACATGACTGCCTGCCACATGAGAGGGCATACCGCTAAAAACAAACAGCCTGCATAATCGTGATATTTTAGAATAAGGACACATTTTTCCCTCCCTTTTTCATTTCCTTAAAGAGACAGTGGACCAGATTTTAAGAATACAATTGACTAATGAGCATGTATAAATAAGGTTATAAATTATGGGTTTTTTTTTCTGAGATGTAAACATTATTAATATTGCAGATATTCTTTTAATTCTACCACAGTGTATTTCATTAAGATAATCTAATGTCTTTAAATCAAGAAAAGATTTTCCTTAAGTGGCTATATTCTCAATGGGGAAAAGAGAATAAACATCTTTCCTGGTGGTTTTAAATAAAATTATTTTTTATTTTTATTTTTTTGAAAGATTTTACTTGTTTATTTGACAGAAAGAGAGGGAAAGAACACAAGCAGGGGGAGGAGCATGCAGAAAGAGAGGGAAAAACAGGCTTCCCCACTGAACAGGGAGTCCAATGCAGGGATGTGAGACTTGATCCCAGGACTCTGGGATCATGACCCAATCTGAAGGCAGACACCTAACCAACTGAGCCACCCAGATGCCCCTAAAGAAAATTCTTTGTTACAGTTATTTAAAGAACATAACTATTAAAAATGTAGTTTATATATAGTTAGGAAATATAACATGCATAGAACCTCATGTTTGATTATCCTATAAAATATTTTTTGATAGATTTTGGCAAAGGGAAGAGTGAAAATGGTCCTGAAGACTCTATAGATACCATAAGACATTATCAAATTTCCAAGAAGCACTTTGAAGAAAAAAAAAGCAGATCTTCATCTTTCATCTCCTCCATTGATGATGAACAAAAGCCTCTCTTCTCAGGAATAGCAGATTCTCCTGCAGGAGTGGGGAAAGCAGCTGGACTCAATTTTGAAGAAACAGTGCCCACCTCAGGAAGAATTCACATAGATAAAAGAAGTCACTCTTGCAAAGGTAATCAAGGTTCTCAGGAATCAGACTGTCCCCCTTGGGTGCTAATTGTGAAACGGCGCCTTCTCACAAAGAACTGTACTCACACATGTTAATTTAATCTGTTTACAACTTCATGAAATATTTGCAGAGTTCAGATCTCAGGTCAGGTATAAAGCATTTGTGTAAATCTGGAAGAGTGTTAATTATTCCTAAACATTGATAGCGTAAGAGGTTTTTGTGGTAGTGAGATTTAGCATAATGCCACATAGAACATCGTGGGAAGGTCTATTGTAACGATTCTGACAGGGAGTCGGGATTACTGAGTATTTCGAGAGAGCTAACCAGTTAATTCTTATATACGTATAAGAACCTCTGTACCCACTCCTCACCCCCAACCCAGTCATTTTCTTGGCCAATATGTTAGCAGTACAATAAACACCAGAAGAATTTCAGTTTTCTAGGAATTATGAGCAAATAGGGAGAAATGCCCTAGGGGCATTTACCCAACTCATTTAAACACATTTGTTTAGCATCTCTATGGGAAGGAATACACAAATATATGGGTTTTATTGTAGAAAAGATGCATGAGTTGGAGAATGATGTTTGATTAATGTATGCAAATTTGGTCTAAAGGATGCAAAATAGGAAAAGGTAAGAACTATCACATGGAGGAACAATTAACTCAGCAAAACGGGAGCTAAAGCTGCAGATCTCATTAACTCTAACCTTTTTAGGTGGGTTCAAGAACAGGTGTGGGTCAGACTGCTTGGGTTCCAACCCCGGCTCCCTTTATTTGCTTTGTTCACTTGCTCCCTTTATGTCTTTGAATAAGTGACTTGACAGACCCCACTAAGCTCAGCTTGCTCATCTTTCAAACAGAATAACATTTTCTAACCAACTAATTGTCATTATTGAACAAGGTAACATGCATAAATCACTTTTCTCTGAAATAAAATCCCTCAGTTTAGTAGTTTCTCATAGATTTTATTTTGTAAGTTTTTAATCACTGAATGTATATATAAAATGCATATGTACAAATGGATATATAAAAACATAGAGATAAAGAATGTATAGTCAAGGGGCGCCTGGGTGGCTCAGTGGGTTAAGCCGTGCCTTCGGCTCAGGTCATGATCTCAGGGTCCTGGGATCGAGCCCCGCATCGGGCTCTCTGCTCAGCAAGAAGCCTGCTTCCTCCTCTCTCTCTCTGCCTGCCTCTCTGCCTACTTGTGATCTCTCTCTGTGTGTCAGATAAATAAATAAAATCTTTAAAAAAAAAAAAAGAATGTATAGTCAAAAAAAAAATCAAAAGAATATAACAGAAATAAAAGGAAAATGGTCTTGACCTGGCAAGATAGCAAAATTTTGGCACAGAGTAAATAAATATTACCTAACCTTGTCACCATTATTTGAAGTGACTATATCTGACAACAGTAGTTTATTGAATCTAGGATGTTTAGGCTTCACATTTTTCCAGAGTTACTTTCCCTATGCTACCAAATCAGCTTTTGCCATGACCCCATGTTGGAGTAAGCTAAGAATATATGCAAATGTTCTCTGGACAATTTAAAATCTTGATGAAGCGAATGAAAATAGTGCCTCATTTATCACAATGGAAGAATGGAATATTAGATGTGATTACCAAATGTCCCATTTTAGTTATTTATGAAATCGGATTCTGGGAAGTACTAAAAATAGGAAAAGGTTGTATTATGGAAGTCAGAAGTTCTGAAGAGCTCACTAAACCATCTCTGTGTCTCCAAAAGTCAGCAGAATGTGGACCCGATTTTTTTTAAAGTACTTTTGTTGTTTTCTTCTTGAGTTTTGGAGTCTCAAGTGACAAGTCATTAAAGATGTATTTTTGGGACTTTATTTGACTTTGTAATGACTCTTGTTGACAGTGAGTTCTCATGCCCTTCATCTTGTATTTTTCTTGGCCGCTTCTTCCAATTATTTTTAATTAGCTATTCTTCATGCAGGGTAAAAAAAAAAAAAGTATCCTAATAAATAATTTTAATATCTACAAATTTTTAATTTCCAAAAATGTACAACTCAGTCCCTATTCAAATAATAAATCCTTACCTTGAATGAAAATGCATAGCTAAATATTCATGTCAAATGAATAAAATAATTGATGTCATACAGAGTTGACCAGTGTGACACATAGTTAACCTGGTTAATTAATCTGACCAATTAATGGAGAATTCTAAAACTTCATTCACGGTAAATTTTATCCCTTAATGATTTGTTAAGGTGATGTATTATGGGATGTTCAAGAAATTGAATACTGTGTAGGGTACAGCTCCAACAGCTGCAGGGCAAACTACTAAATCCCCACAACTTTTAGTTTAATCAGTAGGAAATTTCATTTACTCACATTCCTGCACTTGCCATGCTGCACTTAACAGAAGAGCACCTTTTTGGCAAAACCGAAAAGAAAAAAAGCAAATTAAGTGGATTCTGTTCCTACTTAGATTGAGGTAAAAAGTTAACTCTCGAAAAAATGTGTACCCAGAGCACAGTAAAAGTTTACTTTCTCTTCATCCATTTCCAGAAATGTGTCTTGCAACTATAGCAACATTTTCCAAGGCAACCAAGTGCAGATTCTTTCTGAGCTATATTTAGAAACTGTCTACAAGGATGTTCATTTTGATTAAGACCACTAACCAGGATTTCCCCTTTGAACTTTTTTCTTCTATATTGCTGTTAAAACGAGCCAATCGTGCATATCCAGACCTTAATAAAAAATTAAATTATAATCAAGGAAGCTTCTGTCTAATAGTTTACATTTTATTCATTTCTGCTGAGAAGATAATCAGTTTTTTTTCTAGAGTGGTAAAGAATATAATCCTACATAATTCATGCATGTGATTCACCATTGTTATTTAAAAATCAATTTATTATATATGATTTGTGAACGAGAGAGCTGTTAAGCATAGGCAGAATTCTGTAAGCTTTCTTGACACAAAACTTCTGAGCATTATATGTAACTTCCGTCTCACCAATTCTTACTGTCTTCTCTAAAGATTCCTATAGTAACTGGCTAGCAGGTGGCTAGACAGGGACAAGCATTGGCATCACCAAACCATTATATGTGTGTTCCAAATATTTGGGATTGCTGCTCCAACATTGCAAACCTCCTGTATTGTTGGGCACCTGGGTGGCTCAGTGGGTTAAAGCCTCTGCCTTCGGCTCAGGTCATGATCCCAGGGTCCTGGGATCAAACTCCACATCAGGCTCTCTGCTCAGCAGGGAGCCTGCTTCCTCCTCTCTCTCTCTCTGCCTAAATAAATAAAATCTAAAAAAAAAAAAAAGACATTATATTGTTATTTTTCATTTTGAACAGAGTTACAAGTCTATGAATAATAAGTCATACTTTCCAGTGAAAATCTGCTGATACATTGCTCAAAAATTCAGCAATATCATTTTTCTATGTTCATTTTCATTTTGTTTTTGGTAAAATCAAAAGGAAATATTCTGTCCCTTTAAAAGACAAAAGAAAACACCAGGATCCCATAGGCTAAAGAAGACTTCCTTAATCACAAAGAACCATTCTGGAATTCTTAACAACCCCTATGAGATCTGATAGCCATTTCTACAGAACAGAGAACCTTGACCTTCTGTTTTTCTAATGCTGTCTATGGAGGTGCTAATTCCTTTGGTAGGGCTTCACCCAGTTGAGGCAGCAATTGTAGGCATCTCATTAGAGAAATTTCTGTGGATTCAATGGTAAAGACATAACCATAGAAGAAAGAATACAGAGACTTTCTCTGTTTCTTGAAGAAAGGGGATGCTTTTGAGTTGACTGTACTTTGGGAGAAACTGCAGGAAAGGAAGGGACTGCAAGAAGCCTGCAAATCCTGCTCCCTATTTCTAGAATCATACCTAATCTTCCCAAATCAGTTACTTTCTACCCATTTTTTTAAATAGCTGAGGATATAAATTCCTTAACTTTACATAACTTTTGTCAGTGTTTAATCATAGCTAGTGTCCAAAAAAAAGAAAAAGAAAAAAGTAAAAAAAGTTTTTCTATCAAACCCAAATCACTTTCTGTAATTCAAATCTATTTCCATGGAAAATGAAGACCAGTTTTAGATACTCTTTTCCTCCTACCAGCCCTCCCAGTGAGGAGAAGATGTCACTTCTTTATGTCTGAAATAAACTCCCAATTCCACTAGTATTTTTTCTAGGGTTTTATTTTCCAAACCTAAATCATTTTAAGCTCTTATGTGGATATGTAAAATGTAGAGGGTAAGAAAGCAGAAGAAAAGCCATCAAAGTGTATGATAAAAATGAGAGAAAAAGTAAGAGACTACATTTGCCCTCCAGTATTGATAACTTGCAAATACAGATGGTACAAGAAGCCAAAAATTAAAAGGAGATTCATCAGCAGTATAAGAAATGATCAGAACCTTGCTACCAGATTCTTCAAGTGTGGGGCCTTGGTCTTCTTTGCCTGTAATTCTTCCACACTTAGCAGAGTGTCTGTGGCACATAACAGACCCTCAGAGCCTTTGAAAAGTGGACTCAAACAGATAAGTGGAATGTTCCAAGTATAGCAACATAAAAATATTCTAAATAGAAGAACCACAAGAAAGTGTATTGAAAATTAATATGAATATATGAAAGGACAGTGCAGAAGGAGCTACAAGGAAAGATAAAAACATGGAATAGCATCATGGGACTATAGGACCTTTATCAACCCTGGACATCTTTGATGGCTCTACTTTGAGTTGGGTTCGCTTAAGAAAAGCCCCTGAAAGTCAGAACTTTTCCATGGCTCTCTTCCTGGGCTCACTCTGAATCACGAAGTATGCTAATTATCCTGGGAGAACAGTCCCCAAAACCTTCAATCCAAGGCGAAGCCATACAGCGATGCCTGAGAGGTATTGCAAGGTCTGTTCCAGACAACTGCAAAAAAGAAAAAAAAAATTACTGTCACAATAAAAAGAGTCAAATTTGTTCTTTGTTCACACTGTACTGTAGTCTATTAAATGTGCCATAACGTTATGTCTTTAAAAACAGTGTGCAATACCTTCATTTAAAAATACTGTATTGTTGGGTGCCTGGGTGGTTCAGTTGGTTAAGCAACTGCCTTCAGCTCAGGTCATGTTCCTGGAGTCCCAGGATGGATTCCCACATTGGGCTCCCAGCTCCATGGAGTCTGCTTTTCCCTCTGACCTTCTCACCTTTCATACCCTCTCTCACTGTCTCTCTCTCAAATAAATAAATAAAATCTTAAAAAAAAAAAAATACTGTATTGCTAGAATGCGCGGACCATTTTCTGAGCTTTAGGGAGTTGTAATCACTCATCATAGATGACTGCAACAAATCTGTAATGAAATTTGAAACATTGCAAGAATTACCAAAATATGACACAGAGACAGGAAGTGAGCAAAGGCTGTTGGAAACATGGTGCCCATAGACTTGAACCTCAGGGGATTGGCACAAACCTTTGCTCTGTAAAAACCGGTATCAGGAGAAGGCTCCCTAGCTCAGGGGTCAGAGCACTGGTCCTATAGAAAGCGGTGTCTGTGAGGTTCAACAAAGCGAGGCAATAAAACGAGTATGTCTACAGGAGCAAGATATGTTCTTTCTTCCCAAATCCAGAAGCGAAAATCACTGCTCTCTAATCTGCGACAAAATCGTATTCAAAGCTCAGGACCATCTCTTTGTTTTTATTCATATGAAAAAGGACAGAGGAAGTGGCAGGCAGGGTAAGGAGGGTAGGGCTCAGCGGCCCATCGATGGTGGCCCCTGGACAGGTCCTCGAATCACTCTGGCTCTCTGGTTCCGGGGTTATACTCTGAGATCCTTTCTTGCTCATCTTGAGGATGTCTGTGTGTACTGATGCAAAGGGGCACCTGAAGAAGTTGATGTCCGTCTTGGCGTTTCCCACAGATATCGCCGACACAAGAAGCTGGGAACATGCGCAGACTCAGGCTGACGAGTCAAGCCCCTCAGCGCTCCAGCGAGCTGCCTGGGGGATCTCGGAAACCGAAAGTGACCTCACTTATGGGGAAGTGGAGCAAAGATTAGATCTGCTTCAAGAACAACTTAACAGGTATAAGCAATGGTGAGGCAAAGGGAGCACATCGCCCAGGCCCTTGGTTGGATACGGTTTTCCCCTTGCAACTAGCAAATTCCTACTACCATAATCTCATATATTTCACATATGCTTACTTATTTAAAATAAGACTGGAAGTTGACAGAATTATTAATCCACGTTGCAAGGAGCATTTATTTAGAAATTTCATGCTTCTGGCAATATAATTCCTATTTTTTCTTTACTTTGTCATAAAATTAGTATATCACCCACACCAGCTGCTGAAGAAAACTCCTTTTTCCTCAGAATAATTCATATTTAGCTTGTTTACTAACACCCTCTTTGCATCCTGCTTTTACGCTTTTTGGTTGTTTCTGGTAACTTAGTTATGTGTTATGGCATTTTTTTTTTAAAGTATAGACAAAATTATTTAAACGTATAGTTATTCAGAAAGCTTCTCAATAATGTAATTGAATTAGAAATACCACAGAGTCAAAGCCCGGGTCTTCTCCACTTTTCCTCCACTGTTGGTCTATACCCAGTTGACATGAGGAATAAATTTTGGTTTAAGGGGGGATAGAATTCCTTAACCCAACTCTGTATGGACTTCTTAAGATTAAACTGGTCGCTAAGATTCAGGGGAAAAAAAAACGAATGAATATGATATAACTGTGTGAGTAGTACTTCATATGGAAGCTGACCTTGATTCAAAGGTAGCCTCCGGGTACACCACCAAGCAAGGCAGTGGTCACAGACCGAAAACTTCACCGATAAAACTAAAATGTTCAAATCACACAATTTACTAAACCGATGTAAAACATACAATGAGAGATGAGGAGAGCGAGAAGAGGTAATTAACACATTTCTAATAAATGCAAGCATAGCATAAAAGAAGCCCACTACAGCTGAATTCCAACTGATGCAACATTCATACGTGCTGAATCACCCTGCCCTGAGTGTGATTACTAGGATCAGACAGAGTTGAGGTTGACACAGAAGGTCCACAGGCAAAAAAAATCTGTCTATCCCAATGGCCCACACTTGCTCGTTCACAGAGATGTAAGGCTAGGTACACCTGGCCACAGCTGTGGCTTTCCATTTACTCTACTCAACAGCCATAGGTTGTATTTGATTTTTGTAGGTAAAGCACAGATAGAGCCAGAATGAGCCTCTGCTGTGTGTCACCTCTGGATCGCCAAATTTAGGGTGGCGGGGGGAGGGGGGAAGGGGTCAGTTCTCTGTCCAGAGATGACATGAGAGTAATTCATCCTTTCTGTCTCTATCTGTATAAGCCACACTCTGGTTTGTTGCATCATATTTCTATTCTATCTTTGGCATGTCTTACAGGTTATGCACATGCTGTCTCTATGTAATACAGCTGAGGAATTCTGTCCACATCTAGCAAGCTACTTGCTTACTCATGATCTATACTGAACATCCCAGGAAATTTGTGTATACCTCATAAGCTACTGGTTTACTTACTATTTCCTTAATGTTTCTTGTGTGCTTTATCCATGCTGTTTATTGTTTTAATTGTTTTTTAATGTTTCTGCCAAAAATGAACAGTGTCAAACAATATAGTAAGCACATGAAATGTGTGTATGCACACATATACATTGCCATCACAAGTTAATCAGGAATTGAAACAGAATTAGAAAATCGACAAATTTGTAAATCAAAATAAATTTGTTAATGTCAAACAAAGGTAGGAAAATACTGCATGAACTAAAGCTTTATTTTGTATTTTTATCTTTTCATGGATTTTAATTGAATTTAAAATCTCCTGGTGATAAGGTTCATATCCCATTCCCAAATTTTAACTGCAGGTCTTGTCAAATTAAAACATATCTGAGAACATTAAAACAGCCTATAATTTTCTTAGAATCAGTAATCCCTGGTTCAAGTTTAAGAACGTCCCATTATAATACTTACTAATGGTCAGGGAAACCTATTTAGTTGCTTAATTGATACATTTGCTTTTTTACTCTGCCTGTTATTTATGCCAAGTCACATTGATCCTTTAGTCACAAGATACATAAAACTGTATACTGTATACACATAAGAATTGATATGTGTGATCTGTGAACTTGAATTCTTTGACTTCTGTGACTTAGAGAAAATAACTGCCCATTTCTTTACTGCCAGGACATGGCGTATGTGTTCAACTCGTTGAGGAGCTATTAAAGCGAGTGAGTGAATGGGTGAATGACAGGGACAGCAGTGCTTTCTTTAGCAAAACACTTGCAGTTAGCCTAGATCAGAGTCATAATTCTGCTGCTTCACTGTGTACAGGATAACTGGGTCAAGTCGTTGAAGCTCCTCCAGCCTCAGTTTCTACCTTTGACTCAGACACACCTGCAAAGGTGTTTAAAGACTAAGATATGATATATTGAAACTATATATGCTCAAGATGTAAACAGTTATAGTAGCAGTTAGGTAAAATCTGGCAGGCAATGAACTTTACTTCTGTTATTGGTGTTCCTTCTACTTTACATGTTCTTCCTTTAGTCCTTTCTTCAGGACTAAAATTCAGATTTTAGGACCCCTTTGTTGCCTTGTCAGCGGTACCAATCATTGTTGCCAGGATAAGTGAAAGATTACTGAAAACATATGTTTTCAATATGTCCTAGGACTGTTAAGTGTAAACTCCTAAGGACAGACACATCTAAGACTGTATAATTTGCAATTGCCCATTAGTAATAATAATTATTATTGTTATTTGATTATATTAGTTATTATTATTGTATGAAAATTTTCCTTTCAAAAGTGCAATTAAATCTCTCTTGACATCTCTTTTGACATCATCCCAGCATCTGTATGTCCCTTGACATATTTCTCACTTTGACTTACTTCTGTTTATCTCCAATTTTTTCACAAATATTTTCTGTCCTAACTCCACTTAGCCTCTCTTGGATTTAAATTCCAACACATTACATGTTTACAGCACTGAGATCTCCAACATCATCTTTCTTCCACTTTACTCCAGAAGGCAAAAGTATAGAGAACAAGTTTGAAGAGGACAACTCAATTCAGATTTGGACTTTGCAGAGTGAGAATCCTGGGACATTTCCTAGAGTTGGGCCTGTCCTATTTAGTGTCCACATTCTGTTCAAATATAGACCTGTGAATCACAACCCCATTTTGTTCATTCAAATACTCAAATTAAGTACACAATGCAAAAAAACAGATAATTGATGGTCTATCTTGAGTCATTTTCACTACTGCTGCTTTTCTGCTTTAATGACCAATTAAACTATATGTTGGGTTAAAGGTCTACATAAGAAGGGTTCTTATATATTACCTACAGATACACGTTTTTAGGGAAATCATTAACACTTGGTTCTAAAACAGAGCTTCTCAAACTTTAATGTTCTTTGGAATCACCTGGGGATCTTGTTAAAATGCAGATTCTAAGGTCTGTGATTTTAACATTTTGGTGATTTTAACATTAATGAGATTTACCTTCTCCTTACAGTTTTCATTTGGAAACAAAATAGTGCAAAGAAGTGAAGAGTTAAAGTTTTCTAAAGAGGCATATGGTCCTAATTTTCTGTTCTTATGCCCACAAAATTCCCTTTTTTTAAACGCTGTTAACACATGCAAAAAAAAAAAGAGGGGGAAGTTAGTCCTATTGTATTTTGCTATTTTCCTTTGAATTTTACTTTAAAATGAGAATGAAATTAACAGACCAGTTGGCTCTTTGTGAGATCTGGCGGGGAGAAATCATCAGACTGGCATTTTGCAAGCCAGATGGGTCAGAGAAGCAAATGAACTTGGACATTTCGTCCATTTCTTAAATACAGAAGTCCTGGAATCATAAATGAGAAAGGAATGGAAAAGGTATTTAGCATCTAACAGCACTTAATGATAAAAATCTAACAGCACTAAAGGAATAACATGCAATCCTATGAATAGGAGAGATGCAAGGTAAAATAAATGTAATGTAAATTTGAAACACCTAAGAAATTCCTTGACTTCTACAGCCCTGAAAGAACTGTGCTACCAAATCCATTTTTAAAGAATAAATAAAATGCTTACAAGAAACAGCAAAGCCTGATTAAAAAACAGATTACTGATTTAAAATAGTCTCAATGTGTTTTACATTTGAAGTTAGTAAAGGTTAGTAAAAATGTCGTCTATTTTGACTGAGCTTCTTTTCTGTGAAGATCTTATTGTAGGTGCGGGAAAGCAACCGTGTTTATCAGAACCATTAGTAGGACTCAGAACATGAGCATCAATCATCCGGGAGAGAATCTCCGTGCTCCCTCTCCTGTGGTCCTTATTTACAGCAGGGCCGTAGTTCTACTTGGTGGTGCTGAAATTTTCTCAAATGCTTTGCGTTCCTGGACTGTTTTCGGATTGTCTTCCCCCATTTGTGTCTGTCCCGCAGACTTGAATCCCAAATGACTGCCGACATCCAGACCATCTTACAATTGTTGCAAAAACAAACCACCGTGGTCCCCCCAGCCTACAGCATGGTAACCGCTGGAGCAGAGTACCAGAGGCCCCTCATCCGCCTGATGAGAACCAGCCATCCTGTAGCATCCATCAAGACGGACAGAAGTTTCAGTCCTTCCTCACAAGTGAGTGTAGATAGTGTACAACCAGGAATCTCTCTCTCTGGGGACCGCCTGAATCAGAATCATCCAGGGTGCTATGGGAAATGAGGTTTCTCATCCCCGTCTGTTTCTGCTCTATTAAAATTGCTGGGAATAGCCCCTGTAATCTGCATTTAAACCAGCTCCCCACTAATCATCATGTTCATTTCAAATTTGAGAACAGTGGACCTAGAGGAATTTTTTCTTAAAACATTGGCAATTTTTTTCTAAGAAAAAAATTCTTTTCAAGAATCAATCTGCTTAAGTTTATATGTGGTAGAGTTTTCAAAGCCAATAGCCCTGGGTCCAAAAAGCACTTCAGAGAAAGGTCTGTCATTTGCTCTGGTGACAAGAGGCACTCTTGCGCAGGGTGTCTGGGAGGAGGGGGAGGAGAAACAGCAGCTGTCCAAAGACCTCAGGTTGGCCAATAGACTGGTAATCTCATTTGTGCCCCACACATACCCAGAGATCTCTAAACTTTTCTCATCTCCATCATGGTAAGAGGAATATTAACATGTCCTTTATCTTGTCTCTGAAGAACTCTAAGGTCTTTGAATTATGTTAATATGAAAAGTCTAACTCCCTTGGAATTCCACTTAGGAAATTATTCTTTATTACTTAAGCCCAATAGCCAAATTGCACCTAAGAAAGGTGGACCCAAGAGCAAGGATTTCCTAAACAATCTTGTAAAACTTTTTTAGAAGTTTAGAAATTTAGTGCAATATGTTCTGGGAAATGAAACTACATTAATAACAGGGAAATGTGCAGAAGGAAAACTGCAATCTTTCTGAAATATGAAGTAGAAATTTAATTTCTCTAAGTAGTTTTGAATGTCTTAGATCTTGTAAAACCATGTACTTTGTTTTCAGTGGATTTAGGTAATAGTTTCTGACCAAATGATGAAGTTTTAGAATATAGGTGAGGTTCAGTGGGTTGGAGTCCAGAGCCCATGACCAAGAAAGAATTCTTGAGACATCTTTGGTGCAAAAGAGTGGTTTATTAGAGCATGGGGACAGGACCCATGGGCAGAAAGAGCTGACCCAGGATGTGAGGGGTGGCAAGTTATGGAGGATGGGATTGGGGGAGGTAAGGAAAAAGGGAGGTTCCAAAAGAACTTTCATATGCTAAAGAGGACCTATAAAATACTGGATGCCTTGAGGCCTTGTCATTGTCAAGGTTTTTCCCTCTAGCAAGATATTAACATTAAGATAGTTGGTAGATTCTTAAAGAATGTCACATATGTCCCACCCAGGAGTGGGAGTGGGGAAAGGTTTCAGGGTGTCAGCTTTTGCTTTGTTCTCAGCCAGCCTTCTGTTCCCTCATCATCACCCCCCCCACTTTTGACCTTTAAATCTTTAAGGTTGTTTAAGATGGATGGTCTCATCTTCTGTAACATCTTCCTGCTGAACAGGGGCATAGAGTTGTCCCTACTTACTGGGGTCAACACTGGTCAGTTGGGGAATGTGTAGGGGAGTTCCAAAAGATAGAGGCAGCTGAATCCAGGGGAGACTGCTCAAGTGATCTTCCCAAGTGGAAAGGATCATCTGTGGAAGTTATGGCAGCAAAGGAGTCGACACCAGGTGGGGAGACATGGGAGAAAAACAGCAAAACATGATTAGTGTAACAAAAAGAGAATGAAGCTCAGATTAAGTTTGCTAGTTGACAAAAAACCCTTTACCAGTCCAGGAGTTTAATCATTAAAGGAGAGCGGGACTGTTTAAAGGGCCAACTTGAGTATGTCAGAACCCAGAAATATTTTGTGATAATCTGGAACATATACAGAGCATTTTGTTTTTGTGGTTGTACAACTTCTACCTTGTGTAGCAGTTAAAACATCCAATGCCATTCTATTTTGTAAAGCTGCTTCACATTTGTATTGCCATAGCATTTTAATAGAGAAATGCTACTTTGAGGGTCATTTAGGTAAGAGCTTTCATGTGCCAAACATCCTCCAGTCTCAAAGAGGAACAAGATGGATGCTAGATGGTCATACCAGTGTAACACAAACCGTGTCCACCATTGTTTAAATTGGGGAGATTAGCTGGAATGGTGATGGTTTTAGTAATGCTTCCATGAATCCAGGCAAATTCTAAGGTTCAGCAAATTATCCACCCTGGAGGAAGCCAGGGCCACAGGTTAGTTCCACATATCCAGTGGGTTCCATTTGGAGCTGGCCATCTGATGCCAGGTTGTCTTACCCAGTCTGTAGCAATCTAGTCAATAGCCCAGAGTACTATTATTTGGGAACATGTTTAAAGCAACTGTTATTTGCATTTTTAGTACAGATACATTTGTATTTAATACAAATACATCTGGTCCACTAAAGAGTAAGCAAGATCAATAACCTCTGAACATTTATGCCTTACAGAGAAAGAAGTACAGTGATCAGGTTCAGGCATACAGGAAACTAGGTTTAAAGTTTGACAAGATTCAAGTATTATTTCTGGCATATCTGTAAGTGTAGCCCAGTATTTAGTAAGTTGGCCTCCATCATCCATTGGTGGCCTTTGGTTTCTAAGACATTTTGGACCTGATGTGAAGTCATTACAGTCAGGGACTGTCCCATAGTGAGCTTTGAGGCTACTTTTAGAGGAGGGCTGTTCTATGCTTTGCTAAAGCCTTTGTTTGCAACTGTACCTCAGTAGGGGTGGCTTCTAGGATAAATATGACTAAGGGGTGAAACAATTAAGCCCTTTGAGTAGTCCAGCCTTAACAATATCCTAATTAAAAAGGATCACTGGCAAGTAGGAGTCCTTCTCTCAGAAGATAAGGGTATCCCCAAGTGCATCATCCAGTCCAATCATAAAGGAAGTAGAGTCATCCATGATCTCCACAAGTCCATAGTCAACCCTATGGAGTGGGGTATGCTCTGGCTTTTAGGGAATGATTTCATTATCCTAGTCACACAGAATTGGTCAAGGTGATAGTTAAGTTATACAATTGTTGGGGAATCAGTCCCATTTTTCAGTTGTTTAATCATGTGCCATGGGGTCCTGTTATTATCCCCACAGAATAAAAAGCAAGAAGATCATCTAAATGAGCTATTGTGCAACTTCTCTGAAGTTTACCTCAAGTTGTCTAACTTAGGTAAACAACAAACATTTAAAGACAAATAAATCTAGAATTTAACATCCACAAAGGTGTTATTAAAACATAATTTTTCTCTCTAAAATAACCCTCATTTCCAGAGATAGCCAAATCAGGATGAACTTATTTGAAAAACAAGTCCAGTTTTAACAGACTTGGCCTAATTATTTACATAAGCTCAGCAAGAACAGTGAGTGATCATATAGATCTTTTAGAATCTGCTTTGCTGGAACTTCTTGTAAGGAATCTGTAGGTTAAACTTTTAGTAGCATCTCCAGGTCAGAAGCAAAGCCATGTACCTGCCATCAGACATGCCTGCAATACCTGTAGATTTGGGCAAATTCCTCCTCCTGAGGTCCCCAAAGTATCTTGAGGTTCCTGCACTTGCCAGGAAGTGACATTCTTTACTCACTTGGTGAGGTTGCTGGGAACTCTGTAAGCAAGGTATCAGGCCAACAGTTCAAGGGGCGTTGTGGCTCCAGATTTCATAAAGTCAACTTTAGTTCCTTTAAGCTGTCTAGTCATATCTGAGTCTATGCATGTCTTTCTCAAATATGACATTCCAGTCAAAGCCTTGGTAAAATAACCCATGTTTCCAATAATGTCCTGTTACAAGAAGAACAGATTCTTATTGAACTTAGGCAAAGGACTGATTGCCATGGAAAAAAGAATATTTACAGAGACCTTTTGAGTTTCAGAGGGTTCAGATAGAAAAGTTGAATGCTTTGATTTGTTTACAAATGAGTATTTTTACATTTCTGTAAGTCACAGATAAATAAAATTTTACTTAGTATGGAAGAGCAAACAGTAGAGAACCAGCAATGTCTAAAATAAGAGATACAACACTATAATCTTTTAGTTCATTTAGTCCCATGTTACTAATTCTGGTTTAGTTTGAATGAAGCTTTAGTTAGTTTTGGAAATTCTTAGCCATTTCAGTTTTAGGATTTTCAATATACTGAATACCTGTATTAGTCCTGAAAGTCCTTTATAGGAACCTCCTTGAAGAGAAAACTCATTTTACAAGAGAATTAGAACAATTCTAAATGACAAAAAAAACTCAGAAATGGACATTGTTAATGATCTGATTCAAGAGCTCACTATAATACTGTAGACAAGGAAACTCAGTTATCCTGCAACCCATTGACACATAACACTTCAACAGCCAGAACCAGAATGTAACTCACCAAGCAAGCAAGTCTAATTAGTCAGGACTTTGTTCAGTATTTAAATCCTGGGGAAGTTTGTTAAAACCCTTTTAAAGCAGTGCCTGTATAGGATTAGGGATGCTAAAGATCTGACACGGGCAAAATCTGGAGAACGGTTTTTCTGGGCAGGCAAAGAGTAAACTATTTACATTTTCACAACAGCAGATCAATTAGTCTAAGAAAACTGTGTCTTTTTGAACAAAGAGAAAGCAGACTTTCAATCTTATACCAGTGTAGTTTAATATCCATTTATTTCAATCTTAGTCCATCCTGACCACACCTAAAATTCTTTTTCTGAAGATTTCCCTTCACAAATCTTCTACAACTTTACTTTGTGTTCAGGTTTTGTCCCAAGCCATTTCTTTCTAAAGAAGTATCTCATTTAGAACAAAATTACCTTTTATCTTCAAAATGCATTTCTTAGGGTATCTCCTACTTTTCCACATACAGAGTTGTTTCCTTTATTTCCATCAGTCTTAGTTACAGTTAGCAGAATTTTGCATTCTTTTTTTTTTTTTTTTTTTTTTTAAAGATTTTATTTATTTATTGGACAGAGAGAGATCACAAGTAGACAGAGAGGCAGGCAGAGAGAGAGGAGGGGAAGCAGGCTCCCTGCCGAGCAGAGAGCCCGATGCGGGACTCGATCCCAGGACCCTGAGATCATGACCTGAGCCGAAGGCAGCGGCTTAAACCACTGAGCCACCCAGGCGCCCCAGAATTTTGCATTCTTAGAAACACCTTAGTCTCTAATCAGTTAAGTATTAACTAATTGTGAACTGTTACAACAGAATTCTTTAGATGGCTATGTGTGAATCAGTTAAGCACAAAACATGCTTACCAACAGATTTAAATATTCTTTGCAGTAAGAAGTCAAAAGCACAAACCTATGTCCAGTAATTAATGACTTAACATTTTATCTTATTTGAAAGACCTAGATGTCCAACAAATTTAATTCCAATTATCATCCCAGCAAAACATTAGTTTCAGGTTACCAAAGACTTTGAAAGCTATATTATATTAACAATTACCCATGAAAACTGAGTCAATTAACCATCAGTTTAGTCATCACTTTGCTAACAAATTTCAACAGAAATAACATGAACTTATTTGACCTTCAGTAAACCTCAGTGGAACAAAAGTTTCACATTTACTGCTGGTAACTTAAAAGACATGTCTATCTTAATTAAAACAATAAACTTAAATTAGTTTAATTACTGACTTATGTTCCATCTGGGCCCATCCCATTTTCAGTTTTTACCTGAGACATGGGTGGAGAAATCTGTGGAGTGGGAGGTGTCAGGTGCAGGGGGTGCTCTTCTCGCTCTTTGGCAGTGACAGGAGAAGGAGCCATGGTGCGGGAGGCACCGAGGATGATATGCAGGCCAGTTATACAGGCCCACCCAAGGTGGCAGAAACAGGAGAAGGGGGAGACAGAAGAGACAAATGCTGCCAGAAGGCAGAGAAAGGGTTCCCGGTTTTAGACCTCATCAGCTGCAACAGAGGAGACGCCATGTTTTTCCACCCACAAGGGGGTTTGGGAGTTAAGCAGTTCACGTCGGGCCAGAGAAGACAGGGAATTGCCCTGAAACAAAGGGAGTTTTGGCAGCTGCTTGGGAATATTCCTTAAAGTCCCTGTCCCGAGTTAGATGAACCACAGCTGGCTGCAGTTATAGCTGTGAACACGGGAAATGAGGGAGGGAGAAGCCCCTACATATATTAGGAGGGACAGAGAGAGAGAGAGAGAGAGAGAAAGTCAGAGTCCCCTTTGCTAGGGATGGCCTGCGTATCCTCCAGCAAACTGGGTTTACCAGGAGGCAGCTTAGTTAGGTAACATCCAAATATGTTAGGAGGGGGTTTACTAACTGACCCATTTGGGCAAACACATTCTGCGAAAGACCCTTAGGTGGGGGTCCAGGTGTAGAGCAATGAAGGCCCAGGTATGAGCAATGAAGGTATCCTGGGTCCATTTGCCCTGTTTCTTGCAGAGGAGCTCTGATAGATCCCACTGAGGCCATGCAGTGTTACAGGAGCTCAGTCCTTTCCTAAGTTTTGCAATGCAATTTGCTTCCACTGGGTTAAAAGGCACTCCAAGCTAGAGTCCTTGGGAACTGAAGAAGCCTACTGAGGCCACGCTCCCAGAAAAGAAGGTCCATTACCAAATCCTCCCTGACTCCTGGGTGGCATTCCACACAGGATATGTCAGAGTTCCCATGTGTCAAAAGCGACTGGAGGTGTCCCTCAAATGAGACATCACTATTGATCACGATCCTGGCTTCCCCTGGGAAGGCATTCCTGCCTTAAAAGGCCCTGGAGGGGTGCCACCATGACTCCCCTATCCCATCACATCCCAGGCTGTCAATGGGTGCCTGGTGAATGGACTAAAATACCGTGCTGTGCCATGCCATCGTCTGTCCTGAAGGTTGTATACTGTTTTGCCATTTTAACCCATGAAAAATACTAGAAAATTTTTACAAGAGGAAATCACCCAATTTTGTAGTTCTAAGTAGTTAGTAGAGGACACAGACAAGAAACAGTAAAGACTGAAATCCATTATGGTCTAAGCAACATTCCAACTCATGTGGTCCTCACAGCCAACTTCCCTAGGAAACATCTCCGGCTGGATTTTAATTCAACCAGGTACTGGTTTCGGCCAGCTCCCTGTGAAGGTCCTGCAGCCAGAAGTGCTAGACCAGGGATGTGGAGGGGATTACATTAGACCAATCAGGAGGAAACCTCACATGGGGGTCTTAAGATTGGCAGCCATCCTGATGACTTAGATGACTGTCCTATGCCCAAGACAGACAACATTATATAAGAACAAGAATAGAGAGAGGGCATCAAGTTTCTGGGTCTTATTACCATTCTGGCCAGGGTACTAACTTCCAGCCAAAAGGCAGACATTCTCCTCCCCATAGAGTAGCCACAGGCTAGAGGAATGCAACCTGAGCAGTGGACATGAAAGTGTTCTAGTAAGACCGCACTCCTTGAAAAGCCCCTGAAATGAGACTAAAGGAAGAAGAGAGAAAGTACTCACCAATTTTACACCGAAGCTCAGAGTCCAAATGTAAAGACATGCCAAATGATGAAGTTTTAGAATATAGGTGAGGTTTTAGAATATAAAAGTTTTAGAATATAAGTGAGGGGTGGGGTGGAGTTCAGAGTCCATGACCAAGAAAGAATTCTTGAGACATCTTTGGTGCAAAATAGTGGTTTATTAGGGCATGGGGACAGGACCCATGGGCAGAGAAAGCTGCTGCCCCAGGATGTGAGGGGTTGAAGATTATGTAGGATGGGATTGGGGGAGGTAAGGAAAAAGGGAGATTTCCATAGAACTTCCATATGCTTAAGAGGACCTATAAGATACTGGATGCCTCGAGGCCTTGTCATTGTCGAGGTTTTTCCCTCTAGCAAGGTATTAACATTAAGATAATTGGGAGATTCCTAAAGAATGTTGCACCCCCAGGCATGGGGGTGGGGGAAATGTTGGAGGGTGTCAACTTTTGTTTTGTCCTCAGCCAGCCTTCTGTTCCCTCATCACAAGGATGAGTGATATTTCATTTTTTTTCTGTCCTCCTTACACTGTTTAGTCACCAAATGACTCATGTTTCTGATTCCAGTTGTCTCGAATTTTGAATTAAAATTGATTTATTGAATTAAAACTCATCTGGAAAACTCAATGTTAAATAATATGTGTGTGTGTACACTTTTTTTTTTTTTTTTTTTTTTAAGAAGAATCTGATCTGGCTTCAGAGTAAAAGTTCTTAGAATGGTTGTTTAGGACAAACTGATGCCCAACCTCCAATGTCTTGACCCATCTTTGGTAGGGAAAGCTTAGTCACTATCACTAGCCAAATATAGATTAATGAGGAAGTTAAATGTATTTAGATTTTGTGAATATAATTTTAGAAATCTGTCCAAATGAATTATAAAAAACATGTTTTTCTTCTCTTTCTCTCAGTGTCCTGAATTTCTAGACCTTGAAAAATCTAAACTTAAATCCAAAGAATCCCTCTCAAGTGGGGTGCACCTGAACACAGCTTCAGAAGACAACTTGACTTCACTTTTAAAACAAGACAGTGATCTCTCTTTAGAGCTTCACCCGCGGCAAAGAAAAACCTACCTTCATCCAATTAGGCATCCTTCTTTGACAGATTCATCCCTAAGCACTGTAGGAATCTTGGGTCTTCATAGGCATGTTTCTGATCCTGGTCTTCCGGGGAAATAATCATTTTGTACTATTTACTCCACATACAATGTAAGTGCTTTTAATGGCTGTTTTCCTTTTTTTGTATTTAAATCCTCTCTACTTGACTCAGGGGCTCACAAGGTACCATTATATGCAAAAGTACTGTATATTTTCCTAAATTGAAGCTTGTAAGGTAAAACTGAGCAATTAGGATGTAAATATACATATGAACTCTTTTGCTCCAAATGTTGAAACTGCCAGCATCTCAAGGCATCTTCTTCGTATTATTTTTTTAAATCATGTGCATGTTAGGAAACTCCAGTTTCTCTTGCATGGAGACTCCTACTTACTACTTTTACTACCCCAGTATTTTGTTATGAAAATGCCTTCCAAGCAAGTAAGAAACCAAGGAATAACATTGTTCATGGATGCAAATCAGGTGATCCTCAACTCATGGACGTTCCAGGGAAAGGAAGGGAACTTAGTCACTTTGAGAACAGATACCCTTCTGTATTGAGATGTTTATAGTCAATTACATTCATTTCACCGCACTTAAAAAAATTCCAAAAAATTCTAAATCTCTGATCGTGTAGGGAATCATCTCCAAATACATGAATATAGGCCAGCTTCAGTGAAGACAAAAAGGCCTTTCTACTTATAATTCTGTCTCTGACTTCATTTACAAACTACCTAAAATATTTCTCACTGGCACATTTCCTTGAACATTTAGAAACAAGTTTTTTCCTCATTTTTCGTTTTCTTTTCTCCCTTTTTTTTTGAGGGTGGGGGAAGAATCTTTTCAAGAACAGCTAGAGCATGACCAACACAAGCTGATATCCACAGCTTTCCTCTGATTCATATTTTAGGGCTGTGCTGAACTGGATCAAAAGTGTGGACGCACAGAGTTCTTTTTAAAAAATGTGAAACTTGGTGTGCATGGCAAAACTAGCTTCCATTAAGTATATGTTGTTCCATGGTTTTCTTATCCCAGCTGTGGAAAAACAATGTGTTTTTACCTGCCTGTAAAGGCAATGAACACACCAGCAGTAAAATTTCAGTTTCATTTGGTTACTCGAACACATTTGCTAATCAAAGATTAAATGAATATATGTTATTTATGGACTGGGCCGAATATATTTGGACCCCAGAATATCTGAACATGCAATGAAATATATTTTAATATCTTCAACTGTTAGATTTTTTTGGAGGGAGGAGGATATACATGCCTCTCATAAAATCAGGATACAGAAAAAAAACTGCAAGAATCTGATTAGTCAGTTTTTAGTCAAGTTTTATTTCTCTGTTCATTTGAGTACAGTTTTAAACTTACTATGGACTGATCCATTATACCCTTTCCTTCTGGACAAGATTTTGAAATTTTTTGCAAGTTTCTTCATTCTTCAATAATTTTTACACTCATATGTATTTTTAAAGAAATAATATATCTGTGCACATTATTAAATGGATTAATTTCTATCTCTCCAGGATAGAAACATAATCTATTGACTTACCTTTACCTTTGACACTATTAGTTTCAAATACAAGCAACTTATTTAAATTTACAAAGCTATTGCACTGTTCCAAATATGATTAAAGTGACCTTAAGTTGCTCCCTATATATTTTTAAATGGTCACATGTGTGGGAGGCAATCTGTAGGCATGAGCAAATTCATATCCCTGCTAAATGTTTGAAAAAAACAAAACAAGTATGTATAGCAAAATGACCACGCCATTCAATAAAATACAGAACAAGTTCAACTAGCTTCTCAAACCCTTTGGTGTTAATGCAGATACAAATTTAGGGACTGACTAATGCCGTCCGTCCCTTGTTCAACAAACATTTATGGGTGCCTAGCAGGGGAAAGAAATGGCTAACTTTGATTCAGAGGTCTATTTAGGGATTTTATGTCCATATTTAGGCACATTTTTGCAGCTGCAACAAATTTCATAAGGATTGCCAGCCTAAGCTCCAGGGAAATTCAGAATGAATTCACCAGAGACTGTTCATTTGTAGGGAGTGGAGATGTGGCAGGTGAGGAATTTAGATCTGATTGTTGAATTAATGAATGCTTCAGCTGCAACACTAGATGACATGCGTAAAATTCAACCTTCCACATAAAGTCTCTATACTTTATAAAAACTGAGCATGAAGGAATGGAAGAGTGTACAAGCATCCCGCTTTTTAAATTCAAACATAACACAAACTGTCTTGCTTTTAAATCCTTAACATGAAAGAATCGCTTGATATTACAATCTAAGTCTCAGAGAATTGGACAGGATTAAGAAGGTCCCCTCTTACGGAATATCACTTTAACAAGAGCCTGAACAATGTAAAGATGTGGTTAGTTAGGCAGAGATGTCAGAAGCTGCATTGTTAAAATGACTTATGGATAACCAAAGCAATTCTTTTAATTTACAAAATCCATCTCCTTGTCCCAGCCAGAGGTCTAATGCCTAAATCACGGTCACTTTCCCCACAGGCTATAGCAAATAGCCTGAGCCCTCCAGTGTGGGGACTGTCCTGAGAGGCAGGGTTAACTGCCATAGCCAGTCATAGTAGTAAGCTACTGCCTCTCCTTCTAGGGAATTAGAAGCACTAACGTAACTCCTTTTGCTTTCACCAAAAAATAAAGGTTCCTAGTTCCCAGGCCTAAATAAAATGCCATCTAAAATCTGAAGTTCATTTGAGTGAGATGTTTTCCTGCTCTTATTAACTGCTGAGCAGAGAGCTGGAAGTATCATTTTACCCTATAGGGGAGTCTCATATTCTAATGAGTTAAGGGAAGGATGAATGAAAAGTACTGAAGCAATGTCCTTGCAGGATTTAAAAAAAAAAAATTTTTTTAAGATTTTTATTTATTTGTCAGAGCGAACGAGAGAGAGAGAGCACAAACAAGAAGAACTGCAGGCAGAGGGAGAAGCAGGCTCCCCACTGAGCAAGGAGCTGATCCAGGACTCAATCCCAGGACTCTGAGATCATGACCTAAGCTGAAGGCAGACACTTAACTGACTGTGCCATCCAGGCGTCCCAGCCTTGCAGGATTTTTACATTAATAAACACTCATTCAACAAACATGAGAAGGTAGGGGCAAATTTGGGATAGCCTAGTTCTCCCACTCTTCCAGTTAGAAGATACAAAAACCAGGTCAGGGCATAGCAGCATGTGCTATGAGGTTGAGTATGTATGTATGAGACTTGCTTACAGGTCTTTCTGGAGTTTATCTTTAGCAATGGTTCCAAAATGCCTAAAAGAACAATGTCCTTAACCAAATGTTATTTAAAATCCCAGCATATATTATGAAAGGATAAAATTTATCACTTCACCAGGATGCCTAAAATAATTATTCTTACAGTATCTTTTCTTCGAAGGCTTTCATGGCTAAAAAAAAAAAAAGAATATGGTAGATCTAGTTATTAAAAATGAGTCACAACACTGACTTATAATAGCCTTTAAATTGCTTATCCATGGTTAAAACCAAAAGCACATCAACGTATTTGAGTAGATTTCTTACCGCAAGTCAAAATTTTTATAAATTACAAAAAACTTCAAATGTTATTAGGTTTCTAATTTTTTTTTTTTGGCAGTACAACGAATGTGTCTGTCATGTGAGTTTAGAGGCACTTGGAAGACAAAATGACGTCCTCACCTGTAGTCCTAGAATTAGCAGCATTAACACCTCTGAGGAACATGCTAGAAATGTGTATTGTTGGGTCCCACCCAGACCTACTGACTCAGAAACTCTGGGGGTGGGACCCAGTAGTCATCTTTTAATAAGCCCTCCCATATATGATCCCAATAAGCACAAGAACTTTGAGAATCATCAATGTAGCTGGGTCTCAGGATGAGTTCTTTCATTAACAACTGTGTGACCCTGGCCAATTTAATTAATGTCCCTGAATCCTTTTCCTGAATTTGTGAAAATGAGATAATGGTACCTGCCTCAAAGAAGCTTAAGAAATGAGATAACATATAGTAAAGTGCCTGGCACATAGTAGGTGCCCTAAAACTCTAGACTCTGATTTTCATCTAGGAGCATATTAAAAACAATCAGGAAAACAATTTTCCTCAATTTAGCTTTTACATAATGTGCTATGTCTCCAGCTAAATAGCCATTACTAAGACTTAATTTTTTGATTCAGAAAACTCAAGTGTAGCTATTGTTTTTTCTAACAGTATTTTGCACTATTAGGTTTATAGCTTTAAAGTAATACTATTTGTAATAATAAAAGCGAGTGGCTCAGTTGTTAAGCCCCTGCCTTTGGCTCAGGTCATGATCCCAGAGTCCTGGGATTGAGCCCTGCATCAGGCTCCCAGCTCAGTGGGAAGCCTGCTTCTCCCTCTCCCACTCCCCCTGTTTGTGTTCCCCTCTCTCGCTGTGTGTGTCTCTCTCTGTCAAGTAAGAAAATAAATAAAATCTTAAAAAATAATAATAATAAAAGCAAGAGTATGAATGTCATTGTTACAAACCTATCCTGAATCAGTGTTAAATGCCAGCTATGCTAGGTGATCTGTTGAATTTGGTACAAGTAGAAGGTGGTCTATAAAGACTGGCTTACCCAGGAAGCCCCTCTTTAGAGCCACGATAAGTTCCCATGTGGATATTTGAAAATGTATTTTCAAAATACATTTTTGGAAGAAAATACACTTTCTATTTTTTCAGAAAATATAATTTATAGTTGTCGTGGTTCTTTGCAGCACATCTAGGCCCCTCCATCATGCACAGATACGTTAAAAAGACCAGACTGCCATAGTCTAGTGTTCAGTGGTAGAACTGGCAGAGACTCGAGGTGGTAAACCTGAATTAAAATCCTACCTGCTCCACTTACTTTCAAGACAAACCCTCAGTGAGCCCCAGGAGCCCAAAATGTAGAGGGGCCGTCTTAAATATCTTGAGGGGTCTTGAGGAGCCTCGAAGTACACTCGGAAGTGCTTCGTAAACCCTACAGCCCCACGTAACTGTAAGCTCCTTAAGGGACTTGAACAGCATCGCAAAGGATGTCCTTCCGACGGAAATGCCATCGCAAGACCTAGGTCTTCTGAAAACCTTCCATGGCTCTTTCCCTACCCAACACTGACAGCATTTCCCCTCTGTAACAAAAATGTCTATGGTGATTCTCATTCGGCTCTCACAGGTCCATTTAGTCAGAGTGGAACAGCAGGCTAGGGAAGCGTCCTGTGCCGCAGCACCCCAGGTTCAGGCATGCATTTGCATTGCAGCTGTCTTCTAGGTATGCAATAGCTTCCCCCTTCCTCCTCACTTCCTAAATGTTCGCATTCAAACCTACCTTCTCTGGCTTCCACTTAACTTACAAGGAAGTGAAGTGAACATTTCAAAAACTAAAAGGATGCTTTAAAATGCTTTATAAAATATTAGTTGTTGTGTTTGACCAGTGCCCGAGTTTAGGATAATTATACATTTTGCTCTAAGAATATGCAATACAGAAAAGAAAATTCACAGGAATACATGAATTATTAATAACTGATGGCATGAAAAGAAATATCACAAAGCTTATTTATATAAACTATTAAGTGGAGGTTGAGAGAATTAACAAGAAGTTATTTAAAGCTAATAGATTATTACTATGAATAGACGGACAATACATCTATAGGAATGCAATGTTAAGAACACAGAACTATACGATCATTTAACCAATGTCATTATTCTACCAGTTACAGTCAAACTTTGAATTGAGAGTAGCAAGCATTATCGAAATGCTCTCAATAAAATATTTTTATTATGAGAAATGGCAAATTTAACATGGTTAGTCTTGAAGAGCTAATGTCAAAACTAAGTTGAATTCCTAAACTGTAGTCATGCGTTTGTGACCTCCATTTAGTTAATTTAAAAGATACAAAATAATTTGGTACATTTATAGTTTTAAAGCACTGTATGTTTACCTATATTTTTGGTACTTCCCTTGTGTGTATTGTTTTTAAATTGAAAATCATCACATCTGTTAGCATTTAAACCATATCTTTTTTGTACTATCATTATATACATTATATACAAATATTAAGTATATATTAAGTATTTTGAGTACACGTAAGAAAATTCCACACCATTCCACCACCCTTATTTATTTAGGAGTAAAGTTCAAGGATCAGTAATCTTATAATTACCTCCTCCATAGTGTCTTCAAAATGCTTCTATAATTATAGCATTGAAATTATATGCTACACTTTTTCCCAAATATTTAAAAAAAAATAATAAAAATACTGAAGAATCTCTAGTTCTCATCTCCTAGGCATCTACTCATTTTAATGGAAGACACATTACCTCTTTTTAGCTGAAATCTGCATTCTATGATTTTGATAGGAAAATGTTCATCAGAATGTTAGCCGGTTAAGTAATACATTTCAAAAAATAATGTGTGTAATCACTTGAAAATGTCAGTCATCTGATACAAAGAAGCTCACTCACAGTGGTTAAGTAGTAAGTACCTTGGAATGCTTTAAACATAAAGAAACAATCTACCAAAACACATACTTTTTCCTAGTCTTTATGCACATAATGTAGCATGAAATCATGATGCTTTTGAAATACTCTGTGCAGAAATATTTATTTTTTAGCAAATATTTTCTTCAAAGATTGGTATGTGGTATTGACAGTGTAATCTACTTGCACAATTAGTTTTGCAATAACCTTCTACAAATAACTGTAAATAAGAAAAATGTAAATTTCATGTAAAAATGGTTGCAAATTTTTGGTAGCTAAAAGTGTACAAGTTGTATTGAAAATATAGTATATATACATAATTTAAGAACGAAGCATATAATTTCTGATCTATTTATACATGAAAATTCAAGAATTTGTAAAAGAAATTATTTTGGGGAAAAAGAAAGTAAATCTCATTAGCTAGTTAGAATACTTTTATTAGAGAAGTCAACTATTTCCAACATTTTACTAGGTATAGTGCTAGATATAGGCATGGTGGTGCTGATGTATTTAATGAAATCACATAATTGTAACAGTGCTACTACAGTTTTACTGAGTTCCACTGGGATGCCAGTAAAGTGGATTGAATGGTAAAAAGCATTAAATCTAAAATTAAAGAAACATAAAAACACTTCACTTATTATTATTGGTTAGCAAGAACATAATTTACTGAAACATTTATTGTTTCATTACTTAAGATTTCTGGTAACTAAGCAGGCTTCAAATTACATGGGACATGAATTTTGTATAATGTGTGCAATGATTTTTTTTCATCAAGGATGAAAATACCCAGGTAACACTTTCATTTGCCTAAGTTTCCCATGCGTTTAATTTGCCCCCTAGAATCATTTATCTATCATATGAGAAAAAAAATCCAACTATCTTCAGAAAAATCTTTTCAATAAAATTTGTTGGTCATAATGTGGCATTTTCTAAGCTAAAGACTATTTGCTCCGTTTTGTGGCGTAGATTCTCCACCATCCATTTCTTAAGGTTTAAAAAAGCCAAGAGAACATTTCCTTATTTAATAAATGAAAAAAAACAAATCAAATATAGATTAGCAGAAAGCAATGTACTGTTATCTTTAAGTAAGGCTGATTAGAAAATGAGAATCAAAGGATGAATAGCTAATTATTTAAAAACATAAAATCTCTTGCCATAAGATAAATTTGGGGGTGATGTATTTAGGTAGCTTTGGAAAATTACTTACACATCCAAAAGTTTGGCTAATCCTTAATTTTTTTAAATGGCCTATCATTTTCAAAAGAATATGGATCTTTAATTAGTATGTTTCTGGAACACTCATACCTGTTCAGGTTACCCTTTGAAATTTCAGTGATCACAGAAAGATAAAATGTGATTAAATACAGCCAGCTAAAATGCCAATGACTGTATGTATGTATTTTTATTTTCCAGATGCTTAATGGAAAAGATTGGGACACCCCCAACACACATACATACAATGTATCAGAAGAATGTATTTTTCTCTGAGCATAGCTATTGAAGAATGAGAGAGCCTCATTCTCATTTCCTATAAGCTTGCCAGATGGTCAGCATCTCTGATGCTACGGAAAGGGTACACTTGGAAATACAAGTAGCTCACAGGCAAGGACCCTTCTCACCCCCTAACTGTATGGCACATCATAGCAATGTAGGAGTGCTGCCAATGTCTACTTGCTATATATTCACATACACAGAAGCACACTTGAGTTCTGAATGCTCGCAAAGTAATAAACAATGCTGAATAGTACCAAGCTACCTGGCTAAAAAGAATGTTAAGTACTATAGGGCTCTTTTCTTCATTTGCCAGTAAAACATGTTTTTAAAAACAAGCAGAAAAAGACATGGCAAGAAACAATTAAAAGCACAGACTTCCCAGCATCCAAGTAATGAGTTGACAGTGAGTCAGACAGAAATTTTTCATAAGTATCCTAGTGGTTTGCTGGAAAGTAGTTTTGTGCTCAGTATTCTAAATTACAGGGAAAAAATTAACTTAATATATGGACATATATGATGTTATAATCTTATTCTAGACTCAAATTACCTAAACGGTATTCGTTTAAAATCCTCTCTGCATTCATCACTATAACAGAAGTTCTCAGTATTTTGTTTTTTTCTTTGCATCACCTAATTTTGTTATAAAGTCTAGACATACTCTTAGATGATAGCTTAGCATTGTACATGTATTTCAAAGTGCTTACAAGACTAAAAAAAAAAAAAAAATGCTAACCTAAAAGAAGTCTTGGGTTTTTACTCACTAAATATAATTACCAGACTTTCACAAATGTATTCCTACTAAGTTCCCAGAAAACTGCTACAAATAGAGAAAACATACCATCTAGGAGTCTGTCAAACATAAAAGGACAAAAGAAAAGCACATTTCTGACAAATACTATGTATTTAGTTTGTCCAGTTTAATAATGCCCTAAGAGTACACGTGAACTTGATTTTTATATTTTACTTAAATAATCACATATTGATTTTTTGGTCATTTCTTAAAATTGCACAGACTTTAAACTACATTAATAAATTCTACTTTCTTCCTGGGTGAATACCTTTTCTGGAAATAAACCTATCATTTGACATTTTTAAATTACTTTTTGTTTCTGAATGCATGCTTAAATAGATCACATGAGCACAGTCCTTGAAATTACACTTAAAGTGGACCAAATTAAGACTCCAATAGTACTGATTTCCCCTTGATATAATTTAAAATGTAAACTGCCACTCAAAATAGAAGTGCAATACCTGACATTTAACCATTTGGCAGTGTTTATAGGCATAGGTGAATTACTGCACTCTTATTTGAACTGGAGCATCTCATATATATGTAACAGATTTTGTATAATACAAAACTTTACAGCAAGCTATTTGAATGTTTATTTAAAAATTCTCAAAATGACATGGAAACACGTTTACTGTATAAATAAAAGCACTTAGATGTTAAGAGTGTACATTATTCAATAATTTACATCATTACAAGAAAACTGGGTGTGAGTTAAACAGCACAAACTATGATGCTATATTCAGATTCCAGTCATTGTTCAACATCGGACTATTTAATTTTTTTTTCCACTCTATTTATTTTTTCAGCGTAACAGTATTCATTCTTTTTGCACAACACCCAGTGCTCCATGCAAAACATGCCCTCCCCATTACCCACCACCTGTTCCCCCAACCTCCCACCCCTGACCCTTCAAAACCCTCAGGTTGTTTTTCAGAGTCCATAGTTGCACTACTGGGTATTTACCCTAAAGATACAAACATAGTGATCCGAAGGGGCACGTGTACCCGAATGTTTATAGCAGCAATGTCTATAATAGCCAAACTATGGAAAGAACCTAGATGTCCATCAACAGATGAATGGATAAAGAAGATGTGGTATATATACACAATGGAATACTATGCAGCCATCAAAAGAAATGAAATCATGCCATTTGCGACGACGTGGATGAAACTAGAGCATATCATGCTTAGTGAAATAAGTCAATCAGAGAAAGACAACTATCATATGATCTCCCTGATATGAGGACATGGAGAAGCAACATGGGGGGTTAGGGGGATAGGAGAAGAATAAATGAAACAAGATGGGATTGGGAGGGAGACAAACCATAAATGACTCTTAATCTCACAAAACAAACTGGGGGTTGCTGGGGGGAGGTGGGATTGGGAGAGGGGGAGGGGGCTATGGACATTGGGGAGGGTAAGTGCTATCGTGAGTGCTGTGAAGTGTGTAAACCGGACTATTTAATTTTTACTTTAGTAACGGATGTCTGTTTACATCGGTTATCTTGAGATCATTAGAAAGTGAATCGCATTTCAGTACACAAAACCAAATGAAATATTCTCAATGGCTAATGTTTGATAAGATTACCAATTAATGAAAAGTGTAAAAGAATTGGCTGACAAGTAAACTGGCCTGGCATGAAAAATCAGTTTCGCTGGAGAAAAGGGTTCTGTGGTCAAAAAAGTTTGGAAAAAAACTAGGTAAATAAAAGTAAACAGGATTTTATGTACCTTAGGCTTTATCAAGCTCCCTGAAAAGGGTGAAAATTTCCTAAATACGTTTGATCATTGAAACTCCTTCACAGATCTATGACCCAAATTCATAGGAACACCTTTGGAAGAGGAGGAGTCAGAAAATGGTATAAAGAGTTCTAATACAAAGTGCCACCTGGCAGAAACCTATATGAGGAATACCATACATCATTTTTAAAGTTTTGACTCAACCATTAGCCTTCAAGTAAGAAAAACTATTACAGACGTCAGAACAGTACAGTGATTGGATTAAACTGTAAGCTGGATGTTAAGATCCCAGGCTCCTGAGTCATATTATCACCCTTATTCAACATGAATGATATGAGTGTGTTTACATTAGTTTTTTCCATTAAGACTTCTTCTAATTCGAATCCTGTATTTTCTTTTTAATGGCTCAGTTAACACCCTCTCACATTATCAAATATATGTTTGTGGAAAAAAACAGCCAGAGGACAAAAGTATATGGATTATTTCATATCACATTTTTATACTGCTGACCAAATCAATCTAACAGCTAATTATATAAAGTTATGTTATTCCTTCCTTTCCAGGACTGTTACAAGTAAAAGTTGATTTAAAATTCTGTGAGTTTGTAAAGTTTTCTTCCAAGACACTGCTATTCGCTTTCCAGCCTTTAAGAAACAGAATTTTATAAAAAGCATAATTAATTTGGTCACCAGCCACACTTAAAATCATGTCAATTTGTACTCATATTTTAAGCTGGAAGACCTTCAGTTAAAGTGTAAGAAAAATACATGCTTTTTTAATCTTCACTAAGAAAGACTTAGAATGTTTGCCAGGAAAGCAGGTGGATTAATCACAATAGCTGACGCGGGATCTTAAATGCTAAGGATTTGATGACCACTCTGCAGCTTTCCACAATAATGCCACAGAAACAGGTCGTGGTGCCTACTGTGGTCAGTACCCCCCACTTTACAACAACTTACCAGTTTATGAATGCTAATGATAAAACCGCAGCCAAAGTTGAGAAAGTCAAACTTACAATTTCTGAACATTGAAACGAAGTGGTAGATTACTTGATTTTTTAATTTTGTAAAGAGTTGGCATTATATATATAAAACTACTTAGCTTCATGGAATACGCTGAAATATTGACATTTTGTTAAAAATACTTATCAGTGGTTTAAGCCGCTGCCTTCGGCTCAGGTCATGATCTCAGAGTCCTGGAATCGAGTCCCACATCGGGCTCTCTGCTCGGCGGGGAGCCCGTTTCCCTCTCACTCTCTCTGCCTGCCTCTCTGCCTACTTGTGATCCCTCTCTGTCAAATAAATAAATAAAATCTTAAAAAAAAAAAAATACTTATCATATCCAGAAAGTCTAGATTTAAAAGGAAGATGCCATTTTAGGCTATGTTGTCACTAACAAAAAAAGTGCAGCCATAAAAGGTATGTTTATTAAGAATTTTTTTTCCACAGAAGAAAAAGAAGCATACTGAAAAAAAAAATGCACTGATAAAAACAAAGGAAAAAAAATGCCTCCTGTAGCCTTATTTCTATAGGTTAATTTACGGCGCACTTAAGGTGATTTAACATAAAATTTTAGGAACTTTCTCTCTTCATAGACAAAGACTAGTGAGTTTCTGTTCTTGAGTTATATGATCAAGGAATAAACTCTTCTACAAAAATGGCACAAAATCCAGGCTTTCCTTCTATTCACCTACACAACAAATAACTACAAACAAAATTTCAAAGTATAATTTGTAACCTTCCGGTAAGTATACATTAACTTTATCTAAACTTTAATTATTTGGCTTCTTATATACTCTCTTGTAAGTACATTCTTCTGGGTTAACAATGTTAAAAATTAAGGTTAAAAGGTATTTATATCAATTCATCATATACCAATATTTTACAATATTATACATATATCTGTTAAGTGATAACTTTTCTAAAAGCAATTAATATTCCAAATACAAAAACATTTCTTTTATTGCTTTGAACTGTTCACTAAAGTAAAAACACATAGAAAGGGAACAGATTTAATAGGAAGAAACACAGAAAAGCCCCAAAGCTTCAAATTCGAAGTAGTCCAGTTCATTTCTTCCAGGTAAAAAAATTCACAGTATTTCTTCAGCTTTCGAATTCTAGACATTCAAATTGCCATAGTACCCTGCAAAAACTAATATATAAGCAAAATCATCAGCTGGTAACAATAAAATGGTTTTTTGTTTTGATTAATTATACTCTGCAAAAGCATTTTCACAAGAGGGGAAGTCTTAAATGCTTCCAAGGCTTGTAATGTAAACCGGGATACACCAGTAGGGAAATGCTGACCCTATAACTTCCCTGTTACAAAAACAAAACAAAAATCCTGAAACATTGATGTACATGTGAAATATAATTTTCCTATAGTTTCAATTTTAAAAAAAATGGGAGGATGCTAATTGCAACCACTTGAAATGAGAAATGAACAGTCATTATCTGTCATACATAAATATTTCCTTTTTCTTAGTATCATACAAAAGTAAACTACTCTTTTTAAAAATAATGGTAATTTTGCTCTTAAAAATGATTTGAAAGATGGGACACCTCAGTGGCTCAGTGGTTAGGCATCTGCCTCCCGCTCAGGTCATGCATGACTCAAGGCTCCTGGGATTGAGTCCCACATGGGTTTCCTTGCTCAGTGGGGAGCCTGCTTCTCTCTCTGCCTCTGCATGCTGTTCCCCCTGCTTATCCTCTCTCTCTCTGACAAACAAATAAAATCTTAAAAAAAAAATGATCTACCAAAAACATGTCATAAAATTTAGAGGTATCTTTATGTTTAATATAAAATCAAGTTGGTATTTATAAAAATACTGAATCATATTTGCATTAGCTGAAAAATACAGAAAAAGAATATGGTCTATAAAGCATATTATTCCCAGTACTGATACCAGGATTACTTAAATTTTTTGACAACAGAACACATCTAGAACCACAGTGTAAATATCAGAATACTCACATCATCATATATGAAATTCACAACTCCTTGTTGTAAGTGGTCTCTTCTCCTAAAGAAATCTTCAAACAAACATACAAAAATATTAAAATTTTAAATATATAATTTCAAATACTTGGTGTCCCTAAGCACTAAAAAATGATTAACTTCATACTTAATTGAAAGTTTTTTTTAAGTTTTTATTTAAATTTCAGTTAGTTAACATATAATGCAATATTAGTTTTGGGCGTACAGTATCATGACTTAACAACTATCACCACGTGCTCATCATGACAACTGCATTCCTTAATACTCATCACCTATATCCCTCATCCCTTCAACCCACCTCCCCTCCGGTAGCTATCAGTTTGTTCTCTATAGTTAAAAGTCTGTTTCTTGCTTTGTCTCTTTCTTTCCCTCTTTTTCCCTTTGCACATTTGTTTTGTTTCTTAAATTTCACACGAGTGAAATCATGCAGCATTTGTCTTTCTCTATTGTACTTCGCTTAGCTTAATACTCTCTAGTTCTATCCTTGTCTTTGCAAATGGTAAGATTTCTTTCTTTTTCATGGCTAAGTAATATTCCATTGTATGTATACAACATCTTCTTTATCCATTCATCAATCAATGGATACTCTGGCTGTTTCCATAATTTGGCCATTATAGATAATGCTGTTATAAACATTGGGGTGCATATATCCCTTTGAGTTAGCATTTTTGTATTTGGCTAAATACCTAGCAGTGTAATTGTTGGATTAGAGGGTAGTTCTATTTTTAACTTTTTGAGGAAGCTTCATACCGTTTTCCACAGTGGCTGTACCAGTTTGCATTCCTACCAACAGGTCAAGAGGTTTCCCCTTTCTCCACATCTTCACCAACTCCTGTTGTTTCTTGTGTTGTTGATTTTAGACATTCTGACAGGTGTGAGGTGATTATCATATTGTAGTTTTGATTATCATATTGTAGTATTTCCCTGATGATCAGTGATGTTGGGCATCTTTTCATGTGTCTGTTCCAACTCTGTGAAAAATACTGTTGATATTTTGATACTGATTGCATTTAATGTATAGACTATGCTTTGCATAGATATTTTAACAGTATCTGGTCTTTCAATCCATGAGCATGGAATGTTTTTCCATTTCTTTCCAATTTCTTTCATCAGTGTTGTACAGTTTTTAGAGTACAGGTGTTTTACTTCTTTGGTTAGGTTTAGTCCTAGGTATCTTATTGGTTTCAGTGCAATTGTAAATGGGACTGATTTCTTAATTTCTCTTTCTGCTACTTCATTTGAGGTATATAGAAATGCAACTGATTTCTGTACATTGATTTCTGTATCCCATGACCTCACTGAATTTGTGTATCAGTTCTAGCAATTTTTTGGTGGAGCCTTTCAGGTTTTCTATATAAAGTATCATGTCATCTCCAAATAGTGAATGTTTGACTTTTTCTTGCCGATTTAGTGGTCTTTTATTACTTTTTGTTGTCTGACTGCTTGCTAGAACTTCCAGTACTGTGTTAAATAACAGTGGTGAGAATAGACAACCCTATCTTGTTTCTGACCAGAAAGGAAAAGCTCTCAGTTTTCCCTCATTTTGAAGACGATGTTAACCGTGGGTTTTTCATACATGGCCCCTCTAACCTACTTTGTTGAGCTTTTGTTTTTTGTTGTTTTTTTTTTTGTATTTTATCATAGGATGTTGTATTTTTTCAAATGCTTTTTCTGCATCTTTTGAAATGATCGTATGGTTCTTATCCTTTCTTTTATTAATGTGGTGCAACACGATGACTTATTCACAAATAATGAACCACCCTTGCAATCCGGAATAAATCTCACTTGATCATAGTGAATGATTCTTTTAATGTGCTACTGGATAAAATTTGCTAATATTTTACTGAGAATTTTTGTGTCCATGTTTATTAGAGATACTGCCTGTAGTTTTTGTTGTTGTTGTTTTTTTTAGGGAAAAAAACTTTTTTTTTTGGTTTTGGTTACTGGTTTTGCTGATCTCATAAAATAAGTTTGGACGTTTTCTTTCCTTTTCTATTTTTTTGAAATAGTTTGAGAAGAATAGGTAACTCTTCTTTAAATGTTTGGTGGAATTCGCCTATGAAGCCACCGGACCCTAGACTTTTGTTTGTTGGGACTCTTTTTGATTACAGATTTAATTTCTTTGCTGGCTATTAGTCTATTCAAGTTTTCTATTTCTTCCTGTTTCAATTTTAGTAGCTTATATGTGTCTAGAAATTTGTCCATTTCTTCCAGGTTGTCTAATTTGCTGACACATAGTTTTTCATAACCTTCTCTTATAATTGTATTTTTATGGTCTTAGTTGTTACTTCTCCTCTCTCATTTATGATTTTATTTATTTGTGTCCTTTCTCTTTTCTTTTTGGTAAGTCTGGCTAGAGAATTATAAATTTTATTATTTTTTTCAAAGAACGAACTCCTGATTTCCTTGATCTGTTCTACTGATGTTTTAGTCTCTCTATCATTTATTTCTGCTCTAATCTTTATTACTTCCTTCCTTCTCCTGGCTTTGATTTTCTTTTGTTTTTTTTTTTGTTTGTTTGTTTGTTTGTTTTTTGTTTTTCTGTCCTAGCTCCTTTAGGTGTAAAATTAGGTTGTTTATTTGAGATTTTTCTTACTTCCTGAGGTAGGCTGGTTTTGCCATATACTTCCCGTTTAGGACCACCTGCTGCATCACAAAGATTTTGGACCACTGTGTTTACAACATTTTCATTTCTGTCCCTGTGTTTTTTTATTTCTTGATTTCCTGGTTTACCCATTCATTGTTTAGTACTATGTTATTTAACTTCCATGTCGTTATGGTCTTTCCAAATTTTGTATTGTGGTTGACTTCTAGTTTCTGTGTTGTGGTCAGAAAAGATGCATGGTAAGATTTCAATCTTTTGGTTACTTTTTGAGGCCTGATTTGTGACCTAATACGTGATCTATTCTGGAGAATGTTCCATAGGCACCTGAATGCATACTATGCTGTTTTAGGATGCAATGTTCTGAATCTATGTTAAGTCATCAGGTCCAGTATGTCATTCAAAGATGTCATTTCCTTGTTTATTTTCTTTTTAGATGAGCAGTCCATTGATGTAAGTGGGGTGTTAAAGTCCCCTGCTATTACTGTATCATTATCAATTAGTTCCTTTATGTTTGTTATTATTTTATATATATTTGGGTACTCTCACGTTGGACGCATAAATATTTAGAATTGACAGATCTTCTTATTGGATTGTCCCTTTTATCATGATATAGTGCCCTTCTTCATCTCTTGCTACAGTCTTTGCTTTAAAGTCTAGTTTGCCTGACAGAAGTATTGCCACTCTGACTTTCTTCTGACATCTATTTGTGTGGTATTTCTCCATCCCCTCATTTTCACTCTGCAAGTGTCTCTTATAAGCAGCATATAGATGGGTCTTATTTTTTATCCAATCTGATACCCTCTGTCTTTTGACTGGAGCATTTAGTCCATTTACATTCAAAATAATTATTGATAGATACATATTTAGTGCCACTTTATTACTTGTTTTGTCATTGTTTCTGGAGATTTTCTCTGATCTTCCTTTTCACTTTTGGTCTCTCCACTGCACTCAAAGAGTACCCTTTAATATTCCTGCAGGGCTGGTTTAGTGGTCATGAACTCCTTCAGTTTTTGTTTGTCTGGGGAACTTCTTTTATTCTGAATGATAACCTTACTGGATATAGTATTCTTGGCTACAGAATTTTCCTATTCAGTACATTGAATAAATCATGCTACTCCTTTCTGGCCTGCCAAGTTTCTGCTGAGAAATCTCCAGCTAACCTTTGGGTCTTCTAAGTTAAGGACTTCCTTGGTTTTGCTGCTTTTAAGATTTTTTTCCTTTATTATTTAATTTTTACAAATTTAATTACAATATATCTTGGTGTGGCCCGCTTTTGTTGATTTTGAAGGGAGTTCTTTGTGCCTCCTGGATCTGGATGTTTGTTTCCTTCTCCAAATTAGGCAAGTTTTCAGATTTTCCCCCCCCCAAATAAATTTCCTGCCCCCTTTCGTCTGTCTTCTTCTAAGACTCCTGTATCACGAATGTTATTGTTTGATGGAGTCACTGAGGTCCCTAAGTCTATTCTCATACTCTGTAATTTTTCTTTCTCTCTTTTATTCAGCTTCATTATTTTCCATTATTTTGTCTTCTAGGTCACTAATTCATTCCTCTGCTTCTTCCAGCCAGCTGCTCATTGCATCAAGCCTGTTTCCAATCTCATTTATTGCATTCTTCATCTCTGATTCTTTCTTAGCTCTTTTACCTCTGTGGTAAGGGTCTCACTGATGTCTTCTATTCTTTTCTCAAGTCCAGTGAGTACCCTTATGATTGTTGTTTTAAATTCTCCATCAAGCACGTTACCTATATCTGTTTTGCCAGGATCTCTGGCCGTGGCCTTATCCTATTCTTTCATTTGGGATAATTTCCTCCATCTTGGCATTTTGTCTGAGTCTCTACCTTCTTCTATGTGTGAGAAAAGCCACTTGCTCCTGAAAGTAATGGCTTTATGAAGAAGAGGTCATATAGTGTCTAGGGCCTGGCACTTTACGGAATGTCTCTGGTGTGTGCAATATATGCTCTGCTCTTGTGTTTTAAGTTCTCTATCCTTCAGGCCACTGCTGTGGGTGTGTTTGGTCCTTGGCCAGAAGGTAGCAAGTTTTAACTAGGTATGCTCTGGTCTGCTTATGAAATCAGACCTAACACCACCTGCACCAGAACTGAGGCCCTGCAGAACTCTCTAGTTGGGAGACATGGTATGGGCAGGGGCTTGTGCTGGTCTTCTGGGGGGTAAGCCAACCACACTGGGACTGAGGCAAGCTTGACTGAGAAAGGCAATCCTGCCACAGTACAGAGGTGTGAGGTTTGGTATAAACAAATTAGGAAGCCAGTGTCTGTGTTGCACTGGTTCCTGCAGATGGCTCTGTGTTTAGGCTAATGTACAGGAGAGGGAAACGACATGAACCAGCTCCTTTGTTCCTGGTGTCTCCAGGAACCCTGCCTTGCAGGGACATGCTCTAAGAAGACTGAATACTTTCCTCAGTGTGCTCTAAGCATTCTTCAGATCATTCCTTCCACATTATCTGTCCCCTGGTTGTTTGCCTGCCTACTCTCCAAGAGCAGTGCAGTGCCCTCTGGGCTCTATCCTAGCCAAGCACGCTAACCTTTAAAAGTCCAGGTTTTAAGCCCCACTGATTGCAAGAACTCAAAAAACTTAGTCCCTCCCATTTTCCAAACAAAAGGCTTTGGGGAAATATTCTTGTGTGTTCCTGGATGTTCCTTTCTCTTATCGCCCTTCTTCGTGACCATGGCTTACTCCTCTCTGCACACTTGTGATCCATTTCTCCCCTAGACCACATCTCTGCTCTTCCCACCTTCTTTGATGGAACCTGTTCTCTCCGTTTTGTTGTGGAGTTTGTTCTGTCAATCTTCAGGTCAGTTTCTGAGGTATTTAGGATGACTTGATAGTTACCTAGCTGTGTTTGTGGGAAGAGACAAACCTACGGTTTTCCTACTCCACTGTCAGCTTCCCTCTCTCTCTTTTCATTCCCAATTAAATCAAGTGATTTCATATCCTGGGCAACTGAGACATGAAGAAAACTTTCCAAAACTTAGCCGTAACAATTTTTCACTATTCATATTACTAAATTTTTAAAGCCTTAAAAGTGATTAGATTTAACGGTGAATAAAGGTGAAAAATACATATTACAAACTTGCAGAAGAAAATGAGAGATACTATTCAGAAAAATAGCTACATAATATTGCACCCACTTTTATTTTTTTATTTTTATTTTTTTAATTTTTTAATTTTTTAATAAACATATAATGTATTTTTATCCCTAGGGGTACAGGTCTGAATCGCCAGGTTTACACACTTCACAGCACTCACCATAGAACATACCATCCCTGCACCCACTTTTAAATGATCAAAATACCTGTCAATGCTCGAAGTTTCACACAACAAGCAACATAATCATCAAAGAAGATTCGGCCATTCTTGCTGTACCGTTTGACAATAGCAGTTAGTGTTTGAGGACTCAACCTATAACCTAGAAAAAGGAATTTATACATTAAAACTTCTAAAACCAAACACCATAAGAACACCACAACATTGTGTTTTCTTTAATAACAATCACAAAATAAATTTTCAAAATTCAATCCATAAAAATATATACTAGAAACAAAATATATTCACATTGAAATTTACCAAAGGTTTTATTACTAATAAAGTAAGAAACTGGTTAAACGGTATATAAATATCATAATTCTAGCTTTCTAATGAAGACAACACTAAGAAAAAAATAATTACTTTTTTGTGTTTTTAAAATATATTTTGATTTTTAAATAATGTCTAGAGTATTTTATAGATTTTAATGCTTCAGTATTTCACTTCTGTAATTTTATAGCTCTTTAAAGAATATCAAAGCAAAGACTGTTAGTAAATCTTTGCTACTATTCAAATTCTGTATTTCCTTTTTTAAAAATTTTTCATGGAAGTATAATTGGCATATAAATTAGTTTCAAATGTACAATATGATGATTCCATAGCTGTATGTATTGCAAAATGATTACTACAATGTCTAGTTAATATCTTCAACACAAAAAACTCCAAATAACCCAATTAAATGTGGGCAGATGACCCAAACAGACATATTTCCAAAGAAGACAGTTGGCCAACAGACACACAAAAAGATGCTCAACATCACTCATCATCAGGGAAATTCAAATCAAAACCACAATGAGATACCCCCTTACTTTTGTCAGGATGGCTAGAATAAAAAAGACAAGGACTAACAAGTATTGGTGAGAAGTGAAGAAAAAGAAACCTTTCTGCAGTGTTGGCAGGAATGTAAACTGGTACAGCCAGTGTGGAAACAGTATGGAGTTCCTCAAAAAATTAAAAAATAGAATTACCCTATGATCCAGTAATTCCATTACTGGATATCTACCCAAAGAAAAGGAAGACACTAATTCAAAAAGATATATGCACTCCTATGTTTATTGCAGCACTATTTATGATAGTCAAATTATGGAAGCAACCAAAGTGTCCATCAACAGATAAATGGATAAAAAAAGGTGTGATATTAAACACACACACACACACTCACATACATATGAAATATTACTCAGCCATAAAAAAAATGAGATCTTGCTATTTGCAACAACACAGGTGTGCTTATATAGAGTATTATGGTAAGGGAAATAAGTCAAAGAAAGACATATGATTTCACTCATATATGGAATTGAAGAAATAAACAAAGAAAAAGGGGACAAACAAACAAACAAAAAAAGACTCTTAAATGCAGAGAACAAAATGATGGTTGCCAGAAGGGAGATTAAGAGGTACAAACTTCTAGTTAAAAAATAATTAAGTCAGGGCATCTGGGTGGCTCAGACAGTTAAGATCTGCCTTCAGCTCAGGTCATGATCTCAGGGTCCTGGGATCGAGTCCCACGTTGGGCTCCATGTTTGGTGGTGAGCCTGCTGCTCCCCACCTGGCTCATGCTCTCTCTTTCTCTGTCTCTCTCTTTCTCTCTCTCAAATAAACGAACAAAATCTTCAAAAAATTTTTAAATTGCAATTAAAAAAAAATTAAGTCAGAAATGAAAAATACAGCATGAGGAATACAATCAATAAGATCATGATATATACTATATGATGAAAGACAGTAAATATACTTGTGGTAAGCACTAAGTAATGTACAGAAATGCTGCACACCTGCTATGGGTATGTATAGAAGTGTTGCATACCTGAGACTAATATAACACTGCATATTAATTATATTTCAAAAAATTTGGTAAAAATAAATAGCTAAATAACTAAATAACTGAGTATTAGAGATCTTACCAAGTTACAAAAGATAGAATATAAATGGTAAATACCAATAATTAGAGGGATAAATTTTAATATACTTAACAGAGGAAATTCAGAAATTATTTTATCAATCAGCATGTATAAAAGATCTTCTTTTGTAAAAATCATAGATAAAATGGTTTTGTTAAAGGTCTTCAAATTGGGCAACAGCTGGTGAAATAATATACTCCTTTATTACTTAATAAATCTTAACAATTAAGAATCATCTCATCAAAGAACAAAGGTGATCTGAATATATTCTAAAGAATTTTAATATTCTTACCCATAGCAGCAATGGCTTGATTCAATTCATGATGTTCCACTGTGCCACTTTGGTCTTGATCAATAGTTACGAAGTTTTGCTTCCAAGCATTAAGAGCTGCCCAGAGTTCCTTAAATTCATTAAATCCCATTTTTCCTGTGTAATCTCTCTGATAGTTTTATTAATAAAAATAAGTTTTGATACCAAAGAGAATTTATTTGGCCCGAAACTGCAAATCATTGACTAAAACATTGTTAGTATGCTTCTGCAAGTTCACCAAATTTAGCATATGAATAGATTGCGTAAAAATGGAAAAGTATGGAATTCAAACAGGATCTTACGAAGTATTTTTAAAGTCTCCAATTCACTATGGCCATTTATAGCCAACAATTGCTTGGTTATATTCAGAAAGCAATTATTCCATATTCTAGTATTGTCTATTTTTATTCAAGGATACATCCAACATGGCGATCATAATTCTGCAGGTTTCCAAGCTGAAGGCTATAAAACATATTTATTATTTGAACTGGAGTCTGTCCAATTTTATTTATGTAAAATTATGACAATTTCTATTTTAGAAAACAAAATGTTTAAAATTTGTCAAAAATAAACAATCACCCCTTATTAACAAACTTTAAATGTAAGGCATCCATAGTGGAAAAAATAAAAAAGTCGAAAATAAAAATCCCTACAACTTCAAACTACTCACATCTAGTCACATCTAGTCAGGGGATTTGGGTACTTAGATAAGCAATGATAAAATAACTGAAAGTTACTGTCACAGGGGAAAGGAGGGCTTCAGTCTTCCTAACACGAATGATAAGTAGGTTTTAAGTAGAAGTCTCACATATACTGAGATCACAAAACTTGAAGGGGTTAGAGATTTGATTAAAGCTTGGGATGAAGGACTGGCCTTTGAGGACATCTGAAAGGCAGATGAGGGCCAGATCATCAAAGTCCTGAATGCCACCCTTAAAGATTTAGACCAATGGAAGTCACTGAAGAATTTTAAGGAGCAGAAGGCAATTCTAAAATTTCCATTCCAGAAACATTCACTTATATTGAACAGAGTGTAGGACAGACTATAGACTAAGGTAAGATGAGCCTAGATATAGGTAAATCATTTGCTAGTTTACTGCAATCTATCAAATTAAAAAAATGAGCTTCTGATCTGAAGCAACTCGTTCCCTTGGGGGAGAAAAAAGGCAGGAAGAAAAAAGTAAATATAAACTATATTAAAATCATGGCTTATTAGAAATATTAACACTTTGGGGCACCTGGGTGTCTCAGTGGGTTAAAGCTTCTGCCTTCGGCTCAGGTCTTGACCCCAGTGTCCTGGGATCCACCCCGCTGTCTCTCTGCCTGCCTCTCTGCCTACTTGTGATCTCTGTCTGTCAAATAAATAAATAAATTCTTAAAAAAAATTTAAAAAAAAGAAATATTAACACTTTCATATCTACAGAACCATAACTAAAGACTCACTAGGTAGAATTTAATTTTTCTAAACCTTATCACAATTGCACTGAATTGGTAAGCTAATTTATCTCAAAACCAATTGCATCAGTCCTGATAAAAGAGATACTATGTCAGCACAATTACTTAAGCTTACAAAGTTCTTACTAGTACCTCTTTAAAATGAGTGAATAAATAAATAAAACTGCTTAAAGTTATCTTGTTTTGCTATTTGATAACATATTTAAATTTTTATAAATGAAAAACATTTCAGCTAAATTTTAGACCTATTAAGAAAAAAAATCATAAAACATTCTCCAAGTTAAAATAGCTGATTCTCTTTAAATCAATACAGTGTCAGTGTTAGAACAGGTTACAATATTTTCAGACTGACGATTCAACAGACACTCAATGGCATTCACTATGAGCTAGGCAGTACGATTTTGTGATTTTACATAAACATACAAAAGTATTGTAAGTCCCAATTTTATAAATGAAGAAACGGAGGCCCAAAATAATAAAGTTTCCCAAGTTCCTAGAGCTAATAAGTGGAGGAGTCAGGATTGGAGCCCAGTGCTCCTTCATACAAATACTACTCAAGTCGGAAGAAGGAGGGTGGCAAAATTTCCATGAGAAATCTCTGGATGGCATTCCAACATTTTGTCAAGCAAATGATATTTTGCTTTCACGTTAACATAGTGCCTATCCATTACATGGGAAAATCTGAACATATGATAACAAATGGCAAACACTGAGTCTTCAAATAAGCATATCTTCAATCACAAAATAGGACTGAGTATATATGTACATAAGATGAAATATTTTTGACAAAGAATAGAGAAGAATTTTCAGGAAAATTAATGGATTTTCACTTCCCCCAAAATCCCATTAGAATGGGCAAAAAATTAAGTTTTCTAAAGTCATAAACCTTTGACTTTGGGATGAGAGAGAAAACAGAGGAAAAGAATTATGTAACTAAGAGAAGTAGTAGGATGGATGGAAGTTAACTAGCCTAGATCTGAGAAGGTGGCTTGATGAACACCCAGTAAGGAAAGCTGAAAAGAAGCCTAGTTCCAGGAGAAGACAACATTTAAGAATTGGTATTGTATGTGAAAATGGGTCTGCAGGTAGAGAGAAATAGAAGGACCGATTGAATATCTTTGTAAGAGGAGTTAGAGCCCTAAATTCCCTCCTTGCCTCAGCTCCATGGATGCCATGTCTATTCTTACACCAGCAGAAGTCTGGGGATTTATTGTCTGGAGAATTCTTTAAACTTCAGGATACGAGGCACATATCCAAAGCCCTAACCACTAACCACTAACCAGTCCTCCTAAGCTCAAATCCTGATACTAACATTCACCCTAACATTAACCCTAACACTAACTCCCTGCAGAGGTCTCTGAACTGCAGGACACCAGAAACGTAAGCTAACACTAACTCTAACCCTAACCCTAATCTTAACCACTAACTGGCAACCTACAACCCCTAAACCTAACACTAACACTAATCCTGACTCCAACCCTAACCCTAACCCTAGATCTGAGAAAGTGGCTATTGAATACATGGTCAGAAAGCTGAGAAGCAGCCTATTTCTCTGTGAGAAGACCCCAAATATTTAAGAATTGGTAGTATTTCTGAAAATGGGTATGAAGGTAGAGATCAAAACAGAAAGACTAACTGAATATCTATTTAGGAAGCATTTAGAGCACCAAATCCCCTCTTTGCCTCAGATTCATAGATGTCTGCAATATCTATTGTAACCTCAGCAAAACTCTGGGAATTTATACTTTGGAGAGGTCTCTGAACTGCAGGACATTAGAGACATACCCAAACCCCTAAACCCAATCCCCTAACACCTAACTTCAAACCCAAACCCGTGCTCTAACATTAACCCTAACTCTAACCATCTGGAGAGTTCTCTGAACTGTAGAATACCAGGCACATACTCTAACCCTAACCATGACCCTAGCTCCCTCCCTAATCTTAAACCTAGATCTGAGAAACTTGCTTCCTAAACACTTGATAAGAAAAGCTGAGAACCAGCCTACTTATCCTCGATAAGACTCTAAACATTTAAAAATTGGCAGAATTTTCAGAAAACAAGTGTGAAGATACAGATTAAAAACAAAAGAACCAACTGAATATCTATTTAAAGAGTATTCAGAGCCTAACTCTTCTTGCCTCTAATTGGTATATGGCTGCCATGTCAATTCACAAGCCACCAGAAGCCTAGGGTTTTACTCTCTGGAGAGGTCTGGGACTGTAGGATACCAAGCACATATCCAAACCTTTATCCCCAACTCATAACCTTTAGCTCTTAACCTCAAGCCCTAACCCTAACTCTAACATAAACCCTACCCTAAGGACCCTCTGCAGAAGTTTCTGGACTGCAAAACACCAGGAACATACCTGAACACTAACTCTACCTCTGACCTTAACACTAACCCTAATCACTAACATACAACCCCTAACACCTAACTTTGAACCTAACCACAACTCTAACTCTAACACTAACCTTACCCCTCTGGAGAGATGCCTGAATTGCAGGCACCAGGCACATATCCTAACCCTAACCTTAACTCTAACCCTAGATCTAAGAAAGTAGCTTCCTGAACACAAGAGATGAAAACCTGAGAAGCAGCTTAATTATCCTGGGAAAGACCCCAAACATTTAAGAATTGATAGTATTTCTGGGGCACCTGGGTGGCTCAGTGGGTTAAAGCCTCTGCTTTCCACTCAGGTCATGATCCCAGGGTCCTGGGATCGAGCCCCGCATCGGGCTCTCTGCTCGGCAGGGGGCCTGCTTCCTCCTCTCTCTCTCTCTGCCTACTTGTGATCTCTGTCTGTCAAATAAATAAAACAAAATCTTTAAAAAAAAAAAAAAAAAAAAAAAAAAAAAAAAAAGAATTGATAGTATTTCTGAAAATGAGTGTAAAGGTAGTGTTATAAACAGAAGGACCAACTGAATATCTGTTTAAAGAGTATTTAGAGCCCCCATCCCCTCCTTGCCTCGGATTGGTAGATGGCTGCCATGTCAAGCAGAAGCCTAGGGTTTTATTCTCTGGGGAGGTCTGCGAACAGCCATATACCCAAACCCTAACCCTAGCCTATCTACTAAAAATAACATTTAAGTGACAGTTTATCAAAGACCAAGAACCCTGCTGAGTCTTCCCTCCTCCTTTCCTACCAGACAACCAGTCCAAAAGGAAATTCCTAAATGTACTGTTCCATAACACCGCCCCACCAAGTCACCAGACATGAAGTCTACAGTCAATACCAAACTCAGAGCTTCTCACCTGCATTTTAGTTCATCATGTGCAACCAAGGATCATCAGACACCTAAGAAAAGCATCTAACATGAAAGACAACCAAACAAATAAACTGGAAAAAAAAAGATCTGGAAGAAACACAGATGATGAAAGAAGAAAAAACCCTGAAATATATATTAACAAGAAAAATACATTAACAACAAATACAAAAATACAGTTTCAGAAAGGTAAGGGAACACATCACATACATGGAAAAAAAAAGAGAAGCTCTTGCACTTTAAGAACATGATAGCAGATATTGGAAAAAAAAAACAAAACCAAAACCCACCTCAATAGAAGATTCAGAAAATAAAGTTGAGGAAATCTCCCCACAGAGGAAAACCAGAGATAGGAGACAAAAATATTAAGAAAAGTGGCCCAGTCCAAATGATAGGCATTCTAGAAGGAGAAAATTGAGAAAACATCACTAAAGAAAATGTCTCAGAATTAAAGTAAATGAATTCCCACTCTGAGAATTCCCACTGAGTTCCCATACAACAAGTCCAGGCACATCACTGTGAAATTCCAAACCAGGCACAAAAAGAAGATCTCACAAGCCTCCACAGTGAAAAAACTGGCATACTGGCAGGAAACAGAAAGATAAAGTAACAGTGGATGCTAGAAATGATGGAGCAATGTCTTTAAAATTCTAAATGAAAATCATCTGTAATGCAGAGTTCCATACCTGGTCACTGAATTCTGTGGACAGAATGAAAGCATTTTCAGATAAAGCCTAAAAAGACTTTGTTCCCATGCATTCTCTTATTGAGAAGCTGGTTAATGTTGTATTTTATTGAATTTTTAAAAAAATGACTAGAGATGAAATAGGGAGATGAACAGAGAAATAGAGATGAAAAAGGGAGATCCAACTCCAAAGAGCATGGAAAGTCCGTTCTGGAATGATAGTGAAGGAATGACAGGAGTGATGGACATTGGGAAGGGTATGTGCTATGGTGAGTGCTGTGAATTGTGTTAAGACTGATGAATCACAGGGGCACCTGGGTGGCTCAGTGGGTTAAAGCCTCTGCCTTTGGCCCAGGCCCTGATCCCAGGGTTCTGGGATCAAGCCCCGCATCGGGCTTTCTGCTCAGCAGGGAGTCTGCTTCCCTTCCTCTCTCTCTGCCTGCCTCTCTGCCTACTTGTGATCTCTGTCAGATAAATAAATAAAATCTTCAAAAGAAAAGAAAAGAAAAAAAGACTGATGAATCACAGACCTGTACCCCTGAAACAAATAATAAATTTTATGTTAATAAAAAAAATAAAGTAGGTCACAATAAAAAGTTTCAAAATGATGATTAATTTCAGAAAAAGTAAAACAGTATATAAAAGGGGAAATTAATCACACATTATCACAAGACAGAGGAAGAACATTTAGATAATAACAATAAGACAAATACTGATTACTGATGTGTACTAATGTGTACTAATGAAATTAGTACTAATGTATACTAATGAAATTACTACACAGCTCTACTGGAGGGAGGAGGACTAGGAAATAGTCCAATGTGAAGTACTAGGGCAAGAGTGAGTTTCAAGTTCCAAGAGAGTTAATTCTCATCTTCCATAGCAGGATATCAACTGTTAATCATTAAAACTGAAAATCTATAGTGATAAAAGCATGCTATTTTGAGATCTGGAAGCAAATTTCAAAAGGATCAGCTGTAAAAGCTGAATGAAATTTCCTATATGAGTGGTTAACATTGGGGAGATAATTATGCACAAGGAACAGTTATTTTCACAGTAAGCTTTGCAGAACTATATGACTCTTTAGATTATGTGCATATATAACTTCAATAAGAAGATTTTTAAAAATATTTAAATAAAGGACACGGAGAAGATCTCACGAGAATAAGCTCCATTAATTCCAGACTGTGTCAAACATTTCTGAAGTTCCTCAGCATCCACTTCACCATCCTGTCAAAAAATAATTATAATCTGATTTAATGCACAATTATATCAAATCATATTAGTATGCTAATTGGCTGTTTTAGGCTATTCAATAAATATGCATTCTTTAAAACATTATTATCAACTATAAAATTATAGAGGTAATTACTGACAGCAAAGCCATATTATAAAACAGTACAGAAAGTAAATAATTTTTTCACAATCAACTTATATTCTATTAATATTTAAGAACTTCAAGTATAATTTATTTTTTCTACTTCTGAGAAACACAAATAATAATCATTCTGACCTATAATAGGTCAAAATACCTAGTGAGAATTATTGCATCTCTACTTAAAATGGGAAAATGACCAAAGAAAAATCTCAAAAACATTCCCCTAATGGCCCCTTTCATGGGGTGTTACTTCTAAGGGATATGAAGCTATAACTGGAAGGAGAGAATAACTTCCCCCACCTTCCCCAGCTACCCCCAGCAAAATTTTAGAGTCATCCTGCATCTTGTTGCTATTCTGATTATTTCCCAAACATTCTTGTTTGAACCTACCATGGGAAATAATTTTTTTTTTAACACAAATAAGAAATCACAATGGAAGTGAAACAGGCTGAATATTCCCATTATGTTTCAGTACCTCTACCTACTTTCTACAAAAATATACAGAGTAATTTACTTGAAAGCATCATAAACACTGTCACCAATGCAAAACAATAGCTCTGAGAAAGAATCAGGGAAACAAATTTAAAACATGAACTTTGTAAGAGTTTGGTTTTGTAAGAGACCCAGTAAATAAAGAAAGTGTTTACAACCAACTTCCAAGAAGTACTGTAACTACTCATATTCAAATGAGTCTTTAATAAGGAATTCCTTATAACAAAAATTCCAGTGGTTCTAACAAGAATTAAAAAGTGTAAGAAGCATTCTTTCCAATGGATCATGCACGTGCCTACACAGAGTATCTAAGTGTTCCTTTCTCTGCCATCCATAGTTCTGGGATTTTGCTTACAAAACTTTAATAAATTCTGAACTAAGAAAATTACACTTTAAAAAATTAGCCATATGTTTAGAATCAAAGGTACGTTAGCAATTTTTCCTCCAATGATAAAGACTTTAGAAGCAATTTTTATTTAAGCGATTACCTACCTTCCTACTGTATCAAACCATTTTTATATTTCAAGACTTTGAAACACTACACAAACACTTCTAACATGATCTAAGAAATCATCAGTAAAAAAAACAAACAAAAAAAACAATCAATGAAGTCCACACTGCCACTGTCCATAGTATCTCAGTGAAACAATGGCACAGACAGCAGATCCTTATCAATTACTGCAGGGTAAATTTTGAAAAACAATCTTTTACAAATTAGTAAAACAGAAGCGAAAGAAGGAAATGACTTTTCTCTCATTTTTAATTTTAAAATGCCTCCCATCTTCTACTACACTAAAGATAATGTGGTCATAAATTACCTTTTCCTTTGACTTTTCTTAAATGGAAAACTGATACTACACCTGAGAATAAAATTAATGAGAATTACTAAGCTTCATCAATTTTTTCCTCATTTATAAAAATAATGCCTTGTACAAACAGGCTCAAAATTAAAACTTTCTAGAAAAGAGCAAATTGAATTTACTAAAAACCTTGACCAATCCAATTAAAATGAAGGAAATCAATCCTATGTGGTCTGATGATAATCTCTGTTCAAATACAAGCTTTTTCTCTAACATTTCAGAGAAAAGTCCACTTAGCACACAGAGGACCTTTCTCTGGATTCTGTACACTCAAAGACATATGCACAGTCAGGGTGGGGGGCTTGCTTCTGAGGACTTCACAAGGCATGCGGACTGTGAGTGGCACACCACCTGAATGCAGGAAGTGAGATGGGATGTTCTATTCAGGACAAGAGGCAAAACAAACTATACTACAGACTATCTCCTGAAGATACCATTTCTGAGAAGTGGAAGGCTTAGGAAAGCAGAACTAAAATGCTGGGCTAAGCTGTCTGCAATACCACTACCCGGGAGGAGCCCTGAGCTGTCATGAAATTGGATTCCGGACACAATCGAGGTGAGCAAAATCACAAAATCACTAGATAAGGAAGACTGACATGAGTAAGAGGGAGACACAAAAGAGGACAAAAAAAAGGAGGGAGGAAATAAACAAAAACTCCATGTTAAATAGGTTTAGAAACCAAAATCCCAAAATACCTTAACAAATCAACTGTTCAGAAAGACAGCCAACAAAAAGCTCATACAAGATGAAATTAATCTTACAAAGTAGACATGAAAACAAGTATGTTAAGATAGTGCAGGGAAATAAATGAACAGATGTCTTCCATTTTAGAAAGAACCATTCAGTTAACAAGTATTTCTTGAGCCCCCTACTATGTTCAAGCACCGCTAAATGGACTAGTATCAGTGCCCAAAAGAAACTCTTTGCTTTCACAGAGCTTACTTTTTAGTGGTGGAGGAGAGAAAATAAATCAAAAATTATATTTGATGGTAATAAGAACTAAGGGGAAAAATACAGCAGAGTAAAAGTGATACGGAGTGTGTATATGGGCTCTATGTGGTGGACCAACACTACTTTACACAGACAGTTAAGGAAAGCCTCACTAAGGCTGATAAAGTGAATTCACCTATAACTGAATCACTGATAGGTGGATTTACTTACAGGGTAAAAAAAAATGAATTTCAAGATCTGAAGGAAGAAAGAAGCAAGCTATGCAGATATCGGAGGGAAGAGTGTTCTAGGCCTGAGCTGTCTAATACAGTGACCACTAGCCATATAGTTCACTGTGCACCGAAACATGGCTAGTCTCATCTGAGATGTTCTGTAAGTGTAAAATACATGCCAAATTTCCAAAACTTCGTAACAACAAAAAAGCAAAATACTGTTAATAACTTTTATATTGATTACATGTTGGTATATTAGTATTTTTGATATACTGGGTTAAATAAAATACATCATGAAAATTAACTTCACCTTTTCTTTTACTTTTTAAAATGTAAAGCCTCTGGTAAGAGGCTTCAAAACTACATATGTGGCTTATGTTTGTGGCTCTTTTATTCTGTTTACTTTGGACAGTGCTATTCTAGGCAAAGACAACAAGCACAAAGACAAGAGAATGTTCTCTCAGTGTTGCCATAATCTTTGCCTGCTTATCTTTAGCACTGCCTTCCTGTACCATTATCATTCCTTGTGTGTCTATGTCCCTGACTTGGCAAGATCTTCTAAGTCAGGATCTGAATTTCACTCATCTCCCATCCCAAGCCCTAGCATCAGACATAATACAAGGCAGGTTGGTTGTCTGGTAGAATGAAGACAATTATCATTGGTTCTTGGTTCAACTATAGTCATTTCTGACAGTTTGTGGCCATGTCCATTTACTACTTCCAAAGGTTGAAAATATTACAACTTCTCTTTCAAGTGTCAACTAAATTTAAAAATCTAAAATCTAATTAATGAGCGAAATTATATTTTACATGTGTTTTTTCAGGATTTTCGGGGTCTGAAGAACAATGTGACTAGCTTTTCTACAAGTTATGACCATCAGAAAGCATTCTCCTAGTACACTACTTCATACTCATATTTCACACATTTTATGAAAACATGTTACCTTAATTGACTAACTAACAAGTAATGTCTGCCTAAATTCTATGTAGAAAATCCAAGTGATCTCTTTGGATCTCCTTATTGCAGTGTGAGCTAATAATGATCAACTCTATAACCCTAACAAAAGAGCCTTAGTGGTAGAAAACTGCATTTTCTAATTGAAGAAGGCCTTTAGTTAGATCATTAACAAAAAATTAGTTGCCATTGGTTAGGTTAACTAATAGGCAGCAAGATTTTGAAATGATACGCAAGTTCAAGTCCTATTTGTTCAGTTACTAAACCTTAATCTCATAATAAAAAGGTACATCCATCCTGCCTACCTCTGTGTGAAAAAGGAAAAGCAATATGCACATTCAAGTTAAAGCTGTTGGTATTACTGACACTCATGTCTCATGTGTGTATGTGTGTATGTGTATTTGCAAAGGAACAAATCGGAATTTCCCCTAAACAACTGATGACTGAATCATTACTGCTCAAAAAATGTCATCCAATAAAAAGGAACACCGTAGAAACCTTTAGTTGGACATTTCTCATAGAACATGATTAATTACGAGATCTATCCAAACAAACAAACAAACAAAAAAAACAGATGCATAGCTTGGCTATTGTAGACATTGCTGCTATAAACATTCGGGTACACGTGCCCCTTCGGATCACTATGTTTGTATCTTTAGGGTAAATACCCAGTAGTGCAATTGCTGGGTCATAGGGTAGTTCTATTTTCAACATTTTGAGGAACCTCCATGCTGTTTTCCAGAGTGGTTGCACCAGCTTGCATTCCCACCAACAGTGTAGGAGGGTTCCCCTTTCTCCGCATCCTCGCCAGCATCTGTCATTTCCTGACTTGTTAATTTTAGCCATTCTGACTGGTGTGAGGTGAGATGTCCATCAACAGATGAATGGATAAAGAAGATGTGGTATATATACACAATGGAATACTATGCAGCCATCAAAAGAAATGAAATCATGCCATTTGCGACGACGTGGATGGAACTAGAGCGTATCATGCTTAGTGAAATAAGTCAATCGGAGAAAGACAACTATCATATGATCTCCCTGATATGAGGACATGGAGAAGCAACATGGGGGGTTAGGGGGATAGGAGAAGAATAAATGAAACAAGATGGGATTGGGAGGGAGACAAACCATAAATGACTCTTAATCTCACAAAACAAACTGGGGGTTGCTGGAGGGAGGTGGGATTGGGAGAGGGGGAGGGGGCTATGGACATTGGGGAGGGTATGTGCTATCGTGAGTGCTGTGAAGTGTGTAAACCTGGCGATTCACAGACCTGTACCCCTGGAGATAAAAATACATTATATGTTTATTAAAAAAAAAAAAATTTGGAAGGGGAGGCGAACCATAAGAGACTATGGACTCTGAAAAACAACCTGAGGGTTTTGAAGGGTCAGGGGTGGGAGGTTGGGGGAACAGGTGGTGGGTAATAGGGAGGGCACGTTTTGCATGGAGCACTGGGTGTTGTGCAAAAACAATGAATACTGTTATGCTGAAAAGTAAATAAAATGGAAATAAAACAGAAAAAAAAAAAACAGATGCAGAGCTGAGTTCAGTAAACTTACCTGATTCCTTAAAGCCGGGCAAAATTCAACATATAAAATAACTGTTTAAATATTTAGACTAAACACTGAAGATGAGACAGCTTATACATCCATCCAATACATTTACTGAATGGTTAATATATTCCTAGTGCTTAAGGGAGAAAATGCCAAGGGCCATGTCCTCATGGAGTTTTACTATTCAAAAGCACAAAACTAGGGGTGCCTGGGTGGTGTAATCAGGTAAGCATGGCAACTTGGTTTTGGCTGAGGTCACAATTTCAGGGTTGTGAGATCAAGCACCAACCCCCACCCAAAATCAGGTTCTGCACTTAGCACAGAGACTGCTTGAGATTCTCTCTCTCTCCTTCTCCCTCTGCCCTTCATCCCATCTAAAATAAATAAATCTTCAAAAGCACAAAACTGTGAAAAAAAATTTTTTTAAGATCTTATTTATTTGACACAGATCACAAGTATGCTGAAAGGCAGGCAGAGAGAGAGGAGGAGGAAGCAGGCTCCCCACTGAGCAGAAAGCCCGACGTGATGTGGGGCTGGATCCCAGGACCCTGGGATCACAACCCGCTCCGAAGGCACAGGCTTTAACCCACTGAGCCACCCAGGCACCCCTAAAACTGTGAAAAATTTAATGCAAATATCAAATAGTTCAAACATGCAAATTATTGTTCCCAACTGTAATACTGAAAGAGTTCAGAAGTCAAATAAAAGTCTCTAAATCTATGCCCAGTTTCTATGTTTTAACTTGTAATTTTATAAAATAGATTATATAGTCAGTTATAGATAACGGACTTATTCCCAGCATTACACTACTTAAGAGTTATCATGTAATAGCATTGCATTTAGCTGCAAACAATAGAAAATACTATCAAAGAGGTTTAAACCAATAATGGTTTATTTTTTTATTTCTTATTAACAGAGAATGCATTGTTTGCTTCAGGGGTACAAGTCTCTAACTCATCAGTCTTACACAACACACAGCGCTCACCACAACACATTCCCTCCCCAACGTCCATCACCCTGCCTCCCCATCCCTCCTATCCCCCTCCCCTCCAGCAACCCTCAGTTTGTTTCCCGAGATTAAGAGTCTCTTACGGGTTGTCTCCCTCTCTGGTTTCATCTTGCTTTGTTTTTTCCTCTCTTCCCCTATGATCCTCTGTCTTGTTTCTTAAATTCCACATATCAGTGAGATTGTATGATACTTGTCTTTTTCTGGCTGACTTATTTCACTTAGCATAATACCCTCTAGTTCCATCCACATCGTTGCAAACAGCAAGATTTCTTTCTTTTTGGGGGGAGAGGGGCTGCTGCATAATATTACCCCAAAGTTTATAGCAGCAACATCCACGAAACCCAAACTATGGGAAGAGCCCAGAAGTCCACTGAGAGATGAATGGATAAAGAAGATGTGGTATATATATACTAATAGAATATTAAGGGTTTATTTTTTTATACAAGAAGTCTGAGGCCAGGCAGAACAGGACTGTACGGCAACTTTACAATACCATCCATCTCTTTACATTTTTCTACATATCTCATCCAAAGGCTGTTACCTCAAGCTTGTTGACGCAAGGTACCAAGGTGGCTGTAGCACTTCCCTACCTCAAGTTCCCTTTCCAGGCAGGAAGAATTAAGGAGCAAAAAGGGCCATTACTAGTTGCCAGGAAGGCTTTTCTCATTTAGAAAAGAAATTGCACCTACGTCTCAGTGGCCAGTCCTGTGGCACACAGCTATCTTTACTAGATTCAAGGTGTCTGCGCTGGTAGTAGGGCTTTTCCAACTTCTACCACAGAAGGGAAAAAGAGGTTGTGAATGGAATTGGGGTCACCAAAACAAAGTGTCCGCCATATATAATAATTCTGTGTATATCCTCTATAAATAGCCAAGCATAAGGGACCTAGTGAACACTCAAGTGAATGAGTAAATGAAAAATGTTATCAAAGTCCTGTGAAATTCTAACTACTCTGTAAGTTTTTCTTGGTGAATCTAAAAGAAGAGATACAGACTGTGACTAAGATTCAAGTGTGAATCTGTCTCTTCTTACTACTCTGATATTTGAACTTCTACTCTGGTGTTTTCTTTACCCTTTCCTGACTGGCTTTACCATGAAGTCTCTCCCAGAACCATTCACAATTTAAAAGACTCCTTTTTGATACTGTATCCCAGCTTCTTCATGGAGATTAACATGTAGATCATGTAGATCTATTTTCCCTAATCCTCTCTGGCTCAGCCACCATGCACCACACTATTTCCAGTCTTAGTGAAATGAACAACATGTCAGGCATCATACCAATGGACTTCTAAAAACGAAATAATTATGACTATACTCATCTCTGATCTCAAGAGAAAAATCAGTCTAGATAAGCTTAAAATACAGATTTTATATGCATTTAAAATGACACACTAAGTAATAGTTGACATTTCTTTTAAATAGCAATCACTTTCAAAAACTGGTATTTGTGCCACGTATTTAACACCTCACCTGTCCAGCAACAGCAGTGAAGTATGTCCACATGGGGTCTCCCGCTGAGGAATAACTGTCAGAATATGCTGGGTATCCACCAGGGAGCAGGTTTGGCCCTGTTCCTGGAACTGGCTGTCCCATCTGCATCTGCATTCCTGGCATCTGACCACTGAAATTTCCAAACTATAAGAGTGAAAAAAGATAAGGTTTTTAATACAAATATTACCTGTTACCCACTAAAGTTGGTGTGAAAGAAAATATTTATGATAAGTCCACAGAAAAACAAGAGAAAAACAAGAATAGAAAGAGTTACTAAAAGCAACCGAATTCACCATTACAGACGCTGTTAGCTACAAAATGCTAGATGGCCTGCATTAGGAGGTAACTGAGTTCATTAACACATTATCCAACAACAAAAGAAGTGTAACACACACACAAAAAACCTCTCTAGCCTCTGAGAACTTAATCTAACAGATGAACATGAAGCACACTTTTTAACTGTTTACCATCAACATCACTGAAATAAAAAGCAAAAAAATACAAAAAAAATTCACCTGCAGTCAAACTAAGTAGTAGTATACTTCAGACACATACTTAGAAGAATACATGGTAAACACAATAAAACTGTGAACTAGGCATGGGAAACTGCATAGAATGCAAACACCGTCTCCACCAGAAAATATTTTTTTTAAAAAGCAAGACGCTAATAAACAGATCAATGAATTGATTAATTCCAACCACAGTCTTCGAAACTAATAAGAATAACAATAAGAATACCAACAAAAATAATACAGAGCTAATATTTACTGAGGGTTTTTTTTATAGCCCAGGTACTAAGTACTTTCCATCATGTGCTTTGATTTTCCAAAAATGTTATGAGGTATTAGACTACTAGGTTCTTTCTGTCATTGAGAACCTGAAACTTCAAGAGCTTTCCTAATTCGGTTAAGGTCAAATAACTAATAAGAAGGAGACTATGGTTCAAATGTAAATATTCTGACGTTTGTTTCCTGCTATGGCTATGGCTTCTCTCTACTCTTTTAACTTTGGAATTTGGTATATATTTTAATATCTTAGGCATTTTACTGAGCATTTTTATGAGTCTGGAAGAGAAAGAAGCATCAAGATTGTTTGTTATTCCATACTGAACAAAAATCTTGACCTGCATCCTTGAAAGATGAATACAGATTGTCAGAAGGCAAAAAGAAAGAAAAAATTATTCTAAAGTGGGGGGAGGGAAGGAACCAAAAGTTCGGATACTACCAGCAGTTTGAAGAGCTGAGCAGCTGGATGTGTAAGGGTAAATGTATGGAGGAAGGGCTGGAGCTCCAGAAAATGCCTTTCAAACTCCAGGAAATGCAAAACTAGATTATGAAACAATGAAGTACAAGTAAACAGTAAACGTTAAAACAATAAAATGGATTAAAAACAAGCAAACAAGGATGAGACTTTTAAAAAGTTGCTTCTTTTAAAAGAAGAAAAAAAAAACACAAAACATTAAAAGACACCCAAAAAAGCAATTTCAGGAATTTAAAAAAAAAGAGTATATAACCACAAATTACAACTTCCAACTCTCAAAGGAGGTTAAGGATAAAAAGTTGTTTAAGAAAGAGTAACCTAATGCTTCCCTCCTCCCCAAAAATTCTAGAACAGATTGCCCTTGGTAGGAGAGTAAATACTGGGAGACATCTGGCACACCTTAATTTATTCATAAGCAACTTAAAGGACAGAAAACAAGAAGTGGCCAAAAATTCTGAAAGAGGACGTCCAGCAAGACTGAGGAAGGTGGGGGTCGACCACAAAATATTACTGCAACAAGAAAAGAGCGCTCCAATCCAGGAAGAAAATTTCCAAAACCACAGCACATCCCCGCCTCACAAGGACTCGACTAAGGCGCCCCCAGGGACCAGAAGATCTGTGGCTCCCTGCTCTACCCTGGCCCCACGTTCCAATGCCGCGATGTGTCTCAGCCCCGCGAAGTACCAGAGGCCCATCAAACCAGGCGGAGGGAGGGGGCGGACCCGTACTCTGGCACCGCCCGCAGGGGCGCCCAACCCCGCGAGGGCTGGGGCGGCGGAGGAGCTGCCCTGACTCACCGCTCCTCCGTATCCCGGGTAGGCCATTCCGGGCCGAGCAAACGGGCCTCGTCACCCTTCGAGTCAGCGTCCGCCCTACTGGGAGAAAGGCGAAGCTGCAGGTGCCGGGAAGACGCAGATGCAGGTGACAGACGCTCGGGCAGTGCGGTTTACTTCCCTGAGACCGCCCCTTCCCGGTATCCTACCCCGCCCTGCTCGGTTCCGATTGGTTGAGTTCGGAACCCAAGCGGCCGAAGCCCGCTCCTTCCTGGAGTCTAATCCCACCCATCTCATTTCTGATTGGCTTCACGCACCCAGCCCCCTTCTGTTCGGCTCCTATTGGCTCGCTCAGGTCTCGCGCTCTCTCCTCACTAAATTGCAGAAGTCTTTGCACCAGTAACTTTCACTCTTTTTGGCTAGGTTCTCCAGGCTCAAGTGTTTTATTTTTTTTTTTTTTTCTCCCGAGAACTCCCAAACCCGCCAGTCCATGATTTCTTTTAGTTTATTGCTCCACTCTTTTGAGCTGGACTTCCAAGTCTACATCTGTGAATTTCAAAACTTTCAATTAATCACGTTTATTTTTGCGTCGTGTTGATGTCAGATCACCAAAACTTTGAAACCTTTCCCTCTGCCCCAAGGGGAGTGCTTCTGAGCTAAAATCCACTTGATGCGAAATTTTACCAAAAGGTTATTTGTAGTTTGGTGGGTAAGTGGCGAATAGAGTTGCCAGATTTAGCAAATAAAAATACAGGAGGGGCACCTGGGTGGCTCAGTGGTTTAAGCCTCTGCCTTCGGCTCAGGTCATGATCCCAGGGTCCTGGGATCCAGCCCCGCGTTGGGCTCTGCTCAGAGGGCAGCCTGTTTCTCCCTCTCTCTCTGCCTCCCTCTCTGCCTACTTGTGATCTCTGTCTGTCAAATAAATAAAATCTTTTTTAAAAAATACAGGATGCCTGGTTAATTTCATTTTCAAATAAACAATGATTTTTTTAATGTATGTATGTCCCAAATATCACACGAGACATACACTTACAGTAAAAAATTATTCACTGTTTATATGTTAATATACAGGGTAGCCTGTATATTTTCTGACAACTCTACCAGTGACTCAACCTTTGTGCAAACTCTTAGGGTGTCCTTCGTAATTATATCCACCAAAGGGAACAGCTTGGTTTTTAATCACTTGATGAAAAGTTAAACATTTACTTTAATTTATTCGGTAAGAGTAATTGACAGTTCTGCTTTTCTCTGGAACTCAGATGAATTTTGTAGCTCTGGCTTTAAAGGGACATGATGCACATATACAACCACCAAACGGCTTTAGTAGCTTTAGCTTAAAAACAAAGAAAAAGATCAGGATGATATTATCTCTGAAGAATATGACAACCCCTAAAATGTTTTTTAAAAACGAGGATGTGGGGGAATAAAAGCATTAGCTGTCTATTAGCAGAGGAAAACCACCTTGCAAAGCTGAGTAATAATTGCCCAGCTACACTACAGAGAAGGAACCTTGTGAAACTTAGTTTTATCAGGAAGAGGCAGAGAGAAAGGAAGATTGCTAATGTGCAAGCCACTCTTGAGAAAGTGTGTTAGTTCCTGTAACACAATAAGAAATAATTTAGACAATAAGTTTTGATTATTAGACTAAATGGAGGGAGATCATACTTGGTAAGAGGAAAACGTGACTGTTAAAGCATCAAGTGATAATTTACCACAGAGAAAAACAAATTGTTTGCAAGGTTTTATTCTAATTGATTAACTACATAGTCAAAGAAATGATCAGAAAGGATAGAGTGTTTTACATTTACAATGTTAGTCTAAATCTGGTTAGAATTTTTGTGCATTTTTTTTCATCATAATAATCTTAGTTTGTATTGTGTTTGTGTATGTTAGGGTCAAGTCACCATGGGTTTCTTGCATTTCTACACATGTAGTTTCAAAGATAGGGATAATATTTCCCTCAAGGGCAGAGAAATTTGTTGCAGGATAACAAAGATAATCTGTTCCTCCAGGACAAAGTATAGGTTGGTTTGCTAGCATGACATTTCTAAACTTGGACTTGTCCATTATTCTGATCCAAACCCTGGGGGCTTGTGTAGCACCTGCCTCACAGCTCCAGTTCTCACTGGCAGCCTTGGGAGCAAGAAGAATCTATGAGTTTGAAGCTCACGCTGCCTGTGGTGCTATGAGTAATAAAACCCTTTGTCTCTGACAAAGGAATTTCATGCATCTGTCAACTTCTAAGAGACTGTGGCAGACTACTTGTTGGCTTACAAGTGGGATAAAATATCAGATCGTTCACAGTTCTTGGCAGTGTATCTCTTTCTTAGAAAAAGAGCTGCCTAGGGAAACTCCTACTGAAGGACAGTATTCATTTCCAAAATATGCCACTTTGGCATAAGGCTTATTTTGAATGGAAAACAATTGAGAAGAAGCAGATAAAAGAAAATCTCTCTGCTCTCCCTGTATTTTCCTAAAAGCACCACGGAAATTTATAAAAGTGTCCTTCTCCTCCCTCCCTACCAGGAAGGACAAAGATGATTCCTCCAGACAACTTTAGACCCTTATCAATGGAGAAGATGCAGACTTATATCTGCTTAACAAATCTTACACTTGTCCACACTGATTTTCCAGGTACCTCCCCACAGTTAGCCTCCACTCACCCTTCTTCCTTTTCTTTTTAGCTGAAGATCGTATCTAAGCTAGAATCACCTCTGAAAGTTTATATGTTATTTAAAACATATTTATATTTATTTACATTTATATTTATATATCATTTTTCCCTGGCTATTTCCCATGTCTACATGAGGATACATGTCAATAAACATCTGGGTTTATTCTCTGGTTAATCTATTTTTTATTACAAGGGTCTCAGCCAAAGACTCAGAAAGGTAAAGGTAGAATTGCTTTACCTCTTATAAAGTACTATGTACGATGTACCACGAGATCCAAAGAGGTCTTTCGACAGCACCATCTGCAGCATCTTTCTCTAAACTTCGTATTTCAAATTATAAATGTTCTAGTAGAAGAATTTAAAAATTCACTTGCGCCCACACAGATTTTTTTTAAGTAATAGTAATGAAAATTTGGCTCATGGTTCAGTTAGTATTGTATGAGCAGTGTCATTTTATGAAAATGTAATGTATAAAAACCAATTTGAAATTATGCATTTTTATTTCAGAAAACACTCGACTATTTCATAAAAATAGCTAGACAGGCCTTGTGTACTATGAGGGGCCATTCCTCAAAACAACTTCATTGGGTATATACTCTTGAGTATCACCATTTCACACATGTGAAAGGTAAGGTGGAGAACTGTGTTATCACTTACCACCATTGTGCCCTTAGTAGCAAAGCAGAGATTAGAACCCAGGCAGCTTGGCTGAGGAATGTGGTCTCTTTAACAGTGCATTTCCCCCTCCCTGCCCACTCCCAACCATAGCATTTCCAAACATAGTAAAAATTATTTACACTATAGGAGGAAATGGTTTAAAGAGCAGAAAAACGGCACATCAAAAACTAGACAAATAGACAAGAAAATGCATTGTTTTGACTAAAATTAGCCAATTACATTACTTCTCTTACACAGGATACATGTTTTCTGATGCATATTATAGTGTTACCTCATTTGCTTTCCCCTCTATAGAATGGGGGTTGGGGAGGCGCCTGGGTGGCTCAGTGAGTTAAGCCTCTGTCAGGGTCTTGGAATCGAGCCCCGCATCCGGCTCTCAGCTCAGCAGGGAGCCTTCTTCCCGCTCTCTCTCTGCTTGCCTCTCTGCCTACTTGTGATCTGTCTCTGTCAAATAAATAAATAAAATCTTTTTTAAAAAAGAAGTGGTTAAAAAGAAAGAATGGGGGTTCAGGGGGTGTGGGGAATGGGAGAGACAAGGACATGAGAGTTAGTAAAATTTTACTGCTCCTCAGCAAACTTCAGTTCCAGAGCTGGAGGGTACTTCTCTCAAAGAAATTATTTATATGCTAAATACTAAAACAAGACATACCAGCTAATGAAAAACAACACTGGGACACCTGGGTGGTTTAGTCAGTTAAGAGTCTGCCTTTAGGGGCACCTGGGTGGCTCAGTGGGTTAAAGCCTCTGCCTTCAGCTCAGGTCATGATCCCAGAGTCCTGGGATCGAGCCCCACATCAGGCTCTCTGCTCAGCAGGGAGCCTGTTTCCCTTTCTCTCTCTGCCTACCTCTCTGCCTATTTGTGTCTGCCAAATAAATAAATCTTTAAAAAAAAAAAAAAAGTCTGCCTTTAGCTCAGGTCATGACCCCAGGGTCCTGGTATATCAGGCTCTCTGCTTAGTGGAGCCTGCTTCTCCCTCTCCCTCTGCCACTCCTGCTGCTTGTGCACGCACTCTGTCAAATAAATAGATAAAATCTTCAAAAAAAAGAAAGAAAGAAGAGAAAAAGAAAAACAACATTAATGGAGCTTATTTTATTTTTTACAATTTTTAAAAAAGATTTTATATGTTTATTTGAGAGAGGTGTTAGAGAGAGAGCATGAGCTAGGCGAGAGCCAGATGGAGAGGCAGACTCCCTGCTGAACAGGGAGCCCCAATGTGAGGCTACATCCCAGGCCCCTGGAATCATGACCTGGGCCAAAGGCAGTTGCTTAACCCACTGACCCACCCAGGTGCCCCATGGAGCTTATTTTATATCATTAAGAAATTTCACTTAGACTGATTCATTAAATAAAAGAAAATTTATTGACCATCTATAATGTAGCACTAGTTCATATGAGAAAAAAAAATACACAAAGGTTGGGGGAAAGTTTTTGCTTTTCTGGACTCACATTCTAGCAAGGTACTCTAGATGGTATGTTAGGAGATGAAAAATGCTACAGAACAAAAGGAAAATGAAAATGGAGATGGGGGGAGTAAGGTGATGATGTGGGAAATAAAAGGAGAAGAAAAATTATTAAATTCCCTTACCACTTACAGCCCATTGATAAATCCTTGAAACAGGCAGAGTGACATTCCTCTGGGACTCAGCTGCCTGGATGTTGACACACCGCTAAGGGCAAAAACCAATCTTAGCCCAACCTCCAAGACCCTGTAAGTCTACTTTAACATATAAAAATTCCTTTGAAAACCTCCTTTATCTCTAACCACCCCCCACCAAGATACATGTTAGCAGTCATCCCCAATCACACGACCCACCAATATATATCTGAAGGGTCTCATAACTAAGGTTTTGTTAGACAGTAATAAATGACCTTTTCCCAACAACAGCTAACCCCCTCCAGGTCTTGGAAACCTTGTTTCCAAAATTCCTTAGAAGTTGACGCTATCTACCCTGTCCCAACTTCAAAGTTTATAATGGGCCACTTCTCATGACCCAAGTGCAGCTCTTTCTGCCCACAGGTCCTGTCCCCGTGCTTTAATAAAACCACCTTTTTGCACTAAAGACATCTCAAGAATTCTTTTTTGGCCGTTGGATCTGACCTCACCAACATTCAAAAACTACATCATTGAGAGACCACAAGGGGACCCCTCTCCCTTTAGAGAGCTTTCTTTCTTTCATGAAGTAAACTTAAATATAATATATAATATAAAATATAATATATGATATACAAATATAATAATTCACTTAATAAACTATCACTGTGCCCTTTTTTGTCCATGAGCTTCATTCTTTGACTCTGCGAGCCAAGAACCCTACAAGTCTGGAACAGTGACAGAATAGGTTGCAGTTTGAAATGAGATGCTCAAGATAGCCTCATTAAGAAAGGAAGGGTATGCTGCTCAAAAGCAAAGAAGGTGAGGTTTGACCAAAGACTTGGAATGAGTAGGTTAGACATGTAGTTACCTGTAGAAAGAATGTTCCAGGCAGAAGTAGAAGGCAGAAGCCTCCTGACCTATTTAGAGAACATCAAGAAGGCCAGTAAGTCTGGCATGGATTGAGTCAGAGCGAAAATGTGAGAGCGGTTACAGGGGTCACTGGGGCAGATCACCCTGGGCCTTTATTAGCCATCGTAAAGACTTTATACTCTGCGTGAGATTAGAAGCCACTGAGGATTTGGAGCTTTTGCAGGACATAATTTGACTTAATTTGTAAAAGATCTCTTTCATCTGTGTTGTCAATAGACTGAAGGGGGGTTAGCATAGAAAGAAGGAGACCAGATAGCAATCTGTTGGTAATTCAGAGATGGCGGTGTTCACTGGGGGTGCAACAGTTGAGATGGTAAGAAGGGGTGAAATTGTTTTCTGTTTTTAAGGGATAGCCCTCAGGATTTACTGAGATTGGCCTTTCAGACGTGGTGACAAATACTCTCTCCCTGGCTAGACTCTAGCCAAGTTCTTCTGCGTCCCCTTCTTGACTAGGCCTTAATCCTGGCCTATAGAGAATTGAACAAACACTAACATATTTTGACTGCTCAAGGCTGCATCCCTAGGATAGTCGACTCTAGTCCCTTTTAAAGCACTTACCTGAGAGAACTCAAGGCTGCCTAAAGAATTTACTGTTTGTTCCAGCCAGCATCTGAAGATAGGGCTTATTCTCCTAGTCTCTGTGAGAGGGCAGGAGCCTAACTTGGATAAGTGCCCTTAAGCAAACCCAGATGGATTTCACATAGACTAAACTCCTTTTCCTGCTTTTTGTAACTTTCCATTTCCCCAATACTATAGAGCCTTCACTTACTCCTTCCCTATTCTCTCATTCTCTTTCATTTATTTATTTATTCTTAAATATTTTATTTATTTATCTAACATAGAGAGTGAGAGAGCACAAGCAGGGGGAGGGGCAAAGGGAACGAGGGAGAAGCAGGCTCAATCCTAGGACCCTGGGATCATGACCCGAGCTGAAAGGCAGATGCTTAACCGACTGATCCACTCAGGTGCCCCTCATTCTCGCTTTCAAATGCCCAGTCCCTTCTGTCCAAATCAAAGTTGAATTCAGTTCATACTGGACCTTTTCCCCATTATTATTACTATTACCATTACTATTATTATTTCCCTATTATTAATAGTATAAATAGTATATTATGGTTTGAAATCATCCTTACCACTTTAACTAGAGTCCTGCTTCGTTTATCTTTGCCAGTGGTAGAGACCACAGGAAGAGAGAGTTGTTTGGCGAGGCCAAATCAAAAACCAATATTGTACATGTCAGACTTGAGATGTCTATGAAATTAAGTGGCAGTGTCAGGTAGGTTATTGATCTGAAAGGCTGGATGGAGTGAACAGCTACCAACCACCCATTAAGATGCTCTGCATCTTATTAAACCTTGCTATTCTCCGTATGTTACATACGCAGCGACTATTGGGAGATAAGGGAGAACTTAGTGTGGAAGGTGGGAAGGATTCCTCCAAAATGGCCCTAATGTGAAAATTAATTATTTAATGCTAATAATGAAATAAAAGGGACCCAAGAAATTAATGTCTCTTATATCATTTCCCATAAAAAATTAATAATATAGTTTTTTGACCTAGTAGATAAAAGGCATAGCTTACTACATACGCAAATGATTCTGACAAACTTTAAATCCATGTAGCTTGAGAAACAACATATATACAACGTCTTAGCTCATGCTGCTGTAACAAAACACCATAGACTGGCTGGCTTAAACAACAGGCATTTATTTCTCACAGTTCTGGAGACTGAAAGTCCAAGATCAAGGTGTCAACAGTGTCTGTGTGTGGTGAGAACTCTCTTCTTGGGTTGCAGATGACTGACTTCTTGCCCTGTTCACACATGGCCTCTCCTCATTCTCGCTGTGCCCTCTCAGTATGTGGGTAGAGAGAGACCGAGGAAGCAAGTTCTCTGTTGTCTCTAATTATAAGGACATTAATCCCATTGTGAGGGTTACACCTTCCTAACCTCACCTAAACCTAATACCATCCAATGACACCCAACTCCAAATACCATCACACTGGGGGTTAGGGCTTCAACAAATAACTTTTAGGGGGACACAGTTCAATCTATAGCACACAAAATCTGAAAGATGAGGAACAGGGGACACTTAGTCATCACATCCACTGTTGTACGGTCACCTTGGATCTGCTCTAGAGTTTGCTTATCTATTTTAGCTAAAATGTATTCATATAGATTTCATGCCATGGTTTTAATTGATATGCATGAAATAATTATCATACTTCCTCCAGAAATTATTGTCTTTATGGAATAATGTCTTTTATGGAATAATGAAGGCTCTATGTGTGTTATTTGTATAAGGCATAAAAACTTGACAGTATAAAATGAAACTAACCAGTAATAATTTTATTATAAGTCTAAAACTATTGCAACTGCCTAAGGGTTAATGCCCACTAGTGAGGACCGAGAAAAATAATAAGCTTCACAAGTAAGAAAGAAGTAAATATTATTTGCCATTTATTACCGAGACCAGCCACTTGACAAACTGACCTTATTCAGCTAAGCTTTCAACAACACAGGTTTGTTTTTGTTTGTTTCTAATTCTGGTAATATTAAGTACTCTTTTGGCAGAAACACAAACTCAAAACGAATTTAGAAAACAATAATGCATATACAAAAAGGGTCAACAGCGCTCTTCAGAGAGGTGAAGAATGGTAGTTTCTGAATATATGCTTCTTCATGTGGATCATTAAGCCTTATCAAGCAATTTGGGTTCAACTCGAACTTGTTTAGAATTATATATATATATATTAAATATATATTGTTAGGTTACTCCCGCTGGCGATAGTAAGAAAGGCTAGGAGGCAAATGGATCTGAGAGATGAACTTTATTGCAAGCACCCGCGGGCGAGGTTCTGCGACTCATAGAGAGAAAGAGAGAGAGTGAGTGAGTCGGGTAAGTCGCACTGGGAGGGGGTTGGCGAGGTCCTTTTATCGGTTTGAGGTAGGGCATAGCCTTGCGTCCATATAAGGCAAGGTACGCAGTGATCGGAGGGTATGGGGCAGGGAGAGTGTATCGGACCAAGGTAAGGAATGGGCGCGAGTCCATATATGGCAAAGTATGTGGTGATCGGAGGGTATGGAGCCGGGAAGTCCGTGATGGACAGTTCCCGATTGGGAAGTTCCTGGGTGGAGAGTTTCAATTTCCTGGCGGTGACATGGAGGCTGCAGTGAGGGTGGCGGGAAAGTCCACCATCTTGGAGAGGGCCTGCGGGAAGATCCACCATTTTGGAGCCCCGGCTTCCCAGCCGGCCCATCATATATATAAATATATATATAAACATATAAATTATAAAATATATATAATTATATATTTATATATAACATAAACATATAATTATACATTATATATAATTATAAAATATAAATTATATATATATATGAACCATAATGCGTGTTCACAAACAAATGCTCAATAAAAGCTGCAACAGTGGGGCACCTGGGTGGCCCAGTGGGTTAAGCCTCTGCCTTTGGCCCAGGTCATGATCTCAGAGTCCTGGGATGGAGCCCCACATCGGGCTCTCTGCTCAGCGGGGAGCCTGCTTTCCCCCTCTCTCTGCCTGCTTCTCTGCCTACTTGTGATCTCTCTCTCTGTCAAATAAATAAAAATCATATATATATATAAAGCTGAAACACTGGTTAATAGCCTCCATAAAATAATTTGTTATTCAGACAATGTTAAATCCAGGTTTCATGCTTGCGAATATCAATTGGACTCCATATTAATAACATGGGATCATATACTCACAAAACTGACTTTCTAGAAACTGAAAAATGAAGTCATGTTGATTGAATACTTACTTTACTTGGTGCTTGTTCCTTTGCTCACATACAATGTGAATTAAGTTAGAATGGTCTTGTTACAACCAAAAATACTTTAATCAAAACAATAAACATGGGGGGCACCTGGGGGCTGAGTTGGTTAAACCATGGACTCTTGATTTCTGCTCAGTTCATGATCCCTGGGTTGTGAGATCAAGCCCAGTGTCGGCTCCACGCTAGGCATAGAGCCTGCTTAAGATTCTCTCTCTCTCCCTCTTTCTCTGCCCTTCCCTCCACCTCCCTCTCTAAAAAATAATAGATAAATGAACCGCAGAATAAAACCCATGGACTCCAATTAACAAACCTACTTTAAAAAAGTATAAAGATAAAAGTGGCCCAGTGCTTAAGCAGATTATGGACGGGCTAAAGCTGAGATCATCCCATTTCTATACCAATCCTTAGGAGTTTTGCATATGTATGAAGATAAGATTGCCCCCATCCCTCATCAGTGTAAAACTATTGGTAGGAATAAGACCTGGTAATAATAGAAATTTTAAAAATTAAAAATTAAAATCTACTTATTTATATAGCACATGATGCTTTTCAGAGCTATATCGCACATTATCATACTTGAGTTTCCCCAAAATCTTGTGACATTAGTAGCACCAATTATATTTTAAGAGGAAACTAAGATAGTAACAAGTTGTATTGTGGAGATAGACACACATCAAAACGGTTGCAAAATATTTTAAAAACAAAACATGACCTCATTAATTCATTTGTGGAAAATGACAATGCTCCCATAGTTTTGAATGAATGAATGGACAGATTAAGTCCCATGCTTAGAGATTTTGAAATTGCTTAAAGCAAGAGTTAAGCTGTGTAACACATTATTGCTTCAGCTATCCTCAATTAAAAACTGAACTGAATAAAAAGAAAACAGTTTGATACTCTCCTTGTACGGTCCCTGAGGATTGGAATTATAATATATACTAATATAAATGAGGATCCATGATCGGTGATGGTGCCAGGCGCAAACTGGGTGCGTGTAAGGAGCACAATTAATGCCGCATCCAAGATCTGCTCTATTTAACCTGCTTAGGACACTTGCTTTGCTCTCCAACCTCTACCCAAAAAACTCAGTTGCTGCCATATCTATCAGAAAACAGCAGATGGCACATTCAAACATTGTAATTGAGGAACTCTAATAAAAGTCACCACTTACAAAGGTGTTAACGTAGTTAACAGGCAGCAATAATGAATGGTAGCAATAATGAATGGTACAGCATCTCGATGCAAGCCTCAATGAGGATCCTTTACAGCACTTAGGATGAGAGGGCAAGACAAAGAAGCAGTGTTGAAACCTAAAGACAGTAGCTGTATGGAGAGGGCCATCTGACACATGACCTTTAGCAGAGGGGTACACGATGAACTAACTGTGCAGAAGGGAGTTGAGGGGACCAATACTACAACCTCAGTCTTTTCCCTGCCTCTGATCTCCCGTCAGTACTTCCACTGGCTGATCACAATCAGAAGCCAGAGGGGAAAAAAAAGTGGATGCAGTCCATAAACATCAGCCTCCCAGGCCACAGTGCAAAACAAAGTACAGGGTAGAGCATGGATCTTCAGGAGCAAGTGGAAAATATCATATACACTGAAGAAAAAGAAATTCTACAACTTACAATCCTGCCAAAACTTAACAACTTTCCTTTCTTTTCTTTTTTAAAGATTTTATTGATTTATTTGGAAAAGAGAGAGAGAGCACAAGCAGGGGGTAAGGCAAAGGGAGAGGGAAAAGCAGGCTACCCGCTGAGCAGGGAGCCTGGCATGGGGCTTGACATGGGGTTCGATCCCAGGACCCTGGGATCATGTCCTGAGTCAAAGGCAGATGCTTAACGACTGAGCCACCCAGGTGCCCCCAAAACTTTCAATTAGAGACTCAACCCATTTATTTTTCTGTAAGATACGGCAAAAATCCAGGTAAACTGCATAGGGTAAATATTTACAGAATAATTATATTGAGTGGTGAATTAAATCCAAAGAGTTGATTAAACAAATAGGCTATATAGAAGTGTTGAGAGGGAGGGTGGGGGGTAGAGAGAGAGAGAGAGAGAACAGGAACCAAGGTTTTTATTCAGTCACCATCCACTAAAGGAGAATGTAACCTAGCAACAGAATCTTTACACAATGGTTTGCTCATAAATTGTTGAAAATGGTAGTTAGTGATATCAGAAAGCATAATTAAATGGAGAGAAGTTACCAAAAGGGCTGAATGGGGACACAGAGAGCAAATAACTAGGTAGATGGATAAAAAAGACCCAAGGGTTCTTTAAAATCAGATTCTGATATAAGATACCTTCCTGCACATTTTCTTAAATAAATATGCACACAAAATAAAAACCATTTAGAAGGAAACACAAAACTCATTTCTGCTGGAAAAGCGTGTGCCTAAAATAGATCTTTTTCAGTATAAATTTGAAATAAGTAATTATGATCTCCACTTTTCAGGAAAACATTTATCTGCAAGCTTCTGACCCTGTTATAGTTTTCAATAAAGAGAAAAAAAAATCCCAGTTGATATTTAGATCAATTTTGACATTTCTTCTTGATTGATATTTGGTAACATTTATGTATAAATATATCAGCTAATCACATCATACAGATAAAAAATTAATACCAATGTCAGAGTTAGGATTTCTCTTTATTACTACTGATTTCATTCATTCATTCACACACACACAGATTCTGAGTTCAACAGAATTTGTTAATTGGTGTATTTACTTAACCATCTTATTTCCTCTATTCTTGATGCTCTGGCATCTAAACCTTCTCTGACTACAGAGACTGGCCCTCTGAGGACTAGCCAATTCTTGGAGATAACAAACGACTCACCTTTCATATGTAAACGAGCCAATCCACAGCCCTGGCCCTAAACTACCTCCTCTCTCTGGCTCTTAAATCCCAAATGACAGTGTTTTTCTGCACTAGTCTCCCCAGGGCCAGACACCGGGCAGTGAGGGATAACCTCTATATGCCCCAGAGTCCTCTAAAATTATTCAAACTAGTCCATTCTAACTCTGCTTACCCTATCTTGCTTTGCCTTTCCCAATAAAGCAATAAAGGCTCTGCCCATGCTTTCCTCTTTTTTCTGTTGCTTTCTGGTGTTTCTCTATAGGAAGGTGTGCCTCCTCCTCTTAGAAATTGTAATAAACTATCTTATCAATGGTAATCATCTCTGATACGTTGGCCTCACCATACTGGAAAAAAAAAGAAAATGTGCATATTAAAACAGTTGGTTCTAGTCATTATGGCCTATGGAAACTCTTGAAGGAACTATGCAATAAATATGTTAAAGATTGATAATTGACTCCAAGCTCATCTGCTGGCTGTGTGACATGGGCAATGCAATACAAGTTCTATAAACCTCGTTTCTATGCGCCTTTGTTAAATGGGGATATTCCCTACTAGAAGGTCAAGGAGTCCTCTATGTTTTTCTCTGCTTTTATAAAATATAGTACTTTAGGTTTTGACTAAATTATAGTCATGGTTTTATCTGCCCATTAGGAAATACAGATGGCCCACTTTTTCTGTTATCTGTCAAAAATCTATATTGTTCACAGTTAAATTTTACTTCCTTGACACCAGCCAAATCAGCTCCGACACAGTTACTATTTGATAGTAAAATACCCACAAGAGGGCGGCAGAGGCAACACAATTAACCGGCAGGTAGCACTCCACAGCCTGAGGAAGGAGCCCAACGGCTTCCCCTTTCTGAGCATCCCAGAGGAGTCACTTGGTCATCAAAGTTCCAGGGAACATGATGAGCCACAGGCAGTTCTTGGCCCCACCAGAGAACCTGGGCCGGCATTTGGAATTCATTTTGGGAAGAATCTCAGGTTTTCTCTTCAATTCATTGTGGTGGTCCACAAATAGTACATGTTAATATTATTCTTAATTCCTAATCAACATACGGCACATTTATGTGCACCTAACCAGTCTATTCCTGAGAAACATCAGATTTCTAAAAAGTATTAAATAGAATATCACTCTCACTCCATGCCTGCAGCCTTATTTACCTCTATCCATCTACTGAAATAGTAAATACTTCATCTTGAAATATTTTTTAAGTAGATCATTGGTAGTAATAAAATAATTTGGACCACTCCATATTTAAAAAAACAATTCTCACATAGTACAATATGTCCCTTTTGAAGCTTTTACTGCATCTGAGGGAGAAAGAATCATCCCACTGAAAGCAACTGCACTAAGAAGTTCTACAATTTTGTGCCAGTCCTAAAGGTTGGGAAGGGCTGTGGAAGCCCCCCTTAGTCTATGTACCCTCAACACAGATATGCATTATAGACAGGCAAATGCACATTCTAATTAGGAATTTAGAGGGGAAAAGATTAAATTACTTCAGCTGTAATCAGAAAATATTTTACAAAAGCATTTTAAAAATATTTTAACAACCAATTTAATTATAATTATAAACAATATAGATATAAGTTTTAGTATTATTTAACTCTTTAAAATGTGGTATAGTTTGCAGCCCGAGTAAATAGTGTATCATTCATTCATTTACTGATTTTACACATGCACTCTTTCATTTATAACAAGTGTAGAAGTCCCTTTTCCTCTGTCAACAATATGGTATACTGTTTCCAGAACTTGCCCAACCCTGCTAATATTTGGTTCTACAAAAAATTGATGGGGTAAAGGCAGCTGCCAGCCTGAATTCCTATTTTTTACTTCTTGGGAAACCATTTAAGAAGGCTCTGATACAATATTTGTTTGTTTGTTTGTTTGTTTTTAACGAATTCTTAATACATCACGTTCTGATATTTTAGCACAGACATTTTCAAATGCTTTTCCAAATATATGGAAAATATGGACTTTTTCTGTCATGACAATTTTATTATTTCTTTAATTTAGTCAGGGCCTTGGCGTCATAAGAGATTAGCCACTGTCATATCCAAAATAATGCATTTATTCAGGGCAAAGTTTAACTTTCCTAGTCTTCCTCAGAAGAATTGCCTCAGAGATGCCAGAAAGACTTCAGGTAATGTCAATTTAAAATACTTTCACTGGGGTGCCTGGGTGGCTCAGTTAAGGGTCCAGCTCTTGGTTTTGGCTCAGGGCACGAACTCAGGGTTGTGAGATGGAACCCTGTATTGGGCTCTGGACTCAGCATAGAACCGGCTTGTCCTCCTCTCTCTGCTCCTCCCTTCATGTTCTCTCTCTTTCTCCCCTCACCCCTCTCAAAAAATTAAATAAATCTTAAAACACTTCTCCTGAAACTTGGGCCAGAGGAAAGTCCTTACTGTGGTTGATGATAGAAGTAGATCTTCAGGTACTGTTTGCAGGCATCACCACCAGACTTCTTGCCACCACCAGGGTGCTTTTCTCCTCTAAGTGTTCCTCTCATCTCAATTCCAAAGTATAAAACTTAGAAAAGTTGATCAGCTCTCCTTGAGGTAGGGATGGGGCCCAGAGCCTAGCCCACTGAACCTCTTTCCATCCCCCTCTAAGGGGGGGGGGGTGTCATATTAAATTTCCTCAAAGTATGGTTTGAATATTGGTCACCAAGGGTATGATGGACTTGTACTAAAAGTGGCCACCCAATGGAGCTTTATTGTGTGTGAAACTTTGATTTCCTGATAATCTTCCTAATTTCCCTCTTCATGGTGGGAAAACCCTGTTGCTCTCTTCTTGTCCCAGATCACCAAAGAATTGGAGACCCCCAAATGGGGAGAGTTTATCGAGTAGGTAAGTACAGTACACTTGATACAAGAGTGAGAGTGGGCCACTGCCAGAGTAAGAGTGGCAATGCCCCAGAAGCTCTAGCTACATCATTTTAAGCCTGCTTTGTGAACATGTGAATTTGGCATTGATTGGCATTTTTGATTGACGGCTGGTGGTTCTTTATCATTTTGGCTTCTGCACATGCACCTACCCATGATGCATTTGGTTATAATTCTATTTATTTATCTATTGCATATTTAAGGATATGTAATGAATTTTGTTGTAATCTTGAAGGTACTTAAGGGCAAGTTGAGACCCTTGTGTACATGCTCAGCTCTTAGACGTCCCCTTGTAGCTTTTAAGCCAGCTCTGTGGCTAAGTCTTTCCTGTTCTGTTAGCCCTTAGAGATTGCTCTGAAGGCATCACTGTTAACCCTTGGGGGTGGCTCTCAGGGATGGCCAGAACCTGCTTTATCTCTCTTTGCTCATGTCTAACTAACTGCCTAACAAAAAGTATAAGAAATTCCAGTCGCTTAACATAAGGAAGGGAGTTTTTTCAAATGATAGAAGGGTTCCAACCTTTGTCCCTCATTCTCTTTGCAGAGCCAATAGGTTGGAGAACTACCAAAAGCCTAAGTAACAGGTATTAAGATAAGCAAAAATTCTTCTAAAGACACTCAGATGCAGATTTTTTGCCCTTGTTGTCTTCTCTCAAGTATACAGACATTAGATGACCTTTTTATTTTTTAATTGTTTAAAGATTTTATTTATTTATTTGGGAGAGATAGAGATAGCAAAAGAGAGAGAGCAAGAACCAGTGGGGAGAAGAGGGAGAAGCAGGTTCCCCATTGAGCAGGGAGCCCGATGCAGGACTCAATCCCAGAACTCTGGGATCATGACCTGAGCCAAAGTCAGATGCTTAACCAATTGTGCCACCCAGGCGCCCAAGATAAACTTTTAGCTAAATTTATATATGATTCATTTTTTCCAAATATCTGCTGGAGATTGACATTCTGAAGTGTTCACAGTGCTACTGCCAAGAAGGTATATATTTTCTGTGATGCATAATAGGTTCCATTTATTCTAAGCAAATATCTGACAATGTCCAGGTCAACTGATTTGGTAGATGAATGTTACAAGCTACAATATCTCTCAGAAAACTACTGAAAATATATGTTCATTTATATCATGGCTTTAGCTAAACTGAATACAAATGACTCAGGAATATGTATACAAAACATAATTGAGGTTTTCATATTCTCTTGGTTAGACCAGGAAACTATTTATCTACTCACTAAAACTTATTTGTAATCCCCAAATCGATAGTTTTGATGCTTTCATGGTCATTGGTGGACCTGTGCAGACCAGCGAAAAATGTGAGTTGCCCAATAAACATGTTCCCAGCTAGAACATGGTGGTCAAACAAGGTGAAGCTCTGCCTTCTTGTCTCAGCTCTCAAACTGTAAACAAGTGTCCTTTTCGTGGCATATCTAGTGCCAATTCTTGGCATTTTTGTGCTTTTTGTCAGTGATTTCACTGTTTAAAATGCCTCCGAGCATAGTTCTGAAGTGTTATCTGGTGTTTCTAAGCACAGGAAAATCGTGATGTGTCTCACAGAGAAAATATGTGTTAGATAAGCTTCACTCAGGTATGAGTTATAGTGCTTTTAACTCTGAGTTCAATGTTAATGAATCAACAATATATATTAATTTAGGTGACTTTAAATGGAAACACACACAAAACAAGGTTATATATTGATCAGTTTTAGAAATGTTGTGACCAGAGTGTGACCTCATTCCACATGTCCCCAGGAACAGCAGGTCAGCATTCACTAATTCAGTACCACTTTATAGTACATAACCACCATGAATAATGAGACTCGGCTGTCCTCTCAGCTGGCCCTAACCCCTAGTTCTCACCTCTGGCCAGAGAGTGGAATCACAAGTGGAACTGAAAGGGAAAAAAAACTGACCCTAAAGTTTCAGTTGTGGAGATTTGGATGCAATGTTTAACTGTATACACCTTTCCATGTGAGTCTAATATGCAGCTAGCTGGGCTTGAGAACAGCTTTCTAAGCTCACTCTGGGGACACAGAATGGCAGCTTTGGAACTTCCCATTGGGGGTGCTCTCCAAGGACAATGTGTGTGCTCTCAGGGAAAGCCTAAAAACAGGTTTTTCTAGCCCTCCTTGGGTCATCTTTGTATTTTCCTATTCAAATAAAATGGTTTGAGCTTCCATGACAGACAATGCCTTACTATTAAATACCATAATCACTTAAATTTTGAGCAAATTTCACTTTATTTTAGGGAGGAGGGCACAGCCCAGTTCCAGCCAATGAGATAGATGAGAAATTCTACTGGGGAACTCCTGGGATCTTTTCTTCCTTCACTGTTGGGAGAAAGCAAATGGGAGAAATCCGATACTCCCCCCACCACCACAACATGTTTTAACTGAGGTTGTAGGAAGAAATAATGTTTGTAGCCATTGTAGCCATTCTGCAACCATGAGAGAAAAAACAAGAAAATCACAGGACACATCCTTGAATTCTGACACAACGAATGCACTGACTGTTCTTGTTATGTGAGAAAAATCAATCCCTCTGACTGGGCCTCATTTACTAAGGCATTTTTTTATCTTACAGCTAAAAGCATGTCTACTGAGATGACCCTTCCCATCCTGCAGAGCATTGTAAGTCTGGCGCTATTCCTAAGATTTCTGAGGATTCCTAGAGGGCTTACGCTCTCATTGTCACCCCTGGATGGAAGTCTTGATCCATGTTCCTTGTCTCACTTCCAAAAGCTACACTTTCTTTCTATGCAGCTCTGCTCCACTACATGGGGCCACCAGCTTTCCTTTATTAACCAAAGCACACAACACAAAACTGTTATATGTGGCAGACTTTTAAGAAAGATCTGGGATCAAGAAGGGTCAGTATAGCAAGTATGACAAAGGAATGAACTTTTTATTCAATATTAGTCATTGCTGCCCAAATATCCTGGCCATCCCTGCTGTAGGGAATCTGCCACAGGCTCTTTCTCCCCACGGCATGTCAACATGATCTCCCAATAGAGATCTCTTCCTTGTAGATCTCTTCCTCACAGTTGTGACCATCTTAGTTCACTGTCTGTTGAAGAGATGTTGAATGCACACAGGCAAATACCCATATTCACACAATAAAATATTCATAGGAAATACACTTAAAATATTAAAAATGCCTATCTCTGGGTGATAGGATTACAAGGATTACAAGTAACTAATATAATCTTCAGTATTGCGTTATTCCCTCCCCCCCACCAAATTTCTATAGTGAACAAAAACTATTTCTTAAATAGAACATACTTTTATTAAATATTCAATTCAAGGGAAGGCTGGGTGGCTCAATCAGTTAAGCATCTCCCTACAGCTCAGGTCATGATCACAGGGTCCTGGGATTGAGCCCACATGGGGCTCCTTACTCAGCAGGGAGTCTGCTTATCCTTCTCCCTCTGCCTCTCTGCCTGCTCCCTCTCTCTCTCAAATAAATAAATTATTTTTAAAAATTAAAAAAATATTCAACTCAAGAATATATTTTATATCCCATTGCATATCTGGCAGTAGAATATGAAATATATTCAGTTTCCATGTGTTAACTTAGTATACTGACATTTTTCACAAAGCAATGCTAGTAACTTGAAATGTTCCACTTTCAAGATCTAAATGTTGAATTTCCCTTCTTTGCCCAGAGTTCACTCTCCCTTCCCCTATACATCTTCTTCTTCTATTCTTATTAATCCTGCTCCTCAAATTCATCACAACTTCTAGTCCTTAGGTGGCTCTCTAGAGCCATGGTCTCCAAGTACTTTGACTTTTTTCCTGATTCCTTATCAGCAAAAATATCTGAACATGGACCCTAATAAAAGTATATATACTTAGAAAATCTTTACAGGTACAACTATAAATAGAAATTTCTATAAAATAGAAATAAAATAAAATAAAATTTCTATAAAATAGAAATAAAAATTAAATAGTAAGGCATTAGATGAAGATGAAATAAGATTGTTCAATGTAACTGATATAAACCAGTGCATTAATAATAAAACACATTTTGTAGTTGATAATGCTTTATTATTTTTTTTTCAAAGATTTTATGTATTTATATGACAGAAAGAGACACAGCGAGAGAGGGAACACAAGCAGGGGGAGTGGGAAAGGGAGAAGCAGACCTCCCGCCGAGCAGGGAGCCCAATGCAGGGCTCCATCCCAGGACCCTGGGATCATGACCCGAGCCGAAGGCAGAGGCTTTAAACCACTGAGCCACCCAGGTGCCCCTCTGCTTTATTATTTTAGAAAAATCTTAGTTTAACACTTTGTTGTTTAGTAAATCAAAAAGATTAATTTATCTTAATACTTGATTTCAGTAACTCATTCTACTTCAAAATTTTGTCAGTTATAATATGAGCAGGTGAAATAAAGATATTTAACTAATTGTAGAGGTTTATATATTAAGTGATTACAACAGCAACCTCTCAATCAGAATGAACATAGGCTTAGACATCTAACACCAAGTGTTTTTACCAGTTAAGCATCAACCATAATTTCAAGGAAAAAACAATGGCACTCTAATTATATTTGGCTGTATTTGCTTTTAACCATTAATTTTAAAATAAAGTAAAAAAAAAAAAAAGGCCAATCTATGACTTTGAGCTCTAGGTGTTGTTTTAAAAAGACAACATGTCCAAGTGACTGTTTTGAAAGGATTAAGCTATAGAGGAAGAATTTGGAAAAATAGATGTTTGGAAAATTTTTCACTGAGTCCTGATATTTTTTCCCAACATTGTTTGTTATATAGAAACACTTTTACATGTGCATGCTTGAAACCAGAATTGTATAACTGAAATGGTAGAAATAATTAAGAAATGAGTATTAGGATCTAACAACCTTAGCTAAAATTCCTTTTTCTGTTTTGGACTTCTGCCCTCTCAGTAAACTTTCTGCTAAATCAGTCTATCAGCTTCTGTTTCTTGAAAAAAGTGATCCTATCTAAAAACTCAATCATATGGCTAGTTATTATATAGGCTTATGTACATAACTAATTTGTTTCCACTATAAATTGTGCATTCTTTGAGAGGTAGCACCAACTCTTACTCATTGCTTGTAGTTACTTCTTGGACACCTAAAATGCCAGGTCTGGTGCTAAGTGCTTTACAGTCTAGCCCTTGAACAACCTTATGGCCTGGCCTGGTACTGGTATCTTGCTCGTTTCACAAGTGAGAAACTTCAGGTGATTTTCCTTAGACCACAAAGCAACTAAGACGCAGCGCTGAGGTGTGAGTACTGACATTCTGGCTCAGGGTCATCATGCTTAATCAGAGCACCATACTGCTAAGTTAAGGACACCTAGCCTTAAATGAAACAGAGTCGGCACTTTATTGGTACAAGTTGGTAACAACTGAAGGAACAGAAAAACAATATTAGAAGCATTTCCTTATTGAACTAGATTTATTATAATTTAATTGAGGGAAAAAAAGCATACTGTTGTTATACTGTAGTTCTAGTTTGTCAAAGAAGTGGCAGCTATGATTTTTACTATTTCTCAGCTGTAGAAATCTGAGATGACAGGTTGGATAACAGCAGGAATTTGTTATCTCATATCTTCCTGAATTACTGTTTAGAGAACAAAATGCTACAGGTGACTTTTTAAAAATTGATGGGGACTGAAATGTTTCTTTTGGGTTTAAAAAGAAAAGGCAGGTCTAGAGAAAAGTAAAAGACATAGATTGACAAGACTTCCTACCCCAAAGAAGAAAGGAAATAGAAACTTACATTTAGAAAACAAAGAGGAGAATGAAAATGAAAGTTATTAGAGGAAGCTTGACAGAAGAAAACATCTATTCAAAGAAAAAGCAAAAAATAAACTAAATCACAATGCAAAATTATAGATAAAGAAAAAAGAGACATTTTGAGAGACTGAGGCTTGGCTTTCTCCCCCCTCAATCTCCTCCCTCCAGAAGGGTCCTATCAAGATTATGGAAGATTCCTTTCTACTTTCCTTCTGGTGCTCTTACTCACACTCAGTCTTCATCATTCAGTCCTCATCTCTCAAAGTGACTCTTACTTGAGAGTAAATATGAATTGTTATTGATAGATATTATGGAGTGCTGGTGGTGAGAATTAGAGGGTGTCTATATGAAAAATCAGCTAGTAAAACTGTAGTGTGCATTATTATCTAGGTCTTACTAACATCAGGAACAAGACAAGAGGCCCACTTTCACCACTCATATTCAACATAGTACTGAGGTCCTGGCCAGAGCTATCAGGCAGGAAAAAGAAATAAAAGGTATCAGAATTGGACAAAAAGAAGTAAAATTGTCTCTATTTGTAGATGACATGATTTCATACAGAGAAAATCCCAAGGACTCCAACAAAAACCTGTTAGTTCTAATCAACTAATTCAGTAAAGTTGTAGGATATGAAATCAATGTACAAAATTCAGTAGCATTTCTATACACTAACAACAAATTATGTGAAAAAGAAATAAAGAAAACAATTCCATTTATGATAGCATCAGAAACAACAAAATACTTAGGAATGGATCTTACTATAGATCTCATAGCATTTGTTTCTAAGTGGCACAGTGCCTATTTTCTAGCTATTATTTGGTATCTGTCTTCCCACTTCCATTTGAATGTAAGCGCCATAAAATTAGAAGCTTTGCTCAGTTTTATTAACTACACAAGAGCAGCATCGATCATATTGCAAGTACTTATAATAAATATTTTTAAATGACTGCATGAATGAATGACATAATCTGAACAGCAAACATGTAAGCTTCTACTTTTGACCCTTGGTCATCCAAATAGCAATTTGATGGTGTTAGGATGATGGTATTATTTCCCCATATTTAGCCATCAATCCCTTTGTATCCACCAGTGTCTGACATTCAAGAACAGAAGAATGGGCATCAGGGGACAGAATGGTTTTTGGTTGCTTGGTTGGCTTTTGTTTTAATGTACAGAATGAAACCTGTCAGCACCTCCAGTGCAGGGGTGGAGGGAATTTCTTGGAATAGTCCTAAAAGATATCTTCATAGACCCAATAACTAAAATTGATAATTTGAATACTTTTGTAAAAACATATAATTTAATCTCTTTTTTTAAAGATTTACTTTGAGAGAGAGAGAGGGAGCGTGAGCAAGTGGGGAGAGAGGCAGAGGGAGAGGAGACAATCTCAAGCCAACCCCCCACTGAGTGCAGACCCTGACGTGAAGCTAGATCTCACAAACCCATCAGATCACGACCTGAACTGAAATCAAGAGTCAGACACTTAAGCAACTGACCCCTTAATCTCTCTCTTTTTTTAGGTACAAGGTCAAATCCCAAAATTAATACATACTGGTATTTTATGAAGAAACAGAAAAGAATAATATAAAGCAGGTCCACCTGCAAGGCCAAAGTTTATTTCACTTCAGTAACTTTCACTATGTGTTTGACATTAGACCAGCCACTAAGATCAAGGCAAATAAAATTCCCATTGAGGGTAATCAGCAAGAACCTCCTGGTTAGGACCTACTGTTTGTATTCTACCGGTTAGTGTGTACACATGGCCTCTCTTCAAGCAGCTTACAATCCTACAGAGAAGAAAATAGCTTAGCTACATAATATAATTAGAGCATAAAATAAGATAACATGCTATAAAGAGCTCACCTGAGTATTTTGTATGTCTCTGAGAAAAACAAGGACCCTGAATTTCTCTTATCCAGTCCAAAGCAGCAGTAGGCTCCCCTGTCCTATCTAAACTCCATTGAATATGCTTAGCTAAGAGATTACTTTTCCTAAATGTATCTTTTTAATGGCTTAACTGACCCCTCCCTTCTCCACATAATTCTAGACCATGAGGTTCTCAGGGTGAAGCATACACACTACCACCCACAGGCCCCCAGGACTGCCGAATGTGAGTAGTAACCTGAAGGACTCACTTTTATGTGGCTTCTGTACTGAACCAAAGCTGCCATTTTTCAGTGTGGGTGTCTTTTTTTTCCCTCATGACATAGACAAATGTTGATGTTTACTACAAGTTGGTACATTAGTTGCTAATTAAGTTCCTCACTGCTCCAGCCAAAACTTTCTGTATTGAATCCAAGAAAAGAATGGCAGCTATATCAAAAATAAGTTGTTGGGGATTTTTGTTTTGTTTTATTAAAGGAAAGTTGTATATTAAAGAGTATGGGGAACTTACAGGCTGGGAGATAGAAAACCTTCATTCTTGGCTTGCTCTTAAACTGAGTTGGTGGTTAGAGTCCCTCTGCGTCTGTCACCAAGCCCTGGTCAAAGCCAAACAAATACTACAGTTTACACATCAGGCAGTCAAATAAACCGTTTATCATTATTCCCTCTTTTTCATACCCACAAATTCTCAGAGGAAAGAGCTGACTTGGGCGGACCCACGGGAAGTCACGTTTACTCTAGACCGGGTGCAAAGTTCATTCATCCTGGGGCTCTGAGTTCACACCTCTCTGGAAAGATGTCTTCGTAGTTTTATTTTCTCCACCTGCTTCCTGCTTGTGACCATCTTACCTCCAGACCCGGGGGAAGGGTGCGTGGGGGGGGGGGGGGTACGTGGAGGGGTCGCGGGGGGGTGGGGCAGAACCCACCTGTATGCACCAGCCGAGGGTAACTCCTTCTTGCTGGCGTCAGGGTCCGGGGCTGTTTCTCTTCTCTTCTGGGCCGGGAAGTCCCGCATCACGCGCTTCCAAGCACTTCACATTTTCGCTGACCGGGTTGGGGGGAGGGGGCGGTAATGCAAGGCGGCTGTGGGAAAGAAGTCTGAGTTTTGAGGCAGAACCCGACGCAAAAGTCAAAATACCTGCGGGCGGAGACTGGCTGAATCGCGGCTTTCGAATTCGCTTTCCTTTTCTGTTTCCAACAGCGCCTGCCACCAAAACACTGTCCCTGCCACAGCCGACCGAAGGGCGTCTCCTGCGCTGGGAAACCAACACATCCCCGCCCCGGCGGATTACGTCTGGAAAGGCCCGAGGAGGACGCGGAGAATCGAAACAGAAACCCAACTCCGGCGAACTACAAGAACTGCCTTGCGGAAAGCGGGGCTCAAAGCTCCCACCGGAGTTGGTGGCGGCGGCATCTGCGTCCCCGGCCAGGGCGAGCACAGCCGAGAGTCGGAGGGATCGCGCCCGCTTGCAGCTTCGAGCCGCCGCGTCCCTGGGACCCGCCCCCTGCTCAGGTGCGGCCGACCGAGCACCCCCTGTCCCGCGCGCCGCCCTGGGGGTCCTGCGGGCCCCTGGCTCGTCAGGCACAGCGCTGCGGACCCTGCGGGTCCAAACCGACCGCGGGACACCCAGCTCACCTGTTGAGCAGAGAACAGCAAACCGTCCGTCTGTTTGGGAGACTCCTCTCCCTTCGCTGCGAGAGGAAAGATGTCGAACGGCTATTCTGCAGACAAGAGTTTCTGCTATCTCATCTCGTGTTTCAGGGCCAGAGTGAAAACGTACATCCAGGTGGAGCCGGTGCTGGACTACCTGGACTTTCTGCCCAATGACTTGAAGGAGCAGATCCAGAGGACGGCGGTCAACGCTGGGAACATGCAGGCGGCTGATGAACTTCTGAACGCTTTGGAGAAGGGAGGCTGGCCCCCAGGCTGGACTAGACAATTTCTGGTGGCCCTTCAGAGAGCAGGCAGCGTTTTAGCCGCCCGCTACCTGAACCCAGAGCTCACTGACCTGCCTTCGCCATCCTCCGAGAACGCTCATGATGAGTGTCTCCAATTGCTGAACCTCCTCCAGCCCACCCTGGTGGACAGACTTCTGGTTAGAGATGTCTTGGATAAGTGTGTGGAGAAGAAACTGTTGACAAATGAAGACCGTAATCGGGTAGGTGTCAGTTCAGAGGGAGGCAGAGTTTGTAACTCGGGGTTGCTCCTTCCTTTGGCCCACTCCAAATGTTCTTTGATATCTCTGGGTAAATTTGGCTCCCTCCTTTCTTGAGAAGAGAATAGTTAGGCACTGAACATATTTTGAGAATTAGAGTACAAAGAAAGCTCTTTTTCTAACCCTTTCACTAAAAGAAGCCAAAAAGGTGTTAATTCCGAAATAGTAACTCGTACTAATAGATAACATTTATTGAGCACTTAGGCGCTTAGCTTCATTTGCAAAACTTATGATCAGAGTTCATGCTCCCAATGATTCATTACTCTTTTTAAGGTTATTAATGTTGTTTTACAGATGGGAAAACTGAGGTAGGTTATGTAACTTGCCCAAGGGGTCCTGGGAAAGCAGTAGCAGACTTAGGGATTTAGGTTCTGGTGGTCTACAATTTTATCCCTCACTTTATATAGTTCGATAGAACAGGTATCAGCAAACCATGACCCATGGTCTAAGTCTAGCCTATTACAAGTTCTTGCAGGCCCAAACACTAAGAATAGTTTTCACGTTTTTAAATTTCCAGTGCTCATAAAGAAAGTTTTATTGGAACAGAGCCATGCTCATTCATTTACATACTACAGCTGCTTTCGCACTTTAAGAGCAGTTGAACAGAGACCATACAGCCCACAAAGCTTACAGTATTAATTATCTGAACTTTACAGAAAAAAAACTGCCAATCTTTGGCCTATATTGTTATATATTATGCCATTTGATCTTGGTCCAAATGGAAAAATTACGTCACACATATTCTTTTTTTTTTTTTTTAGTCAAAGTTACGACATTCTCTGGGATTAAAAACCATAGATAATTTATTGGAAAAAAATGTTGCCAGTTGCAATTTTTCATGTTAGCAAAGGCATTTTGACAGGGTGAATTTTACAGGTCACTTGACACTTAATGTAATGTTTCTTTGTTCATTGTTTTTCAATGAACAAGGATGTGAAGTATAGAAATGCTGACCTACGTTGAACGTGACTTATTCTGGTTTGTAAGTAAATAAATATCTTATTTTGAAAAGCGTGTAAGCAAATAACCAAACCCATGAATAAAAGTCAAAGGCTTTGTCTAACATGCTATGATTCTGACTTTTTCTTTCCTCTCTCTCTCTCTCTCTCTTTCTTTCTTTCTTTTGGATTCATCAGTTGTTTGTGTCTTCATTACAAAGTTCTGGACATTGGTCTCATGTTAGCCTGTGATGTAACTTTGTCTTTAGTAACTAAAGTTGATAGTCCTTTGTATACTTGACAGCCATAGGGCCTGTCCAAAGACCCAAGCATGCATCTAATTTTGATGGCTGGTTTTCCCAACAAGTAAATTACTTTACACTGTTGTCTGTAACGTTTATGTAGTTTTGTGTATTGAGAACCAGCTAGAACGCATTATAGTAGTCCAGCTGGATATGACAAATGTGTACATCACTGTGGCAGAATCTTAATTTGGAAGACAGTATGCAGCCTTCAAGCCAGCTGGAGATGGAAGATGGCATTTCCAGCCACAGTAGCTGTTAGGAAGTCCAGAAGCAACAGAGTCCAGTAACACCACAAAGCTGTTTATGTTTGGTGGGTATGATGTCCCGATTGCCAGCGAAACAGCACTTCTCCTTATTTACTCTAAATACTTCTGCCTATCAGCATCACTTTTGTCTTGCCTGGATTGAATTTCCGCCAGCTAGATTTTATCCAAGTTCTTGATTCTGGCAAGCTTGGAGGCAGCTAGCAGTAATGCAAGGGATTTGACACAAAGAAGATGTAGAGTAAAAGGACATTTATGTACTGGGTAGCAGTTAAAGTCAAAGCAACCCAAACTCTCCCTCAAATTCATATTTCAAAAGAGACTCTGAAAGATGGAGGAGCTATGCATTTGAAGCTTTCTGAGGAGGAGTAGTGTCTCTGTGACATTCTGGAATCATGTCTACATGTCGTTTTACATGTATCATCAAAGCTATCAAAGACAATGGAAAAATAAGCTATGGGAGACAGTGGGAAAGAAGCATTAGGTTTAGAAGAATCTGTATTGATATGGGGGTCATTGATGAATATTTATCTCAAAACAGCAAAGTGTACTGGGGAAAAACATGAGAATTTAGAATGGGAAACCTGGATTTGAGATCTATGTTTGTTTCTTACTCTGTGTGTTACTTTGGGTCAAGTTATTTAAGTTCCTTGATCCTAAATTTACCCATGAAAATGGACATAATGTCTCCTCTCACTCATGGTACCTTAGTGAATATAAATGAGAAATCATGTTTATGAAAAAGCTTTTTAATGAATAATAATAATAAAGAGTTGTTTTGACATGATGACGATGATGACTTTTATCATCATTCACTAGGTTACAACTCCTTGTGAATTTAAAGTTTCAGAGATTTAGGTGAGTCAACCACATTGAAACTGAGATCTGCTTAAAGCCCCTGCATTAAACTGGGTTTCCAAGGAAAAACTGTCTTTCATTTTTAGAAACCTAGCCAGGACTAGGTATAGAACTGGTACTTAATAAGTATTAACTGATTGATTGAATTTATTTCCCACAAGTTGTCTGGGATAAGGGATAAGAACACATGATGTCATGGATTGCCAGGCATTTGGAAATGGATGGATGATGGACATAAGATCTCCAAATTTGCTTTTGGATATCCTAAAGTAATATTTGACTAAGAAGTCAGGACTTCTAAAAAATATTTTATTTTAATTATTTTCCTGTTTTCTAGCAGACATTTTCTACTTGGTCTGTCATTTTAGTTTATGGTTCTCATGTCCATCCCTGCAACCCTTCATACACCAGAGCTTCTGGAAATTATCCTAGATTTAGTTTTGTATCCAGCAAGTACCCAAAGAAACTTATTTAACGAATTGACTATTCAGTCATTTGGTTTAAATTTATGGAGTGACATCTTGTGGCAGATATCATGGCAGTGATGAAAAGACTAGATAATAATGCTGATACTGTCTGTGCTGTCATGGAGCTTATGTTGTAGTGTTGATCAGTATTCATTCTTCTAATAAATAGTTAATGTCTAGTGTATGCAAGGCAACATTGTAAATAGTGGAGAGTCAACAATAAATACAAGAATCACTTTACAGATCGTTATAATATAATGATCCTTAATAGAAAGGGGCTGCCCCTGTACTGACCTGCTTTTATTTTAGGCTGCTTCGTGACCTCTTGGCACATGTATTGACTTAAACATCCATGAACTCTGAAAAAGAGGTGAACATATACATTTCCAGTGTCTTAATATCAGTCTGAGCAGATGAAGAGAGGTTCATGTTTCAGTCCTGGCCAGTTCAAAGCATTAAACATCCAGAGTCCAGGAAGACCCCATATGCCTTAAATTTACATGGGAGAACCAGAGATACTTTGTTCAGTCCAGCTAGAAACCAAGTCCAGTGGTCCTTATATGAAGCAAAAAGATGAGTCAGTCTCTCCCGGCTCATTATATTGTCAGGTAAATTAGTATGTGTAAGAATTTTATTAGGAAGAAAAAGTACTAGTAAGAAGTTAGTTATGTCAATGTGATGATATGTATTCATTTAGAAACACATTAACTTTTCTTTAATGTTATTCCTTTTACATTTATTAGCTAGAATTCTTTTTTTATTAACATATAATGTATTATTTGTTTCAAGGGTACAGGTCTGTGAATCATCAGTCTTAGACAATTCACAGCATTCACCATAGCACATATCTTCCCCAATTCATCACCCAGCCACCCCATCCCTCCCACCCCCCTTCCCTCCAGCACATTAACTTTTTATGGGGAACTAGTTTTTTTTTTAAATCTCTTTTTAAATTTAAATTAAATTAATTAACATATAATGTATTATTGGTTTCAAATGTAGAGGTCAGTGATTCATCAGTCTTATATGACACCCAGTGCTCATTACATCACATGCCTTTCCTAATGTCCATCATCCAATTATCCCATCCCGCAACCCCCCTCCCCTCCAGCAACCCTCAGTTTATTTCTTATGATTTACACAGCCTTCTCTTATGGTCTCCCTCTCTGATTTTGCCTTGTTTTATTTTTTTCCCCTCTTCCTATGGGGAACTAATTTTTATTTTATTTTATTAAGATTTTATTTATTTATTTGACAGAGAGACAGCAAGAGAGGGAATACAAGCAGAGGGAGTGGGAGAGGGAGAAGCAGGCCTCCTGCCAAGCAGGGAGCCTGATGTAGGGCTTGATCCCAGGAGCCTGGGATCATGACCTGAGCCAAAGGCAGATGCTTAAAGACTGTGCCACCCAGGCACCTGAGGAACTAGCTTTTAAAAATTCTTTGTTTTTAACAAGTTTTGCTTCCTGATTTACTGGTGTGAGAGCTGAGCTCTGCTGTGTTTAAAAAAAATCACCATTATATTTAAATTGTTATCTAAGATTTTTATGAAGGAGAGAAAACATTTTTATCAAAGAATTTTGTCAGCAAGCCAGTGCCTAGTGGAAATATCATTGATTTCTGATGGAAAGAAAAAACATAGATCAAATAATTTAGAATGTGAAAGCATGTAATTGTATTACCAACAAATTCACATTTATTTTATATCCTATAAATTAGTTAAAAATGTATCATAGATATTCTAAACTGCATATTTAGAGAAAATGCTCAGTGGGGGAGGAGCATGAGAATCATTACATGTCCTGTTGAAGTCTCAAGTCTAAGTACTCACCTCTCAAGAATTTCCATAATCAAGTTTAATGTTGGGATCTAATGTCTCTAGCATGTTTTAGAAGAACAGATTAAGTAAAAATATATATATATATATATGTATTTACATATACACACACACACACACACACACACACATATATATATATATATATATATATGGCTGTTTCAAAGGGAGCTGATGCTACTTTCTAGCACCCAAATTCAGAAGACTTCTTTAAAAATTCAGAATCTCGATGAAGCTGCTAAAATTGTACAGGTGTTACATGTAGTTCCACTGTTCAAATAATAAAAATATTCATAAGAAATAAGGACATAATGATCCTCAACTGCCTGAACTCAATAAGGACAAAGCAAGCTTGACAAATGTAATTCTACAGTTAAAATCAACTTAACTAATTAATAGTGGAAGAAGATTTAGTGCCTATAATATAATTAGGTTTTTAATGAGAGGATTCATTACAGTGTCCCACTCTTTTTAGAGAAATGCTTCTGATTACTGCTGTCAGATGGATTTAAAGGTGATTAAAGAGTGAGGTAATTAAAAATAGGAATGGTTGAATTAAAAGAAGATGCTCAAACCAGTCTTACTAAAACATCCTAAGCAACTATGGTTTAAGTTAGCAGATAATAATAAAGATGTTAACAAACACCAGAGAAGACAAAAAGTTTCCATTAGGAGATTAATGAAGTTAGACAAAAGGTGAGAAATCAGCAAGAATCTGCTTAGAAAATGCTGTGAGGGAGATGAACTGAAATCACCTAAATTTTATTAAGTCCAGTAGTCATTTTACCCATTTCTTGTCAGAAGATGCTTAAAATTGGAGACAATTAGTAGCTATAATTATAGCTCAGGAAGGCAGTATTTGGCCTCCGAAGTCAGTTGCCTGGGATGAAATTCTACCTTTGCCATTTGCTAGCTTTGTGGCTTCAGAGAGGTAACTGGAATTCTCTGTGTGTCGTTATTTCTGGTCTGAAAAGTGGGTTAATATTGGTTCCTGCTTCAGGGTTTCTGGGCTAATAGGTGCGAAGCCTTTATAATAACATCATTAAGTATTATCTAGTAAGACAAATGTACCCACTGGGTAGAAATCATGCTGCATCTTCTTTTTTTTTTTTTTTTTAAGATTTTATTTATTTATTTGACAGAGAGAGATCACAAGTAGGCAGAGAGGCAGGCAGAGAGAGAGAGAGAGAGAGAGAAGCAGGCTCCCTGCTGAGCAGAGAGCCCGATGCGGGACTCGATCCCAGGACCCTGAGATCATGACCTGAGCTGAAGGCAGCGGCTTAACCCACTGAGCCACCCAGGCGCCCTCATGCTGCATCTTCTGTACTAAGTAGTGTCCACTGGTGAAGTGTTTATAAAGGTTGACGCTTTCTTCAGTCATCCATAATAATAACTAACACTAAATTTGTATCAGGCACCGTTCCAAAAATGCAAACAAATACCTGACACTAAAAAGTTGTAGGATATATTTATAAGACTAGGAAATACACAAATTTAATAGGAAACAATTGGTCTAGCTAGTCAACCCAGATTATACAAGTAGGAGGTGGACAAATGTTCAGAAGGACCTTTGAGAGCAGGTAAGTCTGCATTTCTCATCTAAACTGCTGATTAGAATCGTGAGATCCTTAAAAATTCTGGCTTCCGGGATGCCTGGGTGGCTCAGTTGGTTGAACGGCTGCCTTCGGCTCAGGTCATGATCCTAGCGTCCTGGGATCAAGTCCCATATCGGGCTCCTTGCTCGGCAGAGAGCCTGCTTCTCCCTCTGCCTCTGCCTACCTCTCTGCCTACTTGTGATCTTTCTCTCTCTGTCTCTCTCTCTCTGACAAATAAATAAATAAAATCTTTAAAAAAAAATTCTGGCTTCCTAACACAGACAAAAATAAGTCAGAATCTTTGGGGGTAGATCCCAGACATCAGTGTTTTTAAAGCTCCCCAGGTGTGCCTAATGTGCAGGTGGGGGGGAGGCGAAATTTCTTTTCATTTGCCCCATTCTGCACATGCAGAAGCTGAGGCCCAGAGAGATGAAGACTTTCTTCAAGACACAGCAGGTTGATGATACCCTATCTAATTTCTTTCTGGTCTAAATGTGGCTTGTATTAGTTTTTTCTCCAAATGTTTGGTGCTGAATTAAGTACTGGGAAATGCACTGTGATAATGATTACACAAATGATCCACATTTAAAATGATTTGCAAGTTTAATCTAAAAGAGAAATCAAAGGAAGACTAAAAGTTGTAATGAATAATATAGAAATAATTCTGCCCCATACTTTAAGTAAGGAATATATGTAGAAATAAATTCGCCTCATAATCTTAAATAAACACAAATTTAACAGGGCGCCGGGGTGGCTCAGTGGGTTAAAGCCTCTGCCTTCCACTCAGGTCATGATCCCAGGGTCGTGGGATTGAGCCCCGCATAGGGCTCTCTGCTCGGCGGGGAGCCTCCTTCCCCACCCCTCTCTCTGCCTGCCTCTCTGCCTACTTGTGATCTCTGTCAAATAAATAAATAAAATCTTTAAAAAAACCCCACAAATTTAAGAAAATATTATAGTCATTAATACATATTGCAAATACAAAGTAAACAAGAATATATAAGTAAACAAGAATATAAATCTTGTGATAGTAATTACTTCATAGTAGTGATAGTCAAGAAAGAGGAGTCAGGTAAGAAATATTCGGCTTCTTGTTTATAGACTCCATGGGTTGAAAGAAATAGCAAGTCTAGATATATGGAAAGCAATTGAGGCAAATAGACATCACAGAACTAGAAATGAAAGTCTCTTGCCTCTGTTATTCAGAATGGCCAAGACAGAACATTGACTTCCTAAGTGTCAGTTTTGAATGTCTTGGTGGCTTTAAAAAATGGTGTATATTTAAAAGGGGGCTTGGCCCAGAGATTTGCTCTCTGCTACAATCCAGTTATAAGTGACATTGTTCTCTTCTTTAGTGTTTGGATATAAGCCTTTACCAATACCTACACTTAATTGCTCATTTTTTTTTTAAAAAGGCTAGTTCCTGTTTAAAATTGTTCAGAAGACGTATGATCTTTTTAATTCTGCTTTTCTCTTAAAACAGATTTCTGCTGCAGAAAACAATGGAAATGAATCTGGTGTAAGAGAGTTACTGAAAAGGATTGTGCAGAAAGAAAATTGGTTTTCTGCATTTCTGGCTGCTCTGATTGAAACAGAAAACCATGCCCTTGTTCAAGAGCTAACGGGCACCCCTGATTTTGAAAGCAATGCAGGTATATCTAATTCTACTATAAAAGAGTTTGTACCTTTTCCTTAGTGATTGAGAGTTTAATGAAGCCTATAGAGACACAATGGCAAACACTAAGATATTTAGAATCAAAGTTTCAAAATTGGAAGCGTTTTGAGAAATCATCTATTTTTTTTCTCCTCTTTACAAACGAGGAAACTGCTGCATGGGGAAAGATTAACTTACCAAAGGTCACACATAAAACTCAGCAAACTAGGCTCTTGCCAGCTTTATTTACTTATATATTGGCAGCTGACCCCTAATCTAACATTCTTGCCACTACTTCTCTTATATTGAAAACAAGATGATTACCTAAAATTTTTATCAAAATAATTTATATACTGATTAGATAACCAATAAGTTGGAAGAAAATATTTTAGTGGTTATCATAACTGTGCTGCTAATCTTCTGGTCATTTATATCAATTTTTAAGGAATTTATTAAACATTTGATAAAAGGTCTTTGATTACCAACATATCTCAATGTTACTTCCTGTGAGGTTTTTTTTTTGTCCTTCAATTATAATAATAAAAGTAACATTCTAGAGCCCTTTCACATATATTTCTAAATCTACTACAAACTGCCATTTTATTTTTCTTTTCAAGGTATGTATCTTATGTTTTCAAAAATCTCATATGTAAAACAAATTGAAAGTTAATTGGTAATAAAATGATTTAAATACTTTACAATCACTTTAAGCTTACGCCACTTCTCCTCTTCATCCAGTCATCCGTCATTCACTCAATGGGCAACATGTGATGAGTGCCACACATACTGTTGCAAATACTGCAGATACGGGCTTAAAGGAGACACACAAAGTCCCTATGGCCACATAGGCCCTTTCTAATGGAATAAGACAACCAGTAAACACATTTCTGAATTGCTTGTGCAAAGTAAAAAGTTACTAAATTATTAAAATAATTCAATAATTATTTTATTATTATTATTTTTTTATTCTCTGTTATCTATGAAATAGGTTAATTTTGCCCAGTAGTTAGAAATACACACACACACACACACCTGTGTATATATCTATATCTATATCTATATATATATATGCATATACACAGAGACAGACACACACACACTCTTAATGAATTCGTTCCCTTTCAGGACCTCATGGAACTATATCCATCCATGACAGACATTTAAGAGCTTACATTTCAAAGAAAAAATGGTTGCAGTCTAGATTTTTTTTGTTTTTCCCTGGGAAATTTTGGTCTCAGTGTAACAAGGGACCTTAGAAAGGTGGCCTTTCAGGTCACAAGACCTCGTCATCTATGTCCCTCAAATTCGACGGTACCTACCCATTTTACAGTTATGGAAAGTGGCATACTTGTTTAGGATGGAGTCTAGAAGATCTGCTCCAAAGTGTCTTCTAGAGTCTCCTGACATAGACAGCATGTCTGTCCAAATTTCTTTCTATAATATACATGTTTTAAAGATTTTTATTCATTTATTTGAGAGAGAAAGAAAGAGCAAGTCAGGGGAGGGACAAGCAGACTCCAGGGTGAACACAGATCCCAGGACCTGAGTGGAAACCAAGAGGAGCTCAACCCACTGAGCCACCCAGGTGCCCCTCTTTCTTTCTTTCTTTCTTTTTTTTTTTTTAAAGATTTTATTTATTTATTTGACAGACAGAAATCACAAGTAGGCAGAGAAGCAGGCAGAGAGAGAGGAGGAAGCAGGCTCCCTGCTGAACAGAGAGCCTGATGTGGGGCTCGATCCCAGGACCCTGAGATCATGACCTGAGCCGAAGGCCGAGGCTCAACCTACTGAGCCATCCAGATGCCCCCAGGTGCCCCCTTTCTAAAATATTTTTCAGTTGCTCTTCACAAGATGCTTTTTAGAAGTTTTGTTTGCTTATTTGTTTTAGTAGCTCCATGCCCAGCATAGAGTCCATTGCAGGGCTCCAAATCAGCACCCTGAGATCAAGACCTGTGCCAAACTTGAGAGTCAGACCCTTAGCCGACTGAGCCATGAAGGAGACTCTAGAAGTTTAATGTAATTTTAAGAATTATAATACTTTGAACAAGAGCAATGTAGGTAGAGGAAAGATAGTAAATCCCAGGTAATACCTACATTATAATGCACCTCATCACATACGTCTAGTTCTCTCATGCTTTCCTCTTCACTTTCTTTATGTATGCCATAAATTATGTTATTATTAGGTCTTTATGTGTCTGCTTCTGAATGGCTTAGGAACTAGTTTATCCACATTTTCCCAGCCCACGCATATACCCTATCTGGCCAAGGACAAGCACTTTATAAAAGGGGGAAAGGCCTTGTGGAAAGAAACAAGGGGAAATCAATTATCCACCCCCCATCTCTGGTCCCTTAGCAGAGGCCTCTCATGGTTGGGACTTCTCCCTCCTTCTACCAAAGGGAGTGAAGGTGGGCATTGACCCAGATATGAGGGCTTCTGTGACGGCAGGGAGCAGAGTGGAAAGGGGTCTCAGAGCTTCCTCTGAGGATTGGAAGGAAAGCTCGAATCCCTGGCTGAGGTGGCTTCCCTGTACTTCCCACCACCCCTACCTGCAGGCAGGTGGCTCCTGACCTACTCATTCCAAAAAGGAGGGCTTATTTTTTCATTTCCTCAGAAAATCCAATCCAAGGGATTGGGATTTAAATTTTGTTTCTGAACTGTGCCTCTTTTTATGGGAATCTAAGCATTTCTTCTGGTCTGGTAATTCTTCATGACCAGAATAAAGTTCACTGTGATTATTCTCATGCTTAGGAGTTACGATGGACAATGTTGTGTTTCCCCTAAATTCATATGTTGAAGCCCTAATCCCTAATGTGACTATTTCTGAGGGATAGGGCCTCCAGCGAGGTAATTAAGGTGAAATGAGGACAGAATCTGATAAGACTGTAGCTTATAAGAAGAGAAAGAGATCTCTGTCTCTCTCTTCACCATGTGAGGACACAGTGAGAAGGTGGCCTTCTGCACCCTAGGAGAGAGCTCTTACCAGACACCAATCCTGCCGACACCTTGATCTGGAACTTCCGATCTCCAGCACTCTGAGAAAACAAAATTCTCTTGCTGGACTTATTCCATCTCTACTATTTTGTTGTGGCCTGAACTGACAGATACAGAAGCCTGGGCTCCAGATCCTGGTGCTTATTGAATCCTGGCTCTTTCACTTCCCTGCATGTGTAGCTTGGAGCAGGTATTTGCCATCTCTGTGCCTCAGTTTACTCCTCTGTGAAGTGGGGAAAATAGTATTACCTATTACCTAGGGCTATTTGGAGGATTAAATGATTCAACATTTCCATAGCACTTAAATGATAAGTACAAAATAAATGGACAATTTGGATTTCAAACCCCAAACATACCTAATGTGTACCTGCAAACACTGTCAGGTCGTCGTGCCGAACAACAGAAGTCCAAAGTCACAACAATTTTCTTCAGGAAATTCTCCATACACAGGACATACTTTCCCTTTATCCTTTAAGAGGGGTTCATTCACACTGATACTTTACGAAACTTTATTTATGGAATCAGTCTTCTCTGATAGATTATAGCTTCAGGAGGCCAGGAACCTTGTTTTTCTTTGTAACTCACATAGCCCCTTAAGAAAACATTGAGTACATGTTAGTAGAAGGAAGGAAGGCTGATGGGAGAAATGGAGGGAAAGGGAAGGGAAGGATACAGAATATTTTATTGAATCCCTAAAAAATCTCCAGATATTCAAAATACATGAATTTAGGCTGACATTAAAGCATATGTACATCTCATGTAGAACGCACAGCAAGGGAACAAAATGGCAAGAGCGCAAGCTAAAGAAAAACCACTGCCAAATTTGCATTTTCATAATTCTGCCTTAAATATAACTTTGTGTCACTAAATTAGTGTCTTACTTCCTACCAGTAATGGTCAGATAGGAAATCATCAGACTGTTTTAGTGATTACCGTGGTACTTCTCATGATGTCTTTTTAGATAAAATTTAATCATTACAAAAGAATTACTCACTGTGTCCATATTAAAAATAGAAATACCATATCATAACAAAAAATATGTTCCTAGCATTTCAAAATGTCAAAGTACAAAAGTATATTCAGGCAAATTTCTACTGGGAACCTCCACTTGGTTTTCAAAATGACAATAGCTTTTTATATTGCATTAAACGATTTACATTCTGTTGAGAATTTCAAAGTATTTCAATATACTCAGGTAAACGTCTATTAGGGACTCCTGTTTCATTTTCAGAATAGCAATTGCCATGAAGCAGACTCTGCACGAGCTTGCACTGACTCCTGTTTACCTTCTGATGCTTCATTCACAGAGACTGAGAATTTATCACAAGAAAGTGGCCCTGACATTCAAGAGGCAGCTCTTTTAGCCACAGGTCAGCCAAGTCCGGAGAGAGCGGGCTGGGACGAGGAGAATGATTCACTGGAATCGTCTTTGGTGGATTCTTCTGTTGTCTCAGGTATCTGGAACCTGCACATCGTTTCCGTATTTTGCTAATTACCACTTCCCAAAGAATCAGTTGGTGTGTTGATGATGTCGGGCTCTGTGAAACAGGGAGAAAATTTGGGCCTTGGGGTTTTGTGAGCATTCTTACTAAAATCCTATTTCTAGAAACTTTTAAATGAAAAGAATTCTTTGTGGCTAAAAATGTTTCGAAACTAGTGCAATATTAATATGTTATGAATAGGAACACATTCGGTTCTAATTTTACTGTAGGAGAAGCTATCCATGGTCTTTGTGATGTGACAAGTATTATAATCATACCCTATATTTCATAGTTTTCAAAGTACCTTCAAATATATGAATTAGTTTGATTCATCCCAACTCCGAGAATTAAAAAGGCCATTCATTATCTTTTCTTTATTTTATAGATTGGGATGTCTCAGAGAGGTTCAGCTGGGTTGTAGAGACCAAACACAAGGCTGTAGAAAGGAAGATGACAGGTGCTAAACGGGGGTTGGCTTGATTTGCAGTAACTAATTGGTGAGAGAACTCTTTACCACCATGACCACCTTTTTTGATATGAAATACTCCGGAACGATCAAACTAATTTAATTACATTCCCCTCCCTAATTTGCTCACGATAGAAAAATCCTCTCTTCCTCTCTTCCCACCAAAGGGCCACATTCTATTTTCACAAGAAATAGTCATTTAAAAGAAAAAATTTTTAAATATCTGTACTGTGTGGTAAATGTTTAAGAAGTAACTCTCCGGGGAAAAGAAGAGAAGTCCTGAGCTGTAGTATTTGCCAATCTTCACGAAGCAAATGCTCACCCTGAAGCTGATGTCAAACCTCCAGCCTCACGTCCCCAGGTTGGAAAGAGAGAGGCACCAGCTCACCATTCTGTTAGCATTTCCGCTATGCAGATACAGTGGGCATCAACAGCTTCAATGCCATAAAGAACAGGGAAATCCAGAAACACGATCAGGAAGTGATGAGTTTAAGTATTCATTACCTTTGCATTCATATATAATTTATTTAACTGTAAATCTATATAATTTAATTTTTAAAATGGCTGTGCTTAACAACCTGCTCACAAATTCCTAAAAATTTAATGATCGGCTTTGGTGAGCCGATATAAGCTGACTCCATCACACCTCTACAAAGTTTACTACTTTCTTCCCTCTCTCTCTCTCTCTCTCTCTCTCTCTTTAAAGTAATCTCTGCCTCCAGTGTGGGGCTTGAACTCATAACCCTGAGATCAAGAGTTGCATGCTCCACTGACTGAGCCAGCCAGATGTTTCCAAAGTTTCCTATTTTCTATTCAGAAAAGTAGTGTAGCTGCATTGTAGGAAATTTGGAAACCGTGAAAACATACAAAGAAAAAGTCACCCATCCTCCCACGGTGTGGATATATTACTTTTAACATTTGGGTATCTATCCTTCTGATCTTTTTACATAAGTGGATGTTTATACATAATAGCATTTCTCCTGTGTTTGTTAGATATTCTTCTATAGCATGGTTTTTAATGGCTTGATAATAGTTACATCCATTGGATGCTTTATAATTAATAAGTCAATTGTTAAATAAGATGTTAAAAATTTTCTATATTGTGAATAACTCCTTTCATATCTATGTTTCAATGTAATTCTTGAAAACCTATTACATAATTGGAACTTCTGGATCAAATGATGTTTACCATCTTAAGACATTTGGGACTTAATGTCAAATTTCACTCCAGGAACTTGTACCAATTTAGGTGTCCTTTAATAGTATAAGAGAGTGCCTGTTGCCTTGAAATCTCTTCCGCAAAAAGTTATTTCTACAAAATACCATTATTTTCAAACCTTGCCAATTTGGTATTTTGCTACTTGAATTTGAATTTTTTTATTCCTAGTGGAAAACCTTTTTGTAAGTTTATTCTTTTTGTTGTTACTAATTGCCTCTCTGCTTTCCTATTAGGGTGTTTATCTTCTTTTTGCTGATTTGTGTGATCACAAATCTATCTAAATGTATAGGATAGCAATCCTTTGTCATAAATAGTACCAATATGTTTTACAGTTTGCCTGCTATTCAAGCTTGTGCCTCGTTTACTTTTTTTTTTTTTTTTTAATGCAGTGCTTCTACTGCTTTGCTGGGTAAATGAATCATCGGGAGGAGTGGGTCTTACTGAAATGCACTCTGATTCCATAGGTCCTCTGTGGAGCCTGAGATTCTGCCTTTCTCACACGCTCCCTGGTGACACTGTATCGCTGGTCCGGGACCACACGTTAGTGAGGCTTAATATATAGAATAGCAAAAACCTGAATTCCAGAGGATTTTTTTTCCACTTGAGCAGCTGCACTCTCCTTCAGAAATCATGATCTTATAGGAATGCCAAAATCACTCTCTGAATGTGGATTTATCACATTTTAGTAAACTTCCTTGATAGGATACCTGAGATCCCTATGGGTTACTGGCTGTTTTCTAAATCCACGCTAGAAAGAATCGAAGACAGGACTGTGGCTGGCAAATGATCCTGTATCTTGAATGAGGGTTTTTCATCAAAGGTTGCCAGCAACGCATCTTGTCAGCCTGTAGCTTATGTATCTACCGAGGATTCTTGAGTCTCAAAGTGAACAAAATTAAAGGCAAAACTTTAAAAATGTTCTGTTTTCTTACTAGTTAGTGTAAAACTTCGAGTTGCATATTGTGAAAAGAAAATCTGGATCTTAATAATAGCCTTAGAGAACGGAAATGTTTTGTTTTGTTTTCTTGCTGTGTTCCCTCTCTCCCTCTCATTTGCTCTCTGTTCCTTTCCATTCTTTCATGGAACAAATATTTATTTAACTCCTGCATGCCAGACATGTACTGTTCAGTGTTCAGTTCTGCCAATACAGCGGGGGAACATAACAGAGGTGACTTCTTGCTCCCCTGGAGCTCTCAACTGATGGGCCTGTCAGTCAAACAGTATTCACTGTATAGTCACAGTAAGTGCTGGTAACAGTCATACAGTAAATGCAAGTACAGCTACTAAAATGTGTACTAGTCTGAGAACATGCAGAAGTATATAATATACTGTCCAGTGATAGGAGGACCCCGCCCAATTCACAGACTTGAATGACCTTCTGGTCTATAGGATCCTCACGATGTCTGGACTTCCCCATGGACTTGAGAGCCATATAGTCCAATCCATACTGGCCCTTTTCAGCACAATAACAAAGGGTAACTTACTTAGGAAAATGTAGTTCCTTTGCCTTAGGTCTTAGACACCACAGTTCATAGATGCTATGGATCATTGCAAGTGTTGGTCTATTTTCTTATTGTTCTCCAGAACTAAGAATTACAGGTATAAATAACTTGTAAATTACCATTAGCCCAAGAAAGTTACTGGTGTCCTTTTGATTAAAGGTTTTATTGAAAAATTTACTGTAGAAGGATTTTGCCTCTACGGGCATCCTTTCATAGAATTAGCAGTCAAAATAAAGGGGGAAATATCCCATAGTCTGTAACACGCATTTGCATAATTTTTGTTTTGTATATCTTACTGGTATTGATAATATATAATCTTTATTTTTAATTTTAATATATAGGGTTAAGATTTCACATACAGCTTAAATATAGCCAATGCTACCAAAGTAGCATTGAAAGAAACTTATTTCTTAAGCTGCACACATTCTATAAATATGAATTTTCATATGCAGAAAGAAAAAAATGTGACTCGAATTATTTCTAATTTTAAATTGACTCCTCTAATTTTTATTTCTGAACCAGTTTCTAAAATATTTTTTTCAGTGCATAATAGTCTTGGTGCATACAAATGGTAATTATTTATAGTTTCAGTCAAAAATTCCTTATGTATTATTTTTCTGCCCTTTTGACTCCTTAGCACACCTGGTGGGTAAGATATACTACCACTAGTAACAGTAGCCTGCCCTGAAACCAGTTTTAATACCATTTCTCCTTCACCCTTGGGGTGATATATCAGGATTCCCTAGTAGGCGGCTCTGGAGAGTGCTTTTGTCATGCCTCCACACTGGGGACTGGCATGTGCTTCCTTCCTCCTTCCAAATACTTCCCATTAAAAAGTGGTTAATAATGAAGATACACCAATTTTTAAAACTTGCCTTCTTCTAAATTAACACAATAATTTCTAAAGGATGTTTGAATAGTTCTCAGACTGCTAGTAGAATTTTGATGCTGGGTGTTATAGTTCTGCTTCCTAAAGTCACTGGTCATCTCTTATAACAAGAAAATATTGGAGATCTGTGCTGTTTCTCTAGACCACACCACCCTAGAAAACATCAGAGGGACACAAAAGTCACATTCATTTTCTTCTGCTGAAAATATTTTAATTTTAGCAAATACAAGGTATCTGGATCATTTTAATTCTCTAGGCTTACAGTAGAATTGATTGCACAATCATTTTATATTTAATAATCTGCTATTCTTGCTTTCTCAAAAACAAGTAGTTATTTTACATCGACTTTTACATTACACCATTTTAGGAATTAATGCCCTGTAATAAAATAAAAGCAAAGCAAATGAGATTCAAAACAAGATAAATTTTTTATTTGCAATGAACTTACTTTGATGCAGAGTTTCACATAAAATCTCCCAGACTTCTTTTATCGTTCTACGTTAGATCTTCCGGTTATGAAACGAGACGGTGCAAGTACCCGAGATTGGCCAGCAGAGGGCGCTTTTACATTATAAAGAGAATGGAATTCACTGTTCCAGGGTGGAAGATTATAATGTAACTGTAGAGTGTGCCATGTGTGAATATACAGTGCGCATGACTGTGAATGCATGTGTATATTTTGATTTATATATTCGTTCACGTGAAGATTTTAAAATTCCACCCCAGCTAATGAGCTTACCAACCTGCTTGTTTTCAGACTTTAATACCTTCTTTTTCATATTCCCCCATATGTTCCACTCCTTAGGTTTATCCGGTGACATTATGCTTTGGAATATATTGTGGATATATTTTGCATAGATCATGTTCTGTAGGAGGGGTTTAAAAATTGACCTTTATAAAACAGCCTCCTTCTCCCTGGCCCAATCTGTTATAGCACTTTTTTTGTTGTTGTTTTGTTTTGCCTTTTTATAGACCAAAGTCCAATCTTAGATTTGGTCTATACTAATTTCTGTAAAAATGCCACAAAATTTATCCTTGCACTTGAGGACCAGAATAATGTTTTATAGCACCAGCCTCTAGAAATTTAGAGATTTTTAGAATCTCTAGAAAAAAAATACCATATAGCACTTGAGACCTTAGTGGAAAAGATAATTGATATAACAGCATATAAGACTGTGTCAGAATTAACCACACTATTACAGGATTGGTTTCACTACAGGTAGCTATCCTTTATTTCCGTATTTTCCTAAATTTAGTTACTTCAATTATTGGGAACTAGAAATACTACTGAGGCAATCCAAAAGGAAAATATTAATTTGAGCTGAAAAAAGAGAAAGAGAGAGAGACGGCGAGAGAGAGATAAACTGCTGTCCCTGCTGATGTCAGTGTTGGCTAACGGTTAATATAGGTTTGTATTTTATTTGAAATTTCCCCAGAGCCATCTAGGTTAGTTATATGACTCCCAATTGCTTACTAGTTCTGTGAGCGTTATTGTTCATCTCTCAGGATGGAGGACATAGGTATTTTGATGGGACGCATCTCCCCAGTGTGCAGTTAAGACGTGCTGGATTTATTTTCATGACGTCCTTTTACGGCTACAAACGTCAAGCATTTTTCTTTTTCTTTCTTTCTTTCTTCTTTTTTAAAGCACCATTTTAACAAAGGCGACAATTTTAACTTTAATTTGATGCTTAGGACTTACCTTCTCTGTTCTGGCGAATTCTGGTGAATTCTGGTGAATGAGGACTAGAAGCCAGAGAGTGAGTTGGTTGGGTCTTATTATTGAGAGAACCAAGTACCAGCATGTTGTCCTCACCCTCAAGGAGTTTGTAACCCAGTTCCAGAACACAAGTTCCAGGCCTCCAGAGGAAAACAGTTATCTATCCAGAGTGAAGGAGAACGTGTTAAAGGATTAAGGAGGGAAGACTTGGGAAGGAAGACATAAAGACAGCCTCCCTAAGGAGGAATTGGATACATCCGTCCTGTGTTGGATCTGTGCACAGAGGTGGTAGGCAGCATTTCAGACCACATGGGCACTATGAGCAAGGATGTAGGTGTAGGAAGATTCAAAATACGTTTAGGTTGGGGGGTGTCATTGAGGGGGGCTCTGCATGTGTGGGAGCAGGGCTTTTAAGGAAAGTCTCTGTACTTCTGTTCAATTTTACTGTGAACCTGAAACTGCTCTGAAAAATAAAGTCTATCAAGATGGACCCAACGGTAATAAACACATCAAAATCCAACTGTAGTAAACACAGCAAAATTATACAAAAGTGCAGGGAACATTTTGATCAGAGGGGAGCATTGATGGGGGAGGGTAGTAGGAGAGACTTCCCAGATCAATGAGAGTTAATGGGCTTCTCTATGGCTTTTACAAATGATTTCCCTAAAGGGGAAAAAATACTCTTAACAATTCTGAAATACTAGCACAGTGTGCGCTGGTCATTTCAGACAATGGTCCTAGGAGAGTCCTTCATGGGAGGACTGCGTGCCCTGGGCAGCTGGAGCTGGCTGCCACTAGCTTGCCAGAGCCAGACGCACCCATCTCTTCCCAGCGCCATTCTCCGACGTCACACTGGTAGCTTGCAATCAGCCCTGGCAGCAATATTTACACCGTGGACATTAGCAGACACTTTGAAATCATGGTTTGTTTTGTTTTGTTTTGTTTTGTTTTGTTTTACCTCAAGGAGCCACCCGTTGAGTATTTACCAGAACACCCTTAAATGTGTCTCTCCGCATACTCTCCTCAGACTTTCTTAAGCCTCCTTAACTTGAATAGCTCTTCCAGAGGGGGTGCTTACCAGCCAAAGAAGTTTCCAATTCATCTTCTATCTTGCCGTCCCTAAACCTTGTCACTGCCAAGAATCACTTCCCAGTGATCATTGGGCTTTTCCCTCATACCTGATTCACTCTGGGACTTTTGGCCCCCTTGTATTACAATAACCATCTTTACAGAGGGAGATCCAAGTCCAAAGGCTAAAGGGTATACATGATACAATTTAAGCCAACACTATTACTTACACACAATTCAAATTTAATTCTGACTGAAACATTTCAGCGGTATAAATTCTATAAACAGGAGCAAGGAGCTCCATGGATAGCCATGTGGGCCTGTGGCTCTAGGAGAGTTTTTTCTCTTTGGGGAACTCATTTCCTAGAAGCTTGGATCCAGGAGAGAATATGCAAGGTGGGTGGAGGTGGCTTCTCTCCATTCTGCGGGAACACATGTTCCCTGGCACGGAGAGCAGAATCTGACAGACCAAAATGTGAGCGTGTGTGTGTGTGCGCGCGCACACGCACAAATCCATATACATAGAGCTGAAAATAAAAGTCATCTATTTCCTCTCAAAAAAGATTAAGGATAAGTTATTTCAAAAGAAAAGGAGTGTTTGAGTGTTAGGATACTTTGCATTTTAGAAAAAAAAAAAAAGGACAAGAGGTCTTAGCAATGTGTCTGATCCAATTATAGGAGCCCACTAAAAAGCACAGAAAGATTCAAAGGAACCCACAGTCCAGAATAACTTTATTGGTGGTCTTGAAGAGCTTGGCTAGTATATCTCAATGAGACATTAGAGGAGGAGGGGAAAGGAAACAGGGTGATAAAGATGTGTCTTAGTCCCAAATGTACGCATCACAAAAAGCCTGTTTTTTCCATATGGACAATACCCAACTGTTGTTCATTTTTATGTTATCAATAAGAGCTATTGAAAAAGACAGGACCCTAAAAAAGAAAGGAAGGAAGAGAGGAAGGGTATTATTAGTAGTATGAAAGCAGGCACACTTAGGAAGCCCGTGCAATCTCTGTGGGAGTGCCCATAAGTGCACGTGTGTTCGGATCTTCAGCATTCTGGGCTGCGGGGATTATGAAGCCAGGCCAAGGGGAATAGCTAAATAGGTGAAACTAAAATGCATCCCAAGGTCAGAACAAGAATAAACATGAAAGGACGGTGACGGGTGAAATTAGACTATTTACAGACCTTGTAAGCACTGCCTTTTAGGTGCATGAGATCTGCAGGTGCCCTTCTTCTTTCTCAGTGTGCATGGAGGCCCCAGCCCTTTGCACTGCTTCCTGCTGGAATGCAAAACCACTTTTCAGCAAAGAGAATGTATGACAGCCCGAGGCAAAGGGTGAAAAAGGAGAAATATTCTGTAGAGCGAAAAATACATCAAGGTGGAAAAAAGGGGTACAGTACCTGGCAGGAATAGAAAAAAGTAAGAACCAATTTGTATCTTACCTAACGAAGCTTAGCCCTTAAGTTGAATAAACAATGTACTTACCAACTAATTGTTATAATAGCGTTTTCCAGCAGAGGGCATACTTTACATTGCAATAGATCTAAAAAGGCCTTCAACCAAGAGGTTTTTTTCATTTGAATTTTTTTTAACTTCAATATTTTTGGTCTCTAAATGGTTTAAAAATATTTTAAAGTATTTAAAGTCTAGAAGATGTTAAATGTGAAATTTCTCAGATTCCAGTTAATATCTCTGCCTTATTAGTAAAATATTCAAGTTGTGATTGCAAAATGAGGCATTTTTTTCCGTGGCTTATGGACTGGTCTTAGACACTATTATTGTACACAGAGCTGTTCTTTTTTGTGCTGTTTACAAAATTATTACAGAAAATCCTATCTTTTAATTGGAGGAGTATCATTTTCTTCCATTCCAAGAGAGTTTGATATAAATAACTGCTTTTTTTTTTTAACAGTTAGAAATTACCAGCATTTTCTAATCTGTTTTGTATCCAGCTTTGATATTTTCCCTAGAGGAAATGACACCTATATAAAAGTTAACTAAACTTATTATATAATATAACTCCAATATTCAAAGCCTGCTTAAGTAGCAACTTCATGAGAATTTAAGATTTGTTTCTCTTCATGATTCATTTCCTTTATCTAAAAGAATCATTCTCAAGATAAATGAGAAAGTAGAAACTACTACCTATGTTAAAAAAATTTAAGGGGGCGCCTGGGTGGCTCAGTGGATTAAGCCGCTGCCTTCGGCTCAGGTCATGATCTCAGGGTCCTGGGATCGAGCCCCGCATCGGGCTCTCTGCTCCGCGGGGGGCCTGTTTCCTTCTCTCTCTCTGCCTGCCTCTCTGCCTACTTGTGATCTCTCTCTCTGTCAAATAAATAAATAAATAAATAAAATCTTTAAAAAAAAAATTTAAGAAAAAAAGGTTAAGTCACTTGTTAGCAGTGGCTGCAGAGTTCAGATCTAGAGACTGTTTTGCTTGACTTTGTAACACAATGTTCTTTTCATGACAACACCCTGCCTCCAAGTGACTACTCTATTTTATCTGATCTATCATAGACATGACTTTGTTCATCAGGACATAAGTCCAGATTGACATACTGTGAAAAGTACAAAGAATAAAACAAAATAATCCTATATATGTCAGTTGCAGGAATTCTTGGCTTATTAATTCAATAGCCTGGTTTAGTTCTGGTATCACATAATCAATTGATCTGACTGTGTGTTTGTGTGTGTGTGTGTGTGTGTGTGTGTGTGTGTGTGTGTGTGATTTTTTAAACATGATTTCTTTAAGTGAATGCAGGAAGAAAATCTCTGGGGAAGATATTCTTAATGTTATGGGAGAGTCAGTATATTTTCTTTTATTATTAAAGTTATTTCCTTTAGTACTTCTCTTTCTATGAAATAAAAAAAAATATATCAAGTGCATAAGAATTTGCTGCCTAGGAAACAAAATTATTTTTGTGTTGAGAAACTGGAGATTTTTTATATCCTCAAAATGACAAAGAAATAGACCTCTATATATTCACTTTCATTTTCATAACTATCTCTAGAAGAATTATTCCAATTAATTTTGTTTAACAAGGATGGAAGTGTTCCTCTTTTATTTGTGTGCAGAAAAGTAAATTTCAAAATTTGTGTGGATGTTTAAATATAATGTAAATGAAAGTCTATTGATGAAATTAGAAATGTTAGCAAAGTAAAACAATCCCTCTTCTTTTTTCCCCCCTTGGGAAGATAAACTGTTTCAAAATTGACAGAAAATTGGACATTACAATGAAAATGTCTATATGCTTTAAAATAATAGCAACAACAACAGCAATAACCACCTTTCATTTCACTTAACATTTGGATAGAGGATTGTTTGCTTATTTATAAAGCTTTGTACAAATCATCAAAAAACACTGGAATACCAGGTTTGGATTCAGAAAATAGGGACTTCTCTCTCGGCCCCATTCTAGCTGTGTGATCAGGATAAATCATTTAACTTCTCTGGGCCTCTGTGTATGGTCTGTAAAACTAAGGTGATGATAGATATCTACCACAGAAGATGTGAGGTTTAAAGTGTAATTTACATCTGTGAAAGCACCGAGCTCAGTGTCTTCCTAACACATTGCAAATTTGTTTGTAAAGTCAAAATAATCCATGAAATACACTTAATAATACCCTATTTCTGGGAGGAACTTTCTTTAATACTTATAAATTAATCATGCACTTTGCACTAAATAGCTCTCCCAAGCTTACATATGTTAAAGCAAAGCATGGGGGGAAACCTAGACTTTACAAATATACAAAGTAGTTTTAAGATTGTTGTTTAACTGCAGTGATTAGAAAATGAAATGAAAATCAAGTATAATTTCCATTTGTATTACATTTAGTGGGAAACCTAAGGATATAGGGTTAGATTATAGATAATACTTGTTAGTATTTTTTAGTATTTATGGTATTATTTTCAGTTCTCACACCATATTTAAAACAACAAATGAAAAGCGTGTCAAAATTTACTTTTTTGCTTCAGAAATCGTAGTCTATACTTCTAGAGCTAGAATTATCCTTGCAATGACATTTTCCCCATCTCATTTTACACCTTGCCTTTTCCTTACAAATCATATTCTCTTTTCATCAGTACATCTGCCCAAAACTCTCTTCTGCATGACAGTTCTATCCCACACTCGCCTCTAAGCTTCTAACAAGGCGTACCTCTGGGAATTGCAAAGTGCCATATTTAAAATCTCTCTGTGAGATATACAGGTTTTCCCGTGTGATCATAAGGGATTCCTCAAATTTGAGTTTGAGAGCTAATCTACGACAACTGGTAGGCACAGTATTTTCACATTAGTATATTTATGTTGTGCTAATATACTTAAACAGTATGTATGTCCATTGAGAATTTCTTATCAGCACTTAACTTTTAAGAAAAGATATCTTATATATTTGATTGGGGTCAGCTGTAATTCCATTATATTTCATGCTGACTAGGCTTATCCGAGTTGGAAGGGAGATGTCACAGACATCTCGGATGCTCAGGGAGTACTAGTCAGCAATAAAAAGGAACAAATTACTGATATAAACAATGTGGAATCATCCCGAACGTCTTACACTAAGTTCAAGAAGTCAAACAGAGGGTACATACTGTGTGAATCCATTTATGAGACATTCTGGAGAAGGTGAGACTCTAGGGACAGAAACTAAATCAGGGACTACTAGGGGGCAGCAGGAGAGAAATGACAAAAAAGGGGCCTGAGGGGACTTCTTTTTTGGCGGGGGGGGACAACTTCTGTGGTGATAGAAAAATCTTGCTTGTGGTGGTGGTTGCAAAACTGTATACATTTGTCAGATTCATCAAATTAAACCTACCTAAAAGAACAAACTTTTTAAAAAGAGTGATTATAAAGATAGTTAAAAAAGATAAATTGTACCTCAGTGCACCAACTTAAAAAAAAAAACTGGTTAAGGAAAATGAAGACACTTGTCTTTTTGAAGAGTTGTACCCTGTCTTTTTCCAGAGAAGTTTTATTGATAATATACTTAGTGCATTTTTCAGCCACTTCTATTTCTAGCTCTAATGTGTGACACTCAGACTAGTCTAAGTAGCTAAAGGCTACCTTCATGTAATTTATTTAGTGCATTTGGGAGCTTAAGCATGAAATGATAATTATGTAGCAAGTATAAATATTATGAAATGTTATTAATTTTAAGAAGAACACTATTTAATGGAACTCGTGCCCTAACAATACTCCAACTCCTTGATTTCTATTTCATTTTCCAATCACCAGCAACTGAGCTACAGTGCTAAGAGCTGATTGTACCTAATATTATTTAATGGCGATCAAATTCTAGGAGGCAAATTGTCCTAGCCCCACTTTAACTAACAGCAAGACAGGCTCAGAGCAACCTCAACAGCCAATTTCACGAATCCTGATTCCAGAGCCGATGTTTGTTGCCATCTTTCATTTACTTTTACTAGTTCAGCAATAGTTCTGATCCTTGTGGATGAGATTGCATAAGTCCTTGGCAATAAACTGTAAAGAGGGATGTCTTCCCTGGGGGAGGGGGTGAGATTTTCAAAAAGAATTGATACCGGGTACTGAAAACCAAACATCGGGATTTACAAATTAAGGGAGTCCTCTTGCCCTTCATCTTCACTGTAACTTTTTGATGGAAGCTTAGTTTAATTGTAGTAAAGCAAAACATTGATTTCCAACCTCACAGAAGCTTCTAGTACAACTGCCATGCCAGGCTCTAATGAGATTCTTTTTGAGCAAATTTTTTTGGAGATTTTTAAAGTTACATTTATCACTGAGCTGTTATTTTCCTAACCCATTAACAGAACCGTGTATTTTATTAATTTTTTATACTGTACTAATTTCCTACCATATTGTGTTAAAATAACTCAGGGGATTACTATGTAATACTTTGTGTTTCAATGCCATTATCAAGCGTAGATTTTCTTTTCTGGGACAAAATTCCCATGTTGGGGGGACAACAAGCGTCATAACTGTTTACAAGTTTGTATTTCCTCTCATCGGGCGTGCGGTAAAGTAGGTGTGCGTGTTTGATTCCCTACCCCGCAGCTGCTCATCCATAGTGGAGTTTCTAAACATTGCTTGCCAGAAACTCTTACCTTTTATTCACAATCGTCTGGGTGTGCCTTTTCCACTTGCATTGAACTGCATGTACTGTGTGCTGTAGAGGTGTGCAGTTAAAATACGTTTATTCTCAGAAATATTTTAAAAATATTTTAAAATGTTTTCCTTTGCAGAATCAGACACAAGTTTGGCAGAAGGAAGTGTCAGCTGCTTAGATGAAAGTCTTGGACATAACAGCAACATGGGCAGTGATTCAGGCACCATGGGAAGTGATTCAGGTACTGCCTAACTGTTGTGTAAACCTTAAAAAGTGTGAAATAAGACGCCATATAGTGGAAAGCATGGGGGCTGTTCATACCCTCCCTAATGGATTTATGCAATTAAAGCAATTCTTTTCTACAGTTGAAGTTCTTTTGGAACTTTGCCATTCACTTTCTTTAAAAGTACAACTTACAAAAGTCTTAGCATCAAGCTCTCTCATTTTGGATCCGGGATTTATCTTTTTGGTGTAGATAAGAACACATGCATATGCCACATTCCATAGAGTCAGGTCACCTATTTTATTCATGCTCTCCCTTTCCGTTAAGTTGACTGCATTCAAATCATGTATTCAGTTTGGTACATGTGTTCCTGTACCCTACCTTTTTTTTTTTTTAAACAACATTTTAAATTAAAAAAAAATAATATTGTCAATAAGAGGATTGTGACTCTAGATTAACTGCAGGTAACAAGAGTCCTTTATTTTTTTAATTTTATTTTATTTAAATTCGATGAATTAACATATAATGTATTACTAGTTTCAAAGGTAGAGTTCAGTGATTCATCAGTTGCATAGAACACCCAGTGCTCATTACATCACGTGCCCTCCTTAATGCCCAACACCCAGTTAACAAGAGTCCTTTTAAAAAGAAAAACTACAAATTACACATGCGGTTAAAAGAGTTTCAATTTGTCTGAATAGCTCTTGCATAGAAGTAGAGTTTCCAAAAATATTTTTGTCACCAAATGAGGACTTTATTAGGTGTTTCCCAAATTGCTCTCTTAGTTGGATATCACACCAACAATAAATGAGAGTGCCTTTTCCCAGTCCCACACTTCAGCAGTACTTCCTGTTATCAGATTGCCTAAATTCTGTTAGTCTGGTCGATTTCATATTGCTTCTTTCTGTTGTTTGAATGTGCAATTCCAGTGATTACAACTGAACTAAAATGTTAACATTTTCTAAGAAGAGGTGATAGAACCTTGGATATCTGTTGGATATCTTGGATATCTGTTAACATTTTCTAAGAAGAGGTGATAGAACCTTGGATACACCTTTCCGTGTTTGTCTGTGCACTTGAACTATTTCATAATTAAAATTAACAAATTATAAACAAACAAAAAATGCTTTGCAATGTGGCCAGCTAAGAATCAGTAGGAAACTGGCAAATTAAGAAACACAAATTACTTTATTATTCATTTGTTCTGTGATTGAGTTGTAGAAAAAACTTGGAAAATATTATGTACTTCAGATTCCCTTGGGTTGTGAGAATTACCAAAATTTAGCTAGAAGAGTCGTTAAGGGATAAAATCATTTACATAAAATCATTTACATCTGCCCTAAAAGCTTTCCAGGATTTTAAAGGGTTAACTCATTTTCTGTTCACTGCACTCAGTGTTTATTAAGTTATTGCCCTATGCTTATTTCTGCGGGTTGTATTTGATTTTTCCATACTTGTTATACAGTTGTTAGATTTAATAATTAACATTTCTATTAAATGTTATTGATGTTAGAACTCAAAATATGTTCTAGCTAATATTTAACATCTTTATGGTTGTTTTAAGCTTCTGGACCTCATCCTAATTTTTGTTTGTCTAAGTAAGGGCTTTTCAACAATATTCATTCATTCAATAAATATTTAATGGGCATCCTGTATGTGCTGGGCATTTTGTCTATCTAGTGCTGTTAGTGAATGTAACTATTTGCTGATTTTCAGTCCTCAGTGTGGCATGAAAGACGTGATAAATCTGAACGCAACCTACTTTTAAAAAGCAAATACATTTTCAAAGGCAAATACATTTGAAGACAAACACATTTTCAGAGGGCATCATTGATGTTCTAGATGGGGTCCGTGCTTAGAAACAAAGAATTACTTCGCATAGTGGGTAGTAAAATTCTGAATTCATAAAATTATGAAATTCCTTTCCCTCAGGTGCATGATACAGAGCAAAGTAGAAATCAATGCAAAAAAAGGGATTAGATAAATTGCAAATTGGTGCACATAGATTGAATTTCTGAAAAGCATGACAATGTTTGGGATAATATTTTAACTTTTGAGGTTAACATCGAAGAGACTCTATCCCATATGTCCTTTGTCTGCCTTCAACAATTACATAATGGGACATAAGGATCATGGATGTGACCCAAGACCATAACATTTTGCTCCTCTGTGGAAGTGTTATATCATACTAAAACATGATTAATGATGCTCTTAAACTTTAAATATTCTCATTATGCTATGGAAGGCTTTTTTGCTTTTCTGTCTCTCATTTTTAGAGAGATATACTGCATCTCACAAAGTGGCAATATTTTTGGCAATACACATTGGCCTGATATGTAGAAAGTGTTTCCTTACTATTTCGAGGTAATACCTATTAATATTTGTCCAGCTGGAATGGCGTGTTTTTCCATAGTTACATACTATAGGTAAAGGAATACTTTGTCGATTTCAAACACATGCAGTGACAGACCTTTTCTCTCCAAGAATAACTCAGCTGTCAAAATCAATGTGAGAATGAAATGTGCCACATGGTGTAGTTCCAATAAAATGTTATTATTTAAGTCCAATTTGATTTTATTTTTTGACCATTTATATGGTATAGTATAATTTCAAGGTCTTCAATCAATATTCGTTGTAGAGGGAGGGTGCAATGTTATTCAAAGCTTGTGCATATTTTAAATACCACATTCATTATTGCATTTAATTGATTTTGCTTTTTCAAAGCAAGCCAAAAAGAAACAAACAAACAAAAAAAAAACCAAACAAACAAAAACCCAAACATTTCTTTTATAAAGGAAATTGGCTCCTGGCTCATTGACACCAGCCCAGTTCTCTCCTTCTGGTGACAGAGAAGAGAAAATTCTCTTTTCATTGCTTATGTGGATAAATTCTTCCATCCCTATGTCAGAGGATGTGATAAGGCAAGAATCAGGCTGAATATTTAGCACTCACCCAGCTCTTCTTTGGATGCTGTTCTCACAATGAATCCAACTCTCATTTTTTTCCATGTTCACTCTGAGCTTCTCTTTTAAACTTGGGGCTACCTATCAAGTTTCCCAGACTTGACTCAAAATTATAGATGCGAATTGAGCTATCTATCTAATAGCCAGACATTTTTAGTGGCTACAGTATAGTACTTTAGACTTTGAAGTCCTTGAAGACAAGGACCATATTCATGGGACTGTGTCGCATGTAATAGGCACCTCGTTAATATTTGCTGCAGAATGAACTAGTGGGACATGATGAGTTAAGCAGCAGTGAAACAACACGAGTTTGCTCCGGAACCAAATTTTGAACATGATAGCCCTTTTAACATCTTCACTCAGCTTACATTTATTAGTACAATAAATATCTAGCCTGCATAAGTGGAATCGGTGTTTTACTCATTTGACTTAGTCTTAGATTACTTGGGGAAGAGATAAGAAATTGCCCTAAGTGTCTCTTTTTAATTTGTGTTACCCAAGGACATAGTAGTAAGCATGAAAAACAAAAAGTGAACCTGATTATTTAAAGAGTGAAAAGAACCTGATATTAAAGACTGCAACTATAGCAAGGGAAGCAGAATTTTATTATTTTTTAATATCATGAAAAAATAGACCTAGAGTGAAATTAAAGGGAATTTACTAATCTCTTTTAAGGAATTTCCTAAATTAAATATCGATTTAGTGAAAGTAAGTTCCTGGATCTTGGGGTTAAACACAATTTAAAGTACATCCATCTTCCTTTGCAAATGTTCTTGCACTTTTGGAAAAATTAGGTAATCAATGCTGGGAATATAGGCTGAATATTAGGATCTTCTATAAAAGCCACTTAGGAGAGAAGTAAAGATAATCTTAAATAAATTTGAAACTTACATAAATATAATAGAAGGTGACTTATTATGATTGCTGTAAAGTTCAAAGCAAACATGGAGAGCAAACTTGTAAACGTGTATCTTTAAATGCTGGTGATCTCAGATGGGTTTTTCCTGAAAATCCTATTAAATGAATCAGCAGATGATCCAGTGATAACTTAAATGTATTGCTTCTTTGTTTACTCATCCACAGAGAAGGCAAATTTCCTGCCGGGTTAGTAGATGACTCTTACTAAATGATATTTGGTGTGAATTTTCCTACCTGTGCAGATAGTACTATCACAACAAGCTAAAACCCATTTAAAGAGAATCATCCAGTTGCTGAAATGCTAAAACCCATTTAAAGAGAATCATCCAGTTGCTGAAATGGAATCATCAGCAACTTTTGTGAAGTTAATGGGATTTTGTTAGTTTAGTTTTATTGCAATCATTGATAAGAGAAGGAACACTTCATGTGTAATGAAATACTAAGTGCTGTCATTTCATTTTTTTCTTATGATTACATAAGGCAAAAGATGGGCTTTTAAATTGATATAATATTTATTTTACTGCATTCCACATGATAGATTATACATTTTTAGATTTTTTTCCCCTGGCCAATATAGATAAATGTGATCACTTTTAAACAGAGTATGTTTAAACCAAGATATGTTATAATAATTTTATTCTAATGTTCAATAAATTAATATATGTTAGTACTTTATGAGAATTTTAAATTTAGAAATCTGTATTAATTGGGAATATTTTTACTGTATTGCACTTTGAGTTTCAGGAAAATATGAACACGTGGAGAATACATATAAGGAAGGGATAAAGATCACAATTAAAACTAAATGCCAAAATCCATCGCAAGTCAGTTTAAACCAACAAAATTGTTTTTTATCTTTTAATGAAAACCTATCAGTTAAAGGCTTGCATGGGAGGAGTTTTTCCCCCCTCTCCCTAAATATGTTTAATCTAGCTACTTCACATGGCAAAAGTAGGATTTATTTATTATTTTTATTTTATTTATTTATTTTGTTTTGCCATTTTTGATGTTTGAGATAGATAGATGGTCAGGCTTTTGGGTATTCGGTTGTCAGATAAAGTTTTTCAAGTAAAGGAAAGTACAATCAGCTATAATATCTTCTTTGCAATAAAAAGTAAGGAGGGGTGGTGATGACAATGACTCATTCTTTTTCAGTTCCTCTTGATTCGTAGGTGGCAAGACTATGGAGAAACAAGTAGGGCATAAGGGCTCAACAAAGAACCGGAAAGCCTGATGCATTAAGAATGATTCCTGCCAATCCTGTACAGCAGCCCTTCTTGCAATTTTGCCTGGCTTTGCCCACTCTGTGAAAAGACTCCCATGTTACCTCCCCTCCTGTCCTCCATCCTGTTAATTCCCTTCCTCTGCCCCTCCGCCCCCAGGCCACTTCCAGAATGGGGTGCCTGGGCCGACCCCGCAGATGCCGGCAGAGAGCTGACACCCATATGGTACAGAAAACAGAAAAACGGATTGGTTTGGACCACACATGAAAAAGGATTTAAGCCACGAGAAGCCTATGCTGGGTTTCAGACTTCCTAGCCTGTGTTATTTTATTGCCCGTTCTCTTATTTTTCTACCTTTTAATTTCCTTCAGATGAAGAGAATGTGGCAGAAAGAGCATCTCCTGAGCCAGAATTGAACCTCAGGCCTTACCAGATGGAAGTCGCCCAACCAGCCTTGGAGGGGAAAAATATCATTATATGCCTCCCTACAGGGAGTGGGAAAACCAGAGTGGCTGTTTACATTGCCAAGGAGCACTTGGACAAGAAGAAAAAAGCATCTGAACCTGGAAAAGTTATAGTTCTTGTCAATAAGGTATTCAAGTAGCACATAGTGCAACAGTGTTTATTTTCACTTTATTTTTCCGATGCATTTGTAAAATGACATATATAACAATGGACACACAGACTTAATGTAATTAAGAGTAATGTCGAAATAAGTAATTTATTTTAAGTCTTTGCTTTTACAGATATATGTAATATTCAAGTTATTATCTTTTAAAATGAATTTTTCATAACACCAGAGCATAAATCAAATAACTTACACATAAATACTTATATGTAAAGAACAATACATTTACCCAGATATTCCTTAAGGTTAACTGGCACTAATTTAAGTTATCGGTACACAGATATGAATGACCCCAAAATATTACTGGGTCCGAAATATTCTACGATCAAATATTGTCTTTTGGAATCTCTTTGACTGTTGACCCTTAGTCAAAAGTGGTAAGTCCTCTTTACCAGAGATTAATCATTTGTTTGAAGACAAAAAGAAAATTAAGTGACTATTTGGCTAATCTAAATCAAGTTAAACAGGAAAATAGAGGGGCACCTGGGTGGCTCAGCCAGTTAAGCATCTGTCTTCGGCTCAGGTCGTGATCCCAAAGTTCTGGGATCAAGTCCCACATCGTGGCGGGGGAGGGGGGGGTCCTTGCTCAGCAGGGCGCCTGCTTCTCCCTCTGCCCTCTGCTCCCCCTGCTTGTGCTTGCTCTCTCTCTGCAAAATAAATAAATAAAATCTTTTTTTAAAAAAGGAAAATAGATAACTAACTTCCAAGAATTATATATAGATATTACTTGAAATGCAACTGAGGTTTTCCTGTAATAATTTATATATTGGGGTATCTAAAGAACAATCTTCATAAACAGGTTTAAGTCTTCTTCACTATAAAATAAAATCTAGTTATTTGAGCTTTATTTAGATAAATGAATTTACTAATTTGTAAATTTGATATTGGGCAGATTACTCTTTACTTTGTGGAGTAAAACTGAGTATACATTTCCATGATCAGACATGGTCTTTTTTCTGTTACTTATACCATAACTAGATTTTCATCATTTCCTTTACCAAAAATATAGTAATGGATTATACGGCTTTTCTATATTCTTGGATTTCTATCATGCCAAAGGTTTTAGTTGCAACCTGTATTTTGGTACCAAAGAAGCATACTCAGAATCTATGATCTGAATAATTTCTTTTCTTAAAATATTTTATTTATTTACTTGAGAGAGAGAGAGAGAGCGCACGCGCACAAGTGGGATGAAGGTCAGAGGGAGAAGCAGACTCCCTGCTGAGCAGAGAGCCTGAGGTAGGACTCCATCCCAGGACAAGGCAGATACATAATGACTCGGTCACCCAGGTGCCCTATGATATGAATAATTTCTATCATGTATTTCCAAATGCATTTTGTATGTAACTGCTAAGTTGAAAAACCTCTTCTTTATACTTGAATGCCTACTATTAAAACAGTTTTATTTCTCTTGTGACAATAGTGATACATTAGATTTTATTTGTGATTAGCCTTTCTCATATACTCTTTTTTTAAAGATTTTATTTATTTATTTGATAGACAGAGATCACAAGTAGGCAGAGGCAGGCAGAGAGAGAGAGGGAAAAGCAGGCTCCCTGCTGAGCAGAGAGCCCGTGCGGGGCTCAATCCCAGGACTCTGGGATCATGACATGAGCCAAAGGCAGAGGCTTTAACCCACTGAGCCACCCAGGTGCCCCTCATGTATACTCTTTATAAAGGACATTATCTTTTGGAATGAAATGAATCTAGCTTTGAATACACCTTCTACCCACCAGTAGTTTGACTTTGGACAGATTCCTAACTTATCCTTGCTTTAGTTTCCTCATCTGTAAAACGAACAAAATAATACTGCCCTGTGCAGTTGCTCTAAAATTTAAATTAGATAATCTATCTTAAGCCTGGGAATGAGTCAGGAAGTTTTAGTTCTTTCTCCCACTCCCTCTTCCTCACCTCCATAACTAATTAAATGGAACTCCTTACCCAGTGAACAGGGTCTTAAGTGCCAGGTTTAGAGAAGAGAACAAAGTTAACTGGATTTGAAGATACTTCTTCTGGGGTTCTTGATACCATTTGAATATTCTGCAGTTTCCTCAAACTGAGGCTTCACCATCTCCCTCCCTAAAGGCTCTCCTTCCGTCTCCCTAACTGTCTCCTTGTTAGTTACACCACCTCCTCCAAAGGATGAAGCTTCAACACCTGGGAGATATTTTTAATGCATCTGCTTCCTTCCCTTCTCTTATCAGGCCGCAGGGTCATAAACCCTTAGAGCTGAAAGCGGGCTTCAGGATCCAGCTCTCATCTCATCTCTTGTCTCTGCTAAGTAAGCTGGGATATCCAGAAAGTCCCACTTTTAATAAGATAGCTTGATCCATTCTTTGAATGACTGGCAGTGATGGAAAGCCCTACCAAAACCTGTTTCTCAGGAATCCACACTCATTGGTTAGAGTTCTTTCCAGTGCGATTATACAGAGTAAGGATTACTTCTCTTGCCTCTTGACTGCCCTTCACATAGAGAGGGCAGCAATGTGCCTCCTGAGTCATTTTTTTTTTGTTCCCTGGGATAAATATTCCCAGTTCCTTCATTTTTCATATAATATGGTTTCCAGATTTTTCATCATCCTGAGTGCCCATAGTTTTTGAGATATTTATTTAAGACCTTCTTCAAATATAAATAAGTAAGACCTTCTTCAAATGCTTCCAAAGCATCCAGAATTGGGTAAAATACTATTCATACAGTCTTACTGAAGCAGACTATAAGAGAGATGAGATGTGATTCTAAACCCATGACCAGGTTCGCCTTTTTCACCGGTGTCAGCACTCACAGACTCATCTGGAGTTTGCCATAAACTAAAAGCCTCAGTTTCTTTTTTGTCTGAAAATCTGCTAAACTAGAATTCCTTTAAGTTATTTTTGTGCAGTTAATTTCTAAATCCAAATACTTATTCATTTCTTCATCTCATGCATGTTGATTGATCTCAGGTTTTTGTATGCCTCTCACGCGCTTTGTTCTTATAATGGCTTCTCCTCTTGTGCGGTATGCTCATCACAAGTCTTTCGTTTCATTGGATCTGGGTGATTCTTGCAAATCCACATGAGCAGCCATGTTTAAATGTTAAATTATCCTCCCTAATTTTTCGTATTCACTGTACTGTTGTGCAGACATATAAGGACATAAGTCTAATTCATCGTCTGCTCCCTTATTGTTTTTCCCTAAGAATTACTAGAAATCCCTCCACTACTTCTTCCATATATGTCGTAACTGTTGACTTTTTCATCCCATTTCTTTCCATTTTAAAGTAACCTGAGCTTCAGTTCTCTTCAGCTGAGCCTGGCCCTGTATGTCCCATCACCTTACTTCTGTATTTGACCTAATAGACGGTACTGTAACCCTTGATCTCGAAAAGAGAAATCCTGTCCCCGCTAACATCGTTTACTTTCATCTCCCTGCCTCCATGCTTTCCAAAGTTATCGCCTTCAAATGCAGGGAGAAATGAAAACACCACCTGTGTTCCCAGACTTTCTATTTCCTATCTAGGGCTTCAACATCACGAGAGATAAATCCCAGGTTCCTTCAGATGCTATAATGCAGCCCCATATGATTCAGCAGAAGTGGGTAGCAGTTGGGTTTGATTAGGCTTGGCAGACATGCTGTCACATCTCAGGAAAAGGCTCCAAGAGGACCACACACCTCCCAATTAGCCATGTCAAACTTGCATCTGGCTTTCTCTGTGTCCTTCAGTAGGAAGTCAACGCCACCCAGAGAGAGTATCAGGATTTCCAACACCTGCTACCTCCTGTGAAAACTTATTTTTGTTCTGTAGATCAGAAGATACTGCTTCTTTGGAAGGGCTTGACTCATCCTTGATGGGCAGAACCCCAGGTTGCTATTGTCACCTTGGCATCGAGATTCTTCAAGCCTTCAGCAGCATGGGGGGATTGAAAGACAAATCAAAGGCAGATCCTGTTCTCAGGAACTGCACTCCAAGAAGTGAGAGATGTGTATTAATAATAAGATGATTAATATTGCATTGCACTTCATGGTGTAATATTAATTATTTTATTCTATCTCATTAAATCCACACAGCTCCTTTGTGAGGTAACCCTACTTATCCTCATTTTACCCATCAGAAAACTGGGGCTCTGAGTTGGTCTGTCAGGGCTCATCCTGCCAATAAGCTGCAGAGCTGAAAGGTCAGCCTTATCTTCTGAAGCCAGCTGCCCTTCTTTTTTTCACTACACTGCTTTGAAGGAAAGGATCAGCAAAGTATCAGGGAAGTTTTTTGAGGACCAGAAAAATGACAGCCTCTGTTTCGGTTAATTTTCACAACAGTGCTACCCTAGGTTAACATTATCCTCATTTTATTGATGTAGAAATTGAAGGGATTGCCCTGATTCAGTAACTTGTCCAAGGTCACATAATAAGTGGCTGAAGCAGTTTTCAGGGCTGACTTTCTCTCCTCTGGATCTTGCTATATCTTCCCACTAAGTTTAATTTTCATTCTCTTCTTCAGAATCTTTCTTACTTCTTCAGATTAGTTCCTTTGTCTCATGTAAGTAGAATGAAAAGAGTAGTTCTAGAATACTGTGTCAGAAATGACTTTGTGTAAGAGAGAGGAGAGCTGCGGTTCTCACATTTTAAAAACTCGCTGTCACATGAGAGGTTTCATATAAGTGTGTGGGTTATGCACACAGAATTGTGTCCCCAGAGATGGTCCCTGGGTTCAGTTACCCTTGGGTGGGGCCCAAGAGTCTGCATTTTCTAAATCTCTCAAGTGATTTTGTGACAGTTGGACCAGAAACTTGACTTTGACAACAAACAAACAAAAATAAAACAAAAAATGAAAACACTAATGGAAAGTTTCTCTTCTTATTTTTCTCACCTTATATTATTTTCTCTCACTTACCAGACTTGGTTATTGATTTTAGGGCTGCACCGTTTCCTTTAAATTCATAGATTCCATTTTACTCCTTTCCCCTCCACATGCACTCTTAATTTCATTATTTACACTGGACAGTGATACAAAGCATTGTTCTTTGTACACTGTTTTCAGCCAGGGGTATCAGCCAGCCCTCATTTTACACATAAGTGGGGCTCACTTCAGGTAAAAAGATGAATTACAGATGTTCTGCAGACCAGTGGAAAGATAGCCATTGATCACATTATCTGGTAATTATATTATGAGGAGTATAATGCCTACTCTTTGATGCTGGCCCTTGAAACTCTTCCTGCGCACTCTCTATTTGCCACACTGTACATGCCTAGGCTCCTGTGAGAAAAATTCTCTGAGGATATAACCTTCAAGATGGCCTGGTTATTCCTTTCCCTAATCTAGAAGGTATTCTAAAAGACTGGTAATGTGTAGCACTGAGGGGTCAATTCAACAACCTTCGGCAGACACTGTGACATACAGAGAGCAAGCTGAAAGGACTTTTTTTTTTTTTTTTTGCTACCATGCAACAAAATCTTTATTAAAAATTTCAACAGGTTCAGCTATTACTGAAAGTGGTAATTTAATTTTTAAACTTAATTTGGGGCAAATGGCCATAATTCAGAGTAATGCCATCACTGGGGACTGTAAATGCAACACTGAAGAATTAATGGCCACCCTTTAGACAGAGGACCAAGTACAGGGTTGAGGCTTTCTGGATGTTGTAGTCAGAAAGAATGTGGCCATCTTCCAGCTGCTTGCCTACAAAGATGAGCCTCTGCTGGCCAGGGGGATGCCTTCTTTATCCTGGGTCTTGGCCTTCACATACTCTATGGTATCAGTGGATTCCATCTCCAACATGGTGGTCTTGCAGGTCAGGGTCTTCCTGAAGACCTGCATTTTGACTTACTAGTGACAAAGGTACTGTGAATTGCCAACTACATTGAGTAACCTCAATGCCAACACACTCCCCTCAGTAACGCCAGTCACCTCTGAAAGATTTCCACTTATTTTGCTGATCTGTTTGCTCTTTTGTTCTTTCTCAGCCACCAAAGCTATTTTAGTGGTCTACCCCTTCATCTCACATTTGCTCTCCCAAGCAGTGTCTTACCTCCTCACTTTTGGTTCTCTGCTCCCTTCAGTTTTTTAGGCATGTTGCCTCTGGTCCCATCCCAAAACAAACAGCAGGAATAAATCAACACTAAACACAACTCACAAGGGTCCTATAAACTATTATACTAAATTTAAAATATCCGGCATGGTATTCACAGACCTTTATAGCCTGGCTCTGAGCTGTGAATTCAGAATTCATTTTTTATCCAGCCTTAGTTTTAATTTATCTTGTCACTGACCCATGGTTTACTAGATTAAAATTCTTTCTAAACCCTTCTTTTGAGTACTCAGTTACTTCGGCCCTCTTTGCTGTCACTTTGTGTGTATTTCTATGGGAGAATTATTACACTCTGTTTTAATAATTTGTGTTTTTTTGTTGTTTAGTCTTAGTCTATGTGCTCAACTAGACTGAGTTCCTCAAAGTTGTCAGCCAGATCTTAAACATCTTTATGTCTCAGATACAATGTCTACACTAATAGGCATCTAGTAAATGCTTATTGAAAATTAATGAATGTAATAATAGATAGGTTGTTATGCTTAATTAACTGTTAATGTAAACACCTCTGATAATGCTTGCCACATAGTAGGCCTTTGATCAATTCCTTTTTCCTGACCATGCTCTCTCTCTCTTTTTCATTTGGTCATTTTTAAAGGTACCACTAGTTGAACAGCTCTTCCGCAAAGAGTTTGAACCATTTTTGAAGAAATGGTATCATACAATTGGATTAAGTGGTGATACCCAGTTGAAAATATCTTTTCCAGAAGTTGTCAAAACCTATGACGTTATCATCAGTACAGCTCAGATCCTTGAAAACTCCCTTTCAAATTCAGAAAAAGGAGAAGATGATGGTGTCCAGTTTTCAGGTTGGTTTAAGTGTTTTAAGTGTTTATTTTTAGAAGAAGAAGAATTAGTAATATTGATGGTGGTAACAGGGTGTATTAGTTAAATAATTTTCAAAATGCTGATTTAAAACAATTATTTCTGATTTAGGGGCACTTGGGTGGCTCAGAGGGTTAAGTGTCTGACTCTTGATCTCAGCTCAGATCTTGGTCTCAAAGTCGTGAGTTCAAGCCCTGTGTTGGACTCCATGCCATGTGTGAAGCCTACTTAAAGAAAATAAAAGTAAAAATAAAAAGATTATCTTGATTTAGATTGTCTTTCATTCCTTAAGTTTTCATGAATTCTTCTACTTTCTTGGGGAAACACAAAAATTATGATACATTTTAATCAGATCACTTTATTTATATATGAATATGGTATTAAATCAAGCATTTACTGGACTTTCCATTTACTTTTCATTTTTAGGTACCAACAAGATATTTTCATATGCTAATGGAAACTGTTAGATATGCTATCTTTTCCATAGAATGAAATATAATCCTTTCTATTTTGTTGGGGAAGGGAAGGGAAAGTGAGAGAAAGGGAAAGAAGTATAAATAATCATTATATAATTGTATGTAATTAATTGTAATAATTGTAATAATTAAATGCAATGTTAAAACAAGGCAAATGATCTCTGTTTAAATGTTAAATGTTTGTTATTAAAAAAATCCTCTTCAACTTTAAATGTTTCATTAAAGAACAGAAGTGTAATCCTGATTAATTTGGGGGAATAAGGCAAGAATTGAATTCCATTCTGTGACACTTTTACATTTATAAACTTTTCAAAACTAATCTTTTAAGTAGGGATAATAACTAACAAGAACAGTTTCATAATTAATATAATTGGACCTCTGGATGTAAAGGTGACTAACACAGTCACATTGCCCTCTTAAAAAGTGAGAGGTCTGCGCTAGGATTCTGCTCAAGAAAAGACATTCCCGTGGCAGCTCAGTTTACTACCTTTAAGGTACTTTTTTTCACTCTGCCTTACTGGTATGGACAAATGAACCATTTGGATTTTCTTTTAAGACTTTTCCCTCATCGTCATTGATGAATGCCATCACACCAACAAAGAAGCAGTCTATAATAACATCATGAGGCGTTACTTGAGACAGAAGTTGAAAAACAATAAACTCAAGAAAGAATGCAAACCAGTGATTCCCCTACCTCAGATACTAGGACTAACAGCTTCACCAGGTGTTGGAGGAGCCAAAAGGCAAGCTGAAGCCAAGGATCATATTTTAAAAGTAAGCCATTAACTTTATGTAATACAACAACAGCAACCACAGCAACGACGACAGCACCCTAAAGCAAATGCCAGTGTTTCCTGGGCTTTTTGAGTAAGATTAGTCCAAGTGCCATGGAGGGCATAAAAGAAGGTATTCTATGATCATTGGTTAAGTAAAATCAGTATGTTTTTGCTAAGGTAAATATATTCAGTCTTCTACAAAACAGTAATATGCCCTAATAAATTACTATGGTACAGAAAAATACCGCAAAAATTATGGAGTATATAGAATCCATGAAAAATTGAGACAAACGAAATACCTTATTTTAAATATCTACTCCTATCATTAAACTTGATGATCCACTTGATAGAGAAATATGCACAATCTATGGAAATTACTAATTTTCATAATACTCCATGAGTTTCAAAATTGCGTATTTTCTTCTATGCCTTTTTTGTTCTGTGTGATTCTCAGATTCTGGGTAATTCAAATTAAATGAGAAACAGAGATATGAGAATCGCTAGTTGAGGCTGTACTATTTGTCAACTGATCCCAAATGGTAACACCACATCAAGTACTATTGATTTCAAGTGTTAAGTGAATTCAGAGTAACCTAAGGCAGAGAAACTAAGGCAATTGCATTTATATTTTAAGTTCTTTACTTGAAGTTGAATTCAGTAAAAATTATGTAAAACAGACAGAGGCACAATTATTTGTTCCAACATATAATTTATTATGGGATTAAGGACTAACACCAGTCTAGATCCAGGCACATCTAGGCTTTTGCTAATCCTAGCCTTGTCCTCCTTATGTGTGGAAGAGGGTGGTAATCTAATTCCAGGATGTCAAGATGACCTTTAAAATGTATTATATAATGCGGTTATCTCCTAGCCATTCTCTGCTGATCTCTGTAATTTGTTACACTGTTTCCATGTCAGTTTTTCCAGTTGGTAAATGGAATTTAAGGAATGAAAATAAATACACTTCCTTTTCTGGAATTATCCACCAAGATTTAGAAGATTTTTTTTTTTAGTCCATCCAGATAAATGTATTGGTTAATCAGATCTGCAGTAAAGCAATACTAAAATGCTATATTTATTTAGTCACGGTCACTATTTGTTATATAAAAATAATTCTGTATTGAATCAGTTGAAAAGGAAAAGTAAATATTTGAATATTGAAAAAAAATCTCTTTTCCAGATATGTGCTAATCTCGATGCATGTACCATTAAAACTGTGAAAGAAAATATTCATCAACTCAAAGACCAAATAAAAGAGCCATGCAAAAAGTTTGCAATTGCAGATGACACCAGAGAAGTATGTGCTTAAAATTTTATATGTATTAGATTTTTTGTTCTTTTGGTTTTTTATTATGTTCAATTAGCCAGCATATAGTACATCATTAGTTTTTGATGTAGTGTTCAACAATTCATTATAATACCATACTCAACTGAAAGATGCACAGATTTTTTATACCAACCATATTGATATAAATATAAAAAAAATTATCTTATATTTTTTGCAAAATAAGTTACAGTTTTATTCTTTTTTTAGTTATGAGGCAACAAAACACTACTGCAAATTCTATCTTCCAGGCTTCTTTTAGTTTTTCAGTTTATATGAAGAGAAGCTTGACTACATGTGAACCATAGGGGTGGGATGGAGAGGGTTGTATAGCTAAACTAGAGGAGTTACTGTAGTTCATTTTATTCTTTTTACTTTCTGGGTGAATTCCAGCACTAGTTTTCTGACGTTTCACAAAGCCATTTTGTTGCTACCAGGTTACAGTTGGTAATGATAATGGGGATCCTACCTAATTTGCATATTTACTTTCTTAAGACAATACTGACATGGTAAAGAAGTAAAATATTTACTTTGATGGTGCTTTTGCAATGAGTATTTTCACTGATTATAAAAATCAATTGTGTTAGTTTGGACATTATGACCAGTATATTATGTCAATACTTTCTTTTGTAAAATATAAAAACCATGGTAAGTTTTTGCTCTATGTACTTGATAAGCATGATCATTGAAAATCTACCTCAAAGGATATTAGGAATAAAATCATGAAATATGTATAGTAGACAATATTGTATTTGAAATGTAGTAGGCACTAACCCAATGTTACTGACCAATCTCCATAGATCAATGTTTTGGAAATTCTGAAGATGACTACTATCTATTCCAGCTGAACCAGAACATTTGAATATTCTTGATTTTCCTTTACTTCTTATTACTTACTCAGTTTTACTTAAAAATTTAAAAGCATGTTTCTACTCATAATCATTTTTAAAAACCCCACAACATCATCAGGATATGTTTTTAAAAGAAGTTGCTATCTTACTTTTTAACTGACTTATTTTGATGCACTTTTTATTGAAATATAACAGACATGCAGAAAAGTACAACTTCATAGGTGTACAGATTGCTGAAATGTTATAAAATGAATATATCTGTATAATCAAAATCCAGATTAAGAGACAGAACATTTTGAGCACCCCAAAAACCCCTATGCCTCCTTCCAGTCACCCATCCCCCAAGGATAACTACTATCCGGACTTCTAATACCAAAGATGAGTTTTGACTGACTCTGGACTTCATATACATGAAATCATATAGTATGCACTCTTATGTGTCTGGTTTCTTTTTTTTTTAACTCTATCTCTTAACCTTTGTTTTTGTTTTGTTGTTGTTTTTTTATTTTTTTATTTGTTTATTTACAGCATAACAGTGTTCATTGTTTTGGCATCACACCCAGTGCTCCATGCAGTACGTGCCCTCCCTATTACCCACCACCTGGTTCCTCAACCTCCCACCCTCGCACCCCTTCAAAACCCTCTGGTTGTTTTTCAGAGTCCATAGTCTCTCATGGTTCATCTCCCCTTCCAGTTTCCCTCAACTCCCTCTCCTCTCCATCTCCCCACGTCCTCCATGTTATTTGTTATGCTCCACAAATCAGTGAGACCATATGATACCTTTTTTAAAAAAATTCCAGCTAGTTAACATACAGTGTTATATTAGTTACAGGTACACAATATAGTGATTCAACACTTCCATACATCACCTGATGCTCATTACAAGTCTACCTCTTAACTTTTTATTTTGGTAAAAATAATACTGAAACCAAATCTTCCAAAGAGAATGTTTCTTAAATTACATTGCAGGCTTTCCAAATATGGGGGCATTGCTTTAATACATATATTTTAAAATTACTATTAGCATTCCAGGTGCACATTATCCATTAATTTTATTTTTGTGAAACTTTTAAAATGGAAATTCTGATAGCACTACCTAGTGTTGGTGTATGTGTGTGGCTTAAAGGTAGATTACTGATAAAAAATAAATGTACAAAGAGGTGATCAGAGATTAACTTGTTGCTTTGTCCAGACAAAGATTCTGAATCAAATTTATTATAACATGGAAGTATTTTAACAAAGATAATGTTATTTCTTTAACAATATAGGCATGTAAAAATAAGTATAATTTATTTTTAGGATCCATTTAAAGATAAACTTTTAGAAATAATGAACAAGATTCAAAGTTTTTGCCAAATGAGTCCAATGTCAGATTTTGGAACTCAACCCTATGAACAATGGACCACTCAAATGGAAAAAAAAGGTAATTTGGGTTTTGACCTAACACATAGTTTATTCCATGTTTATGCCAAGATTTCAGATGATATGTTGTATATTCTCAACTAAACTGAAAGCAAATGGAATATCAAATGAAATTTCTGTGTTTGAAGTAGTATAAGGATGAACATGTTGTTGTTGTTTTTTTTAGTTTTATTTATTTATTTATTTGAGAGACACACAGCAAGAGAAGGAACACAAGCAGGGGGAGTGGGAGAGGGAGAAGCAGGCTTCCTGTTGAGCAGGGAGCCCGATGTGAGGCTTAGTGCGAGGCTCGATGTGGGACTCATGCGGGGCTTGATCTCAGGACCCTGGGATCGTGACCAGAGCCAAAGGCAGACGCTTAATGACTGAGCCACCCAGGTGCCCCAGGATGAACATGTTTCTAATTCTAATATCTCTAATGCATGTTTCTAATACCTTATCTAGGAAAGGAGCACCAATCCATCCATTTTCTCTTTATTTCCGGAGTCTTTCACTTATTGTATGTTTAACATATTAAGATAAATATTATGTTTTCATCTCCAAATGCAAACTCAACTGAAATGTTTTTCGTGTCATTCGTCTGAGTCGGCAAAGATCAGGTCTGTGTTCTTGCTGATCCAGAACTCAGGTAGCCAATCTAGGGGTTGGAAAACTTTCAGAGCTCAAGTCACATTTTGAGCCTTACCTTGGCCATCTCAAAAACAACATGAAGCCAATTTTGAAGTCAGTATCATAGACATATTCCTGTCCACATTAAAATTTTAAGGAGTGTATTCTACCATGATTTCACTGTACATAACATATTCTTTCATAGCTGCACGAGAAGGAAATCGCAAAGAACGGGTTTGTGCAGAGCATTTAAGGAAGTACAACGAGGCCCTACAAATTAATGATACAATTCGAACGATTGATGCATATAATCACCTTGAAGCTTTCTATAATGATGAGAAAGAAAAGAAATATGCAGTCCAAGAAGATGAAAGTGATGAGAGTGGTGAGGATGGAGATGGTGGTGGTGATGAAGATGAAGATGATGAAAAGAAACCTTTGAGCCTGGATAAGACAGATAGATTTCTCATGGATTTATTTTTCGGTAAGAATCAGTGTTATGTTGATTGCATACTCTGATGCATTTGCCTCTTGGTGTGAGCCTGCTGCTTCTCAAGAGCTCTCCAAAAGGCCCTCTTAAAATCATCTTTCATTTTGAAGGAGGAAATCCCACTCATACTGGGGCTCTTTCCCATGGGCTCAGATTAGCTATGACTTGCATAATCACAATCAGTCACTTGGTCATCTGGTTTTATTGTCAACAAGACTGCAATATATTTATTTACTAAGCTAGCCTGATCATTAGATAGCACAAGATTAACGGTAGCTCAACCACATCTCAGTATCTCATCACATAAAATCTCCCACTGTAATTTATTCACGTTTTATAATTCAAACTAATTCTTTTTTAAAGAAAACAGGAGAATGTTGAAAAAGCTGGCTGAAAACCCAAAACATGAAAATGAAAAGCTGACCAAATTAAGAAACACCATTATGGAACAATATACAAGGACTGAGGAATCAGCCCGAGGAATAATTTTCACAAAAACACGACAGAGTGCATATGCCCTTTCCCAGTGGATTACAGAAAATAAAAAATTTGCAGAAGTAGGAGTCAAAGCCCATCATCTGATTGGAGCTGGACACAGCAGTGAGTTCAAGCCCATGACACAGGTGAAAACATCCTTCTATATTTCTTTCGTTACGCTGTTATTACTGTTCCCAAATTATTGTAGTCTTTTTTTCCATCAATTCTCTTGCTCCCCCCCACAAATAATTTTATAAAATGCTTGTTCTTGAAATAAAATGTGAGTTGAGTAGCAATCTAATCTGTGGTGTCTGATAAGCTAAGCTTTGTCAGGAGTCACTTTTTTCACATACTTGGAGGAACTTTCGAAATTGAGTTTCCTTTGCAAAAATGATTGACATTTAAACTTAGGAACAAAATGGAAAAATGGTTATGATATAATATCAAATGGAAAAATCAAATCCCCACAAAAATATGTGCATTATAATTAGAAAAAATGTAGAATATGTTTGCATAGGATGAGATCTGTAAGGCAACTTGGAAAAATGAAGACATTTCATGTGTTAGAGATTTGGGACTATGAGTGATTTTCTTTTCCTTTTTAAGATTTGTTTTGTTTTGTTTTCATTTTGTTATACTACTTATCGTGTGCACAGTAAAACCCATGGGGAAAAAAAAAGGCCCTTGTAGACATTACAAGTATGGCTTGTTAGAATAAAACGTTCTTTTAAAGTCATATTGACCTTGAGTCTTGCTGGACAAGGAGACACACCAGTTATCTCATGGTCATCAAAATTCAGTCCAATTGGAACAAATTAAATTTGTTTTAATGTTTGCTGGGGAAAAATTTTTTTTGAAAATTTACACTATAATGCTCAATATACTCTCTGCAAGTTCTCAAGTAAAGTTGCCTTGAAAATTTATGCCAGAGAAAGAAAGGATCGTTTTCCTTGCGTGAGGAGCTTACTTCCTCCTTTGTGATGAGAGCTAGTTTACTTAATTTGTTTCCTTTTTGCCCTAGCTTTCAGGGAGCTCACAGGCAAAACTGAAGTTCAGTCTCACTGCCTCTGTGTTACTCCTTACAAATAGTACATCTATATTCTTCCACTCCTGTTTTTAAATTTCTGTCATATTAACTTTAGTATTATGACTTTGGTTAAATATGGCCTCAGCTCCTCTTTGAAAAGAGGTGAGGTACAAAAGGAAAATATGTTGTCAAGTGACTTTTTGCTCTTTAACCATTTCAGAGTTGGGGGCTACATTCAAAATAAAACACACCCCTTCCTTACGCTCCACATCCTCGTGAACAGTTGGACTTACTCATTGGGAGAGGGAGTCGGCATTTACTTGAGATGATTTGAGGGACTAACTCTGTCTGAAATTTCATGATTAAAGCTACTCTTTTTTATAAGATTTTATTTATTTATTTGATATATATATAGAGAGAGACAGACTGCGTGTGCAGGAGTTGGGGAGTTGGGGTGGGGGAGCTGACGGAGAGGGGGAAGCAGACTCCCTGCTGAGCAGGGATCCTGACCTGAGCTGAAGGCAGACACTTAACTGACTGAGCTGCCCAGGTGCCCCTAAAGTTACTTTTTTTGAATAATGCAGACATCTTCTGCTAAAATCCAAAGACTTGTAAACTCTTATTAGCGTACATGAGTGTGAGAGGGAGAAATTATCATAGAAGACTGGAGAGAGGCTTTTCTGCACAATTCTTCAGCCTTTAGGAGTCAAAAAGGACACTCACTGACTCTAAGAAGAAAGGGAAGAGGGTGGGAGAACACACTATTGGTCTGACCTGTTTATTTTTGTCTAATGTTTAATGTTTTGGGATCAAATATAGCATAAATGTGCACCAGAGGCTGACTGGACCAACAGCTTTGATGAGTCTGAGAATAAAACCACACTGGCCCTATTGGGCTAGGCTTATGCTTACCGATTTCTCCTCTGCAAGAGCCAGAGTACTTTCATTTCTTTACTTACATTGAGTTTCAAAATTCAGAGTTTTTAAATTTAATAAGTTATTAAAATTATGTTTTAAATAATTTATTATTTCATTTTTATTTAATCTTTTCTTTGGACACATAATATATTTACCTCTTTCAGAATTAGTAAGGTTCAGGGCACTGTTCTCCAGTCTTCTTGCTCCCTTCCTGGAGGCAGCCAACGTTTTCTGTTTCTCACATGTCCTTCCAGACGTATTTCATAGGTTTCCTGCTCGAGTGACTCTTTCAGTGACCAGATGTGGCATAGAATGTGTGATTTTATCTGTGACTCACAATTCAATGATCTTTAAAAGTGTCACCGAATCTTATTTTCTGAATATTAAAGATTCTGAAGTTAATGTAGTAAAAAGCAAAGCCCATTCTAGTCTCTCATTGCCTTATCCTCTTCATTACTGAAAGCGTCTCCTTTTTCTTCCCTCCCAAGTCACCCATCAATTTATTTCCTTGGCATAAATGATGGTCTTACCACTTCCAGACTGGATGATGGAAATATTTTTGTTATTGTGTGGTAATCCCAGATTGGAAATCAAATGTTGTCTCACCATCATGTCTTTGTTCAATGCCAAAAACAGATGGCAGTGAATCCGTGTATGATCTAATCCTTTGATTTGCACTGACCAGTTGCAATTTATTATTTCTTCTGCTAATTAGAAGATTTTAATGTGTTTTGCATCACAAAATTTAATTTATTAAACTGTTTCTACAGAATGAACAAAAAGAAGTCATTAGTAAATTCCGCACAGGAAAAATAAATCTGCTTATCGCTACCACAGTGGCAGAAGAAGGTCTGGATATTAAAGAATGTAACATCGTTATCCGTTATGGTCTCGTCACTAATGAAATAGCCATGGTCCAGGTACATTTAATGCCTCTAATCCATTAAGTTTGGATTTTTGTGGTGTGTGTTTGTTTTCTTTTAGTAAAACAGCACAAATAGTTTTGAAATATATCTATTCTCCTTCTAAAAGAGAAACCATTTTGCACCTTATGCAAATATCAAGTCATTATATTGCACACCTGAAATGTCAATTATATGTCAATTATATGTCAATTATACCTCAATTATGTCAATTATACCTCAATTAAAAGAAAAAGAAACCTTGAAGAACTTCATCCTACTGCCTTTTATGGTGTCTTTTAATTTATATGACAACAGATAACTTTTATATTTCTAAACAACTCTTTGGTTATTTCTGTGTCCCAAGACTCTTTAGAAACAGGACACTGGCCTGTCTGTAAGAGTTGAAAGAGGCCCCCTCATCCCTAAGATGTCTGTGAGTTCCCAGGTGGACCAGGAATTTGAAGTGCAGTGTCCCTAAAGTGTCTGACAAGTAATATGCACAAACCTTAAGAAGCTCTACTATTTCTGCATTTTCCTCCCAATTCTTGCAGTTTTTTTGTGTGTTTGGAATTTTTCATAATAACATGTTGGGAGAGGCAGAGTTATACATGCAAGACGAAAGTGAAATGTCCTAATTTCCATTTAGTTTCACTTTTTCTCTATCTTAACCCACACTATCTTAACCATATAATTGTTACCTTTTGTTTAGTATGTATGGGAGTTCTGCTGTTAATATAAATAATATTCTTCCTATAATATTAACTAAAAATCGTTTTTATTTTTTATTTTTTTAAATTTTATCTTATTTTTTCAGTGTTCCAAGATTCATTTTTTATGCACCACACCCAGTGCCCCATGCAATACTTGCCTCCTTAATACCCACCACCAGGCTCACCCATCCCCCCTACCCCCTTCCTCTCCAAAACCCTCAGTTTGTTTCTCAGAGTCCACAGTCTCTCGTGGTTAGTCTCCCCCTCCGATTTCCCCCAATTCACTTTTCCTTTCCTTGTCTTAATGCCCTCCATGTTATTCCTCATGCTCCACAAATAAGTGAAATCATATGATAATTGACTTTCTCTGCTTGACTTATTTCACTCAGCATAATTTCCTCCAGTCCCGTCCATGTTGAGACAAAATTTGGATATTCCTCCTTTCTGATGGAGGCATAATATTCCATTGTCTATATGGACCATATCTTCTTTATCCATTCCTCTCTTGAAGGGCATCTTGGCTCTTTCCAGTTTGGCGACTGTGGCCATTGCTGCTATGAACATTGGGGTACAGATGGCCCTTCTTTTCACTGCATCTGTATCTTTGGGGTAAATACCCAGTAGTGCAATTGCATGGTCACAGGGTAGCTCTATTTTAAATTTCTTAAGGAATCACCACACTGTTTTCCAAAGTGGCTGCACCAACTCACATTCCCATCAACAGCGTAAGAGCGTTCCCCTTTTGCCATATCCTCTCCAACACTTATTTCTTTTCTTTTTAATTTTGGCCATTCTAACTGGTATAAGGTGGTATCTCAATGTGGTTTTGATTTGAATCTCCCTCATGGCTAATGATGATGAACATTTTTCATGTGTCTGTTAGCTATTTTTATGTCTTCTTTAGAGAAGTGTCTGTTCATGTCTTCTGCTCATTTTTTTACTTGACTATCTGTTTTTTGCATGCTGAGTTTGAGGAGTTTTTTTTTTTTTAATATTTTATTTATTTATTTGACAGACAGAGATCACAGTAGGCAGAGAGGCAGGCCGAGAGAGAGAGGAGGAAGCAGGCTCCCTTCGAAGCAGAGAGCCCGATGCGGGACTCGATCCCAGGGATCATGACGGAAGCCGAAGGCAGAGGCTTTAACCCACTGAGCCACCTAGGCACCCAGAGGTGTTCTTTATAGATCTTGGATATCAGCCCTTTTTCTGTGGTGTCATTTGCGAATATCTTCTCCCATTCTGTGGGTTCCCTCTTTGTTTTGTTGACTGTTTCCTTTGCTGTGCAGAAGATTTTTATCTTGATGAAGTCCCAAAAATTCATTTTCACTTTTGTTTCCTTTGCCTTTGGAGACATGTCTTGAAAGAAGTTGCCATGGCCAGTGTCAAAGAGGTTACTGCCTATGTTCTCCTCTAGTATTTTGATGGGTTTCTGCCTCATGTTGAGGTCTTTTATCCTAAAGTCTCTTTTTAAAATACATTAAATTGCACCTTGACATGGAAGACAAGTCATAGAAGACTAAGATAACCAGATAACCACCAAATTAGGAAATAATTGTATTTTAAAAATTAATTTGTTAGCAGTTTATTACACTGAATGCATTTTTTATACAGATAATATTACAGTTGGTAGTTAGGTTCCTGAGCCAAGCCACATATTTTCTGTTACTCAAAATGTTCCTAAGTATCAATTTCTAAAGGGGACTATAAAAATTTATCACTATGATGATCATGTTTTCATGGGCAAAGGTGCTCAAAATTCAGTGTAGATATCAGGAGAACTGTATTCTCAACAGCCATGGTGTCAAGGTCAGAGATATCCATCCCTCCTCCCAGGCCGGAGGAGTGTCTCCCTATTGCAAGTCAATGATGCTGGTGCCCGCTTGAAAGAAGGTTCCCAGAAACAAAAAGGGTGGACAGGATGGTCTTGCATAATTGAAGGTCTTGAGGGTTGGTGTGGTAACCTAACCGTCATTGCTCTAGAATATTGTTCATTAAAGTGCATTTTGAATTTCAAAGAAACGACTTACAAAAAATGGATAATAACTAACTTTACTGAGAGTAGAGAAATTACTTGAAGACTGGGACATGGGGCAATGAATACCATTCCAGGCCAAAAATGAGAGCATTCACTGAAAAGCATAACCCTTCATTTACTTGATTTCTTTATGTTCTCAGGCCCGTGGTCGAGCCAGAGCTGATGAGAGTACCTATGTCCTGGTTGCACATAGTAACTCAGGAGTTATTGAACGTGAGATAGTTAATGATTTCCGAGAGAAAATGATGTATAAAGCTATAGACCATGTTCAAAATATGAATCCAGAGGAGTATGCTCATAAGGTATTGTTATTGGCCCTCTCTGAATTTATTTTTTACTTTAAAGTGGTTACATGTTGTTCACATTGATAGCTTTGTGGCTAAGTCTCAAGACAGAAATTATGCTGAATTTTAGTTCCAGTTGGGATGAGCTGTGCTTAGTCCAGATTCACATACAAAGAATCAAGATCTATGATGGGCAGAAATTGTCAGGCTGCTGTTCCAGTGAAACCAACCATAAACTTTGATGATATAAATTTACTGTGACCTTGATCAGAAAGACTAGTACATCTCACTCATTGAAGGCAACCTGGTAATTTTGGTTTGACTCAATCTGTTTGTACAGGCACAAGTTTTTCATTCCAGAAATATTTATGAAGTACCTACTGTGTGCCAGGCAATGTTCTAGAGAGAGAACATGGTAACAAATAACACATATAGACCCTTGCCACATGAGGCTTATAGTTTACAGTACACATAATGAGATTTGAGGAGGAGAAACAAGAAACAGAAAAAATGAAGCAGGAAATGCATCACATAAGAACAAATGCTACAAAATTAGAATAAGACAATATGAAACAAGTTATCTGATGAATACTCTACAGATTGGGTATTTGGGGAAAGTCTCTTAGAAGGAGAGACATTGAGGCTACATCTGAATGATAAGAAAATACATAATATGTCATTGGCTGCATCTCACTTTACTAATGTAAAGTCATTTGAGCTGCAAGAGGAATGTAGTGAGGGAAGAATGCATTTCTACAATATTTCAGGAAATCCCCCATACCACTGAATTAAAGACTGTAACTACTATAATAGCAAACAATCCATTTAGAAGAAAATTCACACCCTTGCATATGGGTGTGAATGTTAGTTTCTTAACATTGGAATTGGCTCTACCCTAAATAGAGTTTCACGAAAGGGATGCTTTTAAATTGGTGTGCATTGCTATAACCAACTCCAAGGTTTCCTGGCCAGGTTTCTACACAAACTTATATTTTAAAACCCCTTTAAATATAAGGCAAACCAAACAGTTGGTAATGTCAAATCAAACATCTGTGGCCAAATAATGTCGCTGGAAAGTTAATCAAGTGGATATTTTCAGAGATTGATCTTTCAAGACCAGGTGTTTTGGATATACTCTAGGCCATCTCCAGAGTTTATGGGTCAAAATTTTCCAGATTATGCCTACAGTAAGATACAGTCTCATTGGGGGCCCCAAATCACCTACCTTCTTAGGTTTCCTTTGGCTAAGAGACCTGCCCTACGAAAGCAGCTCCAGGCTGACAGACTGAGAGCAGGGACGGCAATGATGCAGGGGCACATTCCACTACAAATCTGCGTGGCTCCCTAGGCAGACATTGCTGCAGCAGACTTTGCTACTAGGTCCCAGCACTTCCTTCTTCTGAGTTAAGAATCCTTCTCAACACAATTTTCAGGCAGCTGCTAATAAATGGTGAGAACTGACACAGAAGATGAAGTCTCTTTTTTACATGGCATATACAGAATTTGTACCTAATCAAAAGCCTCTAAACCAGACTTCTAGAAATAATGTGAAGACTTGAAGCATTTTCCCTAGCAATGACTCAGCAAATTTTCCCATGTCATTACATTTTATTTAGACTTTGACGGACTGCCGCTGTGCTTCCTATATATTTCTTAAGTTTTGTAATATTTTTTTGCCCCTCTGATTGTTTCATATTCCTGACTATTTTGGAACTAATCCTTTAGTTCCTGGTGTCCTGGTTGCATACCCATATATTAACCTTAGATTTATTTTTATCTTTCCTGTCAAACCTATAGGTGTTCCTTGATTGTCCTCCATGTATGTGGTACTATGTCAAATCATCTTTTATCAGCCCACCGAATTATAAATATCTTACATGAAGAACCTAATTAAACTTTTAGGAAACAGAATACTTCAATATTTTACATTGCTATCATTTACAGGACATTAGTCTTTGTACTTGTCCAATTAAATTATCATATGACCCATGGGTTGCTCACCAGGTTTAGTTCTCTTTTTTTGTACTAAATATGTCTATCTTGAATCAAAGCCTAAAACAGGTGAGAGCCAGACATGGACCATTCAGCTTTGTTCATCACCACTGATAGTTTACATTTACTAAAACTTCCCCCTCAGTCTTCAGGAAAACAATGGCTTACTCCACAATTTAATATAAATTTGCCATCTGAGAGAGGTTCCGTGTGGAGGTAAATTACTTAAGAACCAGATTTTCCTACTGTGAATTTGTATACGTGTGAGAACTGGCCAGTATCTATCTCAAGTTTTGTGTCTCTACATTGTTTCTGCTATGAAATAAATTGTGCCACTAACCACACAGCCTTGAATACAGGGGTTTAAGGACATACTCTCATAAAAAAAAAAGTGGACTATCTAGATCCATATGATAGCTCCATGATGTCGTGAGGGAGGCAAGACTCTTCTCTTTCTCTCTTCTCTGTCCTTTTAGTATTTGGTTTCCATCATCCAGGTCAAAGATAGTTTTTTGAATTTCAACTGTCATATGCTCATTTTAGTCAGGAAGAAGAAAGAAGATGGAAAAGGTAAAAAGTGCAAATGACAGCTATCTGATACTTAAGGAGCTTTTCTGGAAATTCTGTTCAACATCTTATGTCTCTTTGATTACTGGCTTGGAAATGTAGTCATTTAGCTAGTATATTTCCACCCAGGATGCAATTATAGTTCTGCTTCCAGGAAGAATGGACACTGGGTGGGAAACCAGTAGTTTCTGCCACAAATGTGTAAAGAAGAGATTGACTAAGATAGTGAAGGGTCTAGAAATTATAATATGTGAAAAAAGCTTAAAGAAACTGGGAGGCTTATCACAGGTAAGAGAAGACTATTGGTAATGTAATAGCAGTGTTTGTTCTTCAAAGAGATTCCATGTAAAAGAAGGTTTAGACTTATTTTATGAAACAGAATTAAAACTAATGGTGAGGGAGAGAGTTTAGAGGCAAGTTTTTTGGTTTTTTTTGTTTGTTTGTTTTTTTGTGGAATATTGCTAAGGACTTTCTCACAATAGAACTTGTCTAAAACGGAAGAGGTTGTTTTCAGAACACTTGAGGGTTCCACATTTCCTTTATCACAGGGAAGGATTATATGTGAAATTCTTTAGGGAAAATCACATTATTTTTATTTCTAGACTATGGCCAAGTGTACATTTTCATAACTGTCTAAGATCTCTGAATTCCAGGAGAATTACTTCAGTCAAACTGTGAAAAAAAAAAGAAACACTTTTTTTTTTTTTTTCTCTCTCAATGCAGATTTTGGAATTACAGATGCAAAGTATAATGGAAAAGAAAATGAAAATCAAGAGAAGTATTGCAAAGTGCTACAAGGAAAACCCATCTTTAATAAACTTCCTTTGCAAGAATTGTGGCGAGCTAGCCTGCTCTGGAGAAGATATCCACGTCATAGAGAAGATGCACCACGTCAACATGACACCAGTATTCAAGTAAGTCCAGGAAGACTCCATTTAGGTTTCTCTGTAAGAGGTGAAGTAGGTTATATTGTGAATGTTCTTCCAAAATAGGACAAATGAGACTCATTATTTTTCAGAACTTCCCCTCCATTAGCCCCCACATTATACCCCTATTTCAAATGTCATTTTTTTCAAATATTGCACTGGGACAGGGAGGGAGACATGTAAGACCCAAAGCCATTTTGATCCAAGGCACATTAGTTTGGTGTATACGCATATGTGTTCTCACAATTTTGGACAACTTAAATTTCATTAGAATAATCGACCCACTTGGAAGAAGACACCAAAGGCAACATGACCCTTGAGAGGGGTGTGTGAAAGGGGGCATCTGCTGATGATCTGCAGGGGCAGATGGAGGGAAGGAATAAAACGTGGGATACGCATGCCTGTGGATGACCTTCAGTTCCAACAGCATGCACCCATAGGCTGCATATTTGTCCATCGCGAATTCTCAGAGATTTTTTTTTTCTTTTTTTACTTCTTGATAATTTTAGAGAACTCTACACTGTGAGAGAAAACAAAGCCCTACAAAAGAAATTTGTAGACTATCAAACAAATGGAGAGATTATCTGCAAAAAATGTGGCCAAGTGAGTAAATTGCTGTGGATTTATTTTTACTTTGGCCTAAAGGAATTCTTAATTGAATGTGCATTTAATATTTCCTCTTACTGTCTTTTGTTTTTCAGGCTTGGGGGACGATGATGGTGCACAAAGGCTTAGATTTGCCTTGTCTCAAAATAAAGAATTTTGTAGTGGTTTTCAAAAATAATATGCTAAAGAAACAGTACAAAAAGTGGGTAGAATTACCTATCACATTTCCTGATCTTGACTATACACAATATTGTTTGTTTAGTGATGAAGATTGACATTTGATTTGAGAACCTTTAAAAATATTATCAACTTAACATTTAATATGATACTGGTTAATATTTTACTACTCCAGAACTGATATGAGTATTAATAAAATCATTGCTTTACTCTGCATTGAGCTGTGTAGAGAAAGACAATATAATGTACTTTCAGGTATCTATCTTGTTGATGGGCAGGGGTAAAGAATACCCACCAGTAATACTCATTAGTGTGGAGCATTATGGTATGTGGAAAGAATGCTGGAGCAGAAATGAAGATCCAAGGTATCGCTATCAGTCCTGTCATTGATCTTCAAAATAAAATTAACCAAATCAGTTCATCTTTCTGAACCAATGTCCTTGTTGGTGAAATGGTTATATTATTATTTACCTTGGCTTTTCTATTAGTTTTCTATTGCTACACAACAAATTACCACAAACGTAGTGGCTTAAAACAACAGCCCTTTATTGTTGCACATGTTCTGTAGGTCAGAGGCCTGGACAGGGTCCTTTGCACAGGATCTCAGAAGGCTGAAATCAAGTTGTGGGGCATGTAATGTTTTCATCTGGACACTGGGTGAAGAATTACTTCCAAGTTCTCTCAAGCTGTTGGCTGTCATTTCCTTATAGCTGAAGATGAAAATTCCTGTTTTCTTCTTAGCTCTCCACTGGGGATCACTCTGAGCAACTAGGGCTGCCCTCACCATATGGTCTGCTCACAGGGCCTTTTCTAGCACAACTACTTGCTTCTTCAAAGTCAGCAGGACAATCTCTCTTCTGTGTGCTAAGATAAAATCTTAACTGTAATCACAGGAGTGACTATCTCATATTTATAGGTCCTGCCCACACTCAGTGAGGGGATTTTGAGGGCATATACATCAACAGGCAGTAATCTTGGAGGCCATCTTAGCATTCTGCCTCACACACCACTTGTCCATATTTTGTGAGTAAGTGATATATGTGTACCTACGAAAGCACTTTGAAAAATGTGAAGAACCATAAAAGGGGAGGTATTATAAAGCAGCAGCGTCAGGTAGCTTAAGGTTTATTTTTCAGCTTTCCTTCCATGAACATAACACTGTGCTCAAGGAAGATTGCCTGTATTAGTGGAGATGTCTAGTGCTCACCCAAGATTTAGCAAGGAGCAGATATTATTAGAGAATAAAGAGAAAACATCTACCTCCACTTGTCCCTAACCCCAGGTAGAAGGGTAAGCTCTCTATGCTATGATATTTTCAGTTTTTCCCAAATAATTATGGCCATTTGGAGAGGGATACAGGGCCCAGCCTTCAGAACATTCTCCCAGTAGACAAACAGCCTCTTTTAGCATGAAGACCCCCATGACTGACACAGAGCCATAACTGACCATTTTAACCCACACTTATTTGGATGGTCTGCCGCATGGAAAGTGTTACCTCCTACGCCTAAAGAGAAACAAAATGTTGGAGGGAGTGAAAGGAAAATTCTTCTGTGGTTTTGATGGATTTGTTAAATTCAGTCTAACATTAGCTTTTGTTGATAAGAACCAAGCAAAGATGAATATCAACCAATCAGAGCTCTTGGGAATGCAAGAGGACAAAAGAAGATTGTGGTTTTCTTAAAATAATTCTAAAAACTCCAGCTGACTCCATTTAAAGTATTGCTGTCTTCTAGAACATTTTGGAAACTATGCAGAAAACCAAATGCATAAAATAGCTAAATGTACTACTGTAACATATGTAGACTGTTTTTGAGGTGTCAACAAATATCAGGTTTTTTCATCTGTGTTTTCCAGTAATTTTTTTTTAAATAAAGAAGTGTTATTTCTACCTCAAAGTTTTAAAATACATGTTTCAAATAATATAAAACTTAACATGTGATGATACCTGAAAACTCAAACTGTGGTATAGGAATAATTGCAGCATTTTTTATTGAGCATCACTGAACAGTTTAATATTTCTAATATTCGGGGATGATTTACAGAATGTGCTCATGAAATATTGACATCAGCTTGGAGTTGTAAGGTCTAGTTTTAGTCCCTACAAAACCTTCAGTTGGTTGGTGCACTTTGGGCAACTCAACTCACAAAGGTCCTGTGTTTCTTCTCCTGGAAAATGAGCAGTTGGATTAAGTGGTGTCAAAAGTCCCTTCCAACTTCAGCATCACTCTGGTCCATGCTTCTGGCTCCCTGGCTGCTTTCATTTGAAGGCCTTGTCTAATGACTTCTGGTAATATCAGCCATGGGCTAAATACCTGTCAAGCACATCACACATTCAAAGGTAGCTCATATCTGCTAAAGGGCATTGCAGGGGTCTCCCAGGACAGGTATGTCGGTTGGAGTCATGCATTTCAAGGCAGGTTTGGAAAGTCTGGAAGTGCCAGGAAATTTTAGAACAACAGACATTTCCAGGCCAGTAGACCATTGACCAACCTTGGGGATGGGAGATTGTAAAGGTTTTATACCAAGAGTTTGAGGTCATGGCAGGCCATATGAAATTAAAACACAATAATTTACAGGTTATACAGATATCTTGCATGTAAAGCTTTGAGGCAGTATTTAAATGAGTAAGAAGTGGTTTTCCAAAAGACTGTGAGTGCATGTCAAAGCAGATATTGCCAGAGAGAGAGAGCGAGCGAGCATAGGCAGGCAGAGTGGCAGCAGAGGCAGAGGGAGAAGCAGGCTCCCTGCTGAGCAAGGAGCCCGATGTGGGACTCGATCCCAGGACGCTGGGATCATGACCTGAGCTGAAGGCAGCCGCCCAACCAACTGAGCCACTCAGGCGTCCCTCAAAGCCGCTATTGAAAGCATAAAACATTGTAAGAGAGGTGAATATTTTTCCATCTGTAAACTGATATATCAGAGTGTTAGGCCTGAGGGAAAAGAAGACTTCTGGTGGTGTTTTCAACTCAGTTGAACATAAAGCCAAAGAGGATTGAAAGTTTCCCATCATTGTTGCTTTTCAGATGGGAAAAACTCGAACACACTTATGTGCTGATGGGTAAGAACAATAAAGAGTGAGAAAATAGTAGCAATGTTCAACCCGAGTAAAATGCTTATTGGTATTTGTTTTGTATATTATATAGTATCTCTGTGGGTTTTTTTTTTTAAGATTTGATTTATTTGACAGATATCACAAGTAGGCAGAGAGGCAGGCAGAGAGAAAGAGGGGGAAACGGGCTCCCTGCTTGGCAGAGAGCCACATGCAGGTCCTGATCCTGGTACCCTGGGATCATGACCTGAGCGGAAGGCAGAGGCTTAACCCACTGAGCCACCCAGGTGTCCCATTATCTCTGTATTATTGATGTTTCCTGCCCAATGATGTTGCCACAGTCTTTTTCTGGGCACCTGATCCTTTCTCAACAGTGTATCTTTACACATGGTTGGAAGCCCTTCTTTGCCTTCTTTCCAGCAGACATCCTTTATGTTCCTCAAAGATGAAACCCGTATGGCACTTCCCAGAATCCAGCACAGTTCACATTTTTAGAATTAGAATGGAGAGAACATGCAGGGGAAGTAACTTCACTCACCCTGAGCATAACAAAGTGCTTATTTTCAAAACCTGATAAATGATTACATTAGTCAAAGCAATAAAGAAGAAGACAAGAAAATTATTTTATTTCCTTCGAAGAGTTATGAAGTTAATTTGAGATCACGATAAGCTTCTTCAGTCTCTTCCAGTTTGTGAATTTCTCCTTTATTTGTCATACTAGAAATCCAATTTTTCATCTTTGTTTTTATGGGAGAGCCTGGACTGAGACATAATTGGGTTTGGGTCCTTGGTAGCTTTGTGACTTGGGCAAGTCACTTAATCCCTCTGAGACTATAGGGAATTAATATCAGCCTTGAGGGACTGCCATAAGAATTTGGATATTGCATGGAACATACCTATCATTTGGCAATTAGTAGGAATTAATGTTTAGGCCAGAAAAGCAGCAGCAGTTGTAATAGAGCAGCTGTAAGCATAGCATAAAAACAGTCAACTTTAGACCCATGTTTGATATTAAATAGGATACGTACATTTAGTCTAGAGGGCTTATCCCAAGAAGTGATGGCTGTAATGAATCAAGATGGCTATGAATATGCTATTCCGTGTCAATAGAAGGAAGATTTAATGTCCAGAACTATGGGCAGGGCAGAAAAATAGGTATCAGTGTAAATAAAAAGATCAACATGTATTTACTAAGTGGTTATGGGACTTAACTAGGTCTATTATGTAGATATAATTTTAATTAGATTTTGTATTTACCTTAAAGAATAATGTGACAATGTTGTTATACTGACATGGTCAACAATTGCATGAAAAAGAGTGAGAGAGAGAGAGATAGAGAGAGGGAGAGAGATTGGGTTGTAGGATGTTGAGTAATTTTTGTCTCACACAAATGGTGATTGTCTTTTATTTGTTTCTAAATCATTAAACTTTTTACTCAGGTCATGGGTTAGAAAATAGGAAATACAGATGGAAAGCATTGCAGACATTTTTTTGGTAATTTTTAGATATTTTCCACACGGAGTATTACCAAATTCCTCTTTACATGAAATTAATCATCCCATAAGCATCTCATTTGAAGAAGAAATTGGCTGTGAGCCCTATTAGTTCATAAATTTTAAATCCAAATTAAAGGCCAAATTCTACGTGGGGCCTTGGGAAGAGAAACAGGCTTATAGGAAGTAATATTTAACCATGCAGTTGTTAGAATATATTTGGGGCACTATTTAACTTGAATATATTTGACGAAGTATATATTTTTTTACATTACTGATTTCATAAATGGCCCTGATGTCAACACTTACAAAAGAAATGTAGGTGTTTAGTTTGGTCGTGTATATAAAATAATACTGAACCAAAGAGGAGCATTTGTTTCAACTTAAATATTTCCTTCAAACCCTGTCTTCTGCTCTCTCTAATTAATGTGTTTACATTTTATTGTAAACACATAGGATGAGTGGACTGCTGGATATGGTTATTTCTTTCATTTTGAATCCCTTAACAAGCCATAAAATGATCATAACTCATCAAGCTGAAAGGATTTGTATAGTACTAACATGACCAAAACAACTGATACAGTGTTATGTTATTTTGAACAGGGTTGTCCACCTGAGATCAATATCAATTCAGTACCACACCCATGTTTCCACTGTTAAATTTACTTTTTTTCTTAGCATTTTACACAGGTTTATAATTTCACAACTGTACTTTACAGAATTTATTCTAATAATTGTGATAACCTGTTGGGTTCAAAATTGCAACTTTCAAGGATTTATCTCATTTGACAAGCATATCCTAAATCTTTCTCTAAGAATGATGTTTCTTGTGTTTAATTAGACTATATGGTGTGTGTGTGTGTATACACACACACACACATATATATATTTTATAATTAAACTATATGGTTTCGTTAGACTATATGATTTTTCCTATTGAAAGCTACTAACCTCAGGAGAAAGATCAGTTAGGCCCTAAAGTTTTTAATAGGCAGCTTAGTTCAGTGTTTTATTTTTATCACTCATTTATTTTGGGATAAAATGCAAAACTCAAATAACTGCAAGAAACAAACTAAAACATGTCATTCCATGTAAAATGTTGTGTTCCATGCAGGAGAGGAAAAAGAAGATACAATGAAGGTAAAAAAGTAATAAATAGAAGCCAAATGAAATAGAAGCAAAGAGATTAAGGAGATAGTCACACTATAGCACATAGGCAAAGAATAAAAACAAAGAAGGAAAAACAAATTTACCTGAGGGATAGTCATTCATCTAATAAATGACCAATTATTTTTCTATTTGTAAATATTTTAAAGTCCTACTAATTATAAGGTACTATATTTTAGACTATATTAAGTAAAATAAGGATCTTGCCCATGAGATTTTTTACCTAATAGTGAAGATCTTTTACTCAATAATGAGTAAAATAAGGTCTTGCTTTTAGGATTCACTTACAGAGGTTAGCCGTGTTCACAAATATCAGTGTGGGAGGCTGGGAAGGGAAGGAGAGAATTACTCCCCAGACAGATGGAAGACTAAAGATTGCATTGGATTGTGTCATGTCCAGATTTTTCAAAGTGCTTTTTAGAGTTTTCTCATCTCAGGGGTGAGAGAGTTGAGGATGGATAATACCTAGAGATAAGAAAAAGGAGAATACCTGATAATCCATAAGAGAGAATTTTACCATCAAATATGGTTAGAAAAGGAAAAGTAGTTTTAACTATGTTAAGAATAAAACACTTTTTATTTGAAGCGTATAATAAGTTTAAAATATCTTACAGACAAACATGCCATTTGATTTAAAATATTACTAAGCTTTATTTACCCAAATAAATTATAAAATAGTTAACTAGTCTCAATAAGGTTCAGCTCCACTATAAGGGTGTGAGATAGAAATAAACTAGTGAAAAAGGAATTCCAGCTTCTAGGATGCCTGGGTGGCTCGGTAGGTTAAGTGTCTGCCTTTGGCTCAGATCATGATCCTAAGGTCCTGGGATGGAGCACCACATTGGGCTCCTTGTTCAGTAGGGAGGCTGCTTCTCCCTCTGCCTCCTGCTTGTACTCTGTCTCTCTCTGACAAATAAATAAATAAAATCTTTGTAAAAGAAAAAAAGGGATGCCAGCTTCTGCTGTAACAGTCATGAGGAGAGGTTAAGACTTTTCTAAGTGGAGCCAGAGGTGGGAGTGTGGAATGCCTGTACTCTGGTCACATCCAAGATGGATGGTCAAAAGATGTCTTGAGACTCAATCTTATTTTTTCAACATTCTCCTAAACAAAGGCCTTAGCACTGGCCCAGCAGTCATCCTCTGAGGAACCATCTGAGGAAAAAGAATCCTTAGAAAATCATTGTTTGGTTTGGGACAGATGGATGGATGGATAGTTGGTATCATGTCCATCTTCACTGACAATATCTAGAGGTTAGGGTACTTTTTAAAGAGGTTTAAAATATGCTTTATAATGAGTGCTCAGTTTGACTACACTATGTGATTCGGCTAAGGAAAGCATCTACCAAGCAGGCCTGGCAGACAGTCTTCAACAAAGAGTGAGTTTGAGGAGGTGAAGAAACGGATGCAGTAAGTATAGAAGATCTTTAAGTGAGTACTGTGAAAAAGAGACAGAAAAAAAATGAGAAAATTTTGAAAGGGAGTCCAAAGTTTTAAGCCTGTTTACAGACTGAGGAGCAAGAGCCAAGAAACAGGGAGAAATTCAAAACTCAAAGAGAGAGAGGAGGGCATAACTGTTGCCACAATAGACACAGGAAGAAGGAAGAGCATGGAATCAAGAGTAAAGAAAAGGATGAAGATTAGGTAGAAGGATAGATGTTTCTGCTGCTGTTGAGGCAGGAAAAATAAATAAGAATAAAATATGGAATGGAAAAGCACAGAAGTAGAAGGCTGGAGAGGTTTTTCTGCCAGCATCAGCCACTAGACTATCAGCTGAGTTGGGCTTTATTTTTTTTTTTTTTAAGATTTTATTTATATATTTGACAGATAGAGATTTCAAGCAGGCAGAGAGGCAGGCAGAGAGAGAGAGGAGGAAGCAGGCTCCCCACAGAGCAGAGAGCCCGATGCGGGGCTCGATCCCAGGACCCTGAGATCATGACCTGAGCCGAAGACAGCGGCTTAATCCACTGAGCCACCCAGGTGCCCCTGAGTTGGGCTTTAGATTTGAGGATGGACATGAGAACTTAAGGAAAGCAGTCAGGATTTCCAACATGCTTTGATGAATGGAAAATGACTAACTAGAAACTAAGTAAGAGGATTACTGTGCAGTATCAGGACTGGCTGATTAAGAAACAATAAATATAGCACCAAAGATTTAGTAAATACTTACATGCAGGATATTAGACAAGTTTTGTTGTATTTAATCTTTGATATGTTAAAGAAAAACAATCAGGAGTTTCAAAAGTCTGAAGGACTCGAAAAGCTTTAAAATGTTATGGTTCCCCAAATAAAGCTGTTCCTGTTTGTGACTTCTCTCAACACAGGGTTGTATTTGGAAGAAACCCAATATCAATATCTCTTCAAATCTCAAAATTATCCTCTTGAAGTCTTCCTATATTCTTTTTTTTTTAATTTCCCCTATCCTTTCCTCAGACTCTTCCTTGTATAATGTAAATCAACATGATCTTACTTGCTCATTTCTTTTCCTCTCTCTGTTCATTTATCCTAGGCTTTATAAATGCCTGAACCACAAATGGTGTTTTCTGCCTTAGAAGTATACATTAGAAAGTGGGGAATTCTTTGTGAATGTAATTTTTTTGTTATCAATTTATTATCTGCCATCTCCAAATTCAACTTTTTTACCTGATCCCTAAACATGCATCTGGACCCTTGGAGTATTTTTGCTTTGCCATTTGACATTAAACTTTGCCTGTAGAGCGTGCTGGAGAAACAATGCAGGCAGAAAGGTTTTGCTTCCTAGTTCTGGTGCGCATGCGTGGCAAGCTTCTGCAAGTATGGGTGGCTTTTCCAGCATCCAGTTCATGTGGCACGTGGGGCTTTCTCCAGCACCAGGGCCTTGTATGGCAGCCAGCCGTGCTCACTGGCCAGCCGCTGCATTTCCTCGACTTTGTGTATAGTGTCTCCACAAACACTCCCATGAAAAGCCTTCCCTGGGACCCAGACGGCACATTTCCAGCAAGCTCCAGAAGTCAGACTTCCAGCAAGTTCCAGTGGCATCTTGGCAAATTCTTAACTTTCAATATCTTATGGCTGCTCTTTCTAATAACTTCTGAATCTCAGCCTTGGGTTGTCTATCTCAGGCACAAGGGAAGTGGCTGCTTCATATCTCTGTTTTTGTTTTTTTTTTTAAGATTTGATTTATTTACTTGACAGAGAGGGAACCACAAGCAGGGGGAGTGGCAGGCAGAGGGAGAGGGAGAGGCAGACCCCCTGCTGAGCAAGGAGCCCAATGCAGGACTCGATCCCAGGACCCCAAAATCATGACCTGAGCAGAAGGCAGATGTTTAACCATCAAAGCCACCCAGGAGCCCCTATTTCTGTATTCTTTAGGGTTATTTTTATTAATTAGCTTATCTTCTGTTACTTGAATCCCATTATAGTTAATAATTATTTATGTTAAATTTTGCCTGTTCAAATTGTTCTGTGGTCTCTCCACCAGACTGGACTCACTCATGGAATCATATCTAAAGAAATATAAGAGTCAGTTTGCAAGAAGTTATAATCTTCAAATATCAAGCTACTCTTATGTATAAACAGTGTATTTCACACAGGAAATGAGTCAAATGCATCTGACCGATTCTCTAACCAAACAACTTAGAAACAAGACAGAATATATTTCATAACTAGATACTTTCCTTTCCTAAATCCAAACAATCAGTTTTATTATGCCAATAGCTGAACCACAAATTCCTATCTTTTATGAAAGACTATGTAATGGATTATTGAGAGGATTAAATGAGAAAATGTCTGTATAACAGATTTTTGTAATGACTTAACACTCTCAGAATACCTCTCAGAGAAAGAGACCAATCTTTGTTTTAGAAGCCCCCTAATGTGTGTGGTTATTTTTGAAAATGAGACTTCCTTATAGCTCCATTTGTAAATGAATCAAAGAAATAGCTAAACTGTTTTTTGCATAAAACAAGATCAGTTAGAAGGAGCTAGAGAGAAAGGAAGAAAATTTTAAAGTGAGAGGGAATTCCAGGAGCAAGGCAGGAGGCTACAGCCCAAGTAGAAATTACCAGTGGAAATTCCACCATCATTGTCCCAAAGCACCAGTAAATCTGCTACTTCCCTACTTCAGTTGGAATATTTGGCCTCAGGGCAATCTGGCAGGGCAACATGGAAACAATAAAGGGAAAGCACACACACAAGGAAAAGTGGCTACAGAGAATTCCAGATAACGAATGTTAAACACATTTTACAGTGACTGATACAAAGAAAACATTCAGTAAATATTAATTTATTTTTCTGATTTGAAGTATAAGATGTAATCTCTGATCGTGGGGAGCTAACCAGTTGGTTGAGAGTTCAATGATTATAGACACAAAGTAATCAGAAAAAAAGATATGAGCATACAATAATCATGTGGTATACAAATTATAGGTATTACAGAATTCAAAAAAGTCAGGGGGTCAATGGAGAAAAAATTCTAAATTAGAGTGAGTAAGGAATTTGAATAAAGCCTTATATATATTTGATGTTCATATTTCATAATAATTCCATTTTTAAAAAGATTTTATTTATTTAGTTGACAGAGAGAGAGGGAGAGAACAAGCAGGGGAGTGGCAGAGGGAGAGGAAGAAGTAGGCTTTCAGGTGAGCAGGGAGCCCCATGCAGGGCTCCATCCCAGGACTCCAGGATTATGACCTGAGCCAAAGGCAGAGGTTTACCAACTGAGCCACCCAGGCAGCTGTCAAAATAATTTCAAAGGGAAGAAGAGTAGGAAGTGCATTTGAAGTGAAGGTAATAAAGAAGAAGGAAGAAGAAAAATGAACATGTTGTGCCTATCTATTGGAATGCCAAAGTGAATCTGGGCTTGACTTAGTAACTAATACGAAGTCATTCTAGATTTTTGAGCAGTAGAGCAATATGTTGTAGAAGAGACGATCTACAAAGGGCTACCATACTAAATCATATTAAAGAGAGAAAAACTGGGAGGAAGCTGGAGCCACTGAGTCTGAGGTGACGAACATCTGGCCTTGGTTACTGGCAGTGAGAGTGGAAGGAATGAGCGAAGCTGGATGATGTTGAAATAAAATCACGAGCTGAAGAAATCGTGGCTGGTATGGAACTGATGGCAATAAACAGAACAAATACAAAAGCACAGCACAGTCGGTGATAGAAACAAATTACAAGTAATTTCTTTACGTTACCTTCTTTTTGCTTTCATTATGACTCATGCTCTGCTTGATCGTCATCTAGTGCCGCATGCGGGTCATATTCCCGGCAAATGGAGGGACTATTTTACTGCGCCCAGCACCTGACTTCCGGGGCTCCAGCTGTTCTCTAATCCGCCCACATTAATCACTGAGTTGTGGTGGATACAATCCCCTTGTCCTGAAGAAAGGGTTTAAAATGAGTCAGAATCTCCCCTTCGTGAGTAAAGCAAGCACTTTTTACTTCCCCGAGGCTCTGGTTCTCAAGAAAGATGGCTACTTCCTGTATCGATTCTCACTCTACCAATGGGGACGAACTGGTTATAGACCCAGGTGTTATCTTGGCTTCTCAAGAACTAAATAAGGTGCTTTGGCATTGGCCGTTCTAGAAAGGCCAGGGAAGTGAGTTTCTGAGAATGCGGAGGTTTCTGCACTCATCATTCTGTGGCCCTTTTCGATAACACTCTGTCTTGGGCTGTGGCCTGAGATAATGACCCCCTTGTCAGACTTGAAGTTTAGTCTAGACCAGCTCTGTGCAATGACAAGATAGGCGAAACACATAACTAATTAAAAGTTTGCCAATAGTTACGTTAAGTAAGTTGAAAGAAACAGATGAAATTAATTTTAACAACATATCTTAACCCAATACAGTTAAAATATTACATTGACATGTTATCAATATAAAAATTGTTAATAAGATATTTCATATCTTTTTTCCTATTAAGCTTCCAAAATTTGGTGTGTATCTTATGCTTTTAGCACATCTCAATTTGGACTTGCCATATTTTCAAGTGCTCAATAGACACGTGGTTAGTAGGCACTGTAGTGAATAGAGCAATTCTAATTATTTTTTAAGACAGATGTAAACATGAAATTCCAATTTCTTCTTGCAAGTTACTACCTAACTTTGAATTCTCTTATTTTCTCTTAATTCTTCAATGTCTTCTTATCTCTGCAGCCATGCCTATCTTTCTATCCGATGAAAACAATACTTGTGAGAGTACATAATAAACACGTAATAAACACATGGTTCTCTGCCCAGATCCCCTCTTCAGGGCCAGGGCACACTTCCCCCTGGGCTTGGAAATCTGGCTGCCTCCCGCCGTAGGTATTACCCTAAGCTATGGGGAGCTGCCTTCGCGAGGATTATGTCCTCGTGGCAGTGGCCTGAAGCCAAATCACAGACTGCTGAGGAGACACAAGCCTGTCCTCCTTTACTCCACTTGGAACAACTCTGAAGGGCCATCTCAACTCCTGAGTAGACTGGGCTTCCCTTGCAATAGTTCCACAGGTCAGTGTCTCCCTCCACCCCATCCTGCCTTCTTCCCCCCTCTACAGGTGTTATCTCTTGAGAGCAACCTCTCTCTACCCCCAACCCCATCCACAAACTAAACCCTGCTTGCATCTCTCTACCTTAAGACCTGTTTCCATTAAGAAAGAATATAAAGTAGCCTCTCTTCTACAAAAGCAAAATTATAGACAGTGTTTTAAGGGAGAAGAGGGAAAAGTAGGAGTCAGTGGTTCATTTCCGTGCGTTATAAATCTACCTCCCCACATGTGAACAAGGCCAGAGCTCTCTCTGACCCTCTCTTTATGTCTGTTCAGTCTCATTATCTTTCTTTTCCCATATGCCATCTTACACAGAGATAAAACTGACAACAGAGTAAAAGGTATGGTAAAAAATGGGATTAATCCTCATTGGGTTGAAACGTAAGGAGGGGAAAATCAATCCTGTTGAAGAGAGAAATCTAGATTCCCCCTCGTCTTAAAATTTGGGCTTGTCTGCCACCTTAAGATCTTTGATTCTCAAGTATCTAAGATTATTCTCCAGGGTGATGTTGGTTTTTACTATTTCTGCTTCAGCCTTCTTCGATGACTTCATATCTCTGTCTTTCACACACACACATGCTTATTCATTCATTAGTTTAATGACAAATCATTCTGTACAGCATGGCTGATGGTTCTGTTCTAGACCTTATAATCATAATGAGTTGATTATTGTTGTAGGTAAGACCATTATATCCCACGAATGTGGAAGAAGGAAGCCGTCATTCCCAGTATTTCCCTTACATTGTAAGTCCCATAAATAAGATGGGGTCGTAAGTTCTTAGATGTGAATTGAAAGTTAGGAGACATTGATTCTCCATCTCACTTGGTCTCTTAATGAATTTTTTTGTGACTTGTTTGATAAATGAAGTATTCTACTATTTAATTGTTACACAGACTATAGCAACATAATGATTAAAGTGCTTTGTGTTCCAGAAAAACTGTTTCCAGAAAAACTTTACTGTTCATTCAAGTTAGAAGGTTGGGTAAAATCTGACAAAAGGTAGGCAATATTTCTTTTCTTCAAAAATCATGCTGCCTCTTTGGTCTTGGTAAAATTCAGAGGGGTGGTAGAAAAGAATTATAGAGCAGATGGGTATTCTCCTAAAGTATCCTAGAAAATATGTTTTTCTCTTGAGTATTTTTATTGTGTCTATAACTAAGATATAGCTATGTTAGAAATACTAAAGCCATGGAAGTTTCTGTGTTTCAGTGAAATATTAGTTTTGACACTGTGGTGATACTCAATACACAGCACCAAGAGGTCAATGACTAGGGGTTTTTCAAAGAAGGGATGTCACATTTAGTGAAGGACAAATTGTGAGAATCACGGTGGTAAGAAGATTCTGATATAAGTAATATTTCAGGCCCTGAAAATGCATTTGAGAGTATATAATAATACACATCTGCTATTTCTCTTAGTTAATTAAAAGCAAAACTAGAGCAAGCCTGCTTGCAGTCAAGCATGACCCCCTGCATTCAGCAAAGGGGCTTTTCTTTTGCCTTCCTTTAGGAGATGGAGGTTTACATGGGCAAAGGGAATGTTGCTCCTTTTTCCTGCGACAGTAAGAATGAGGTTACTAAAGAATAAAAGAACCTACTGCAGTATCACAGAAGTTTCTTTAGCCTTCAGTATTCATCAGGAGAGAAATTATGCATTTGAGCTCATGCCTCACTGTAACCAGTTTTTGTGGCATCATGGTGTGGGACAATAAATTAATGCCTGAGTAGCTTTTGTGGTTTCCACAGGATCCACCCTCTTGTGCTCTTCCTTTCTCTTGCCCACTGCTCCCTTCATCCTTCTTTATATAGCTCCCTTGTCTGTGATGGTTTATCAGTGTGAACCTGGATGAGGAGACATCTGAGGGTCCAGACAGCCCCATAGGCTTTTCAGAGCCCACAGGCACCCATACAACTCCTTGCCTACATCACTTTAGCTTTGCCATTCAAATTTTGTGATGGCAAGCCATTCACCGAGAGCATGGCAAATCACTTGTCAAAAAATAGGCCAACAATTCTGGCATGGATGTGTGTGTGTGTGTATGTGTGTGTGTGTGTTTTAAACTACAAGTTACTGGAAAAATTATCAGAGTGGAACGCAATGCTGATTAGATTCCATGTTCTTTGAAATTTCACTAACTAGTATGTCAAAAGGAAGTAGACATGGAATTGTACTAATTTCCACTTTACTAATCCATAAAACAGATACTTCTCATAAAGAGCCAGTAATCTTTCCTCAGTTCTCAGGGAAAAAAATGACTGAATTGCTGCAGTAAAGTCTCCTATTACTAATTCTCCATGTTATAATGACCAAAACTGAAAGGCACACTTAAGCAGTAGCACAAGGATTAAATGACCATTGTTAGATAACAATGGTTAATATCTGATTGTTTAGCAATAATGAGCTTGACCCTTTACGGGTCACACCTGGAGGTGTTCTCCTTGAGCAATATCTAGCCTGGACTCACTGTGAGCAGTAGGTGAGCTACATATCATCTGTATCTATCATTCATTCATTCATTCATTCATTCATTCATTTAGACAGCAATATTATTAAGCACTGTTTTATCCAAAGAATTGCTCCTATATCCTTAAGATAAGGAAGGTGAAATAAACCAAAATGGAGCTATATGCGAGTAAAAGAGGAATAAACAGTATAAATAATACACACATATATCCAGGCTATCGGATGTTGGAAAGTAGAAAAATCTTGGGGAAAAAAGACAGGTAAACTAAAAAACAACTGAAGATTGAGAGGAGTCAATTCTGAATGAGTGATTCACACTCATTGAGAAGAAAACAGCTGAATGGGAACTTCAGTCCTTGTTGGTAATGTCTTTCTTATTTTCTCATCCATAAATCACTGCTGTCATCCTTCCTGATACCATCTACTAGACACATAAAAAAAATTTATGTGTAGGTTTAAGACTTTATAGATCAAGGTCAAGGCCAGTGATTTTTTCATGATAACATAGGATTTATCTCTTGAAAACCTTAGAGACCTGGTCTTACTCATGATAGCAGTAGGTAAGTTCCTGAATGATGTGACATGAGGTGTGCTACTGAGAGTTCTGTATCCTCTTCCAGTTCCTTCACTGGTTTTAAAATCTGGGGTGCCTGGATGCTCAGTAAGTTAAACCTCCTACTCTTGATTTTAGCTCAGGTCTCTCACAGTCTCGTGATGGAATGGCATACCAAGTATGGGGTATACTGAAAGTGCAGTCGTCTGCTTCAGGATGAAAGAATATTTTCTCACTAAAATTGTTTAGGATTACTGGACACAGTTGCAATAAAAAAGCAGACCAATTTTAGTGGCTTTTATTACTGTTTGTAAATATGTTATAGATAATGCTCTCATTTTCTGCTTCCAGGAAAGATTATGTTCACCACACCCCACTGGGGAACCCAATGCACTGAAGCATGTATTTCCAGAATTTCTATTATGTATAAACCTACATAAACTCTTCCTGCCTCTTCTTCATGAAAATGGGATTATACCATATATATTAAACAATGGATTGTCGATGCTTTCCATGTCAATAAACGTAGATCTACATCATTCATCTTGATATGTTCCATATGGCTTTGTCTAATTCCCTTTGGATAGGTTTTTAGATAGTTTTCAGTTTCTCAATATTGTAAACTGAGTTTCAGCAATAGTCTTGTATTTGCAACTTCATACACTTATCTAATGTCCTCTTTAAAGTACATTACCAGAAAAAGAATCACTATCCCAAAGGGAATGCATATTTTTGATATTTACTTCTCAACTGCACTCCAGAAAGTTTATGAAATTTCTTCTACTATCAGACAATTGGGAGAGGCTGTGCTGCCATCTTTAAATCCTTGCCAATCCAATAAAAGAAAAATATCCATTTTTGTATTTTATTTTGCATTTCTTTGATGTCTAGTAACATTTTATATTACTTTATAAATTTCTCTTTTTTTAAGATTTTATTTCTTTATTTACTTATGTGAGAGAGTGAGGAGGAGCAGAGGGAGAGGGACAAGCAGACTTCCACCCTGAGCATGAAGCCTGAACAGGGCTCAGTCCCAGGACCCCAAAATCATGACCCAAGCCAAAATCAGGAGGCAGAGTCCTTACATATTGAAAAGACAAGGAATAAAAAAAGAAAAAAGAAAAAGAAAAAAAATCGGAAAAGAAAGAAAATAAAGACACCAAAAGCCTTAAAAAAAAAAGTCAGATTCTTAACTGATTGAGTCACCAGCAGTCCCTACATTATAAATTTCTAATAATATTTGTTTTACATTTTTATAATCTGTAAATGTACCTGAATAAACCATTTTTGCCCTTTACCCATTTTTTTTTTTCTATTATGCCAGGGAACAAATGTTCCAAAAAAGGGGGGGAGATACTGAGAACAGATGTCACCCACTATATCAGACTATTTAGTGGAGTAGACCTGCTAGTATCCATCCCATGAATTCACAGACATATTTCTTAAACTTCTGAAATTACATGAAAAATCATATGGCTCTATATTTCTACTACTGTATATATTCCTCTCCTACAATGTGTCCTCAATACTATTTGGAGGTACACGGCAAAACCTGTTATGTGTACTACAATTCTTATTCTGGTCATCCAAGATGAGATCTCTCAACCGCTTGCTTTGTAAGATGAGGGCGGAAGTTTCCCTGCCCTTCTCTTTGTGTTTTTTCACCCTCTTCCACTTTCCAACTTCTAGTGTATGTAAATTCAATTCTGTTCAATAATAAATAATTTTGATTGATAATTTCTCACTACAAAAAAGCTTTCATGATTTGTCCATAGTGAATTATAAAAATTTAAAACCCAAAACATTCAAGTTATTGTGAATATGTAGGTACTGCTTTTGAGCTAAGTAGTTGGGTAGGATTACATTTCATCCTGTGTGAGTCCAATAGTACTTTTTATGTGGATCAGTAGAGAATGTTCTTAAGATTCTGCTTTTACATTCCATCAACTGCTTCCATCTGTTATGTGACTATTGGGACTCTTGTTTATAAGTGGCATGAAAAACAACTCCAACTTAGAAAAAGAAAATAGTTACTCAAAAGAATAGATCTGACTTAAGAAATGGCAAGAGACAGGATCTCATACACTGTTAGCATCTGGTTTCCAAAGACCCGATTCTCCATTTCTTGGTTCAGCTTCGTTCTCCTCTGCATGGTAACTGTAATACTTCACTCCCTCATTTTGCTGAAATATACCCTGAAGCTTCTTTCTAAGAAAGAATATTTGGGCTGTAAACTTTCTGAGTCCCCACTCATCTGAAAATATATTTATTTTATCCTCATGTTTGACTGGTTTCTTCCCCAAGTAGATTCCAGCTTGATGAACATTTTCTTTCAGAACTCTGAAAACAGCGCTCTTTCATTTTGCAGCATCTAGTTGAGAGATGCTTGCCGTCAGCCTAATTCTTGCTTGTTTTGTAGAAGACTTGTTTTTCTCTGTGGAAGAATTCAGAATTTTCTCTCTGAAATTAATATTCTGGAACTCACAATTACGTGTCTAGGTGTGAGTCTTTTCTCATGTTTTGTGCTGGGCATTTTGTGGGCCCTAAAGACATGTTTTCTTCTTCAGCATTGGGAAATTCTCTTGTATTTATTCTGTATAACCCTTATTCCTCTGCTTTCTTTGACCTTTTTCCTCAAACTCCTACTAATTGGATACTGAGCTGGCTGGGCTTATATTTTATGTCTCTTATCCTCTTCATCATATTATTCATCTTGTATTTCTGTTCAGAGAGATTTCCTCAATTTTATTTCCCAAAACTTATATGAGTTTGTTCTAACTTGGCAATCATATTTTTTATTATGTAAGAGTTTATTTGAATGCTACTTTTTCACAAACTGGTATCCAGTTGAATCTCAACGAGGATCTGAATTCAAGCTTTTAAAAATTTTTTTTGTTTATCATTTCAGATTTATTGAGACATAATTGACAAGTTAAGTTGTGAGACTATTAAAGTGTACATCGTGGTAATTTGATATACATAGACATTGTGGAAGGATTCCTCCTATCTAGTTAATTAATACATCCATCACTTCATATATTTATCTTTTTGTGTGTGTTTGAGTACATTTAAGTTCTATTCTAAGCAAATTTCAATTATACAATACAGTGTGACCAACTATAGTCACTATGATTTACATAGATCCTCAGAACTTATTTAGCTTAGAGCTGAAAGCTTGTATTCTTCACCAAACTCTTCCTGTTTCCTCCAGCAACCACTTTTCTACTCTGTTTCTGGGAATTTGACATTTTTCCCTCTTTTTTTTTTTTTCCTTTTATCTTCCACATATAAGTGATAACATGCAGTATCTGTCCTTTTCTATCTGGCTTGTCTCACTTAGCATAATCCCATCCAGGTTCATGTTTTTGCACATGGCAAGATTCCTTCTTTCTTATTGTTGAATAATATTCCGCTGTACATATATGCCACAATTCCTTAACCATTAGTCCGTGGATGAACACTTAGATTGTTTCCATATCTTGGCTATTGTGAATAAGGCTGCAATGAACATGGGGGCGGGGGGTGGCACGGATATCTCTTTGATATCCTGTGTTCATTACCTTTGGATATGTAGCCAAAAGTACAATTGCTGAATTCAATCTTCTTCTTCTTCTTCTTCTTCTTTAATTCTTCTTCTTCTTTTAAGATTTTATTTATTTATTTGACAGACAGAGATCACAAGAAGGCAGAGAGGCAGGCAGAGAGAGAGGAGGAAGCAGGCTCCCCATGGATCAGAGAGCCAGATGCTTGGCTTGAGCCCAGGAGCCTGAGACCAGGACCTGAGCGGAAAGCAGAGGATTTAACCCACTGAACCACCCAGGCACCCTGAATTCAATCTTCTTTAAAGGTTGTCTTCTGTTCTCAGAATTATCTCCATGGTCACTTTTTCTATTTTCCTTGACTCCCCCCCACCCTTTTTATTCTTCTTTATGTTTTCACTCTTTTTTCATGTTTTAGGGTTTTGATTCTTCTTCTTCTCCTTCTCCTTCTTCTTCTTCTTCTTCAAGACATTATTCCTGTCTACTACTTCTTGGTTTTTGTGGAAGATACAAGAATGAGGTAAGAATGGAGAGACCCTACTATGCAGGCCGCATTTGTTAGCTGAGGATTTTGTTTGAGGGCAAGAGGTCAGGAAGCCAGTAAGCTGAAGGACTGAATTGATTCTGTTGCACTGACTTCCAACTAGCCACCTGCGGTACCCTCTAGTAAGAGTTTAATATGACTTAAAATGAAATCTCCTATTTTTTTTTTTTTTTTTTTTTTTTGCCTGGAATAAATGCTCAGCTGAAGAATTGTTCTGCATCCACAGGTAAAGGAGTCTCTGTATGGATATCCAACTAGTTATTTCCCTTCATTGCAACCTCATTTCTCTCTCCTGCCATCAGTAGTGAATGCTATCTCAGTTCTGGAACTGTTTCATGGAAGTTCCTTTCTAGGTGTGTTCCAGGCCGTCACTATTTCTTTCCTGCTTCATCTGCTGATGAAACACTCCATTTCCTCCATTGTTGCATGTCTTACCCTTTCCTGCCTTTTTAATCAGTCTAACAGGGTTACAGAGGCAAATAAATTGAAGTATATGTTCAGTCTACCATCTTGAACTGCAAATTTCTTCAACTCTTGTGTAAAACATTTAGAATGTGACTCAGGATATTTCTCCCCTCTTCCCAAGTATTACCATAATTCGAGGTGAATTAAGTGCCCAGATAGACCTCCCAAATGACACCAGAGCCTCTCACTCTTCTGCCAACGGCATCTCTAGTTACTTTCACTCTTTTCGTCTACCTCAGCTACCCACCTCTGTATCTGCACAAGGATACAAAGCTTTGTCTGCACCTTGAACTGAAATCTGAAATAGAAACATGCTGCTTTCTGGTAACAACTTTTTTTCATTCCCGCTCTATCACTCAAGTTACTACTACAACACTTACTTTTGGCCTCATCAAGACATGTTGCTTGTTAGCCCATTTAATTTCTTTCCTCTCTTTCACCTCCTCTTAGATCTAGCCTCAGTTACACAACCCATCACTCTGCCTGTATATATTCTCCTGTCAGAACCTTAAATATGAACCAATCAAATTATCTTATAGAATAAGACCCTCTGGGCTCATGTCCCTTCTCTACAACCCACATGATTTATGAGCACAAATCATAAGCTGTGTGACTTTGAAGAAGTTACTTAAATTTTCTGTGCATCCATGTCCTCATCTTTAAAGTGAGAGTAATGATAATACTAATGTTCTGAGGATGAGATGAGACAGTTACACTTAAAGTGCTTAGAAAAGAGTCAGGCTCAATAAAATACTCAATAAACATTAGTCAGTAGTAATAATACTCTCTAATTTAAAAATATTAATGAAATACCAGTGTGCTTTCATAAGTTATATTAGCATACATAAAATGCTTACACAATTTATACCATTTAATCAGTCTTTCTTGATTAAGCATTTCTTTTTTTTTTCTTTTTTTTTTTTACATGCCAACTGTTTTTTATTACAGCATTCCATTGCATGAGCTCACCAAAATCTGGTGCTTGATTAAGCATTTCTAAGGAGATGTAATATTTACATTTTTAAGCTACATCAAGGCACCTAAAGAAACGGGTTATTTCTCTATTTTTTTTTCTAATCCAACTTTCATTGCTCACTCTCTGCACATCCAAGGATAACCTGCCCTAATTATTATATTTAGAACAACTGACATCTAATTATAACATCTATTAAGGTAGTAGGTACCAGTTACAAACTCGGAGGCATGTTGACTCATATTCTCCCTTAGATAACAATTGTGGTTTTAGGAAATAGACCAGATTCAAAAAGTGATTTAAACTCTGTCAATTCTCATTGATGCCATTATACCACTTCTTTCAGATCTATAGTTATGTGATAGTTATTATGAGCTTTGAAGAACTCAGGAATCATTTAGCTTGGATCTCAAAATCTTTTTGATGATGGCATTCTGCTTAATCCCTTAATTTAAACAAGTCCTTGAAGGAAGACCTTTTAACTTCAGGCAATGTATAATTATTGCTCTGATTACCAGACCCCCACTATAACAGAACTCTAGCCAAATTAATATTTTGGACACTATCCCTGTAGAGTGAGACTGTGTTAAGACATGTATAACAACATTCTCTGAAGATGTGAAGATTGTATATATTTTAATAATAATGATTCTACCATCATATCTTTAAAATATACCTGAATAGAAAATCAGTGAGATGTCAATTAAATTAAAAAATATTTATTACTATTGAATCAGCTTCAGGAGGTATTACAGAGAAGCTATATAGTATGCTAACATTGGGTCCTAGCTATATAGTATGCTAACATTGGGTCCTATTGGAATCTTGGCCAAGTTATCTTATTTTTCTGGGCTCCATTTCCTAATCAGTAGAATGAGTTTTGGTTATGAGTTAGATGAAATAATGTATTAAAACCCTTTGTATATACCACTGAACTGGAAATATTTATTGAATCTAAGGAATCAGATGGGCACACATTGCTTTTTCAAGAGCAAATTCTCATTTGATAAAAATCAAGGCTTATGTTGGCTCCGCGCTTGCCCTCATATTGATACCCCTTACTTATCACTTGTCCTTAAATAATCTTAGTCTTAGATTTTTGGTTCAAAAATGTATATCTCTTTTTTTATTCCCCTACCCCCAAGTAAAAAGACAGCAACCCTATTTATGCCTTCAGCATGGTCTTACCCCATTCACTCTCTATGAGTATATCACTGGATGTGTTTTCTAGGAAAACATCTAAATCAAACTCATTTTTGGCAGACACACAATGGCTATTGCTAAATAGTTCTAGAAATCTGTCTTCGCAAGCTAAAGATTTATGTTATAGTTAACTTTTCCAGTGGGCTTACCAGAATGTAGTCATAATCCAAATTAAGCCTCAGAAGGCCCATCTTTGGGAAAAGCGCAGTTGAGAGTCTACCATCCTAATTCTCGCTCTTATGTTTTTACAGGCCGAAGTCATACTTTCCATTTTTGTTGCTTTTGAATAGATCCAGAGTCACTTTCTGAAAAAAGTCCCAGTCCTGACCAAAACTAGACCTACTCTATGGCTTACAAACATGGTATGTGGACTTCGTGACTCTCCTCCTGGGTCCAGGCTGACCTAACAGCCCATCACGAGTCTCTTTCCTGCTAAGCATGAACACAGCCTAAGGCTCATTCTCAGCCAGAGTTTCAGAAAGGGAAAAGAAACAAATATGTATGAACTTGCCTGTCCTGCCTGTGCTGTAAAGTAAACTCCCTGAAGGCACAGGCTGAGGGTATGCATATATGTTTTCCTGACAAACATGCTGATTGGATGTTGATTCACTGTACACAATAAGAATGGTAGTCAGTTTCCTTAATGTTTTTAAAAAAATGTTAGGATAAGCATTTTCATATTCACTCCAGGAGAAGAAAAAGCCAGTAAAGATGTTGTAATATTAAAAGGATCCAAATTCTTGTGGGAGTCTCTGTTTGGATGTATCTCAGAGGGATGGGCATGTGAAGCTCTATTAAAGCAACATGTCCCTAACCCATGGAATCACATGGAAAAATCCTTGACATCTTTACTTCTGTAGTCACTCTCGTTTTTTTAAAAACAGTTTAAACCAGTTTGAATTTTCCAGAAGTTGAATTTGAATCACCAACCTTCCAAGGAAAAAAATAAACAAAACTAAGTAAACGTATTTCAGCCTCAAAATTTCCCCCACACACTCACAGTTTCAACTTAAATTTGTTCCACTTAAAGCACCCCAATTTCTCTATAGAACCCATGAAATGAGTCTCTTGTGGACGCCCACACTTGGCTGCAATCCTAAATGGTCCTCAGACCAGACACATGTCGGTGCATTTTTAATTGCTAAAGCGAATAGTATCCATTTTAATTACACCCTCATCGTTTATTACAGTCACTCTTCAGAATGTGAAGTCTTGGAAATAACACACTAAAAAGTACTTGTGGACTCTAGGGCTTTGGCAGGCTGGGACAGAACTTCTGAGAACATGCTGTGTGAATTTTCCAAAGGAGGCAATCAATCGAGAGGACTCACACGGGAGCTGTTCATTTGGAACCTAGCTGGTGGCTTTTATCTCTGATTTGAGGATCTCACAATCATTGGACATGCCTGCAAATATGGAGCATAACATGGCTATTACTCTAAATCATTACTTCAGTTTGTAAAGAGCTGGTCCCATCAACTGCCAAAGAAGGAGGCTCATCTAGCATCCGGGTGGTTACATCTCTCTGCCAGTAAGTGCTTAATGACTCATTTTCCTCAACAGAATTTTCATGAGACTGGAATTCAGGGAGGGATGTCTGGAGAATGTCTGAAAGGAAGTTCGCAAGCCACTGTCCTGCTGTTTGCTGGAGAAAGCCTCCCATGGTAGCCAGACCAGTTGATTAAAGCAAACAGCAACAGATTTCAGTACTGTTTCCTCATTATCTTTCATGAACAAACCATGAAATACCACCATGAAGTTTGTTTTCATCAGGTTGAGAACATCATAAACTTCCAGAAAAGAAAATCATTAGTGGAAAAACTAAAGACAGAGTAGGTTAACAATTGTGTTTCTGTGGAACCACAGAATCTGAGTGTCTTTCACTGAAAGCAGCCAGGATACTCCAAGAAATTGTTGTATGTATGTATTTTTTAAAAATTCAGTCAACCATTTTTTTCTGATCTGTCAGGTCGACCAATTGCTTTGGAATTATATGGATTTAGCCAAAAGGAAAATTTATTTAAGACTTACCTCTGTTTTCAAATGTTTTTTTTATTTGTTTTAGAGGTTTTATAATTACTGAATGGTCTTCTCTCTCAGAATATATTCTGAGATGGAAACAAAAATATCACTTTTGCAAAGCCATTTCCATTCTTCCAAAGGTCTGCTGGTAAATTATTCTTACTGATCTTTCCATCTTTCTGGCCTGTGCATACACACCTAACCCATACTAAATTTCACCAGATGGCATTTTATTTCTTTAAAGTAAAGCAGTCGTGGGTTTAGACAGTTGAATTTTTAAACTTCTGTATTTACTGAAAGTGCATATGGTGCTATATGGACAAAGAAATTGTGCTGAAAGAAAAACATTTCTGTCCGCAAGTACCTCATAATCTCCCAGAGGAAGAAAAATGTGCAGTTATGTGGTGTATGTCTCACGAAATGTTATCTGGCTTTAATTTTCTTTCTCTGCAAAAAAAAAAAAAAAAAAAAATAGATATAAGTATATTGTGTATACCTGGAAGTTATACTGTTTAAAGTTCTTCTTTTGGTGGCAAATAAAAAGGTTACACACAATGCAATCAATTGCCCAAGTGATCCATGAGTGATTTCTAGAAGAAAATGAAACATAAACCTGAACTTGTTTAAAAAAAAACCAAACAAACAAACTAAAACCTCTGTATGTCAACGTAAGCAGATGCTGGTGTAGAATTTACAAGGATGAGAAGGCTATAAAACCTCTCTTGAGCCACTCACAGTTCATTTCAAGGCCAAGAACGCCCCCAAAATCTGTTTCTAATTTTACAGAAATCTTTCGAAATTTGGCACGGTATTCAAAAGTCCGTGGAAAGAAAAAAACCCTTGTCCTAGCTTCAGCTTCCAACTCTGAAGAGCGACTTGCTTCTTTTCAACGGTTTTCACAGATCCGGTGACCCACGCTCTGAAGTCAGAATTAGCTAACTTTCAAAAACATCTGGAAAAATGAAGGTTAGTATACGCAGCCTCAGGTATTGCTAAAGAAGGAGGGCCAGCTGAGTTGAGTTCGATCACAGTTTTCTATTGTTTAGAAGGTGAGGATTTGTACATAAGTATGTACTTCCTGGAGTGGGTTGGGATTGGGAGATTGTTCTAAATATACTGTAGAAACATTTGTCCTTGCAGAGCTGGGAGAATTCCAGCCATTATAGCCAGATCAGTGGAAAACAATCAAAGGCTTTGTGGGGAGGGAGAAATAGGATTTAGGTGTAAACAAAATCTAACCATTTCTACTATTTAACAGAAACTGTGTATCTGTCAATTTTCTCTATTTTATGTAGACATGGTTAAAAATTGTATTTGGAGTTGCTACCTCTGCCGTGCTTGCTTTATTGGTGATGTGCATTGTCTTACGTCCTTCAAGAGGTAAGAATTTTCTCTGATTTGCTCTCCCTGCTTAGAATAGCTCCAAAAGTGCACTAATGCATGGTCACAAGTGATGGACCATTTCCTAAGTGCTTATTTCCCAAAGTAAATCTGTTATTTCTAAGAAGACATATAAGCTCACAGATATGTTCTTGAGCAACCAGAAATACTGAGGAATTTAAGGCACGAGTAGGAAGAGATTCCCAGTATTACTTCAGCAATAGAAAAACCTAAGCACTATTCCGTATCACCCCCACACCCCCAACAATATCTGCTAAATTGCAAGTTTGGACAGGCCTTTAGAGAAAATATTTTTAACATTGCTTTTCATTATTGGATTGCCTTATGGAAAGTAAAAATAAGTAAGAATAGAAAAGTCACAACAGAACCTATGGAATTTTGTATTATGAGACTTTCCAAACATGTACGGAGGCAGTGGCAAAAACAGATCCCAAGAGTAGCTACAGAAAAGGTGAAATTGTTGCTCCTAGATGCAGTAGCAATGACAGATCAGATTAGAAGACTATTATCAAGACTATTACCGATAAGTGCATCCTTTAGGAAGGTTAACATTGATCTCGATTTGCTGTACGTTGGAGGATACTATGAACTGATATTGGGGCTAGTTTGAATTTAAATTAAGACTCTGCCCACAAATAATCCAGTGATATTAGGGAAATAGGTTCTTGGGAAACAGTTGATGAAGAGCTCAGATTCTAAAACAGGAAAAAATTATAACAAAAACAGGTCTTGTGCCTTGGGGTCTAGGGAGAGAGGGAAAGTTTGTACTAATAAATGTTAAAAGCTTATGATAGCTAAGATGGGAAATATTTTTGGTTACAGACTGACAGTAAAGGAAGACCAATGGTAAGCCTTTAGCTAAAAAATGATCTGTTGCTTTAAACAATGAAATATAGAAAAATATTTCAAAAAATTCAAATGCTAGTGGGATTTTCACACAATTACAAAATGGAGAAGTTAATAAGATGAAAGCAGCGTTCTTATATCTTCGGTGTTAATCTTTAGTCCTTATTTCTGCTCTCTGCTGGTATTCAATGAAGCTTAAGCTGCTGAGATGTGTGTGTGTGTGTGTGTGTGTGTGTGTGTGTGTATGTGTGTACATCCATATTTTTCATGGTTTTTCAAGTTAAAATTGTTTTCAGAGCAGTGTCTCACCTCAGTGGTTTAGGGGCATATTTCCCTCATACCATATGAGTATCTGTCAGGTGGTAGGTTAAGTCTAATTGTATTGAATGCTAATCCATTCAAAATTAACGCTTTGTTTGGAACGAAATTCGCCAGTACTTGAAATTAACATTTTGCTCCTCAAAAATTAATGTTCTGAGAATAAAAGTGCGTGGAAATTATTGTGAGTTTACCCTATGTCCACAGACAAGATTGGATTGCAATGGGTACTTTGGAGTTCAAGCCATCATTTTTAATGAGAAACATACTATAGTTATACATTTGTAAAAAGTATGTAAGTATACAGCACATAGAAATTTGTGTAATTATGTACAATCTCAATCCTTACCTTCTTCCCAAGTGTAGACATGTATCTTATACACATAATACATGTTATAAAGTACATAGAGTATAAAGTCCCTGTCATTTGTAACATAGTTTTCTGTTTCAACAAACAGGATTCTTCTCAGAGCAAAGTAATTTCCTGAAACAGTCAAATAATCAAATTAACTTCATATGAAATTTAATACTCATTGAGCAACAAAAAAATCACCAAAAAGCTGAGAACTGTATCTTCTCTATCGATAATATCATTCTGTCTATTCTAAGTTCGTTGAAGAACTTCTCGAATGCCACTTGAATAACTTGGACATAGGACTGGTCATCATTCCATTTCCTGAGTAGGACCAGGGTTGAAACCCTGCTTCCCACATGTCTGTGTCCAGGCAGCCCTGCTGCTAAGCGCATCCTTCTGACCTCCCTCCTAGACACCCCACTCCTTTCTCAAGTCTGGAGCTTCCCTCTCACCTCCGCCCAACGCCTAGTGAGAACAGCATCTAAGGTACTAAGGCAGGAGAAGGGAAGGAGGAACAGAGAACTCAACGCCAAGTAAGCTTCCAGTTAGCCTTCTCACACTTCTTCAGAAATCCCATTACCTCACATTGGCCTTAGGTGCCCTCCTATTCTTAGCCCAGGATTTCTGCGCCAGCCAAAGAACAGTCATCCTTTGAGAAACCTAAGGACTCACTTAAGAAACCTCGGTTCACTTATTTATTACTGAAGTAAATCCCACCAATGACCTGCCCATCATTGTGCCAGCTGCTGGGGAAAGAAAGGTGCAGTGGTCTAGATATCCTTGGGAAAAGCAAGGTTAAAAACCCACTCTGGAGGCACGGTCATCACCACCGGAGAGGATTTCTGCCATTCCCCACCAGGTCCTGGGGAAAGAACGTGAGAGATGGGCTTTTCCACACGAGGAGAAGGTCCTAGGGAAGACCAGCCTCAGTTCCAAAAGAAATGTAGAGGAATTAGGCAGGATTTTAGGAACAAATAGGAAAATATAGTGGTGAGATGAAAAAGATCCATTTAGATCAGCCACGTAATAATAAACATAAAGGACAACTGTTTTGGAAACTTCCAAAATTTCCCATTTTGATTTTCCCCAAATAGGAAGCACATATGGGTTTCTACTCCTTAGTCCCAGGCCATCCCCTTGACCACAGTCTACCCCTGTTCCACAGAGGTCCTTTCTAGTCTTCTGCCTCTATTCACTTTCTCTTGTCTTCCAAAGGATCGCTCCACTTCCCCTGTGAAGATGCAACCAGGCCGAGAACAGAAACTAACCTCCACACCTTCCCCTTATTTTTGCCAACCCCCAAAATAAATGCACAGATCTTGTTTTAAGGGATTTCATGAGATAAACACAAACACACAAAAAAACTGGCATTGGAAAGTGATAGATGTTCCAGAATTTCATAAGGAAATTCTATATGGCCTTCCCTCACAATTTATAGTCTCTCAATTCCTGGATGGGAATTTGTGAAATTTGTGTGTGAAGGGACATGTAAAAGCATGAACGGCCTTCCCCTTGACTTCTGCTGAGCGCAGAGCTCCCCACATGATGATAAGCAAATGCTCCATAAATATTAGCTGTTATTTTTTATGATTTAACATAAAGTAGTTGCTGAAATAATGATAGCTAAAATTTTATTGTGGTCTTTATCCTAATATACATATAACACAAAGATGGCAAGTAGGCCTTCCTGTGCGATGTATTCCAATTTCAACAACGTACTCCTTTCTGAGAGTAGGGAGTTTTACCCCTGCGTATCATTCCTGCTCTTAACCCTCACTTCCTTGGCTCGAAAACAAATATTTTTCAGAAACTTTTGTGAGCAAGGCACTCATACAGGCTACTAACAGCTCTGATGCAAAAACAGGAGAGAAAAAGGAACTCAGGGATGGGGTAGAGGATAAACCTAAAGGAAAGAAAAAGAGAGGGAATGCAGTGGGGAGCAACTGGAAGTTCTCCTGGGCAGTGCTTCTAGTACCTCTCAGTGAAAAGAAGACAATTGTTAGTACATTGTTAGTCCTCCTCACACTTCCTCAGAAATCCCATTACCTCACATTGGCCTTAGGTGCTCAGATCTCCCTGAAATCCTTTGTTTACCTTTAAACATTTTGCCTTTTACAGTTGTTTTGAAAAGTTTGCAGTGTTTTATACAAATTCCTATAGATGCTAATTTTTAAAAATCAGAAGATTTCACATAATAATCTTAGATTTTTGACTCCTCTTTAAATATTAATTCTGGCAGCATTGGGCCCATGGCAATAGTTGAGAAGTATGTGCTATCTTTAGGTGGGCAATGCATTCTCCAGTCTGCCGCAGACCTTACAACTTTGTAATTTATTGTGCTCAAGCTACCACATTCATTTACAATAGCTGCCTGGTTTCTAGAAACAGTTGGATTTAAAAAAAATTTTTTTTAAATTTATTTGAGATAGCGAGCGAGAGATAGCACAACCAGGGGAGTGTCAGGGGGAGAGGAAAAGCAGGCTACTCGATGAGCAGGGCGCCTGGTGCGGGGCTCAATCCCAGGACCCTGAGATCATACCTGAGCCGAAGGTAGATGCTTGACCGACTGAGTGACCAAGGTGCCCCGAAAGAGTTGGATTTTTAACCCTTGGACTGGAGGAGGTATATGATTCCTCCAAGGATTGAAAATAACAATCTACTCAATATGAAAAGCCTGAAATGAGCAGCCCAGACTTATCTAATACCGACAACGTCCAATCCACAGTGGCCCTTAGACATATCCATTATTAGCCCACCAATTATTTGTTAAACACCTTCAAATACCTGCTACCCATCTAGGGCATGAATGGCAAGGTCTCCATCCTTAGGAAAGAGCAGTCTGATAAAAAGCAAGTAAACAAATATATAAGATATTTCAAATTCCTTAAAGTAAAAGAGAACACCTAGAGTAAAAGGTTGTGTTAGACCTCTAGGGCTGCCAGAATGCCAATACCACAGACCAAGTGCCTTCAACAGCTGGCATTTATTTTCTCACGGTTCTGGAGGCTGGAAGTCTAGGAGGATCAGGGTGCGGACAGGTTTGGTTTCTTTGGAGGCTTCCCTCCTTTGCTTATAGATGACCACCTTCTTGCTGTGTCCTCACACGGCCTTTTCTTTATGCACACATACTCGTGGTGCCTCTTCCTCTTCTTATAAGGTCACCGGTTATACTGGATTAGGACTCCACTATTATGATTTCATGTAATCTTAATTATGGGCCTCCTTAAGGTCATGGTCTCCAAATACAGCCAGATTGATGGTTAGAGCTTCAGTCTTTGAATTTGGGGGACACAATTCAGTATGTAATGAAGCTCGTCCAAGAGGCTTCTCTGAGATGATATTCGAGCTGAGACCTTAAGGACAGGGAGGGCACAATCCTCAATGCAGGGATAAATCCTCAGTGCAGAGTAAAATGCAGGCACAAAGTCCCTGAAGTAGGCAAGTGAGTCCAGGGAGCCAAAAAGAGAATGGTAGCTGTGAGGTCAAGTTACATAAACAAGTTAACACAGGAAAATATGTATATACATATATATTTACAATTATACACACACATATAAAAATTTATAGTGATGGCTTACTTAACTAGGTAATGCCCTATACAATTCATTTCAGGTGATATCTGAAACCATAGACAATTTAGATACAACAGAAATCACTATTTTGCAAGAAGAAATATAATTTAGATTGTCTGCATGTTGAAATGTGTTATTTTTGTTATTACTACTATAACCTCAGTTAACACTTTTTGTAAAATAAGTTACATGTGAGGCAAAATCATCTTCAAAGGAGATATGAATATGTTTTTAAGGTTTGAAATTTTCCCAGTATCAACATTCAGAACTGTAAAACAGACTCCCTCAAACATTTTGAGGGTTTTAAGCTTATTTTTTTACTGTTCTTTTGGAGGAAATCTGGGGAAGTCTGAAGGGTTGAAGAAAAGGTTCAGGAGGTTCACAGCATAAAGGAGCCTTTGAGTTGAGTGTAAATGAATCAACTTTGCAGATTACATTTCCGTAATTTGCACTTGGATTTTAAAATCACAGAAAATGAATCTTGGCAAACTTCCTCCAAGTTTTGCCAAATTCTAAATAATATAGAAAATAATCCCGGTCTTTGGATGAGTCCCATAATGCAGAGGAATTTACCTGTCTCTGATTTCCAAAGCGAATTGTTTTACAACTTACACAAGAACATCTAGTCATAAACACACCTTGAAAAAAAAATGTTCTAAAGCTCAGATCGGGGATGTGTAATCTGGGATAAAAGTTATTAAGAATGAGAGATGTCAAAATGAGTTTTAAAATATATTGTAATAATTAACATGGTAGGCACAAATTGAAATGAGCTTTCCATAAGATAATCAGATGCTAGTCAATATTTTGTTTAAAATTTACTCCCTATTTATACGTAGAGGAAAGAACTTATTTTTAATATCAGTATCCTTGTAAAATAACAAAAACTATGTAGTAAAAACTGAATAACTTACAGCTGTTACTAACTTTTATTTCTCTTAATCATAAGAATAATATTATTGCTTAGCATCTAAATTAAATTTTTTCATACATACTATGATTTTATACTCAGTAGAAAAACTGATGTGATAGAATTCTTTAAAGGAACAGAATAGATATACAATGGAATATTACTCAGCCATCAAAAAGAATGAAATCTTACCATTTGCAACAACATGGATGGAGCTAGAGGGTATTATCTACAAACATGTCACAAGAAAAAAATTACAGACCAATATATCTTATGAATATCGATGAAAAAATCCTCAAGAAAATACTAGCAAACCGAATTCAGCAACATCTAAAGGATTGTATACCATTACCATGTATACATTACCATGTCTTTATCTAAAGAATACAAGATTGGTTTAACATCCAAAAATCGATTACTATAATAAAATTCATTAATAGAAAAAAAGGACAAAAACCACATGATTATCTCAATAGACACAGAAAAAGAATTTAACAAAATCTAGCATCCTTCCATTATAAAAACACTCAGGAGACTAAAAATAGGAGGAATTTCCTCTATTTGATAAAGGATATCTGTAAAAAACTTACAACTACATTACAGTGATAAAAGATACAGTGCTTTCCCCCTAATATTGAGAACAACACAACATTTCTGTTCTCAACAACTTCTGTTCAATATTTTTTGGTGGTTAAACCAGGGAAATTAGGTCAGAAGAAGAAATAAAAGTACCCAGACTGGAAAGGAAGGAGTAAAACTATTCTTATTTGCAGATGACATAACCTGGTTTATAAAAAATGTCAGAGAATTCACCAAAAAACTATTCAAACTAATAACAACTTTAGAAAATTTACAAGACACAAAATCAATATATAAAAATCAATTACAAAAACAAAACAAAAATAAATAAAGATCAAACCCCCCCAAAAACCATTTGCATTTCTATACATTAGCCATAAACAATACAAAAAGATATAACTAACAGAAAAACATTTTACATAAATTTAATAATCAGAAAACTAAATATTTTTAAGATACCAGTACTCCCTAAATTTACCTACAGCTAACTATAATTCTTAAATGTTATTCTTACCCAAATCCCAAATAACTTGCAGAAATTGAACCTAAAATTCGTATAGATATGAAAAGGGCCCAGAATAGCTATCTTGAAAAAGAACAAAGTTGGAGAATCACACTTGCTTATTTCAAAACTTACTACAAAACTTACATAATCAAAATAGTGTGGTGCCTGCATAAGGATACACATATAGATCAATGGAATACAATTTAGAGTCCAAAACTAAAGCCATATATATATATATATATATATTTCATAGATTTTTTTCTTGTAAGGGTGCCATAACAATTTTTTTAAACATATATCACTTTATTTTTTTTTTTTCTTTTCAGCATAACGGTGTCCATTGTTTTTGCACCACACCCGTGCTCCATGCAACACATGCCCTCACTAATACCCACCACCTTGTTCCCCCAACCTCCCACCACCTGCCCCTTCTAGACCCTCAGGTTGTTTTTCAGAGTCCATAGTCTCTCATGGTTCACCTCCCCTTCCAATTTCCCTCAACTCCCTTCTCCTCTCCATCTCCCCATGTCCTCCATGTTATTTGTTATGCTCCACAAATAAGTGAATGAAACCATCTGATAATTGACTCTCTCTGCTTGACTTATTTCACTCAGCATAATCTCTTCCAGTCCTGTCCATGTTGCTACAAAAGTTGGGTATTCATCTTTTCTGATAGATGTGCCATAACAATTTAATGGGGAAAGTATTTTCAACAAATGGTATTAGGACAAATGGATATCCACACCCAAAAGCAATGACAACAACAACAACAACAAAAAAAAAACCCATGCTAGACCTCCTTCCTCACACAATACATAAAAATAAACTCAAAATGGATCAGACATAAATGTAAGAGCTAAATCTATAAAAGTGTTTTTTAAAGATTTTATTTATTTATTTGAGAGAGAGAGAAAGAGAGAACATGAGTGGGGTGAGGGGCAAAGGGAGAAGCAGACTTCCCGCTGAGCAGAGATCCCAATATGGGTCTTGCTCCAGGGACTCCAGGATCATGACCTGAGCCAAAGGCAGACACTTAACCTACTGAAGTGCCCCTAATCTATAAAAGTTTCCCTCAATCTACAAAAGTCTTAAAACATAGTAATGAATCTTCATGTTCTTGGGTAGTCAGTTTCTTAGATATGACCAATAGCACAAGCAACAAAAGAAAATGTACAGACATTGAAATTCATTGAAATTCAATGTTTTGGGTTTACAAAGGATACCATCAAATAAGTGAAAGGAATACCCACAAAATGGGAAAAAAATGTTTGCAAATCATATATCTGATAAGGGACTTGCAGCTAGAATATATAATCAAAAATAAAATCAATAATAAAAAAGCAAATAACCCAATTTATAAATGGACAAAGGATAGACATCTCCCTCAAAAGAAAGCATACAAAGGTATAAAAGGTATACAAATGACCAATAAGCACAAAAAAAGATATTTAGCATTATTAGTCATTAAGAAAATGTAAATCAAAATCTGAATGAAATACCAGGAATGAAGTTGTAGGTGGAGCTATTAGGCATCCATTATAGTCTACCGAATGAGAAATGGCTTGGCCTTGGGGGTGCAATAGAAATGAAGAAAAGCAGACAGAGTAGAGAGAGATTTTGGAGACTGATTTGGGTCTTGGGTGTTGGACAAAGGCAGTAAGGTATGAGGGGGGTCAAGGATAACTCCCAGGTATTTGAATTGAGGAACTATATGAATGATAGTGCCATTAACTTAGAGAAGTCTGGAGGGACAGCATGGAATTCTTTTAGTCTTAGCTTTCAACATCTTGATTTTGAAATGCCCAAGAGGTGTGCAAGCAGAGATGTTAAGGAGGAGGTTTAATAGACAGGTCTGAAATCCAGAGAAGAAATCCAGTGGGGGTCAGGTGTAGCAGCGATGGTAGAGGAGAGTCAGCCCAAGGGTATGTAATAGAAATCCTGGGAGAGTGAAATGGCTGAGGAAAGTGGTTCTTCTTCAGACCCCAAGAACACCAATATGAGCCACACCAAAATCGAAAGTAGAGACTAGAGGAAACTGAGCTGGCAAAGGAGACTGAGTGAGCCTTCAAAAATAGACGAGGTTTGCTTTCACCTTCAGGGTCGCCCAAATGATGTACTGCTCCTGTTCTTATGCATTATGTTGACCAAATCTGCTCATCTTCAAAGCTTTAGAGATTTTGAAAAAAAATGCCAAAATCAAAATAACATAGCACAGGACACCTGGGTGACTTAGTTGGTTAAGCATCTGCCTTCAGCTCAGGTCATGATCCCAGGGTCCTGGGATCGAGTCCCACATCATGGGGGGGGGGGTCCTTGCTCAGCAGGGAGCCTGCTTCTCCCTCTGCCTGCTGTTCCCCCCGCTTGTCCTCTCTCTATCTCTCTCTCTTTCTCTCATTCTGACAAATAAATAAAACCTTTAAAAAATAAAATAAAATAATGTAACACAACAATTACATAATACACAAATGGACTTTAAAAAAACTGATAATTCCTTTGATTTATGTTCTACACTGTTGTTTGTAGAAAGAACCATGGAAAATGCTTTCAGAAACTGGGAGCTATTACATTCTTCAGTCACCTCTTTGCTTTGATCAATCTCAAATTGCCTCATTTTTTCTTAGCCTACATTTTGGGGTGTAATTATTCTAACCTCTTGCGTGTTGCTTGGTTCTTGACCTTATGTCTGTGTTTGTTTTCTTCTTCTGTTGTTATTTTGATGTGTGCTTTCACTTTATTTTTTTTATTTTTTTTATTTTTTTAAAGATTTTATTTATTTATTTGATAGACAGAGATTGTAACTAGTCAGAGAGGCAGGCAGGGAGAGAGAGGAGGAAGCAGGAGAGAGAGGAGGAAGCAGGCTCCCTGCTGAGCAGAGAGCCCTATGTGGGGCTTGATCCCAGGACCCTAGGATCATACCTGAGCTGAAGGCAGAGGCTTTAACCCACTGAGCCACCCAGGCACCCCTGTGCTTTCACTTTAAATCACAATATAGTGATAAAAGGTCAACCTCTAAATCAGATGGAGTAGATTTAAACTCCATCTCTGTTATGTATTAGGCAAGTTACTTTACTTCTCTGATTTCCACTTCCTAATCCGTAAAATGGTGTTAATAAAAGTACTTATGTCCAAGAGTTGCTGTGAGTATTTAACGGGACTGATCTGTGTGGTGTGCTTGTTACTTATAAGAACTTAGCAAATTATTGCTGATCTAAAGATGCCTCAGATCTATTTTGTGTAGAGTTGTCAGCCTTTGCTGAAATACAATATTACTTTGTAAGTAGTATATCTCACACCGTAGTATTTTCTACACTTGCGCTTGTGGCAGTCACTCCATGTGATGAGATGGCCGGAGTTCACGCCTTCTCCCAGACGGCATCTCTGCGGAGCCCACAGAAGCACAGGTGTGGTGTGCCTGGGAGCTCCAGTCACCTTCTCTGAAGTGGCTCGTAAGCATCGCTTCCAAACCGAGTTTGAGAGTGAGAACAAAATAACCTGCCAGTTATTTGTGTGCCCCACTTAATAAACCATATTTTCTCATTTAGTTTAGGATGGATATTAGAGCTAACATCAGATGTCAGCTGATGTTATTTTTCAGGAGTGGAAAATTAAATGATAGAAATAAAAACAGAATTTTAATAATGAATACACAAAGTTTTAAGAAAGAGTTCAGAAAATAGTGACTCACTACTTATGAATCATTTCTGTGAATTGTAATTTCTTGGATTTGTAATTGAAATAATTTTCAGCGTTCCTTTAATAAGTTGAAAATGCAAATAATTAAAGTACAGTTCATTAGAGTGTTTAGGCAGTGTATGAGTAACTTGTGCTAAAGGGGCCAAACTGAATTTAAGGGCACTGTCAGGAATTCGGTATTAATCAAGTGAATGTCAATTACGTGTAGAAGAGAGATATGCTTTCAGAATTCATTTGTGCTTCTGCTCCGTTACTTAAAGTTAAAAAATTATGGATGTCAAAACTAAACTTCCAAAACAATTGGAAGATTATGTTTCAAATTAAAACATTATTTGGAAAAGTGCATGGAAATCTATTTATTTATTCTGTAACTATTAGTGGAATATTTTTCAAGTGACTGGAACTTGTTTAGTGTGATTGATGCCATGGAGTGGCCCTTTACACTGACTTACACACATACACACACATTAAACCACTAGACAACAATGACCTCTCTGCTTTCCCTGCAATCTGCCTTTAATCTAATCTGGGGCAGAATCAGTCTCCTTACCTTTTCTTCATTCTTCAAGGATTAGCAGAAGGAATATACCTAAAGAAGAGTCCATTTGGACAGAGCCTCAAAACAGTGAGCAAGAGGACTAAATAGGGGCAGAAATGTTAAGGAAGACCATTAACATCCCTTGAAAGCCATGATCAACACTTGGTTATAGGGTGTCTGTGGATTGGTATGGAGGCCAACCCCACCCATGTACCAGGATTATATAGGCAAAGAGAGATTTCACTGATAGGCACAAGAGTTCACTGAATCAAGTAGATTCAATGAAATCACTAAATTGCAGAATCATCAACTGGGGGGCTTGGTAAAAATAAAAGCTACCAGGGTCTCAAGGCCTAGAGAATTCCAAACCAATAGGTTTGAGATAAAGGCTAGGAATCTGTTTTTCAAAAAACACTCCAAGTGACTCCAAGGACTAATTTTTTTATACATTCTGTAAATGAAGACATGTCCAGGTAGAAGACTATATATATGAAATTCACAACATGGACGTAGGTAAAGAGTAAGGGCAGGCATATTTTTGTGGGAGAATTAATGAAAGTAAGTTAACATAAAATCTGTTCAGTTGATTTATTTCTTGATTCAACAAACATTTTTCACTCTCCCACTCTATGCCAAGCAGTGTCCTGGCTACTGGGCATATAATAGTCAGAAAAACCAAATACAAACTACTGTCATAGGTAAAGACCTATGCCTCATGCAGCTCACATAAATATAGAGATGAAAGTGGTTCAGGTACAATAAATTTAGGAAAGAATTGAGTAGCAATAACTCAATGGCATTTTCATAGAGGCCAATGGAAGGTCATTTTCTGCTGGTAGCTGATATAGAGGTTAACACTATAGTGTAGTGAAACATAATTATGTTTATGGTCTTTCTAGATGTGCAGAGAACCAAAACTTGGATTGGAAATTCTGAGTAAACATCATGTTTGATAACTCATAATATGTGACCTAATGCAACTTCTCAGAACAGTTTTGTCACTTCATTGCAGTGATGAACACTTAGTCATTTTCAGGAGAAAGAAAAGAATGCCTAAATTTATATTCTTCCCATTTGATTTGGTTTTACTCTAATCCCAGCCTGGCTCTGGCATAATCACACTTTCCGAGCCCTGGCTACAGCACAGATAAGCTTAAGAGTAATTGCCTACCCTAAATCTGTGCCATGAACTTATTTCCACATCAGTATAGCTGGCTCCCCTGGATATGTTTTCTGTGCATCCAGTCATCTCTTCTTGGGTATTGGTGGAGCTTATTATCATTATAGTAATCAGTAGTATAATTAATACATGTTTAAAATTGCTTTTCAAATATTTTGAGTCATAAAAGGACATATACTAAGTTCTATATATAGATCATTGGCATTTATAGCTACTATGCACCCATTTAAAATAAATGACTAACTAGGAAGTAATACTAAATACACATTCATGAAACTTTCCTGGATAATCTGAATTAGAAGTTCTAATAGTGTACGTAACAAATCCCTAAAATCTTTTTGAGAATTCTGACAAGGATCAGCATGTTTGTTAATGATATGAAGAGGAAAGTGAGTAGGTATTCTAAAAATAATTTGAAATCTAGTTTTTTAATAAATTTTATGTATCCATATAAGTAATATTAGTACTAAATCTATTTATGATCATAATTGTGGTATTTTCATTTACAGAGCCAGAAGATGACCAAAATGTTCAAGCCCAACTGATGAATATCATGATAGTAATTATATATACTAATAGTCTAATCAGAAACAGCATTTCCCTTACTGTGATTTTATTTTATTATTTTTTTAAAAGATTTTATTTATTTATTTGAGAGAGCGCATCCAGAAGCAGGGAGAGCAGCAGGCAGAGGGAGAGGGAGAAGCAGGCGCCCTTCTGAGCAGGGAGCCCGACTCGGGGCTCAATCCCAGGACCCTGGGTTAAGCAGATGCGTAACCGACTGAGTCACTCAGGCACCCCTCCACTTACTGTGATTTTAGTACATATTTAAAAACAAAAACATTTCCAGTGATCAAATGAGTGTTTGGGAAACACTGATCAAGAATATTTGGTAGGAGGTTGGGCAAAATGGGTGAAAGGGAGTGGGAGATACAAGCTTCTAGTTATAGAATGAATAAGTCATAGGAGTAAAAGGCACAGCATAAGGAACGTAGTGAAATTGTAATATCGAGGTATGGGGACAGATGGTAGCTATGCTTGTGGTGAACATAGCATAATGAATGTATAAACTTGTTGAATCACTATGTTGTACACCTGAAACTAATGTAACATTGTATATCAACTATACTCAGATTTTTAAAAAGGAAAAAATATGGAAAGAATACTGATAAGTTATGATAATAGCAAAAGCTGACATTTATTTACTAGTTACCATGTGCCAAGCATAGAGCTAAATGTGTCGTTTCAATTAGCTCACTTAATTTAACCTTCTAGAGAAATGAAGATTAACTGCTATGAATTTCTCAATTAAGCATAATTGCAAGTAAGGAAAATTACATGCAAGGATATTTAAAGAGGAAGATCTATTATGTAAGTCATTCACCATAATCAAAGCATAACTTACGCTAGACAAAAAAGTAAATAAACAAAAGCAAATAAATAAGCTGCCAAGGTTATATTTATTTATTGAATTGGATATCAAAAAAGTTCTCTAAAAACAATTATCTAGGAATTTTTTGGTATTCATCATAAAGGGATTCACTAAATTGAAAATTTTTCATCTGTATGTTCAGGACTATGTAGACGTAAATTAAATGTATCTCAAAAAGGAAAGTAATTTCCACGACAAACAGTGTTAGAATTTCCCCTTAACTGTATTAGAAACAGATTGCAATTTCTTTTAGAAGAGGTAAGTAAAATTTAATTGAAATACTTCACAAGTATTCTAATGTTATTATAGTAAAATGGTCTTTTATTCATTGAATAGCAATTATAAAATCAGTGATATAAATTTTACACAAGACCATTTAATTAAAGAAAGAACTTTTATTATGAATAATGGTATGACATGTACAACCTTACTTAGAATTTAAAGAGAATGTAAGAAGATGAATATCTTAAAAATTGAATAACTTAATGTTATTATTTAGTGTCTAGTTGCAAAAGGGCTTACCAGGCACCTGCATTCTTATAGCCACAAGAATAATTTTTAGTAAATGAAGAAAATAATTCAGGGTCCTAATTAAGCATATGGAGCATACATACATCAATACGAATCAGTTAAAATAGCAGAAGATGCTATTATCCAGGTGGTCAATTAACTCTTATCACATGGTTGTACATTTATGTAATTGCAAGCTTATAAAGCATTCTGAGTCTCGAATTTCAAAAGCTAGTGTGGTAGGACTGGAAGTATTATGACCATTTTCTAGTTCCAGTCCTTTATAATAATACAGGTGAGCAAGCTGTGATGCCAGAGATTGACTTATCAAAGCCCTACAGGATATTAGTGGTAGAATGATCCTGTAAAAAGGAGGGCATAAATCTCATGCAACCATTCATCCATTCATCCATCCACCCATTCTTCATTTCATGTGTTCATTCATTCAACAAGCATCAGTTAAATGCTCATTATGTTGTAGATACTAGGGATATGATGGTGAGCAAGACTAGACATGGTCCCTGGCTTATGATAACTATTTTGAGGATACAGTGGAAGGTGGAGAAATATTAATAAAACAATCACTCAAATACATAAAGATTACAAATCAAGACAAATGCTTTTTTTAAAAAAAAAGAACATGATCTGTGGTAATGTATAACAAGGGAACCAGATCTAAACCAGGGGGTCAGAAGGAGTTTCCCAGAGAAGTGACCTTATATTAAACATTAGAGCCTGAATAGAAGCAATGAGAGGGAGAACATGGAAAAAAGGAGGAGCAGCCCTGGAGAAAGAAATGAGTATCTGAAGAACAGAAACCCCAGTATGTTTGGACTCTAAAAAGAAATGAGAGAGAGGCAAGAAAGGACAGGAGGGCCATTCCGAACCAGCTAGGGTCTACAGTTTGGACAAACATTTTTGGTCTTTATTCCAAGAGTTATGGAAAGCTGTGAGAGAGTTTAACAGGAGGATAAAGTTACAGCTCTCATCTCCGACAGTTTTATTTTTGCATGGGCAAATACCAGATTCACAAAAGCTATTCAAGGTATAGGACATTTTTCTAAGTTTTGGTTCTGTAAGTGATGGCCTAGAGAAGGGGTAGGGTGGGAGGGATGGAGAATGGCAATATGGATATGAAGGAGGATTGGAAGTTGGTTGCCATACTATCCATCTGGCGTATCTGACTGTTTAGGAGTTCTATAATGAATGTGTTCTGAGAATAGAGTCATGTTTGAAAAACACAATTGTTTTGGAAGATTCAAATATAGGTGAAATTTGCTTGTGGTTTGTGAGCTACCTTAGGTGAGGTTTTATATGGCAAACCTCTACTTCCAGAATCTTTATGATTATCTGTATAGATGATGTGGCTTTTCTGTTTTGTTTTGTTGTTGTTGTTGTTGTTTTTTTTTTTTTCCGGCCCACTTTCTCTTTATAAAAATCCCACTCAGGATAAGAAATTATCTAGGTTCATTCATGTTTCCTCTCTTGAGATGTCTGGAGGTACAGATTTGGGCTGATTGCTTTTGACTGAAGGAGATGCTAAAATATGTTGTTGATAAATCGGTAGCAACCCAAGCCAAGCATCTATGACAAAATACAATGAACTGCTTAAAAGACTAGGTTTTTAGGCTAGTCTGCATTTCTGGCTTTGCAAGGTTTAGAGTTGTTGGATCATCATCTCATCTTTTTTTAAAAACCTCTGACAACTCTGCATTGCCTGAATAGCATGCTGGCTGCTCAGCATGACCCTCTTAGATGCCCTCATAGTCCTTCCAGTCAAGCAAACTGCCTCTCTAAGCCTTCATTAGCCTGTCCATCAAGGAGATAACACTCACAGATCTTAAGACAGGAGTTAAACAAGTATTTACCAATGGCAAATATTTTCTTTTCTTTTTCTCTTTTCTCTTTTTTTTTTTTTTTGAGAGAGAGACCAGGCATGCTCTCCTCAAGCAGGAGAGGGGGAGGGGCAGAGAGAGAGGGACAGAGAGAATCTTATGCAGGCTTCACACTCAATATAGAGCCCCACTTGGGGCTTGATCTCACAACTCTGAAATCATGACCTCGGCCGAAACCAAGGGTCAGTAGCTCAACCCACTGAGCCATCCAGGTGCCCAGACAGGCTTTTCATTACATGAGACAGAACAGATGAGAGTTCTGTCTCAGGATTAAATAAATCTCAGGATTTATTTAAGTTATTAATCATCTTTTTTATAATAATGTTTCCGTTTCTCCCAAAGTTCACGACTCTGAAGGAAGTACAACAAGAGCACTCACACTGAAGGATATTTTAAATGGGACATTTACCTATAAAACATTTTTTCCGAACTGGATTTCAGGTAAGTGAATTATTTATTTACCTTTGGGGGTTTTTAAAAAAAATATGTGTTCTTTGTTTTTATTTTTAGTGCCAACACATCTCTATGGTAACCGAAGCTATATCTATTGAAATGAAAAGAAAGAGCAGTTACTTAGATAGGTCAAATGCCCACCAAACACCTTTGACAGAACTATTTGGACTGCATTTACCCAATAGTAGGGATGCCAGTTGGAGTTTCGGCAAGAAAGTAGGAGTTGATTCTCCATGTCCTCATATCGGGGAGATCATATGATAGTTGTCTTTCTCCGATTGACTTATTTCACTAAGCATGATACGCTCTAGTTCCATCCACGTGGAGAAGCAACATGGCGGGGTAGGGGGATAGGAGAAGAGTAAATGAAACAAGATGGGATTGGGAGGGAGACAAACCATAAATGACTCTTAATCTCACAAAACAAACTGGGGGTTGCTGGGGGTAGGTGGGATTGGGAGAGGGGGAGCGGGCTATGGACATTGGGGAGGGGAGGCGAACCATAAGAGACTATGTACTCTGAAAAACAACCTGAGGGTTTTGAAGGGTGAGGGGTGGGAGGTTGGGGCAACCTGAGGGTTTTGAAGGGTCAGGGGTGGGAGGTTGGGGGAACAGGTGGTGGGTAATGGGGAGGGCACGTTTTGCATGGAGCACTGGGTGTTGTGCAAAAAGAATGAATACTGTTACACTGAAAAAATAAAATGAAAAAAAAAAAAAAAAAAAAAGAAAGTAGGAGTTGAGAGTGCATTGCTAGAAGGATCTGAGCGTGATGTATTGTTCTTCAGAATGGGAGACATGCACCTATTTAGGAGAGGTCAGAAGAATTTTACCAAAAGAGAACTTCCATTGTCAATCTGAATAATCTGAGAAATGGACAAATCCCACCCTGACCAAAAAATCTTTCCCAGGCCATAATATTGATATTTTCATCTAAGTTTCCAAAAGAAGACATCGTCATATAAGTCTAATCAAACAAACAGTAAGGTCGACTAAGTTGTTCATGACATTGTAGTTTATATCTAAGTACAACTAAACAAATTCGAATATTTTATTTTTTCTCTTCAGGAAATAAAATGCACATCAAATGGGTTTTAAACTAAATCAAACACAGTACAAATGTACTGTATTTTTTTTGTTGTTGCAAAACAAACATATCATTTTAAACTAGTTTATCTTCTTTGTAACACAGAAAATTTTATTCCCAAGCACCCTGGATGGGTCATAAAGGGCAGCTACTGGTAAACATGACATTTTTGTGGAGAATAGGAAAGAGCATTCCTTCCTCCCTTCCACTGTCAACTTCTTACTTTAAATCTGACAAAGCAATGCTCTGGACAGGGAAGAAAAACAAAGTAAATCTGTGAAATAAGAGAGGTTTCTCTTTCTTGTAAATGTATTTCCTATTAAGGGAAATCATTTCAAGTTTGTTTTCCTTCTTGTTTACAGGACAAGAATATCTTCATCAGTCTACAGATAATGATATAATATATTACAATATTGAAACAGGAGAATCATATGCCATTTTGAGTAATGCCACCATGGTATGTATCCAGCAACTCCTTCCTCCACAAAAACTTTGTCATCTCTTCACTGAGCAAGGACCAGACTCCAAATTCTCAGTACTTGATCTGGACCTGACCTGCCTTCTCGGCTCCATCTCCACTAAATTCTCAAATTCTCTCTTCTAGTCATACTAGACAACTGCCCTTGCCTCCTCTCAATCACCTAGTATCTTTACTTCTCTGTGGAAAAAGTGTAGCAAGAAACAAGTGTCAAGAACTCAGTCCTTACAAGAGGCAAACCAAGGCTCCCATCCGGGTTCTTTCAATTCCCTAGTTATGGAAAATTACATAAGGTTCCTCACTATACCAGCCACGGTGTGTCTCATTTTTCTCTCTCTAAAGAGTAGGAAGAATAATCCCTCTCTGGGTTACTGTAAGAGGTAAGTGATGTAACATTTGAATGTGGTCAGATGGCGCCTAACAAGGATTACATGCTCAATAAACAAGAGTGAGGAAATGTAGGTGCATGCTGTTCTCTCCCCTCGGCTCTCCAATCTCCTGCTTTCTCCACCCTCAGAAGCCTGCTAATGCTTTAAAATCAAGCTCAGATGATACTGTCCTTCTCTGTGCAATCAATAATCCTCTCATTTGGAATTAAATGCTTCTTTTTTAAATACTTTTGCAATGCTGTTTTTGTATCTCTTTAACAGAACTTTCTAATTTGCAATACGTTACTTATTTTCAAGTTTAACATCTTAAGCGTCTAGAAATCACAGAGTATGTCCTATTTCTCACATCATCCTCCCATAGTGTTCAATAAATGTCTTTGTATACAGTAAGTACCATGTAAACATTTTTAAAAATTACATTGAAAGCATATGTACGTAGGAGTATATCAGTTATATGATATCCTTTTAAAAATACACATTTACATGGGTCTTGGTTATTTTTTTTTCTGTATTCTAATCAACTTCTTTATAATTTCAGAAAAGTGTGAATGCTTCAAATTATGGCTTATCACCTGATCGGCAATTTGCATATCTAGAAAGTGATTATTCAAAGGTATGGACTATTTAATTTGGGTATATCTGTCTATGTCTCTTACTAATCCACAGTTTGGCTTATAAAAGTGAGAGGAAGTAAGAGTACATTTTTATATCTAAATATTCAAGAAATTAATGTGGATTCTCGATGAGTCCCCAAAATATAACTGAAACATATACAAATATGCAGAATTTGGTGTACTTATCTGGCTATCATCCAGTAATAGAAACTACTTTCCTGCAAGGGGGGCGGGGGTGTGTGCTGCATTTTGGGGCACTGCTATTTGTTAGAAATGGGAGAATTATACTTGTATTTCTAAATCTATTTGATTTCATATATCATTAGTTAATTCTCACATATTTCGATCTTATGAAAGTTTATTATTATTGAAAATGGGAAAATCAAGGTGTAGCTTATTTAACTCACTACCTCAAATAAGATAATATAAAAGCAGTGGAAGACAAGTGTTTGAATCTCTGGTCAAAAGCCTGGAGTAAGAGTATCCCACTAACCCATAACAACTTACCCTTACTTAATTTCTCGTTCCTGAATAAAGTTATAGAGGGAAGTTAATTATCTTGTTTTTTTCTAATTATGCAACATCAAGATAATTATTTTTTTGCAAGAAAGCAAAAGAATTTATTATCAAATTAAACTTCTAGTAATTACTTTTAGATAGACAAAATAATTACTTTTAGATAGGTTAACTGTCATTTTTCATTCCATTGTGAGATGTAAAACTCTCTTAATATACAGAAAGAATAGTTAATATTTCCTCTCCCCAGCTGTTCGGTTTGCTGATTATTTTCCAATGGACCAGGTCCTGGTCACTAGCAATCTTTAGGAAGACACATTTCAACCAGCTGGAGTTTCTTTGCCAAGAGTTTAAAAGCTCTTTTAAGAAACAAAATCCAAAATAATACTTGTATTATTCACTAACCGCAGGACAAATATACTTCATGAGAAAAAGAAGGGTGTTTTGGGGGGTTTTTTAGGAGGAATTATAAACTGCATATCTTCTCTTTATTTTTCAATTTCTATTATTTTTTAAAAGTATTATATTTGAACAAGGCAAACATTTTGTAACAAAACCCTGTGTTGAATGAAATTCTTTACCTAATTTTAGAGGTTATCATTGTAATGAACACAGGTGAAGGGTAATCCTCATGGCTATGGGGATCATAGTGGTTTCACTTCAATCAAGGTAAAGCATAAAGGGAAACTTCTTAGGAGACAGTGTGTCAAAGAAAAGCTTTTTATATTAAGAAATGTCTTCGGATATGCTTTTTATGGAGTGAGGGTTGAATCACTGCTGAGATTAGTTTTGGAACTTAGACAAACAGCACAAAAGTCCACAGTAAAACTCTTTAAATGAAGACTCTTTTGGAATTGAAACATATCCTTCCTGGTGCCTTGTGAAAATTGTCATCTTATAATTTCGATTCTTGAGTGATTTGTGATGATACATTACTAACATAAGCTTTTTAAGAATAGTAATTTGTTTTCATATCTCTTCTCTCTGACAGCTTTGGCGATACTCTTATACAGCAACATATCACATCTATGACCTCAATCATGGGTAAAATTTCATGATTTCATGTCTATTTATTCATACTACTTACATCTATTATAGTTTTCAACCTAAATTCTGATTTGAAATTAAAACAACATTATCTTGTTACTGATCTTAGTTTCTTACTTCTTTACAATATATGTGTACCCATACAACTTAAGAAATTTAAAGAAATATCATTATGGAATATTTACCCATTTTTATTTGACTAATATTTTGTGTTTGTACACACAATGCAGTTTTATTTTCCCTACTTCAGAATTCCCATTAATGAAAGTAAACATATGTGCTGAAAGTACAAACACAGGCATGGGAATGATACATTACTTTCTGGAGAGTAGCTACTTCATTGAAAGGAAGCAGAAGGGAAGGAGATGCAATAGTTGTACCTAAACACATAATCCATTAATTGTTTTAAAATTAATTGTTTTTAAAATTGCAAAATGTAAATATTTCTTCAATTTAGGTTGTAGATAAATTGTCATCTACTTATATTATTTTCTTTATTTATTTGTAATGTTTATTTGAAATATTTGCAGTTTAAAAGAAAAAAAAAGGACTGAGTAGGTAGGCAAAAGACCTAGGGAAAGAATTCCTGGCAGAAGGAATAATGTGTAAAGGCCCAAAGGGAAGGGAGAGCATGGAGTGTTCCAGAAACTCAAAGTAGGTCAGTTCAATTGAAATTGAAGAAGGGCATGCTGACTAGTGAGAGGTGGTGTTAAGGTTAGGAAGGAGCTGGGGCCAGGAAGCAGGGGCCAAATAATAATGAGGAAACCATTAAGAAGAGTTTAGATGTTGTTCTGATGACAATAGGGAATCACTGAAGAGTTTTAAATGGGAAATGACATGATCAGATTTACACTTTAGAAAAATCACTCTAAGTATGGACAATGAATAGGTTTAGTTATTCATCTTAATGTGATATCCAATTGCTGTTATATAAAAGGGAAAAATAATTATATGGCTTGAAGAGGTATTGAAAAATTTTATGGTCTATTTCCTCTTTTGTCCAACAAGAGTAGAAAATTTCAAAAAAAAAAATTCTGCTTGTTTTAAATGTTCAGAAAATAATAACTCTGACCTTAAATGGTCAAATTAAAAAATAGGAACTGCTACATAAAGTAGAATCTGAACTCATTTAATGTACTCCGAGTCTTTCTCTTGTCTGTATCCACATCATCGCCAAATTCAAAAAGTATTTGTTGAACACCTACTATGTGAAAAGTATATGTGGGAGAGACACACATGAACTTGCAGCACTAATCCTACGTTCAAGAAAACTTGAAACTAGTGAAGTAAAAACCTCACTCTTAGATCAGCACAATTTCTTAAGGCTTTAAACATTTCCTTTTATTTCTTTTAGTTATTTTGAAATTCTCCATGTCCTATCTATGTTGAGGTTCAACAAATTAAACAGTTCCAAAAGAAGATGACAATACTAATATTTTAATTATGGCTTGTATAAGCTTTATGACCCAGAATCATTTTAAATATTTAGCTTTTGTGCAGTGAGTTCAGTAATAACAGTCCTTCCTTCCTTCTTTCTTTTCTCTTTCTTTCTTTCTTTTCCTTCTTTCTCTCATTTTGGCACAACTATCTAATTTTCCAGACTGTTTTTTTTTTTAGTCAGGTAAATATAGCATAATTTAGGAAGTGACAGATGACAAATATGCTGAGATTCAAGGCAAGACCACAAAGCACTAATTCCAAGTTTTTATGTGCCTCTGAAGAGTCTATAAAAATCTACCACAGAGCAAGTAAAGATGCTTCTGGTTTCTAGCATAGGAAGGAGTACTAAGAAGATGACAGCCTTTGTAAGCAGCCTCCTCCACTTTCTCTCATAGTGTTAGTTATTTAGAAAACAGAAAATGGCAGCTGCGGTGACGTGACAGTCATGAAGAGACTGTGTGCTGAGATTTTTCAGCTTGGCGCTGGCTGCATGCTTGCAGAGATGATTCCACAGCATATGGAAACCCAAGACACTGTTACAATGTCAAAGGTAGCATGAACCCTGGCTTGACACAGAACTGTAACCAGGTGAAGAATGTCTTCTTCTCTGGATCATTCCTTTGCCTGTGTCCTATGTCTTTTAATAGATTCTGGCCCTTCCTTCTGCTGCTTGTCAACTGTCCTCTGGCAGTCAGGATTCTTGCTGTAGCACCAATGGTCTCTCTGTTCCATGGACATTACTCTTTTTGCCATTGAAACTGACCTACCCATTTTCCCTCACAGTTTGTTAGGCCTCAGGCTTCATGACCAAAGAAGTTACTTCAAAGTCACAGGTGTCCAAACTTTAAAAGAATGAGAAAAGTAGAAATGTCAGGCATATGTTAAATCCGGTTGAAGTTAGTTTTTGGAGGGGGAGGCCAAAGAGTCTTTCTTCAGGTTCCTCTATTTATATATGGTTTTGTGTCTCTATAAAAGCATTCTTAACAAAATCATGGATGCAATCTTCAACAAGATAATAGTCAAAACTTAAGCATGGCATCCTATGAGTCTTTAGCACTTGTAAAAATCTGAACACATTCTTGTTGAAGAACCACAAAGTCTCCTCAGTGCAAGTTAGTCAATTGAGTATTTGCAGGGTGACTCTAGGCATCAAAGTGAGATTTGGGGCCAATAAGATATTTGAAATTTCCCCATGGGTGGAGAACTTTGCAAGCTTAAGGCATACTGCCCAGTGTATGATCTGTTTTTCAGTTTAGCTTGAGATCAGATGTTCCTTTCCTTTTCTGATTTCAAGTCAGATCCCTGGGGAGATTGTCAAATGGCATCTTATTTTCAAAAATTTGAAATGCATATGCATTCACAGAGATGGGGGTTGTAAATGAGAATGTGGAAGAGTACATATTAAACTTCAGCACAATTATAGCATTTGAGAGCTGGAAGGCACTTCATCGACCATCTCAGCCTGATGTGTACAAATTTTCCTGTCCTGAGGGTTAAGAGACTTGAGTTTAGGTAGAGGTCTGCCGAGAACCAGACATGTGATTTTAAAAAGTCATATCTCTCTAACCTCACGTTCCTTTTTTACAAAACAAAGGGGTTCCATCAGATAATGTCTAGAGACAGTCCTGCTTTCACAGCTTATAAATCTTTAATAAATTTTTAATTCACTACACTATAAAGGTCAGAAAACTGAGACCCAGAGAAGTTAGGTGACTTAAGTAACTAGTAAGGAACCCCAACTAGTACTCAATGTGTCTAGTACCATTGTTTCCACAGTCTTTCTGTTAGGTTTGAAGAAGCAGAGGACGATTCTTCATTGTTATTATTTATTTTTTTCTGTTTACAAAGTTTTTTTCATTGAATAGCAAGATTTATTATTATTTTTTCTTTCTTTCTTTCTTTCTTCTTTTTTTTTTTTTTTCTTCTAGAGCATTTATAAGAAGAAATGAGCTTCCTCGTCCAATTCAGTATTTATGCTGGTCGCCTGTTGGGAGTAAATTAGTAAGTGTTTAAATTATAGAAGTGTTTAATCATTTAAATAAAAGAGGAGCCATTTGATTTTGGCCTTTGTTAAATTTCCCTGCCTGAAAGGAAAAAAAAAAATTTCATGACTATTTTAGTGGTTAAAAATGGGAAGAGTTTTGATAAATTGAAACTCATCTGAGAATTCCGCAAAATCTCAAGCTCATGGATAGACTTCTTTAAATATCGCAGTCAAAAACTTTATCCTTATACTCAGCCAGAATGCGTTGTGCCAGAAAGCTGAGGAAAAATATGGTTTTCACAAGTTTCCCAGACTAGCTTCAGACAACATGAAATTTTGTCCAAGCTCTTATTTAAGGACTCTAAATAAAGATTAGATCTGGCTAGCTATTAATATTCAAAGATTTATTTGACTTTCTGTTAATATACACAATTACTTATTTGGGTAATAAAACAACAAATACAATAGTAGACTTAATGCTTTATTTGATATAGACTTTAAAGATCATAATTGACGTTAATGTGAGTTGGTTGGTTTTCTGACCTATTAAGGCAATACTTCAGTTGTGAGTCTTTTTTACGTCTGGATTACCACTCATTTTACAGGTATTAGGTAAATAGTTAATACAAATTTACAGACTTCATTGTATTTCTTATGGAATTCTCCTTATTAACTAACTTACTACCACTTCTAGGCATATGTCTATCAAAACAATATCTATTTGAAACAAAGACCAGAAGACCCACCTTTTCAAGTAACATATAATGGAAAAGAAAATAAAATATTCAATGGAATCCCAGACTGGGTGTATGAAGGTAAGCCGTATTCTTTTTCTAGTGTTGTTTTTTAGGCTTTTAATTGAAAATAATTGCATATATTTAGTAAAATGGAGATGAGTAGTAGGTTACTGAGATGAATGGAATCATTTCTGAAATGATTACCAAGTTAGTAATTGGGTGTGCCTGTTCTGAAAAAGCAAAATCTAAAAATCGGCCTGGAAGAGTTAATTTTCATAAATATTATAAAGTGGTAGTAATAATTTATATTTCAAGAAATATATGGTCCTTAGATGCTATGTTAACATATTTCCTCAGGTTTCTTTTTTCTTGAGAAATAAGCCTTCTTCCAAAACGAAACAGCAGTCTATGTAATTTTGCAGGGAAATATTCCTAGTTTTTGTTGCTTTCGTGAATTTTGTCCTCTTTCCAGGTCATGTAGGATCCAGGACTTACCTGGATGTTAAAAGGTGTCGTAGTCTTTGCCTTTATTAAAAAATATATAACCGAACTTTGTTATTTTTAAAAATATTCCTAGGAGAAAAAGTCAACTTCCAACATTTATATTACTTTGTAGTATAATTACTGTTCCCCTTGTTTATGCTACTTTAGGTGACTATAAAAACTAGAAGCTGCCCCCAAAGGAAAAATTACTTATTGTTGAAATGTTTAATTACTTCACTTAAATAATTACATTTCTGATTTAATATCAATTCCTAAGAAGACTGGTTGATGTTTGATATGAAATATAAGGTTAAACTATTTCTTTAAACTCAGATTGTCCTTGCTAATAACCAAATTTTAGCATATGTCATGTCCACATTAAATAAATTATTTCAGTCAATAAATGGCTAATACAACGTACTTTGAAGCATTTACAATGATGTTAAGAGTAAGTTATAGCTGTAATTAACATGCTTGTATTTATCTTTCAGAGGAAATGCTTGCTACAAAATATGCTCTCTGGTGGTCTCCTAATGGGAAATTTTTGGCATATGCAGAATTTAATGATACAGAGATACCAGTTATTGCCTATTCCTATTATGGTGATGAACAATATCCTAGAACAATAAATATTCCATACCCAAAGGTATGTTGAGTACTTTTAGCAGATGCTTCCATTTCTCCGGTGTCAAAATGAGCAACCAATACCATGAATAGAGGTGGGATCAACAAGTTTGGAGAGCTTCTTATCCTTGTGCATTGTAAGGCAAACATTGTACTGTGCTCTATTATTTATGTGGACATCTGTTGCTTTGGACATCTGGTTGTGCTGGATGAAGGAGTCTTTGCAAAATCCATCGCAGAATCTTTGAAAAACATATGGTCTAGATTATGGAGGAAAAACAAGCTTAACTTAATTTTAATTTTTCATATTTCATGCTCCAAATTCAGGGTAAAGTTCTATTTTGCAATTCCCTCTTGAATTCTCATGGAAATGCAAACTAGAATGGAAAATACAAATGGTGAGCTTGATGTTCCTGTCAGGTAGAAGTGGGCATGAGTCATGATCTTTTCTGGACATACAAGGTAGGTTAAGTTTGTAAACCTATGCTCTTCCTTGAGGAAATTAGACATGGAGTGAACCCGAGGTTTCTTGTGTAATAATTCTAGAACTCTCAGTGTACACACTTTTCACTCAGTCGCATGTCTGAAGAGAGGTCTCCTGTGTCTGTAGTGGGAGAATAGCAACGTCACATGGGAGAAGACCCATACCCCGATCTGATTTTGACAATAAATCTGAAAGGGATCAAATCATAAATCCTCCTCTCTTACAGGGAGTGGACGTGATTTTAGAAAATAGTGCTTTGTTCTTTAGTTGCCAGAGAGAGCACTGTTCTGGGTGGATCCAGTGGGTCCTATATGTGACAAAGATGGGCGGGTGTGCAAACGCACAAGTGGTTTTCAATGCTAGTCAAAGTGGTTGCAGTAAAAGAAACAGAAATAGCAGATGGTCTAAAATTTATGTTAAAAGTCATTTGAGAAAAAGCAGTGGATAGGAGATGCATGTTTAGGTAAAAGACCTCTCAATAGCTGGTTATAAAGTGAGAATGCTGGAGACATTGGGAAGCGGGAGGTGTGGTACTTGGGGCCCGAGATGTGAAAGAGCTTGGATCTTTAGAAGGGTGGAAGGGAACGGGAAGACACGGAAGAACCCAGAACTGAGGCCTGACTGACACTGGCAGAGAAGTTGGGACCCAAATTTTCATGTTTCCTTGAAAACTGAAGTCGTTGAAACATCTGACATTAGACTTGAGAAGTGAGACAACTTGAAAGAAGTCAAAAGTCCCAGCGAAACCTCATCTGGAAACAGTTCAGAGAAGCTCCTGGACAGGTCAGAGGAGGGCCTGGTCAGTTCTTTAGATAAATCCAACCAGCATGGAGTCATTTAAGGCTGTGAACCTAAACTTTGTGGACTTAAATTGTTTAACAATTATACTCTCTTTTTCTGTGTTAAAATAACAGGAACTCTAAGAAGCTGTCTGGGTGTGAACTACACTGTCATGTAAATTTAGGGTGTATAATAGCACAGAAAGTACAAAACAAGAAAAGTGCAAATTCCATGGGCACTTTATTTGGAGGTGACATTTCCCTAATTTGGGGGGGATGATCCAGTAGTAATGTAACCAGATTGAGTGATGATTGTCGTAGACCAGATTATAGGGTGGAAGGCAAAAAGTATCTTTCATTTTTTATTCTTTACACTCTTCTTTCCTCTATGCTCCCTCTAGCACATGGAGAAATGATTATTATACTTATCCTAATATAGTAATAGGAAATATCTGTTTTGAAAGTCAGAAAAGAGAATATCAATTATAGAACTGTATTTTCATACCCAAAATATTTTTTCCCTATGAATTGAAGCTCCCTCATTAATCACTTAAAATATGTGTTTTTCACTCTGATTGACTCAATATTTGTAATGGCCCTGCAAGTAAAATTGAAGTGAGATTCCTGGTCGTGTTACAATTACAGTATTTTCAAGAGTAATATACATAATATCATGAGCTTATAAAAATATGCTTAAATTCCTAAAGTGTCTTTAATATGCTGGTGCTCATTGGGATTTTATGAGCTTGTATATCTCCAATTTTTTGGCAGGCTGGAGCTAAAAATCCTGTTGTTCGGTTATTTATTATTGATGCCACTTATCCTGAGCATGTAGGTCCCAGAGAAGTGCCAGTTCCAGCAATGATAGCATCAAGGTATCGTAAGCTCAGCTGCTTCTCACCTTACACTGAATTTTAACACTGAAATTTCATAATTGGGATTTCTACTTCCTTTCTAGTGTATTTATGATGTGTATACTCTAAGCAAAAATAAATAAATAAAATTGGCATGCAAACCCAACTACATAACCAAATTAAAAAATCAAAAATACATCTCTTAAACCAATTTTACAGTAATAGCCTCTTTCACACATATAAAGATCATGGTGATCAATCTGAGTGATACTTCCCTCAGATGTGTGAATGTAAACTTGGGATCAGTAGGCAAATAGTAAAATTCCGGTGTGTTCTCAGCATGGCTTCTCTGAACTCCGGTCTACTCTCTCCAACCCAGAGTTTATAGTTGTGCTTGACCACATATGCATGACAAACAAGAGAAGATAGGCCAACCCTCTCCAAGATTAGCTTTTTTTTTTTTTCTTTTAGTAGGATGCAGTCTGTCCATAATTATCTTATTGTCCAGTTATCTGTTTGGGGTTAACTATAGGTAGACAGGGGACTTGAAGCGGTCTCACTTCCCCAGCATGGTGCCCTATGTAGGTATTGGCTGATTATCCCTGGTTATAGCCACGACCCAGCCCTCCATGAATCCTCTGCGATCATTCTGGTTGAAGTAGATAAACATAAGAGGTCCCCTACGCCCTGCTTGGTGGGCCTCCTTACCACTTCCCAAACCCTAGCAGGCCACGGCTTGGCTTCTCTCCTGCTGCCCCATGAAGGGGAGTCCAGCCAGGGAAGAGCGATTGATCCCTAACAGGGAAAAGAACCTCAGCAGAGGCCTTTTCTGGGCCCTGCCGGGGTGAATCCACTTGGAGATAATTTAAAATGGCTTTATTTATTTATTTATTTTTGGGGGGATGATCCATTACTACCCCAACCCCAATCTAGTTGATGAAAACTTAATTAAATGCATCTTTTTTTTTTCTTTTGAAGTGTCATTCTCCTTAGGAGGCAAATGGAATGATACAAGGGGTAGTGTAGAAGGAGGCAAGAGGCTTTGTTGGGGCATCTGTAAAATATTAACAATTTAACAGTAAGAGGTAAACTTTTCTCAGCACTCCCCATGGAGCAGGTGGAATTCTCAAGAACTTAAGCACTCTCAACAAATTTTGTAGCAAGGTTTAAATTTGGTAATATTATTATTCCCATTTTATATAGGAACAGAGGGGCACAGATATGTTAAGTAAGTAGCCTTAAATAGGATAACTGGTAGGAGGTAAAACCAGAATCGGAGCCAGAGACCCTTCCAGTTCTGGGATTTCTTTTACATCAATGTCCAAAATTCTGTGATTTATTTATATTGATGGTCTCTATCTGTGGCTTCATCCTCAAAGCCAAGTAACAATTGCTGCCATTCACTAACACCAATACATGCCAAACATCATTTGAGTTACTAAGTATACATCATCTCTGATTATTATAGTAAACCTGAATTGCAATGGCTGATCACGGTCACAATTAAAACTCAGCTTCCAAAACAAACCTGCCTGGAGAGAAATACGGGCATGTATCATACTTGGCTCTCTCTCAATGAGTTAAAAAGTGAAAAATTCAGTTTACCTGTGCAAAATCACCAGTTTAATGGTTTTTCCCTCCAGATTGACCAATAGTTTTGGCCTCATGTCTTAAAATTTTTCTTAAGGTATAAAAATCCAAAATGAGGAAAAACACAAGCATAAAATTATTCCATTTAGATGAATGAGCTCTCTTACAGATATTCTTTAAAAGTCAGCAAATATGGGGTGCTTGGGTGGTTTAGTCAGTTAAGCATCTGACTCTCGATTTTGGTTCAGGTCATGAACTATAAGGAGCCCCACATCGAGCTCTGCACCAGCCAAGGAGCCTGCTTCAGATTCTCTCCCTCCCTCTCCCTTTGCCCCTACACCTGCCCTGGGCTCACTTGCACTCTATCTCTTTTTAAAAAATAAACTAAATAAAAACAATTCAGCAAGCATATTTAAGCCTTCTCTGTAGAGAAGGAAAAGTTTTACCCTCCTTATCTATGGAATAAATATTTCATTATAATAAAATACATCCTTTAGAAAACAGAACTTAAATTATTTGACGTGATGCTGATTTATGGTTGTGACTCTCTGTTTTGCTTTTTTGCAGTGATTATTATTTCAGTTGGCTCACATGGGTTACTGATGAACGGATATGTTTGCAGTGGCTAAAAAGAATCCAGAACGTTTCGGTTCTGTCTATATGTGACTTCAGGGATGGTTGGCAGACATGGGATTGTCCAAAGGTAGGTTATAGTAAAGCCACAGAGGTGTATTTCTGAAGATGAAAGTATATGAGAGTGTGAAGATGAAAGTGTACTTATCTGTAGTTAATATTTTGTATTATAAGGCCAGAATTGCCTCATTCAACTCTTGATCCTTTGGAAAAAACAAACAAACAAACAAACAAAACAAAACAAACAAAACAAACCAAACAAAAAACCTCTTTATTCAGAGTTCATTGTTTTAATTAAATAAGAGAATCCTTGTTTTCTTAGATAGCATTAGCACTGATACTGCATGGAGAAAACCACTAACTGAAACAATGTAACATTGGAGAAATAAGATGAGTGGTTCTGAGTTAGGATAGGAATCTGTCCTTTTGAGAAGATACAATTGGCAGTCAAAAAACCCAACATAAGGAGGATGAAAAGATAAGATGGGCCTATTAGGGAAATAGATGTGTTCTATAAGAAAGAGAAAGAAAGAAAGAAAGAAAGAAAGAGAGAAAGAAAAGCAAATTGTGCTATGTTCTATTCAGTGTCAAAATTGAAAAACAAAAATTTCATAGGAAATGGATATTATCAAAAGAAAGCCAAATATCCCCCCCAATTTTTATTCTTTTTAAATTTTTTTTTCAGTGTTCCAAAATTCATTGTTTATGCACCACACCCAGTGCTCCATGTGGATAGCTGAGACTATGACATGAAATTATCCTGCTCTCCTGTTATCTTGGGAGCACTCTATACTGTGGTAATTTTAGGGAGGGAAAAAAACCTTGAAAATTAGGCACAGATTTACTGTTGAGTTTTAATTGTTTCTATTGTTCAAATCCAAACATAATCTGTTAAACTAATGAGTTAGACAAGTACTTCAGCATCTAGAAGCTTTAAAACGAGCCTGTCCTAAGTGCTCATATTAGAGACTAAGAAATACAAAATGTTTTCTTTAAATAGGAAAATACAAAATGTTTTCTTTAAATAGGAAATTTGATGGATACATTTCATAAGATTTCTAATTATGAAGACATGTTTCGTTAAACCAAATATAGAATAAACCTATTTTATAAAGCAAGAAAAAAAGCACACAGAGCAATCAAAGTAAATCACTAAATTCCATCTTGAAATTAGGACACTATGTTTTGCAAGAAAAGAGTCATATGAATCTATTTGGAAATATATCAGGACTATAATAGTCAACATTACTCGGGCTAAAAATATTTTTTAAATCACTACTCTGTAAGACGCTTGACTAATTTTGATGGAATATGCTAGAAGCTTATTTTTATCTTATTTATATTTTGATATACAAAACAGAAAGATTTTGGCTTTAATGCAGTAGCATGGTGGGGGGGGGAGAAAAGAATAAGCTTGATTGTGGTAGTTAATTAGAAACCATCCGTATGATAAATCAGCTTTGGAGGAATATATCTCCAATGTTTTTATTAAATCTAGGTGTGAGGAATTATTACTTTAATTTTATTACTTTAAAACTATAAGATCAGTCATTTAGATACAATTTTTAGTTTTCAAAAAAAAAAGCCATTTAAAAACAGCAATTGCTTTGGAATCTGAAATTCTAATTTATCAAAATCAGGGACAACTTTAATCCAAACTGACAGAATATGTAAGATGCTTATTCAAGGAGATGCGGAATTCCTTGGAATATAAGCTTTAGTTTTATGGCCCAAAACAGTGATTAAATTTAGAATACCAGGTTTAATTAACCTTAGGATTTCAAAACAACCACTGTTTCAAAATAATTTGATAAGTACATGGAACACATTTTCAGATTTAAGAACAACAAAGCGTTGAGTTAGACAACAAAGCTGTGCCTTAAGATTTATTATTTCCTTGCTTTTTATGACAGTACCTTTTCTCATGGTTCTCTTTCTTCTTCACTGACTGTTCTTTCTGTTTCCAGCTCTTCTTTTTCTGTCCTCTAGAAATCTTATTATTCTCCAAATTATCTTATATTTGCAAGATAGGCTAACTGCTGTAACAGCAGTAAAGCCCTTCCAGTAATTCAGTGGGTTAAGATAATAGAAATGTTTTGCACGTTCATGTAACTACCTACTAGTGAGTCCAGGTGAGTGGGGAATGGTGAGGGGTGGGAGATGGGGTGCTCAGGAGGATGGCATTTCTGCTATCTTATCTAGTGACTTCTAAGGCTAGTCCAAAGTCATTCAAACCTGAACACCAGCATCCAGTTGGGGGATGGAAAAGGGAATAGAGGATCATGTATAAGAGATTTTTATAGGTTAGGCCTTGAAGTGGAATGAATCACTTCTACTGACACACCATTGGTTAGAACTTATCACATGACCACATCCTACAAGAAGGAGGCCTGGGAACTGCAGCTTGTCCTAGCAAAAAGAGGAAATGATTGCTGATAATCTTAGAGTCTTTGCTACAACCCTCAACTTATTCTTTCAGTGACTTTTATCTATACCAGAGGTTTTGGTTACCATTTGCCCCTCAAATTTATTCTGAGGATTTGAACTTTTAAGTATCTCTGGCTACATTTTCTCTGGTCTGTCCTCATTCTTAATACCCAGATGTAGGCTTTTATCATCTTTTTTCCAAGCATTACAACAGCCTTCTAGTTGATCTCTCTGCCTTTTTCTGTCTTACTCACTTCCAATCCATTCTCTGTATCATGTTTGCAATTATATTTCCCAAATTGAGATTTTGAAATCCTTCAAAGGATTTACCCAGTGGTGGAGTCCAAACTTCCTAGGATGACATCAGAGTTTCTCCAGGATCTTTCTGATACCCCTTCATCTTTCCTCATCTTCAACTCTTTTCAATAGTTACCCTCCCCTTGGCCATATTGAACCACACTTGTGGCCTACTAAGCTGGCCTGGTCTCTGTGTTGTTCATTTCACCTAGAATGTTCTTTCTCTAAATGTTTGTCTAGGAAAGCCAATTAGGCTTACTAAATTTTGTTCAATAAATGATTGATGGTATTATGCTAAAATATGCACCAAAATAAGATCTAGTGCACATTTTAAGATTTCTATCTGCTTAATAAGACTAAGAAAAGAAAAAAAATTAACCTAAATTCCACTGTGAAATAACTTTTTAAACTACATAACACCAAGTGCTTAGGTTGTGCTAGGCTTCCACAGACGTAATAATTCTAGGCACTGCCTTATGGAAAATTAAACCAGAATTCTTAAAGGTTTGCATAAGATCCAGCTTTTAGATTACTCATGGGTATGCAATAGTGCTAATGTATAAGATTTTGAATATGGTCATCTTAAACTCAAGTGTGAAGTTACTCGATTACAATAGTACAGTTTGTGTAGGCAGCTTAACTGGTTCAAATGCCCAGATCGTATTTAGGAAAAACTGTTCTCCTGATGGTATGCTTGATGTGATCTTTCTTTTAGACCCAGGAGCATATAGAAGAAAGCAGAACTGGATGGGCTGGTGGAGTATGATTTTGCTATATTTTCCTTATATTTTAATGTTGCTTGGCAGATTCTCAGCTATCTAAGGACTATTTCAAATGTATCCAAATTGGCACTACTTGTTTCATAGAAAAAAATAACAAGGTAAAAAACAACAACAATAAAGGTAGTGGTCCTTTCAGCAATTTTGTGCCAGACAATTTTAATGTCTATATATTTAAAATTCTGTTGAGAACTAACCATATTCCTCATGTCCCAACCTTAGCTTTTTAATTGACTCTCTGATATTCATAACTAATGCTCTTATTAAACAAATAAAGATTATTTTTTCAAAAGGGATCATAATTCCTGATCGGCTTAAAATAATAATTATTAGCCATTTGAAGCCAGAAGAACCAAATATACTGATATTCTTAGTCATTTAAAGATAATCTACCTTTATTAAATTTCATATAAACTGAAATGAGTAAGTGAATTATATCTTTTTTTCCAGTCTTTAAGTGGTACCAAATAGGAAAACATGTGTTTTTGTTATGGCTTTTTTTTTATCACTTACATGTAGAGTTTTCAGGATAGGTTTATTCAGTAATTTGTGAGAATTTTTAGTGTAAAAAAATCACGTTTTACAAAATTATTACTTGTGCCTAATATCCCATGAAGAATACACAATAGGACAGAGAATGAGTGAACGTAATGTTCACTTCATACACACTTCATACACACTTCACTGCCACTTCATACAAGCATATTGAATTTAACTCACATTTGGATTTAAAAACAAAACAAAACACACAGTTTCTCTGAGTGGCACATGCAAAGACAAGGGAAAATTTTAGGACCTTGTTTAACACATTAACTCGTGATATAAGGACAATAAAGAATTTAGAGTCAATTGTAAGATGATAACTCATAAAAATTCAAGTTAAGGTGTGTAGAAAGAAGGTAAATGGTAAAGTAAAAATCATCAGATATTAAAAACTCTTTTTTGTACACTTTTCTGGATTTAGCAATATTAGCTTACATATATAACTCTGTCTTCATTTAAAGATATTTCAGTTTTATTCATTAACTTGAGAGTAGTTACTTTACTAATTCCATACAGTAAGTGTAAGTTATATTCTGAAATGGTAAGGTAACAAGGATAGGTGTGTACTTGAGGAAAAGAAATGGGGAAGTCCTATTTGAGTTCACTCTGCCACTGTGATAAGTAACACGAGAAAAATCAGGAGTATTCAGTAAAAGCACAGGATTTTCTTAATTTTTGGAATGTTGGTCAATCTGAAGCTCATCTTCAAAAAAGGTAATTCCTAGATCATTGTTTGAAAACTTGAGGAAAGGGGAAGTTAATCTATGAGTTCACTCCCATTATAAAATTTCCCGTAGAGACTGAAGGCAGAGAAGAATACTTGAAGACGTCCTTTGGTTGTATTCTCCATAATGATAACATAGCTGGAGTTACTGCAGAATAACATGAATGATATGATTTTACAAATAGATAAGCAATGATGCCAACAGTCTTCTCAAAGACATGATTTCAGGAATCCACACCTGAAAATGTTACCAGCATTCAAAATACTCTGAAATATTTTAGAATGCATCTTTTGAAATCTCTTATTTATAAGCATCTTAGAATCAACATTTTTTTTAAAGATTTTATTTATTTACTTAACAGAGATCAAAAGTAGGCAGAGAGGCAAGCAGAGAGAGAGGGAGGAAGCAGGTTCTCCGCTGAGCAGAGAGCCCAATGCAAGGCTAGATCCCAGGACTTTGGGATCATGACCCGAGCCGAAGGCAGAGGCTTTAACCCACTGAGCCACCCAGGCATCCCTCAACATTTGTATCTTATCAATTTTTACAATCTAGATAGAACGGGCCTTGCAACCTCCGCAAATGAGCTGGATGAATGGATCGATTAATTAATTAATTGCCTTCTAAAGCAATAGAACATTGTTTTAATTACCTACCCTCAGTGGAGGCACATCCATATCCTTCAAAGGAAGATGAGATCCTTACATTAAATAAAAAATTATTTTTAAAAAATCATGCCAAAATAAATCTAGTGAACAGTGCCTTATTTATCTGCAACATATGATTTTGTGCTAGATCGTTTTAATGTCTGTAGCTTTGGAACTCTATTGAGAAAAATTATTTTTTCATGTACTCATCTTGATCTCTTAAAATTTACCCAGTAGTCTGTAAATTTTCTAAACACCGGAAGAGGTATTGTCAGAAAATCTTTGCACTGATAGCTGTCAAGAATAAGCTCACATTCTCCAAAGGCAGCTGCTTTGAAGAGGCCATTCATTAGATGTTGTAAGTTTTGAGATGTCTTTTGAAACTCAGGCCATAACTTTATATGCTCATAACTCATATGTCATAATATTCTGGATAGCTTCCTTTGACCTATAATCAAACCAATGGCTTAATAAAACTACCCAGGAATAACCTAGAAATATGTATGTCTTTCAGACATTTGTTCAAGTAATATTAATGAAGTTTTTAGAGAAAGTTCACAGGCTAGCCATGTTACTATAAAATTAAAGAGCAATTTTAGAAAAGTTGTTCCTTTAGAATTTATTAAGGAAATTTAAACTGAGAAACACTTGGAAACCGCCTGTGAATCAGAGGCGTGAGATTAAATGACTGGGATAAAGCAATGCACCCGTTAGCTGCAGGCACAGAACTCGCAAATGGAACTTTACCTATAACTTTCTCTCCTCCAGCATGAGATATTCAGTGTCTTAATTTGGGGGAAATAACCTAACATCTCCTTTGGTATTTGATCAGAAAAATAACAACAAGAAGTTCATTTCAAACTAATTTCTTCTTGTCCTGTAGACAACAGACAAAAAAAAAAAAAAAAAGAAAGAAAGAAAGAAAGAAACTTAATCAAAGGACCTAGGATTAAGTTATTAAAATTTGGAAAACAGGCACTAAAAGTGTACAACTCAGAGTGCGAAGCCACATTTAAAGCATTTTAAAATAAGTAAGCAATACACTACACCTCCCTTAGCTGTTGGCAAAATCCCTTTGTTCAGAAAAAATGAGGGTTGTTTTGGGTTTGTATTTTTTTTTAACTTTTAGGTGAGGTTTTATTTCCTTGTTTCACAAATAAAGCTGGCCGCATTTGGTTGCCAGAAAAATGAGTTTTCTACTCGATGCTTGGAAGTCTGTGCTTTTCACCAAATGCGGACTCCGTTTAGGTATCAGCCTTTGCTAAGTAGGACCTCAGGGTTGTTCCACAGCCACGGCAAGAAGTTATCTGGTGGTAAATAATCTTACTTTCCAAGTACAATATTTGAAATGGCTTTGCACATAGTGGTGAGTAATTTATCAGAAAATCTAAGCACAGAGAAGGGCTGTGAAAAGGCCCTGTTAAAACTGAGGACCACCTAGTTATGGGTGCTTATCTAGGGTCTGGGTAACTTGCTGCTCAAACCACTTAACTCGGGATGCGTGATGGACCCAGCTCTGGGAAAGTGAAGGCGGAAATATTTCACACTCTCTTTAGCTCACCTGAGTTACCCGTTCATCTAAAGCAGCTGTCTTCAACATGTGCAATAAAAGGGGAGAAGATAACAGTCTTTGCTTAGCAGAGATACTCTTCCTGTTCACCTGATTCTCATATCTTAAAACATAACACGCTGCCCTCTTATTTTTTTCAATGAAAATGAAATTTTAAGTCTTCATCTAGAACAAAACCTTTTTTACAGTTCCTTACTATCTGAAGGTGTGAGGAGTGTATGTTTTTACTCTGGCATCTTAAAATATTTTGTGACCCTGGTTCCATTTTAGTGGAATTGTCCATTTAGACAATGTAGCACTGGTTTTTGTCTTTCAACCTGAGGAGTGAGAGGGAGGCATTGTGAAATGGCTATCACTAAGTAGGTATATCATTATTTTTCCATAGGCAAAGCTTCATTCTGAAATGAAGAATGGCTTGTCATGGCGACCTATGCTAATGAAATTCCATCCACAAAATTACAAGCCAGAATCTCTTTTCCCTGGGCCCCCTTTTCTCTCTCAATTTCATTTAGGGGCATTAGTCCCAATCCCCCAAGTCCCACTGAGTCTGGTCTTATGATTAATGAAACTAACAAAGGAATCATATAAGGAAACAGATTCTCCATATTCCACTTTTCATTTGGTGAAAGACATCCATTCTATGCCAGAGTGATAAGACTTAGGGTGTATTAGTTTCCTGAGACTGCCGCAACAAACCACCACAAACTCGGTGGCTTGAAACAACTGAAATTCACTCTGTCACCATCTTGGAAGCTGTAAGTCCAAAGTCAAGGTGTCAGCAGGGTCGTGCTCCCTCTGAAGCTCCCAGGGAAGAATTCTTTCTCACCTCTTCCAGCTACATACAGGTGGCCCTTGGCTGTCCTTGGATTTCCTCGGTTTGCAGTTACGTCTCTCCCATCTCTGTTGCACCATCGCGTAGACTTCTTCCCCGTGTCCCTGTGTGTCTAGTGGTGTTCTCTCTTCTGATGAGAACACCAGCCAGACTGGATTCAGGGCCCACCCACCCTAACCCAATATAATCGCATCTCAGTTCTTACCTTGGTCTTCCTCCATCTGGGGGGCTAAAACAAAGTGCCATAGCCTGAGTGGCTTAGAGACAACAGAAGCTGATTTTTCACACTTTTGGAGGCTGAAAGTCTAGGTCAGGGTGCCAGCCAGGTTGGGTTCTGGTGAGAGCTCTCTTCTGGGTTACAGACCACCAACTTCTTGAATCCTCACATGGTAGAAACAGAGCAAGGAAAGACAGTTCTCTGGTGACTCTTGTGAGGGCATTAGTCCCATTCAGAGGGGCTCTAACCCTATGACCTCATCCTAATCACCTGCCAAAGGTCCCACCTCCTAATACCGTCCTTGTGGTGGGCTAGGGTTTAAAATTTGAATTTTGGGGGCGATAGAAACATTCAGTCCATAATAGTCACCACTGGAGATTCTGGGTTCAAATGAATTTTGGAGAATGTTCTTTAGACCACTACAGACACCAAACTCAAATAAATGACATTTTAATATGCATCCATAACCATCAATTTTATCAAAAAGCATCAATTATCAGATCACACATGGAGCCTTCACTTAAAAAGCCTACAGCAACTAAAAGATACTGGTAGTTTGGTTGTTGTCCCTTGGTCAGTTCTGAAGGAAGCACTTCTGGCTAGAGACAACTGGTTTGGGATTATTTGTGGGAATCTCTACTGGGGGATGCAGAGCAGCTCTTCCTTCCTGTGGCCGTTTTTTGCCTTTCTTCCACATCTCAATGACAACAAAGCCAACAAATCTAAGATAAGGTTTTTGTTTTTGCCATTTTTTTTTCAATTGAAATGAATGTTTTTTGTTTTTTTTTATTACGTTGAGTTGATGGTTATTTTTTTAATGGTGGAACTACTAGCTGAAATAGGGTGTGAGTACATTTGCAGGACTTTAGTTCTCTATACCATTCCGAATGCAGAGGTGTTACTTGCTCTGTTCCAGAGCACAGGTAAGCTGAGTGTCAGAGACTCCTTCGGTCCTTCAGCAGTTCCCAGCAAGTGGCCAGTGGGGGCCCTGGGAAGAGGTCAGAGACAGGCAACGAGGCCTGCTTGGCTCCCTGAGCTCAAGGAGTAAACCTCCTACTTGCCTTAGCTGGGGAAACAATTTTATCTCAAGTCTGAAAGTTCTAGAAGCTTCTTTCCAACATTAAAAACTGTGGCTAGCAGGCCATGATATTTTCATGTTTAAAATGTCTTCATTGAGTCATTGGCATTAGGTGGTTGGCATAAGACAAATCAAAAATCAAAAGAACTATCAGCCTTCATGACTCATACTTTGGTCAAATACCACATTTTAAAGTTTGACTTGACTAGATATCAACACTCACTTGTGATTCTTTTAACTCTATTTCAAACCACATTATCTCCAAGCATAGACATTCATTCCAAATTAAACATTATAAACACAGCGTTATGTAGTAGCAATTAAGCAGCAGTTGGAATGTGCAAATGCCTGTTGGAATCCCTAGGAAAGCTGTCTATCTGAAAGAATAGGATTTCAGCTGTGAGTGATAGAAGGCCGGGGAAGCAAGACGTTCTGGTTCCTATAATCCTAACTATCCATTGCTTTTAACAACAACAACAAAAAAATCTATAGTTTTAGTTTGGTTTGTCTTTTGAACATAACCTCTGTTCATTTCTTCCAGTTCTTTGTTTCAACACCCGTTTTCAGCTATGATGCCATTTCGTACTACAAAATATTTAGCGACAAGGATGGCTACAAACATATTCACTATATCAAAGACACTGTGGTATGTTCCTTCCAAGATTTATCTCCTCAAAGATCATTCACTTGAGGTTGCTCAAATAACGCTCAGCTTCACACAACATAATGTTTGTCTTTTTATAGGAAAATGCTATTCAAATTACAAGTGGCAAGTGGGAGGCCATAAATATATTCAGAGTAACACAGGATTCACTGTAAGTATTGCATGAAGCATGATGCACCATTCAGGTTTTAATTGGCACTGATGGACACACAAATGATACTGTACCACCTCTTCGTTAAGAACATTTTTGGTTACTTACTCTGTACGTTAGTCAGTCGCTGTCGTTTCGTGAAGACTGCACATTCTTTAACAGCTAGTTAACATGAGTTCTTTCAGGAAAGAATATTTAGTAAGCGGTCATGTCTCTTGTGATACTTGGTAGATAATTAAAGTATAACATTTTAAAAATAACAACTCCTTCTAAACACAAATTTTATTCTTCATCACTCAAAGAAAGGAACAAGCTTCAAAAATCCATAAAGGGCAGCCCGTAAATGCAGACATTTTTTGGTAGTGATTCACTGTTATAAAAATTTAAGATCATTATCGGTAACAGCTATCATTTTTTGAACAATTACTTCCTACCACATACTGTGAAGTAGAAACAGAGGTAGGGGAAACCCGAAGGCAGGAAGACCCAGTGATGGTGTTAATTGCAGCCTGCAAAATGGGGGACTGACTGAACTAGAACGGTGACAATGAGATACAGACTCTTGGAAGGAAAAGCTATGCCCCTTTTTTTGTGTGTCCTTAGTGCTTAGCATAATGTCTGACACAGTGCTGGAATTCAGTAAACGTCTGTTAAATGAATGAGAGGAAGGGCACATGGCCTTAAGGACAGGTGGAGGATGAACAAGACAGCTGACTTCGTGGCAGTGAAGGAAAAGGGAAGGAAAGGCAAAGTGGACTCGGTCGCCAGGATTAGATGAAGGCAACCGTGAAGTCTCTGACAGAACAGGAAAGCCGTGGGGGGCTGCTTAGAAAAGACACGGAGTAGTTTGCTCACTGGTGGTTTGAGATGATGATGTGCGGAACAGAAGTGCAAGTGATCGTTCCCTGGGCTGGAGTCATGTGACGTTAGTCACCGCACTCGGAAGGCTGCTGGTTTAGAAGACACAGTTACTCCTAGGAGTGATTTGCATTCTCTTACCTTTTCTTTCTACTCGGGGATAATGAGGTGTTTATGACAGTAAAGACATAGAAGCTCCTGGGCCACTGAGCAGTCCTAAGAATTAAAAATGGGCAACCGAACCTGACTTTCTACACTCCATTATGCTCTCCCTCACCCCTCCCCCCCGGCCAAAAAAAAAAAAAAAGACAGTTACTTCGTGATATTCAGATGAACTCACAGAGGAGTGAAAATCATGCCACTAAATTGGATTTCCCACTTCACGGCTATATTAAGACAGGTTAGAACTGGGACCCAGATACTTAAGTAACAAGTATGTTCTCTTGTGACTTCTTTTGCATCTGGGTAAATTAACATGGCTCTTTGTGTGGTGTTGTAGCGTGGATGCATTTCTGAATTTGTAACAAATTCATCTGTTGTCGGAGCTTCTGTAAAGCAAATTCAAAATGTCTTCAGAATCATGGACAAAATTAATATAGCCCAGAGAGCCCAGTAAACTGTCATGGATCGGGAAGGAGGTGACATCAGTCAATATCCTACCTTATTCCGTGTAACTCGTAACTAATGAATCAATATACCTATAATAAAAAAAGGAATATTCAACATAATTTAATCTTTCTCTTATGATTTGAAAGTGAGAGTAAGTACATAACATTCAGAGTTATAAACAGCAGTGATTTATCTACGTAGTGCCAAATAATAGTTTCATTAGACGCACATTGGACTCTACTGTTTACCCTATTAGTATTAATACTAACAATTCTGTCAGCATTTAGTTATCAATACTTATTTGATAACTTCTAAATATATTTTCAGGTTTTATTCTAGCAATGAATTTGAAGGCTACCCTGGAAGAAGAAATATCTATAGGTAATTTATGTCAATACATTCTAATATTTTATACATTAATATTTGAGTGAAAATCTGTCAGAGGCATTTGGATATGCAGAATATTTTTTAAAGCCTGAAATGTAATAAAAATTATATGTGAATCAAGGTAAAACATTTAGAGAATCGTACACCACATCAGTGTAAATATATACACTTCCCTGGGGCATCTGGTGGCTCAGTTGGTTAAGCCTTCAACTCTTGGTTTTGGCTGAGGTCAGGATCTTAGGGTTGTGAGATTGAGCCCTGCCTTGGGGGGGGGGGAGGTCCGCACTCAGCAGGGAGTTTGCTTGATATTCTCTCTCTCGTTCTCTCTCTGCCCCTCCTCCTGCGCATGCGTGCACATGCACTTTCTCTCTCTCAAAAAATGAATAAATCTTTAAAAAATTTATGTACACCCCCAAATATTAGTTAATTCAAAATGTTTTCAGAGAAAAAGTCAAGAGATTCTAATGCTGATATAAGCATGATACTAAATACTTCAACTAAATTTAGATGTAATTGAGGACATTCATCCATTTAGCAGCCACTTACTAAGTCCCTACTATGTCCCAGGTCTTGTGGCTATTGCCTTTTCATGTGATTTCTTTTAATATGGCTCACTTTGGCAGAAGCCTATTACTATTGGAAGGAATTCATCTCTGTCCCTAAATTAGTGTTTAAGTTGGCCCAGTTGGCCCCTGGGTGATTGGAATGGTGCCCTTTATAGCCCTCTCCAAATATAGAAGTAGAAGTCAGAGTTACCATGGGCTGGTAGTTTGCTATATGTCAGGCACCTTGTTATCTACTTTTCATTGGTAATTTCATTTAATCCCCACAACTTCAGGAGGCAGGTGATATTGTTAGAGCCAGAATTTTGTACCTGGGCATGCTGACCTAGCCCCCTTACTGTTAACTGCTTACCTAACATTCTAAGATTAGACAAAAATGTGAACGTGAATATGAACTGTAACCAAGGAAATAAGGAATTTTCCCCCTGCTGCATTCCTCTGCTCCCTCCTGGATCATGACTTCTTAATCCACTGAGCCACCCAGGCGCCCCTCATGACTTCTTATCTATTGGAGAGAAGCCCTCTGTGGTGCTAGCATGTCTCTGGCTCCCCTTGACCATGCCCCAGGCAAGGTCAAGGGCAGCAGCAGAAGGAATACTGGAGGAGCAAATTATTTTACCAGCCACAACAGACTCTGACCATGACCTGTCCTGGCATCATCATACCATCTAGTCTGCCCCAGATTAGAATCTGATTCTGAGGGTTTGGGGTCAGGTCTGGAAGTCTGTATGTTAAAGCCAGTCATCCCACTCAAGAGCCATGAAGAAGCTTTGCTGGGGAGAGGGTGGGTCCAAAATGGTAAGTATAGTTGGCTTGTGTAAGAATGTGGTGGGGGGAAGCATTCCCGGGAAGAGCTTCCCTGACCCTAAACTTCTTTCAGAAAGGATTGAAAGGCACAGGAGGCACTTAAAAACTATGTTGTTTCTTTTTTTAATTTCCACTTTGCTTATGACTGATTTCCCCTTCCAGATATATGATAAGAACAGCGACCCCTTTCTTGGTGAGACTGCCAGACTTTCCTTGCATGTTTTGCATGGGAGTACAAAAAGAGAGATGGGAAGATGAAGAACTATGCATTGCCAAGCACTCTGTAAGATGTAAGGGATGAATGGCTATGGGAAGTGGTTACCTCACTCCCATTCAAGGTGTTAGCTATTTCTCTCACCCCAGAGAAACCAAAGGGCTTCTCTCTCAAGGCTTGTGCCTCTTCAGGCAAAGATGATTGAAAATCAGGCTACATCAAAATACTGTAATTCCCCTTCACTTTAAATGATATTGGCAAGAGAAAAATAGAGTGGGTTTGATGTCAATATGTAAATTAGTCATTTTACATGGAGTAGTACATTTTGATAAATACAATCTCAAAATTTCAGCTTAGTTTTATTTTCATTTTCCTCTAGAATTAGCATTGGAAGCTATCCTCCAAGCAAAAAGTGCATTACTTGCCATCTAAGGAAAGAAAGGTGCCAATATTACACAGCAAGTTTCAGTGACTACGCCAAGTACTATGCACTTGTCTGCTATGGTAGGTAAAGGACCCGCCACGAGCTCCACCACCCCACGGCCAATGTTGTCATCCTTGTCACCATCGTCCTCTGATCAATCCTAAACTACAGGTTATCAAACACTTGTTATGCATGGAGGCTCTTACCTATGTTATCTTATCTAACGCTTATGGGGAAAAAAATGAAAGGAAGATTGGAGAGCATTTTATCCCGATATTTTGCAGTTGAGGAAATAGAATGACTTGCAAATGATCCACACTGCTGGTAAGCAGCGGAGCCAGAATGGGAGCAGGGAGGTGTTGACTGCAGATCCCAAGCTCTTGCCGACCGGGTGCCACAGCAGCCTGACGTTAACGTTATATGCAAACACCAGCTACCCACTGTCACAGCAAGACTTGAGCAGTATCACAGAAAGAAGCCATCCCTATTAAAATGGTTGCTGGACTTTGGCCCCATTTGCCTGGAGAAATGTCAAACTCCAACAGACAGGGGAAAGAATAATGTCCTAAAAACCTGAACTCCTTCCCTGGGAGGCCAATATTTCTTTGAGATATAGTTTTAGCAAGGATGTAAAGTAAACTTTTGTCACCTCGTAGGTCCTTTCTAAATTAGGGAAATATAAGTAATTCATTCACATAGTAAAAAGTCATAAGGAATAAAGTAGACCAAATACTTCCAGGTTTTTTAGGCCATGTGTAAGCTTAGTGAATAATTTCCATCCAAATAATTTTATTTTATGCATAACACCTCATCTATATCTTGAACATATGACAAACCATGAAAAAGGTTAAATTAGGCATCAGTAGATCAATGAGATATGTTGGGGTCTCAGTAGGCGTCATGGAGATTTGGAAAACGGACTTGAGAAATATCTGCTTTTCCGTTCTCTACCCCATCCCCCTAACTAATCCCTGAGTTTCCCTGGTGAGGAACAGCAAACAGAGAATGTTATTATGAACTACATGCCACTCTACTGTTTCTGGTATCAACTCCCAGTGGAAGGTAGATGAGAGAACAAATGGAATCTTTGGCCGATGAAGATCCCTGACCAGTTTCGGCAGACCCCACATTCTTTACTTCCTAGAAGGAAGGCTGCCTTGTCATGCCACTTTCCTCATCCCTATCACCTGGCTCCAGAACCGCAGCCCCAGCTCAACTGACTGTGGAAGTGAATAAACATTTTAACTCATATGGTCCCTTTAAGAATGGCATGGGTTGTCAGTTTGATACAACTACTTTCACAAAATGTTGACACAATGACATCTTTGAAAAGCCAAGAGATTGTTGTCCGTGACTGTATGCGCTGATTGTGGTGATGACACTTAAAGATATATATTAAATGTCCTTCTCAAATTATATGCAACATTTTTCAACCCAACTCAAATTACATGCAGATTTTTCAACATTTGAAAGCTTTACATGCCAGGCATCTAGTATCATTGAACTAACTATACTGAGTCATCTGTTTGTCTTTCTCTCCTGAAGGCAGAGGCTCCTTTCTTTTCATCTTTACATTCATAAGGCCAAGAAAAATGGTTCCTGCACAATAATTATGCATAATGCATAATGGTTGAATGGACATTGGTGCTAAAGAAGGTCAAAGCCTATTGCTTTTTGCAAAGCCTAACAAAAAACTTATTCTTATGCTGACATTTTTACACACTGAGACCTCAGTGACCCTACACTTGCATACATTCGTTTATATTTTTATGCATTCTGCATCTGTATAATGCTTCAAACCTTTTTGAAAGCACTCTACCATTTTTTATATCACCTTGTTTTCCTAATATCTGCCTGAGTCTGAGTGCCCACTGGAAAGATAAGGAAGCAAAGACTAAGCTCTCCTCAAAAGTTGGTGGAAGAGTCCTTTCTAGAACTTGAATCGCCTGACTTTTCCACACTCACTCTTGCTCGGCAGTATGGTAATTTCCCATTTAGCAAAAAATATACTGTGTGGGAAGCATCACATCGTCTGGTGTTTTTGAAGCTCCAGTAAAATGAGTCACTGAGCCATCATAAGAAAAACCTTGAAATCTTTCCCTTTAGGACTAAGAGTAAAGCCTCATTATGTAACTTCAAACTCTCCAAGAGATGGTGAGTAAATCCCAGATAATAGGATTAAATAGGTAAAAATCCCCTTCCTGAGGCTGATGAAACAGAAGTAATGCAAAGGAGGGACTCCAGACAATTGAGGCTTTTAAGCCACTGCAACCACATTCTCAGGCCATTTGTATCCAGAGTGGACAGTCATTAGTCTGTCTCAGAATGTGGCCAAAAAAGATATGCTAGTTGTCACTACTGGAGCTGCATACCCATGAAAATTCCATAGGGTGGTTGCTGGTTAACTGAAGTCAAGAAATTCAGATTCATGTTTCATTTCCTTACATTTTGACCAAAAATATAATATGTGTTTGTCCCTTCTAATAACTTTGAAGAAAAGCTGGTCAAAATGAAAATCTCTGAAATTAAATTCTATAAAATTTTGAAACTCCACACAATAGAGAATTATTTTTTGGGAAAGCCTAATAAATAATATCCTTTCTCCTCACACTCAAGTCAGGCTGAGGAGTCAGGCAGGAAATTAAAATATTAGCTTTATTACCTATAAAGGTTACTCAGAATTACCATTAAACAAATACGGCTACAACTAGACAGTCACTGGCTGCCGCCACAGACCCCAGCATTGTCCCACTTAGAGCACTGAGGATCCCTTCAAGAACAGGCAGAAAGAAGCCAGGAACAAAGCAGAAGGAGTTACTTATAGCCAGGTCTTCTGAGAACTCATCAGAAAGGTTATCCCCCTTCAGCTTGCTTGGTATTCAGAGTGCTGCTCTAATGATATTCCACAAAGAAGGAAGAAGCATCAGGAGTACAAATGAACCTCTACCCCCAACCTCCATGATGTGTCTTTTAACCCATTGACTGCCAGAGCAAATCTATCCTTTAAAAGTATATTTCAAGGGACCCCTGGGTGGGTCAGTCATTTAAGCTTCCCACTCTTGATCTCAGCTTAGGTCTTGATCTCAGGATCGTTGAGTTCAAGTCCCCCATTGGGGTCTACATTGAGTGTGGTGCCTACTTGACAGAAATAAAAAATTTTTAAAAAGTACAATTCCAGGTATTATTTTATCTTATGGTTCAAGTAAGTTAGAGATAATTAGTGCTTGATTTTTTGTAGATCTTGTTAAAATGGCCTGTTTCTGCACAGAGCACCCGAGTTCTGTACGAGGGACTCTAGTGTGCCACCCAGAACCCCCCTCATTCCACTAGCTGTTGAGAGTGCTGGTAGCCACCGACAGCTCACAGCTGAGCCCCCACCCTAGGAATCGCTCTCATCCCATGGCGCATCCAAAGACTGCTCCAATATGGGATATAAAAGTCGGCCATGTTGATACATGGAGGCCATTCTGCCAACCATTCAGCTCCAGATTCCCTTTGGGGGCTGGTAAGGTTTGTGTTTTGACTACACTAAAGCCCACCCTCCCTCATCACCCCATCCTTCCTTTCCCAGAAGTGAGCATCCTAATACTCCCCCCAGGAAAACCTCTGGGCCACAAACTTCTGGGTCTCTTTCCCAGGGAATGTCACCTACCACAGCCTATAGGTAACAGATTCTATATACATTTATCTCTGCATCTATTGATTTTAAGGGGGGAAGATGATGGGTTCCACCCACCAAAATAAAATGAACATTGGACCAAGAAGCCAGATGGAAAGTATCATCTGGGTGCTGATGAAGGTTGTCAGATAATAAAGACACAGCTAAAACTCGCCCTTACAACATGATGTATTCTCAGACGGCCATTTATCATGGCAGATCCTGTGGGCCATTTGTGTAATGAGATTTGGGCTATTCAAGATCACTCCTGGAAAAGCTCACAAGCAACTCTTCTCTCACATCTATTCTTTGACTGATCTCATGTGTTGTTTAAATGTAACTTAAAAGGTGATATTTACTTCTCCACGGGAAAAAAGTAGCTGTAGAATTGAGATATACTTGAGCTTGACATTAATCACAAATATGACCAGTTTCTTATCGGAAACTCAGTGTTATGCTAAAGCATGTTTTTGTTTTCATGCTGTGCACAGGCCCTGGCCTCCCGGTTTCCACCCTTCACGACGGCCACACTGATCAAGGTACGCTAACTTGCATGCTCTTGTCTAAAAAAATCCTGAACTCTGGGTGACATTATGCTGGAGGCAGCAAGACAGTTTCCCCACACCAACAAGGTGAAATCTTGTGGTCAAAGAGCCTATAGTCACATAGACTTGGATATCCTTTGAGTCAAATCTGACCCTGTGAAATATAATAATTATTTGCAGTAAGAACCTGGCATAACACAGATGAGTTATATCACAGGGATTCATGCTGTCTTCTCCAGTCAGCCTTATCAAAAACACAGGCGGTTAGCACTGGAAGGAAACTTGGGTATTTAGCACAACCTCCCTCCCAAATAAGAATTTTTGCTTCATTGCAACATTCCAAACTAGAGACAAATTCTGGATCTAAGTCCAGTTCAAAACAGAGGGTGTCTGACTATCACGCTGGCTTTTTTGTTCTAACAAATACATCACGCTATTGCTACGAATGAAATCCCTCAAATTTAGAGGCTTTTCCCATTTTCAGCTGTTATCAAGATAGTCCTCCTCCAACCCATATCTGCGATATTGGTTCAAAATACTTCACAGATCAAAGATGACCGTCTTTGCTCTCACCAGAGTGGTCCAAGTGTGTGATTGCGCCCATACTCTTCCCGCAGTTGCCCCGTTGGCTTTTGATTTAGTACTGAACAATGTTATAGGGTTGAAGTTGAGGGAGACGAGGGATAATGAGGGACTTCGGGACTTGTGCCTGTGATCCTCCCTGGACAGCTTTGGTGACAAGTCAGGAGACTGCTTAGGGGTTAGTTTGCCAACACAATGGCTCAATTAAAATAGGTGAAAATAAGGTAATGAGGAAAAACAGTAAATTCAGAAGCTCTGGGCAGGACAGGTATTATAACAGAGGTACTATGAATTTAGTGTCATTTTGCAGTTGTGGGGTTTTTTTGTTGTTGTTGTTTGGTTGGTTGGTTGGTTGGTTGGTTGGTTGGTTTACCTCATGTCTAATAATGAAATATCTTTAAGAATAAAAGATTGTATTTCTCAGCATGGCTCATCTCAACCTTCAGTAAGAGACATTTTAAAGCAATACTACATTCAAATCTGTAAGATTTTGTTTTAATGGAAATTCCCATAAATGTATGATTCCCATTTTATCATGACAGCTAAAGGTCAGCCTTCCTTTTTTCAGAGCATGAATTTCCACATTCTTATTATCCTTCTATTCCTGCCAGAAACCAATTTCAGTACTGCATACAAAAGTGTTATTACTTCACCCAATACTTAGAAAATAGGTGCAGTGCTCATGTCACTCTCATTTCTCATATGTATTTATATGTTTTCTAACCCCCGAATAGAATGTGATTTTTTTAGAACACAGTTCTGCAAACTTGCCTCGTGATGAAATTCTCCAGAGACATTTATTATAAATACAGATGCTCAGGCCCTCCCCAGAAATTCCAGTTCAGTGGATCTTAGATTGGGCTAGGGAACCTGAAATTTCAAATAATTCTCAGATAAGCAGCTTTTTAGAGCTGATGCTAGGTCTTCTGTTTATCGGCAGGGTTTTTTTTTTCCTCACCCATTTTCTGTTGCATTTGGTGCCAGAAATCTTTACACAACAGATATTTATTAAGCACCTAACACATTAAGTCAGACATTGTGCTGGAAACTAGATCCTTAAAATGAACAGATTAGATATGGTCCATGTCCTCAAGGAGATTATAAATCAATGGAGAATGCAAACATGTGAGTGGGTAATATAGTGGAATAAATGATTAGGATGGAGGAAAAAGAGCAGGAAAGCACATAAGCAGAGTACTATATCTGAGGCTTGGGGGTTAGGAAGTGTCTCCTAATGATTGATACATCAAACTGGAAACTCACGAATATAAAGAAGGAATTAATGTTGCTTAGATGTCTGGCTTGGTCAAGTGGGTTGATATTAACGCTTTTTACTGGAAGAGGGATTCACAGCCAAAAGAATGTTTTTGGGGAGATGATGAATTTTGTTTTTAATGTTGAGCTTGAGGTGCTGATGGGATAGCCAAGTGGAGCTCTTCTGGAGTGACAGAGTTTTGGATCTGGACACTGGATTGAAGATGAGGAACAAGAAGTCATTAATTTATGAAATCCACGGTTACTAAGACCATGGAAGTGGATAAGACCACAGAGTAGGAATAAAGCTGTGTGGAATACCAACATGAGAAATGGGAAGAGAAAAATGAACCTATGAAGGAGACAGAGAGAGGAACAGAAGGAGAATAACCTTGAGAGTAGGGTTTCATAGAATGCAGGCAGGAGAGAAACCCAGGAAAGAGGGAGGGCTCATCTGTGTCAAGTGCTACAGAGAGTCAAGTGATACCGGCTCTGAATCAATGAATTTAGCAAGAGGGAGATTACTGTTGGCTTGGTCAGACCAGTTGCGGAGAAACAGTGGAGGTGGGAGCCAGATTGAAGCAAGTTTAGGCTTGATAGGACATAAGTAAAAAGAGAATCTTTTCAGTAGACCTGCCTGAGAAGAGGAGGACAGAGGTGGGGTGATGGCTGGTAGCAGTTGATAGAGGTTTAATTTTTTTTTGAAAGATAATAAACATTTTAGCATGGTTTAAATGCTGATGGAAAAAAATTAGGGGACCAGAAAGGGTCGAAGACATAAAGGAGGGAGGTCCCCAAGAAATCGGGAAAAAGTGGGGTCCAGAGACAGGTGGAGATTCATCTCTGGCATTGTGCTGAGCGAGAATGAAGAAATTACTAATGTAATTGTATGAAAGTTTGTAGACATTGCAGAGAACTGTGCAGTGGCTTCATTTCATCAGCAAAGTGGGGATAAGAGCATTTGAAAATAACACAGGACCCGAACCAGGTGCTTTAGAAACCCAGAAGAGTTGACACTTGACATAGACATCCTAATGGAGGCTTAGTTGCTTCAGGTGCAGGTGCTCATTACAATTACCCAACTGATCAAATGACCTCATTTATCAGCTTTTCCACAGATACTTCACATACTTTAATTAGTGGGAAAAATATAGTAGCTAATATAATTAAAACAAAAAATTCTTGCATAATCCATCAATTTTCCTTTTTTATTTCATAGAAGAGTCCACAAACAGAGAACACATATGCACACATATCAGGTACTGATTAATAAGTATGCTAGGTACTGAGTACAGAATGATGAGTGAAATAAGGTGAAAGGTGCTCTGGGCGGTAGCCCTCCTTCCACGTTATAGGCTTTGAATGCAAAGCCACATGGAGAAACCCAGTCGGCATCCACACTGCCGACAGTCCTATGAGATCCCATTTTGCTCCAAGGGGTGGGAAAATTGCCAAGTTACCATATGTACAGATACTTCTCTGAACTATAGAGCATTAACAAGCGTATGAATTAACTTCAGCATGTCAGTAAGCCGGGAATCAGGAAAGTTCAATAGCTAGGAAAGGGATGGAGGACTCAAACTCTAACCAACCTGGCAACACTTGGGTAGAGTTTCTGACTTCCAGTACCTGTTGGTAAAATGATAAAAGTAAATAAGTAAATTATAAATATAATAATAAGTAAAATATGATAATAAACAAATAATCAATTATAACACAGTCACTCTGTACTTGCTCACTCAGGATTCCCTTCATCCGTAATAGCTCCACACACAGAACCCACACAAGGAGAATGAAGAGCTGGCCTCATTGTACTTAGAATTGTATATTTGGTGGGGGGTTTTTGTTTTGTTTTTTGGGGTTTTTGGGTTTGTTTGTTTTTTTTAACTTTTAAGATGCCACAAGTATCTCTTTCCTGATGAATTATCCAAAGTTAAAATGAAATTTATTATGTATCTTATACAACTCATACCAAAACATCTATACTTATTCTAAGATTAAATATAACATGTTGGAACAAAATGCCATGAGTATATGAAAACTGAGAGTTACAAGGGAAGTGGTTTGGCAAACTTACTGTAGTTACAAGTACTCCTCCAGTTCCCTATCTTCAAGGACCACTTTTAAAAAGGCACAAAAACAAGAAGTTCACAGGATGTCTTTTGTAAAAACTGCTGTATCTCAGAAGTCATCCAGACCTTCTTTTAAGAAAAATAAATTGACAAACTCCACATGCTATATGAAAATCTATCTTTTCTCTAGAAGATAACTAGAATCAATTCTAATTCAAAATATAACTTGCAAAAAGCCCTCAATTGCTAGAAACCTATTTGCATGTACCACAAACTACAGCATCAGGAGATCAATAGATTGTTCAGTTTCAAAGATTAAAGTGTGAAACATAATTAAGCTCAAATATAAGCAGCGGGTTTTTTGAAGATCCTTTAAGTTGAAAAACAGAAAGAGATCAGAGCGTGCATATATTGCTATTTTACTAAGATGTATAACTACCTTGACAAAAATGATCTGAAGGGATAGGATGTACAATAATTCAATTACAAAAAAGGGAGGCATATCCTATATTAGTTAAGTACAACAGTAAAAGATTTAAGAAGAAATATATGTTAGGGTGCCCAGGTGGCTCAGTCAGTTCAGTGTCTGACTTGATTTCAGCTTAGATCATGATCTCTGGGTTGTAAGATCAAGCCCTGAATCTGGCTCATACATTGGGCATAGAGCCTGCTTAAGATTCTCTCCCTCCCTCTGCATCTGCCCCTCCCCCCTTCTCTCTCTCTCTCAAAAAAAAAAAAGAAAAAATCACAGAAAGAGTATTTGACTTTATACATTGAAAATTTAAAAACAAATTTTGTGACTACACAATCATTTTTAAAGTATTTATTTATTTGAGAAAGAAAGAGAGAGCATGGGTGCATGAGCAGGGGTGGGGTGGGGGAGCAGAAGGAAAGGAAGAGAGAGCATCCAAGCAGACTCCCTGCTGAGCAGCCCTAAGGTCATGACCTGAACCAAAATCAAGACTTGGATGCTTAACCAACTGAACCACCCAGGCACCCTTATTTTAATTTGAGGTCTCAGCAATATAGATTTTACTTCTACTACATTTTTTTTTTCTTAGTAGATGATTAAAAAAAAAAAAGTCCCCACTCAGGTCATAGCTTCATGTTAGAAAATTGGAGATGGGAAAATATGGTGAATAAACATTGTTGCCTCTGTGAATCTGCCCAAAATGTGTTTTGATGCCATAAAGATCACTTCAGGAGGCAATGATTAATGTCCTCATACACTCATACCTGCTTTAAAGGCTGGGTTAAAAATATACTTGTCAATATATAACTTCTTATACAGTTCCTTAATCAGCTTCAGTTTCATCTATGTTAAAGCCAAAAGAATTTTAAGAAAGGAATTTTCTTCTGGAATGCTATTAATTGAAAAATGAACTTTTTATTTTTTTAAAGAAATTAGAATCCTGGAAGAAAACAAAGAATTGGAAAATGCTTTGAAAAATATCCAGCTGCCTAAGGAGGAAATAATGAAACTTGAAGTGGATGACATTAGTAAGATCTTTTAAAAACTTCTCATTTACAAATATGAAGCTGAACACTTATCTTGCTTTCTTTTCAAAAGGAATAGAGTAAATATTATAATTCAAACCTTATAATATCAAATCTTAAGTAAAACAATCTTCCTGTAACAATAGAGTTTCACAAAAGATCTTTAATATGTTTGTAAATAGAGTTGATCTTATGCTTTTCTGTAGCTCTATTTCAACACTGGTATTTTTTAAAAAAGTTTACCTAATTTTAATTTTAGAGTGTGTGCTTTTAGAGAAACAATAACTCAAAATTTCTAGTAATTTATAAATTTGGCAAAAATATGCAATAAAATCAACTTATAATATATTCTTGATTTTTTACAATTTACTACTTATGAATTGATTTTGTGTTATCTTGTTATTAAAGAAAAATAAATAATGCTATGAATATAGTGGAATGAAGATTTTTCTTCTTTTTCCCCCCAAGCTTTATGGTACAAGATGATTCTTCCTCCTCAATTTGACAGATCAAAGAAGTATCCCTTGCTAATTCAAGTGTATGTAATATTTTCTTTGGTGTAAAAACTATTTACTGAAAATATGTTGAATTAAATACACATTTATGAGATAGAATGAACCATTCTCCTTGGTAACAGTTCCTATTGATGCTGTTTTTATATATTCCTCAACTAATCAGAGTAAATAAAATATGGCTATTTAAAATAGATTGAGGAAGTTTGGGGATTTTAGATGGACTGGCTTGCATTCGCTGTCTTGAATTTCCTTTGTATGGCAAATTGCCGAATGTGTCAGAATACCTTTGAGATAGAGAAATTGCAGCCAAAAAATATTGTAAATCATCTTAATGTCTTATGTAAGTGAGTTAGAAATGAAATAAGGGAATGGAATACATTTAGTGGAATCACACCCAAAATCAGTGCTGACCTACACACAATTTGCTTAAAACACCATGCATTTTTTTTAGTATATCTTATGCCTGCTTTTAGCAAGTGGCAGGTGGCAGAAATGACGAAAAACCCACACATATTCCTTGAAATGCCAACCCTAGATGTATCCGTTTTGGGGAATAGGAGAGGCTGTGTCCCAAAACAACTTCCTTGTAGCAAACCTCTGGGAAAAGCCTGGTCCTCTCTTGATTTTGAGCCAGTTCTAATGCCACTGTTATTGAAATTTTATTATACAAATGTACTGGGAAATACTAAAGGCAATTCTTAGCCATAATGTGAAGTTGAGTTTTACAAAGGAATCCAAGATTCTTTTTTTTTTTTCTTTAGGTACGGTGGTCCTTGCAGTCAGAGCGTAAGGTCTGTATTCGCTATTAGTTGGATTTCTTATCTTGCAAGTAGGGAAGGGATAGTCATTGCCTTAGTGGATGGCCGAGGAACAGCTTTCCAAGGTGACAAACTCCTGTATGCAGTGTATCGAAAGCTGGGTGTTTATGAAGTTGAGGACCAGATCACAGCTGTCAGGTGAGCACCTTCTTATTCAACACAGAAATTGATGTGCAACAAAAGTCATGCAATCACTGTTGGGTTTCTCCATCTTTAATGATGTCATTCTTTTTTTTTTTTTTTTAAAGATTTTATTTATTTGAGAGAGAGACAGTGAGAGAGAGCATGAGAGGGGAGAAAGTCAGAGGGAGAAGCAGACTCTCCAAGGGGCAGGGAGCCCGATGCGGGACTCGATCCCAGGACTCTGGGATCATGACCTGAGCTGAAGGCAGTTGCTTAACCAACTGAGCCACCCAGGCGCCCCTGATGTCATTCTTTTATTCTATTTTCCTAACTTCATCTAAAGTTACCATTAATCTTAAAGAGATATTTTTTCCCATTAAGAGAAAAAATTACTGATGGGAAAGAACTAATAAATATGTAGAAACATGATTTATAGTGATAAATGACAAATAACTCTCATTTGATATTTCAGTCATTCTGATATCCTTTCATTTATTCACATGGTTCCCACACAAAAAATTGTATAACTCTGGGGATGGTCCATAGACAACCAAACATCTGAATTTGCTCAAGCATTGTGGATTCTGGCTCATAAATTTAGAAATTCCTCCCAAGATTTCATCAACACTCTATCCGTACAGATGCTAGGCATTCTTTTGTAATTAAGCTAGCTGTGAAGTTAGGCTCTGTTAGCATGAAAGTGTTTTCCTGTTTTCATTTGACAAAAAATTCATTTTATGTAGTACAAATTATATTATGGAAACATTCATAGGGAAGACAGACTCATAATCTGAATTCTTCTCAATTACATTCTCAACCATAATTTGTGTCTCCATCATCTTTTCTGAAACAAAAAGAATATAGTCACCAAAATCGTTGTTTATTTAGAAACACTGGTTTGTTTCTTCTGGATAGTTCTCTACAGTTGTTGCATTTCTGTTATTGTGCTGCGGGTATGTAAAGTTAGAGAACAGTAGTTTACAAATGTAAAAGCTAACACAGGCCAAGTGGACCCTTAGTCATGGATGTATATGTGTGCATAATGGCCTAAGGTCAAACACTGTTTCACAGCAAAGAGCAATTTAGAAAATTCATTGGTAAATTCCTTTGATCGTCGTAATGTCATTATTAGTTACTGATTTCAGTACAGCATACACAATGAAGATTGTATTTAACAGCTAGGAGCCAGGCCCAGACAATACTTTTCTGTATTTTTGTCTTTAATCACACCAGAAGAGTTTAGACTCACAAGTAATTATTTTTAAAAATAGTAAAGTAATCATAATCCATCTGTTTTCAAATTTTCCTTCCATTCTGTGAACAGTAATATACACACACATATACAATATTCAATTAAAAGCAGCCTATTTGAGTAAAATCTGACAAGTGAATAAGTGGATTATTAAACAACACTGCACAATCTGTGGGCATTCTTCGTGCCTAATTTCTAGGAGGCTCCCCCTTTCTTGCTGATCCAGATTTTTGGCCTGTCTGCTATTAACCTGTTTAGGAGAATCTTCTGCCTGATGGAGAGGTATAGAAGAGATAGCTCAAAGAAAAATCTACCAAGAGACTGGTGTCTCACAGAAAGACTGCCGTGTGCCTTGATGGAAATACGAACACCGTTGTCAGTGTTACAGACCTAATTCTTTAAGGAATTTTTTTCTTTATTTTTCTTTATTTTTTTTGCCCTGTGGGTTACATCTATTTGTACTTAAACCATGCAGTAAACACCAAGGGCACCACAACCCTGGGACTACATCAAAAGCCAGAGGTAGATTACACCTCATTTGCAATTCAACTGGATCTTTTCCAAAGTTGGTAGAACTGAAAAGTGGTTTGTTTTGGCACTGCTTAAAAAACAAACTTATCATCACCATCTTCACAATCTACTGATAACAACACAATACATCACCCTATTTCTCTGAGTGCACACATTTACTACCCAAATTGCAGTATTTGCATTTAAGAACATCTCAAGAAAGAGAACTGATAGCTTCTTATCCTGTTTCTTGGATGAGTGAAAATTTAAACCTGAAACCCGTGTAGAGGCCTTAGCGAAAATTGTTATTTCTGATGTTCGATATATAGGACATGAAGCCACAAATTGTACCAATTTTCACAATAATATAAATGTCTTTGGCATTTAGAATTGAAGATAGACCAGAGGCAGTAGTTGGCTACCTTTACCTTCTCTGAGCCATTTTTAGGAAGGAATCTGAAGAAAGTCTTCCTGCTATAGAGCAGGCATATGTTCACTCATTTGCTCAGCCATTCGACAACAACAGATCAAATATTAATATATGCCATAGCGATCCACTCCGTATAAAATTGTGCAATTTACAATTTCTACTTTCAGTGCACTTACAATCTTCGTAAAAGGGTTAACCCCTGCAACCCCACCCCCACACGCTGAAGGGATGGCATTGCTGTTAGTTGGAACTTTTGGTAAACAGTCTAGTGAACCAGGGGAGGCCATGTGGCCCTTGCAAAGCAAATACACAACAGTGGAGATGCACTTGGGACTGGCCTGGCTTTGCTTGAAAGCATCGTTTTGCAAAACTGAAAGGGACGCCTTGGAACCCGATGCTTTGAGAAAACAAAAGCTAAAAAGGGTAGATTTATAATGATAATCCCAGGAAGTGTTTTAGGAATCAGACACTGAATGTCTGACATGGGAATTGGGATTGTAATGCCTTTATGGCCACCCTCAAATTACCTTCTCACAAGAAAATGAAATGTGTCCCCTTCGATCTCATATAAAATGCAATCTGGCTAAATTTTTTAACATACCTAAAGGAAATCATGTCTACATATTTGGAAACAACAGTAAATACTCGTCTGGGTCAATAAATAGATTTAAACAAAGCAAAGCAGTCTTAAAAAAAAAAAGAAGAAGCAGCCAGCCAGTCTCACGACTTTGACTACACAAAAGGGAATGCTCCAAAGGAGAGGCATGTGAGGTCAAAACATAAGTGAAACTAGCAACTGATTCCCTTAGGCTTCCGAGCAAATGGTACATAGGTAGGACCCCTGAATGTTCGTTAGTTACAGGGTCAGTTCTACTCATTTGTGGTATATTTGGCACTTTTGATGTTCCCACACTTCCCACAATTACCAGAAGGTTGGTGGTGAGAAAATATCGTATCATACTGTTATACATGGTATCAATAAAAACAATTCCAAAACAGATATTAATTGATCCCTAGAATTCCAAATTGACCTTTGGTCTAGGGCCATTTTTATGCAAGAAAACATGTAAAGTTCAGTCCAGTCTCCAAAATGTTTTTTCATCTCTTACTAACATTTTTCTTTAACTACATGATCAACAGTGTTTCTGATAACCCTTCTGAGAGCTCTTGAGAATTTGGAGGTGAATTTTATGGAGACTTGTTGGCCTGGAAGTGCTCAGATTATCTAGCTAACCTTTAACCTAGTCCTGCCACATTAAGTGTTAATGTTTCATTTCCACGTTAACTATTGCACTATCATTTCCTGTAAATGTCATCCTTCCAGAATAAACCAAGGAAGGGAGCTGTTAAGAATTTCCTGCTCTCATGTATCACCTGCTATTTGCTTTTACCCCAGATGCAAGGCAATATGATTGCTAGCTTCTGGGAGATCATAAAATTGAAATTGATTTTATGGCTCAGAACTGTCTTCCAGCACTTGTGGAAAGTTTTTCTTTTTCTAACAAAGAAAGTGAACCTTCTCTTCTTTCATTTGGCTTTTGAAGTTAATGGAAGAATTGCTGAAATGCCACAGTTTGCTGTACATTTTCTCTGTTTTATCATGAACAGCATCCACACAGGTAGCAACTTTCCATTTGCTGCTGCATCTCTTCCCCATAGACTCCTCAGTGTCCCTCAGAATCGGTGTAGGGTAAGCTGTGACTGACGGGGCTTCTTCCCATCTGTTGGTCCCGGGCATTTGCCCAACTACTCTGTGCATTGGAAACGTGCATGTTGAATCAATGCAACGAGCAAAATGGTTGCTGTGAAATCCCTGTAAGAAACTTCATTATTCAACTAATAAAACCATTCCATTTTTACTTCCAGAGAAGAATGAGAAAGGGCATTAACATAACTAAAGAGAACAAGAAAAAATAGTATTTTTCTGGCTCCCTATGTGTTACTCTGTTCTCTCCCCTCCTTCCTGTTACTGTCACATCCGGGTCTCTGCAATGGCTCAACCGTCTTACTTTTTTCTTCCACTACTTTTTTTTTTCCCCCTGAGCGTTCCCTGAGATTTTATCAAACCATTCCCAAAATAAGTCACAATTGCTCTAGAACACCAACCTCAAGGAGGCATGGGATAAATTAGCCTAAAACATTCCTATCTTTTACCAGCTTGCAAAGTTGCATTTCTGAAGGCTTCCCATTACTTTGGGAATGGGTTGCCTTTCAGTATGGTCCTTTGCTCCTAAGAAATTTATTTTCAAAAGAGTTTCCAAAGGAAGGCTCTTCTGTGATGGAACTCAAATGAATCATGTCCATATCCTAAAAGACACGCATAATTATCCACACCATGATAAATTGAGAGTACCTAAGTGTGAAATGGGAGAGGATGGATATTTTTCCATGTATGAAAGTGACCAAAAATGATGTAGTAATTATCATTAACATCTAAGCTTTTAAGATTGATAAAATTTAAAGCATCCAATAACAAAAATCTTTTTTTTCCCCAAATGTGGGGATTTGGAAATTTGGTCCTAGTCATGGTGCTGTGACTTCCTATATTACTGTTAGTCTGGGTCTTGACCTTGTTGAGTCCCAGGTAACTCACTCAGGCAATCAGGATGCTAGACCCGCAGCCCTAGAAGTACTACCCAATAGATGTATGGTAGAGTCCAAAGGATCCGTTTTATCTTTTGCAGAAAACATGATAATATTCTTTTAATTATTTGTAAGTGCAGTGTTATTATGCATGTGTTTAAACAAAGAAAATGGAACGTTTCTATTAAATCTTTGGATTAAATATGCTTGTGTAATGAAGTAAATGTCATGTGTACACACTTAAAATTCTAAAAATTTGTTTCTTTTACTTTAGAAAATTCATAGAAATGGGTTTCATTGATGAAAAAAGAATAGCCATATGGGGCTGGGTGAGTTGTTTTATATGTTTTACGCCTGTTATTCAGTTCAGCAATCATAATTTTCTAAAGTGTGCGCTTATAAGGTTTCTCATGAAATGTTAATGTTGCAACATCATTTAATCTGTCAATGGAAACAGTCAGTTTAGATAATCTAGGCTTCAAAGTGGTGGCTTTAAGCATTCCTTTTTTCCAATCAGTTAGTTTCTTCCTCATATAGCAAATTAACTCATAATTGACACATTTTTACTTATTTTTTTGTATGAACTGAACTGAACTATATTCATCAGAGGTTTAATTTCTTTTGTTATTTTAGAGTTACTGTATATCTTTTCATTTCATCATTTCATTTTTATGAAGAGCTAAGCTAACGTTTGAAATCATAGGAACTTTTAAAATATAAATTCCCTTGTACCTAACCTATCCCAGTCATATCTTGGGCGTTTTGATTCTTTTTTTTCTTTTTCTTTTTCTCTTTTTGGTAATCAAATTATTTTACCAGAACTAATATTAATTTGTGCTAATGGGAGAAAAGTATAATTTAGTTTCTGAGTTATAGGTCATGGAGATAATTGCCCATGTATGAGAAGCTATGCAGGTTCTCAAAATACACATTAAAAGGAAGTGGCAAAATTTCCCAATCATGGGCAATGAAGTCACTGGAAAGTTTGGAGAAATATTGGAAAGAGTTTAGATTTGCCCATTATAAATTATGATAATTACCCTTCAAAGAAGAGTTCCTGTTTCACTTTTTGGTCTGAATTTGTACATTTGCAAGTCAATTTGCAGCCATTTGTGCTTGGGTTGTTTTTCTTGGCTGTTTTCTCTGAGAGCGGCCTGCACAAGATGGAGGGAATGAAACCCAATATTGAAGGGAGCCTGCAGGCTCCGGCTCAGCTCTCAGCTCAGTGACCAGATGAAGAGCTGTTATGAATTTGTGGAAAGTTGTTACTTCAAGCCATTTGGTCCTTCTTAAAACTATCAAATGTTAAATATCTAAACAGAATGGAATTCAAATGGGTGGAAATAAATGAAATATTTTTATAGTGAAATATTTCAGATACGATCTCTCTTACTATCCATTTTTATGAAATTTCCTGAAGTAAATTTTTGAAAGATTCAGATTTCACACTGAACCCTTCCGTATAATCATTAACATTTCTCATGCAGTTTTACTTTCCTTTTACTGCAGGCTTTGAAATAACCATAAAGTGGAATCTTTAATTTCATTTCTAGAATATTCTGGTATTAGTTTGGTAGAGAACCATCTATGTGGGATGATTTAAAGAACCCACACATCACCCCAGAATACATCCATATCAGTCTGAAATTCTTCAATAAGAGATTCTCATCATGCCTATGAAAATGCTTCTAGAAGATGTAGTATATTAGATCCCCTTTCTTGCTTACTTTCCACAAGGCAGAGATTGTGAGGTAACTCCTGAGAGCACACACAGAAGAAGAAATAGGTGAACTGCTAATAGATGCAACATTTGAGCAGCCCCTAAATCAGCCGGGCCCAGAAGATCCTGAAGGAACAAGACCTTAATACTGTACTTTTAAAAAATGATTTCTTTATGATTTATTTAATCCGTCCATCTGATCACTGACTCACGCACGCATTCTTTCACCAATGTAGTAAATTTTTATTGGATCTCAACTAGATCTTATATTGGGTTCTTTAGAAGATGAAAAGATGAATAAATTGTAGCCCTCGCTCTCTATTAGATAAAACAGAGAGGAAAAAAACAATTGCTCAGCAATGTTCCTAGTGTTAAGACAGATACAATGTGGTGCAGAGAACACCAAGGAGAAGAATGATTAATTCTGGCTGTGAGAGCTAAGGGGAGATGCAGAAATGAGGTAGGGAAGATAGGTCAGTAATACTGCATTCCAGAGAATGAAGACAGCTTTGCCCGGGTCCTGAGGTATCAGTGAGTAGGGTGTGGTTGGTCTGGATTCTGGAAACTTCAGAAGCATAAGGCACATAGTGAGAAAGATGAAGAACGGAGTTTGAGTAGGTAGGTAGCCAGATAGCAGGAGGACTTTTAGACTGCCTAAAGGAGAATGGGCTCTATTCTATCCATGACTCTGCAACACATTTCTCTTATTTTTCTTTGTCTCCATGATCATTACACTCCATTCGTTCTTTATTTATTATTTTTAAAATTTTTTCCATTCATTCTTTAAATGTCAGTCTTTTTCAGAGTCTGGCCATGGTTCTCATTGTTTTTCACTTCCTTGGGGAAACCCATGTAATTTCAAAGATGCTGCTGACTGTCAGTTCCCTGCCACTTGCACCTGCCTCTCTTCTGAGCTCCACATTTCAAGTGCTCACTGACCATCTATCCCAAATGTCTGACTGGGGCCTCAAGCCTAACCCATACATGCTAAACTTGTTACAAGCTACTTAAACCAAGTCTTCATCTTTATTAAAGGACCTCACCACACTCCTAGTCACCCACATGAGTAAATTCAGAGCTATTTTCAACTCCTCTTGCTCCCCGACTCCAACATTTCATTGGTTAGTAATTTCTCTCAACACCCAAATCTGTTCTCATCATCCCCACTGCGAGTGCTTTAGTTCAAGCTTCTTCATACGTCATTTAGATCAGACCTTCTCAAACTGTAGCTTACATAAGCATCGCCTGGAGAACTTGTCCCGTTTCCAGGGCCCTTACACCAAAATTCCGATTCAGCAGTCCAGGGTGAGCCCCAAGGATTTGCATTTCTAACATGATCTCAGGTAATGCTGATTCTTTGGGTCCATGGACCATCGGGCGGTATCGGTTTAACTATTCCAATTGCCTTTTAACTAGCTTTCCTGTTCGGACCTCACAGGCTGCAATGTCGCTAATGAAGTTGCTATTCCAAAACACAGTTTTTACCATCTTGCTTTTCTGCTTATATGTTTACATGTTTTCTAAGGCCACACATTGACCTTGACCTGGTGCCCAAACTAATTTCCTTGCATGGAAAGCCCTTAACAATCTGGCTGTAACCTGCTTTTTCCAGTTTCATTTCTTTCCACTTTTCCCTATGCCTTAGGAATGATTTGACTTCTCTCTCGTGTTCTTGCTCTCATGCTATTCTGAATCCTATTCCCTGCACCTGCTATGTGTCCATCTTCTTCCATTCTGCTCCTCTTCCTCTAAAATGCAAAACTCCTACTTACTCTTTAAAACCCAATCAGATACAAATTTCTTAGTGCTCCAATAGTTTCTTATAATGCTCTTCTAGGAATGACCGTATTTTATTTTGTATGTCTATTGGTTTCTCCCGTGAGAATGACCTCATCAAGGGAATGGACTTTGTCTCTTTTTTTTTCTTAATTTTTTTCTCAAATGTTTAACATAATACTTGACCATCCCACACACTAATGATGTTATTTTAACTAAATTTAATCCTGTAAGTCAATGTTCTCCCAAATGTATCTTATCAGTACCAATGACTTTTTCAGGAAAAGGTCCTCTGGGTCTAATAATTTGGTAAATCATGAATTCTGCACAATAGTGTATATCGGTTCTGTGAAGGAACAGTAAAGAATCCTGTTAAATTTTGATTAATACAGTATTACCAAGGTATTTGATTCCATGGATACTTTTTTGAAATGTGCTCTTGAAGTGAATAGGGAATAGAATTGATGTCTTACAAAGACACTCTTGGCCGCAGGGTGAAAGATGGTCTGAGGTGGGGGAGGGAGTGGCCAAGGAGCTAGGTGAGCAGTAATATTGGCCACAAATACCAAGGGCCTGAATTTAGGAAGTGAAGTAGGAGGTGGGAAGAGGTCAGAGCTTCAAGTGCTGTTTTCTAGTATAATAAGCAGGGACCTGCGGCAATCTGGAGATGCAAAAGAGGAAGATGTTGACAATGACCGTGAGCGTTACTTAGCTAGCTGTTATTGTGGTTCATACCAAGGAAGAAAGCATCTGTTTCCATGAAGTGTTGGGCAAGTTAGTGGTCTGAGAAACATGCTGTAGCTAACCCCGTACATTTTTGGTAGTCAATTGACAAATAAGCTGCAAATCCTATGTTTCCCTCCATAATGCTGATTAAGAAGGGGAGAGGAGACATTTTGATCTTACCCTTTTATTTTTCACACCCAAATCCAGTAACTCAGTTTTTAACTACTTATTAGATACCCACTAGGCACCCGACACCATGTCTAGGAAGTGTCTGCTATACCCGGTTCTTCACCAGCCCATCTTGCCCCTCAGGGGACATTTGGCAATGTCTGGAGTCATTTTTGGTTGTCGCCATGGGGGTGGGGGGGGTGCTACTGGCACTTAATGAGTCGAGGCCAGAGATGCTGTTAAATATCCCACAATGCACAGGGCAGGTCCCCACAAACAAGAATTATCCAGCCCAAAATGTCAACTGTGCTGTGGTTGCAAAACCCTGGTTTATGTGAAGAAAAACTGAAGTAATTATTCTGACAATTGAAGAGCAGCAGGGGTTTTGCCTAAATTATTAGAATAACAACCTCATTTGTGGGCCTTGCTTTGTTAATATAGGCCTAGCCAGGTGGTGTTGAATAAGCATTAGTTCATGATTTAATCTTAGTTCCTTCTCTTCCAGTGACTAATTATAAGCAATTTGAATTGCTATGTGTAATCAACGATGTAAAAGTAGGACAAATGCACCTCTAATGAGACTACATTCGACTCCAAACTTAAAGTTCTCCGACGAGGTTTGCCCCATCGCAAGGGCAGAGAGGAAAGTCATGGGTTGTAGGAGGCAGGTGTCCTGGCTTTGAATCCCAGCTCTGCTGCTGCCTGACTCGCCCTCCAGGCCACAGCTTCCTCATTGTGAAAGGCAGCCATGATTTTCTCACCCGGTCCCTGTGAGGATGAGCTGCGTTAACAGGAAAGTGACATACTTAACAAACACTGATTCTATTTCCCTCCATGTCCCAGGCCATGTCGTCAGTGCTGGGGATACATTCATTAACAAGACAGATGAAAATGTCTACCTTTATGGCTTTGGGAACAGTTGGGAAGAAAGACAATAGACAGGACAAAGAAGTACAATGAATAGGATGTTAAAAGAGGACAAGTGCTCTGTTAAAACACAAAACAAATCAAGAAAGGAGCATGATACAGGGTTGGTGCAGTGTAGATGAGGACAGGTGTGACTTTCTTTGAGTTAAGACTTGAAATGGGAGGAAGTGAGCCATGGCCCTTTCAGGAAAAAGAGTGTTCTAGGCAGAGGGCACCAGCATTTGTGGGAGTTCTGGGGCTAGATCATGCCTGGAGGGTGCAGAGAGCATCAGCAGAACTGACAAGCAGGGGAACATCTGAGGAGGGAGAAGGGGAGCAGAGTGTGTGGGTCCTCAAAGAAGGTTTCGAGAGCCTTGGCCCTACAAATGTTAGCTATTCATTATTACTGCCTGTAGGTAAAATGTTCCAGCATGCATTATGGCTCACATAAAAGCGTTCTATAAACCCCTCAAAATTCTGTGCCCTTCTAAGAATGTTTTTAAAGATATCCTTCGTTTAAACAAAATGGCAAGGCATCTAAGTGCAAAGGACAAAATTCTAGAATTCTCATGGCCAATCTGCTCCGTGGGTTCCTTGCTTGCGACAGCCACCCACTCTGCCTTGGAGCCCCACCCATGGGAGAGCAGAAAAAAGTCAATGCGGGTTTATTTTATTTCCTCTTCATTTCTACAATAGGAATCGCTTTTCTAAGCTGCCTGAGAATTTAAAGAACACCTACTTCTGTTGTGCTATTGCTACACTAGTTTTGCTCTTACAAATTCCTAGAGACAATCCGTATTCATCCTGGAAACATGGAAATTTTATTTAGGCACAGCACTGCTCTCTAATCGCTCGGGAGACACAGGTTAATAATCTGTAAGGTTTCGAACAGAAATATTAAAAACCCTTTTTACTGTGTGTTAAATGCTTTCCATTTCCAATCTCACTTCATGCTATTTCAGCGGGACCCACCATTGTTACTCGTAGTGAACACCCCTTTCCAATAAAACCATAAACAATATTTCTAACACAGGCTGACTTTCCTCTCAGTTGAACCTAAAATTAAGAAAGAAGGAGAGGGCTTCCATTTCAGTAATAGTCGTTGCTAACCTACGAATCAAAGCAAATCATTTTTATGAGTGAAATTTTTCACTTACCAAAATGATTTTTAAACCCACTGTTCCTTCTGTTTTTAAAATATATTTTCCCCTATTAGAACATGTTTAGTTCTCCTCTAAGTATAATTAAAAAAAAGGCCATGATATAATTGGAAGCTGCTTCTTCTATTCTCTGTTTTGTCACCAAGGGTCCTCAATAAAATTCCCCAGAAATGGAAACATACAACTGTACACTAGTTGAAGAATTCTTCCTTTAACTCATGAATTCAGCAAAGTTGTTTAGCTTATCCCCATATTCCATGTATTTCGTGGGTTAAGACTAGAGCCCAGCCTCTGACCCGCCCTCATTAGCATGTCTGTCCCTCTGTCTGCCTGTCTCCCACTCTGTAAAGCTCTCCCTCTCACTCTTTCACCCTTTCTGACTGACTTTTCTGTGACAAAGGGTGACCTAAGGGAAAATGGCTTCCAGACATTTGTGGTAATAAGGTCCTAAACCCACGGCACATTCCTAGTTGGAAAGTTCCACAGTCCTCTGGTGACCTGGGGGAGCGTTCCTGTGTTGGGGCAAGAACATGCACTAAGAATCACTTCCCGATCTAGCACACACATTTGGGAGGACCCAGAGCACTGCTTTGTCCATGTTCCCGGAAGAAGCATCTCTCTCAAGCATGTTTCCACAGCCCAAAATTCACTTCCGGGGGGAATGCCACCTTATTGTGTTCATTTCTCCACTTTTAGGAAAAGGTTCAAATCTCCAAGTGACATGGGCAGACATCTTCTGCTATCAGGCTCAGGCTTTCTGAATCATCTGCCTGATTCCTTGGAGAGGAAAATTGATGAGTGCTAACCCTACTCTTGACTTGTTTTGCATTTCTTTTTTTTTCCATTGAGTTTATGGGGGGCTATGTAAGACTTTTAAAGACACCAGTGGCTTTTCCTCCTTTGAGCTGCGATGCCAGAAATCATCAGAACAGAATATATAACGTTACATTATACACAAACTCTGGCCATGTCTTCAATTATCCAAAAGGTTCTTATGTCCTTCCCTTGTTGTTCTATCATGAAAACCCATAAGTAAATACACAGACCTGAGTATTATCTTACAGGACTTTTGCAAACTATGGAAAGTATCTTGCTTTTGCATTTGAGGAATAATCTCCTTTCTTTGTGCATTTCTTTCAAGTAAGGTCCTGGTTTTGTTCTGGCAAGGTCCTCAATGGAAAAATATAAAGGAAAAAAATTTTGGCAGAAAAGTTGCAATTATAAATATCTCTTGAACTGCCCCAACCATGCTCTGATCAGCAGACCAAATATTTTTAGTTTACTAGGGGTGAACTGATGCTGTGTCAGGTGGCGTTTGCTGCCAACGGCCAAGATAGACATTTAATCTACCCCATGCATATCCCCAGTTCCCATCAGTACTTAGTGTGAGGAGAGTTGCTATAAAACGATGTTGGAGACTTTCTGAAAGCAAATCTGGAACTGACTTGTGATAATGTCTCCACAGTCCTATGGAGGCTATGTTTCATCACTAGCCCTTGCTTCAGGAACCGGTCTTTTCAAATGTGGGATAGCGGTGGCTCCTGTCTCTAGCTGGGAATATTACGGTATGGAAATATTTCATAAATGTTGCTGTGAAAACATTTAACACATAATTACTCTATATTTGAGGTTGCTAGGAAAACAAATTATGCAGTAAAATTCACCCCAGCTTCACCGGGGAAAGTACCATCTATAAATGAGGTGGTTTATATGATTCATTGTAATCATGTTGCAGCCAATCAGAGAAATCTTAAGAGTGTGGAAAGAGTCTTCCAACCTAATGTACGTTATTCTCTGCCTGAAACCGGGTGCATCCTGACACACCAAACCTTGAAAGCCAGAGTCAAGTCTGTGTTTTTGCAGCACACAGGTGGCCTGTAAATACATCTCATGCGAAGTTGGGTGGAGCCAAACTCTTCACCTCCACGCCAAAGTTTGCAGCCGCCAGGTCCACTGCTCCAGAAACCAGAGTCACAAAAAAATTTGTTAAGGAGTATACCTCCCGTATATGCCTATTTTTATGATTCACATTAAGGCAGGATGATTATTTGGAATCAAGTCTAATAATTGTACAAAAATTAGCTTTCATCAGATCCTCATCCCAGTGTTGGGGTAGAAATAAGACAACTATAACTCGCAGGGAATCTTTATTCAGAAAAAAAAAAAAAATGTGTGTGCTTGTGAGTGCATGCGTGTGTGTGTGTGTTTGTGTGTGTGTTGGGAGAGAAGGATTTGGGGCACATGGTTCCATCTCAGATTAATTTAAGACACCAATGAAAATACTAGAGGGGGCTGCCTTCGTGATTTCTTTTAAAATACAACGAGGCCATTCCATAAGGCCCTCGCTAGCTCAACATTTCCTCCACCGAAAGGTGTTGGAGGAAAAGCTCAAGGTCAGGCCTTTGTAAAGTTAGCAGTGCCTGTCTCCTCCGTTGCTTCTCTAGCCCTATCGAGGCAAACCGCAGAGCAGATGACTTGGGTGGAGCATTACAGTAAAGGAAAACAGGAACCTTCCTCAGCGGCTCCACAGGGGAAGGTGACGAGCAGTTTTCAAGCTGAGGGATCTTGTTGGTCGATGAAATGACCCATGCCACACACCAACAACATATTCTTACATATTTTATAGCATCTATCTACACAGAGAGATTCATGGGCCTCCCAACAAAGAATGATAACCTCGAGCACTATAAAGTAAGTGTTTTCTGTTTCATTTGGGTCATGGATTTCTTGCAAATGTGCTAAATAATTTTGAAGCAGTCCTTCAGAGCTTACACTTTTGCTGGGTCCCCCAGCGAATACGCTGATCTTTTGTTAGCTGCAAAACACCTCACTAGGAAGACATTTACTCTCTTCGGATTCTCTTCTTTCTTTCCCCATCCTCCCTTCCCTCACCTCCCTTTTCCCCATCCTCCTGCCCACCCCCAACCCCTACACAGCTTGAGCGGGCATCATTTATGCCTAAGGTCTCACTCATATGTAACATATGACACATAAACTTCCCGTTTTTCAAACTAAGAATCAGATGGAAGTAATGCAAATGATGATGAAAATGTGTTGCTCTGACTCTTAAATATTTATCAACCAAAGCAATACATAATTTCAGTATTGGTGCTAAGTCCATCGCACAATGATTTAGCTAGTTTTCTATTAGAACTTGCAGCAACTAAAATGTTAATTTTTCCTCTTTTCCAGAATTCAACTGTGATGGCAAGAGCAGAATATTTCAGAAATGTAGACTATCTTCTCATCCACGGAACAGCAGATGGTGAGGTTTAAGCAAGACTCTTACACATAAAAATACTGAGCCAACATCACTTTGTTTAAGAAACATTAAGCATCCTCCTATGCCTGTGCTCAGGGTCAGTACCTAAGAGTCAGGGACATTTCCACAAATGAGTGTGATGACTCACGGCTGACAATGTCAACCGCATGACTAGATAATTGTCGGTGTTCATTTGCAGGCAGTACATTGTCACTCGATGCTTTCTGGTATTTAGCAGCACTTTAACTCTCTCTCTTTGTTGCAGATAATGTGCACTTTCAAAACTCAGCACAGATTGCTAAAGCTCTGGTTAATGCACAAGTGGATTTCCAGGCAATGGTACACAATTTCGTTTTACTCCCATTCACGGCCTTAGACCTGTAAGCTCAACGGAGGCATCTGATTTTTTCATTAGTATTATTTTTTTTTTCTATGACATCTTGGCAAATGGGCTGTAGGGCAGAGGAGGCAGAACATTAGCAGGTGGGTCTTGGATGTTTCATGAGCTCCCTGAAGGACACGAGGTGAGCCAGGGCACCTCTGGGGATCCCAGTTGAGTCCTATCTGGAATAAAGGCGTCTGTGAGATTGACGATCTTCTAGCTCGAGCATGCAATGGTTCTGGGATCCTGCTTACATACTGTAGCTGCTTAGCGTCCCCACAAAAGCTGAGAGTCCCAGAGCAGCTAAGGGGTTCTGTGTATTCAGTTAGGAGCGACTGGGGAATGTTATCAGTGGCCGCAGAGCCTCCCTGAAGTCGGGCGGCTCCACTCAGAGTTAGAGAACCCTTTTATCCCTGTGTTCTCACTGCCTGACACAAGCCTGGCCCAGCATGGAAGGTGGAGTGTTCCCCGAGGGAAGGAATGAATGAGCTAGCTGGAAAATCCGGGTGGCATGAGGACTCGGAAATGACAACAGAGAGAAAAGGAAGATGAAAACCACGGCAAGGGAGACAAGCCCTGACAGTGGCTTCCCCTCCTCAGGGAGCAGAAGTTCTCCCTCACTTGCTTTTCCTGAGCGAGAACCTCGAAAAGGAAACCCCCATTTTTGGAAATTGGGCTTTTAAAAATAATTTACAAAAGGGGATGGGAGATTTTTTTTTCTCTGATTTTTTTTTTTTATGGTGACCCCCTGATGTAAATTCACCTGCTAGGTATACAGCATTCGGTCACGACCAATATCTACCTTTATTCAGTGAAAACAATAATCTCACCAGCATCCCCTAACAATGAAGTTTAAATGTATAATGTCATCTTCCTGGGTGTTTTTAATGATACTATGTTTAACTCCTATGAAAGGTGTTTACAGTTTACATGTGTTGTGGATTTTCTGCGGCAGAGAGGAATTGCATTCAGAGGCTAACAGCCTCATTGAATTTTTGAGCTAGAAGGAGCCTCAGAGAAAAATCAAATCCAACCTCCTCATTTTTTTTCAAAGGAGGAAACTAAGCTCCAGAGAAACAAAGCAATGGACCCAGCACACCAGCCCTGAAGCACAGGCCTACCGCCTGATCACCCCCCCCACCCCCCCAGGATGCTGGCCCTTGTGAGAGCTCAGCCACCAAAGTCTGAAATATAAGCTTAAAGAGTTCCAAAGGCTAGTCCAGGTTAATAAAAGACTTTTATTGTCTTCCTGTTTTAAATGTCTGCATGGGAGCTATCTTAGTAAGTGTTTTTAAGTAGAATTTCAATCGCAATATTAGAAAACCTATCGGGACCTGCAAGTGTGAGGAGTCAAAGCTGGATGTCTCGCGTGGCTGCAGGAGTGACCCGACGTCTGCTCTTTGCCTTTCAGTGGTACTCGGACCAGAACCACGGCATATCCGGCCTGTCCACGAAGCACTTGTACACCCACATGACCCACTTCCTGAAGCAGTGTTTTTCTTTGTCCGACTAAAAAATGACGCAGACGCAAGCCTGCATCACAGTCGAAACACTTCGTATAAATGCCTCAGACCATTTGTTCGTTTTACTCTTTATGCTGTTAAATCCTGGTACAAACAAACAAATGAACGATGTTCTAAAGGCTGGCAGAAGATGAAGACTCAGAAGTTCATCCCAAATACTGTTTACATTTTCTGGCACTCTCCGAAAAAAGAGAAGAGGGCACCGTGCCTTTTGCTTTGGACACAGACAGTGTTTGACTCACCTGTCTGTTTGAGGAAAATAATAAAGTCAGAAGCTAAAGTGCTGTTATTTTGTCTGTGTGCGTTCATTTCAGCTTCTGGTTCTATCACAGCAAATAAACACTTGTGCTAGGCAAGCACATGAGAAACGTTAGGTGGTGATGAGAAGAAGAATCTAGAAGAGTTTGGATTTTGTAATTAGAATTCCAAATGCTGGAATGAATAGCTCAGAGTATGCAAAAGCATTGTTCAGAAATCAAGTTCGAGATGCATTTCGTGGAGGCATCCTGAGGCTTGCGCTCTGTGCTGGCCCTCCGAGAAATGTTTATGAAATTTCTCCCAGATTTCTTCGATGTAGCCAAAAGCATTTGATAAGGATAAAGTCAGAATTTTGAATTTAGACTCCGTTTAATAAATGCTTCCAATTTAGAAACATTCCTATTTTTTTAAAGATTTTATTTATTTATTTAACAGACAGAGATCACAAGTAGGCAGAGAGGCAGGCAGAGAGGAAGGGAAACAGGCTCCCTGCCAAGCAGAGAGCCTGATGCTGGGCTCTATCCCAGGACCCTGAGCTGAAGGCAGAGGCCCCAACCCACTGAGCCACCCAGGTGCCCCGAAACGTTCCTATTTTGTATCCCTTTCAAGAATTAGCAATGGTAACTGCCTTCAGATGGCTAAGCCACACCAAACTAGGCAAGCAAAACAATTAAATGAAAAGGACATCCACAGCATAGAAAGGGAAATTTTCATACTATGAGATTTTTTTCTGGGGTTTGAGTTTAACATTACTGAGCTCATTTTGCAAAAGAAAAAAAAAAAAAAAGCCATAATGCTTGCAATTCCGAAGGCAAGAGGGGTCCCCATCAATTAGAAACTTCCAGGCAGCTTCCATCTCTGTGACTGCCACAGAATTAAAAAGATCCAGGTCACAGGAAGATATTTCTTAACCAAATGTTGGAAGTCCATGAAGCCACTCCCTAGGGGACTTCTCATTCATGTGTTTCCTGGCGCTAGATAGAGCTGCATGATTTCTCCCCATCCCTAGCTTGATTCTGCCTACTTGCAGCTGGAAGACCCTCGTGCCTTCTGTCGTGCTCTATAGCCAGAAGAACCAGTCCAGGTATGCAAGGGGTGTCAACGATCAGAGACCACAGCCTCCTCTAGAATTGTCAGACATTTCTCTGTCCAGCGCTCTCTCCGCTACTGCTTTCTGAAATCATGCCTCCCACTCAGGCCACACAGTCCCACTGCACTGGCCAGGAAGGGGTGCTGTCAGGAAGTCTGGGCAACACCCACACAGATTCAGGGCTGACCTCAACCCCTCCTCCACATATCTATGCATTTGCTGATGCCCTGAGAGGCAGAGAGAAGCTATTCCCTTCCCATTTTGTTCTGCCTGAATCAGCCTCTGAAGGAAGCCCAGAAGATGTCCTCATAATATTCTCATTATCCACTCTCTCCAGAGAGGGAAAGGAGAATAAGCAACAGTTCTTTCTTAATACTCTATCAAGGGGACAACAGGGCAAGTGCAAATAATAAGATCTTGTTCCTTCCACGTCTTTTCTGCCTTTGTGGAATTCTGCAAAGCTGTTGTTTATTTATTTATTTTTTTTAAAGATTTTATTCATTTATTTGACAGAGAAAGAGAGATCCACAAGTAGGCAGAGAGTCCCTGCCGAGCAGGGACCCTGAGATCATGACCTGAGCCAAAGGCAGCGCCTCATGCCTCTGTTCCCACTGCTGCAGAGGCAACTTCTAAAGAACAAACAGAAATGTGCCATTTTCCAGGAAGCAGCCTCCAGTCTTCCCCATGGTCTATAAAATAATGTCGTAGATATTACATGTAGAACATTTCCAGCATCATAGACAGTGCTTTTGGTTGGTGCTGTCCTAGCAATCTTCACAGGCCATATCTTGGAACAGCATACAGTAGAAGCTCAGTGACTGATAGATGAGTGAATGCACCTGTGTTTGCAGAAACTTCATTTTTCTACATTCCTGTTGCTAAAGCTGCTCCTGACCTCCTCGGGCAGAGTCATCCAGGTACTCCTCAGACATTCAGCCTGTGTTTGTGTATTTACTCGTTCATTCAGCAAGTATATGTTGAGTCTGTCTGTACACCAGACACTGTGCAAGACTTTAAGAATATAGTGAAGAGCAAGGCAGCAACTTGAGAGTTAGTTTTTTTGTTTTTGTTTTTGTTTTTTTAGTGTTCACATTTTGTACAGCTTTACTAGACTCTTCTTTTGGTGTGGAGGGTAAAAGATACATATATTACAAAGGGGAAAGATTTAATAGAAAAGTACCAAACTAAAGGGATGATTAAAAAATCTGACCTTTTCTATTTGTAGGAAGGAAATTGTGATAATAACTATCTTTTAACCTCATTTCATTCTTGCATATGAGATTTGGGGAAGACGGTGTCCCAACACCCTAATAAATCATGTTTCCTATATCCCAAAGTTGAGATTTTCATTCATCCATTCGACACATGTAATCGCAAGCCACTGTTTTAGGTACTAGAAGTGACCCTCTACCTCCCCAAAATGCATGTATATTAAACAAAATGCATGTCTATAGGCAAAACTTGAAGTCTTGTATAGGTGGAAAATGAATGTAACTACAACACAAGTTCAAATGACACCAGAAGTGTATGGGTGGGATTCTAATATGTGTAAGAAAGAAACCATAAAAAATGTTATCATCTCAAAATCAGCTCCAGTGCTAGTCCTGCAATGCTGACCTTAGAGCTATTTTAAATTGTTTCAAATTTTCAATGACCATCTCCTATATCCTAGCGTGGATGAGAAAGAAGAAAACGGGTATTTGTTAAATTTAACATGAATGAAGGAACTTGTATTGAGGCTTTAAAAAATTTTTAAGTCTGTTCCAAAGCATAAAATGTATGAATTATCTCCTCCAAGAAACATTTTTTGAATACTTACGCTGTCCCTGGCAGTACTCTGGGTCCTGCAGGGGACAAGGGTATTACAAAGACGAATGTATGTACAATTTCTCCATTTCTAGACTGTTTCAGTAAAGGCGACTTAACGAATCTGATTTTCCCAACATTTGAGCATTTTTCAGAAACTGACAGATCTTTATGCAAATGTTGTTGCCAAGCTGTTTGTAATGGTGAAATTATACTTTGACAGTAACTCTTTAAAATATATTAAACCCAGCTAAGGTTTTTTTGGAAATGTTGCCAATTAAGTGACTTTAATGAGCTTCTTGATGGTAATGTAATTAAAATTCAGATGTTCTAATTGTAAAAAAAAAAAATACAGTTCTGGGAAAGTTAACAGTAAAATAAGCAAATGTAAAATGAATTAGGACTAATTTAAATGGTGATTATGTGGTCTTCTGAGAAGATTTTACCAAAACAATGCTTTCAATTATGCTGTTTGTAAAGGAAAAAAAAAGACACCTAACAGATATTTTAAATTTATCTGATAAAGCAGATATTTTTGAGTTTATCCAATAAAACAGATTTAAAAATTCTGAGCATGGTGAATCATTCTCAGCTTGTGAAAGAACTGCTAAGCACTCCTTTGGCATTATGGACAGGTACGTTGGCAATCTGAAGTGGCATGATTTCTAATTCAGGGAAAAATAAGTGCTTGGACCTTACCAAGCTATTCATAAGGAAAACGATCTGGCTCCTAGCAAAATCTCTAATGACCACCTGCTCAGATTATTGGCATGTAATCCTAACATGCCAGTCATAAAGTCTTCTTTTTGACACACAGGTAATATCCTTGGCAGGCTAGCACAGTATAATTTTACTCTATTGGCCTCTAATTAATATTCCATTATTTACTCTACCTATTTAAAAAATTGCTTTGACAGTATGTGTTTTAACAGATACTTGTTGGTACAGCAGTCATCCTTCACCCTGTGGTCATACAGAATCTATATCCTGTGAATAAGAGAGTGCAAAATGAAGCAAAGAGCATGACGTCATGGTTTGACAACTCATCTTCCTTCTTTCCTAAGTACTGTCCATTGGCAAACAAAGACAAGAGCATCCTTGCTAGCCATTAATTATTGGGAGCAGGAATTTTTCTCACTATTACAGGGGCTGAATTTTGAAATACATGTCTTAATGAAACATTTGAGATGATAGAAAATTATTTTGTATGTTAAAAACTACTATCCATTCAACGCATATTCACTTTGTTTTTTTTTTTAAAGATTTTATTTATTTATTTGACAGAGAGAGATCACAAGTAGGCAGAGAGATCACAAGTAGGCAGAGAGGCAGGCAGAGAGAGTGAGAGGGAAGCAGGCTCCCTGCCAAGCAGAGAGCCCGATGCGGGACTCGATCCCAGGACCCTGGGATCATGACCTGAGCTGAAGGCAGCGGCTTAAACCACTGAGCCACCCAGGCGCCCGCATATTCACTTTGTTATTGAGACATCCTTTCCAATATTCATGGACATAATAGAAATTTTAAATATGTCATAAAATTTGTTTACATCACGCAAGCACTAAGCTGAATTTCCAGCTTTGAAAAATGATAAAAAGTAATGATACTTGCGGCGCCTGGGTGGCTCAGTGGGTTAAAGACTCTGCCTTCGGCTCAGGTCACGATCCCAGAGTCCTGGGATCGAGCCCCGCATCGGATGTCTGCTCAGCAGATATCCTGCCTCCTCCTCTCTCTGCGCCTGCCTCTCTGCCTACTTGTGATTTCTGTTTGTCAAATAAATAAAATCTTAAAAAAAAAGTAATGATACTTTAATGTATGCAAGCACATTATGTAACCAGAGGAGACAATACTTCCGTCTGAAGTTTGAAGTAATACTCTGCAATATTACAAATTCCTTCCTATCAAATAAAATACAAGATAGTTCATATGTCAATACTTTCAAACATAGTATGTTCATTAAAACTTATTTTAGAGATAGTGGGCTTTAATAGGTAAGGACACAGATCCAAAAATACACTACCTGGTTTGAATCCAAACTCAGGAACATATTAGCTGTGTAACATTGCTTAGTTTTTGTAAGTTCATGCTGCTTCAGTTTCCTTATATATGAAGTTGAGGATAATAATAGTTCCTCCACCATGGGGTTGTTTGGAGGTTTAAATTAGTTGTTATTCATAGAGCTAACCACGTCTGATATATAGCAAGCATTTTACAAGAGTTTGCTAGATACATAAGGTAAACTGCATTTTTAATGAATTGAATTTTCAAGGAATTAATAGTCTGATGTTTATTGTAGCATTATTGACAAAAGCCAAATTATAGAAGCGGCCCAAGTGTTCATTGGTAGATAAATGGATAAAGAAGATGCAGTATGTATGAGAGAATATTACTCAACCATAAAAAAATGAAATCTTCACAGACCTGTACCTGTGGGGCTAATAATACATTATATGTTAATAAAAAATTAAAAATTGAAGAAAATGAAATCTTGCCATTTGCAACAACACTGATGGATCTAATGGGGATAATCCTAAGTGAAGTAAGTCAGTCTGAGAAAGACAAATACCATGATTTCACTCATTACGTGGAATTTAAGAAGCAAACCAAAGGGACAAAGAAAAAAGAGATGCTTAGCTGTAGAGAACACACTGTGGTTACCAGAAGGAGGCGGGTAGGGGGATCGGAGAAATAGGTAAAGGGATTTAAGAGCGCACTTATCCTGACAAGCACTGAGGAATGTATAGAAGTGTTGAATCACTATATTGCATACCTGAAACTAATATAACACTGTATGTTAACTATACTGGAATTTAAAAAATAAAGAAATTAATAGTCTACATCAGAAGACAATAGTTTCTTTTCCATATCAGTGAATTTAGTATAAGTGTGAGAGTCATTAGTCACTTATAAAGGAATCTCTATGTTCTCTGAAACGATGTGGCCTTTGAGGAATAGCTCATAGGGAAATCATGAATGCCCAAGGAAGCTCATCAATCTTTTTTTTTTTTTTTTTTTTAAAGATTTTATTTTTTTTTATTTATTTGACAGACAGAGATCACAGGTAGGCAGAGAGGCAGACAGAGAGAGAGGAAGGGAAGCAGGCTCCCTGCTGAGCAGAGAGCCCCATGCGGGACTCGATCCCAGGACCCTGGGATCATGACCTGAGCTGAAGGCAGAGGCTTTAACCCACCGAGCCACCCAGACGCCCCGAAGCTCATCAATCTTGATACTTTCTCTTGAATAAGCCATTCAACCCCATAGCTCAATACCTATCTGAGGAGTCCAATATTCACCAGCAGTGCTGTAAACACTGTTGGGGAAGACATATGGCCCAGGAAATGCACAGCTGAAGGACATGAACGGTTTGCTCAGCCAGCTTTATGCACAGCCTCCAAAGCCCAATACAACCCTTCCACCCTGGTCCTGTCTCCATCAACACTCCCATCGTCCTCCAAACGCCAGCCCCATGCGTCTCCTTTCCATTTTGTTTTGTTGTAAAGGCCAATGTCATTTCTGTTTCAGGGCCTGGAATGTGGTTTTCTCGTATTTTCACTTGGCTGTGCGCTTGTCATCCTGGTCTCCACTCAGGGGTCACCACCTTAGAGAGAATGGTCATCACCGGATCTCATGGTGCTTCTACCATAACCAGAGACTTCCACCTACATTAGATAAATTTGCTTTCTCTATAGCCCTTATAAGCATCAGAAATTATTGTATTTATGGATATATTGCTTTGGTATGTATTCTCCTGTTTGAATATAAATAAGCTCCCTTTGAGCAGTGCCTCTGTCTTTTTACCTCTTTGCACATAGGGCCTAGATAGGCCTGGAATAAGGTAGGGGAGCTTAGTAAATTATTTGCTGAATGCGTTCCCATGTTCTGTGGATAGAAGGGCCCATGAAACTAGCGCCCTTATGTGTGGTCTCACAATGGAAACAGATCACATCCTTTTTGGAAGTTTTCATGTGATAGGAACTTGGTGTTTCCCCCTCAAAGCAAAGAGAAAATAAACTCCCTGAGCACCAAGTAGCCCATAGTGAGGACAATAAAGTTAGGGAAGACATGAACCTTGGCAAGAGATCTAAAAGAGGCTGGTCTATGAAATAAAAAAATGTGGGTCAGGAAAAGGAACAGAGTCCACTGCACTGTCCTACCCCTGATAGCACTGCTCTGAGATCAATCACCAGGAAATCTGGCACTGAGGAAATTTAGCACAAAATGTTTAGCCAGAAAAAATCAAACAATTCTCTGGAATGCTATTGATTACTCTAACAGCTTTTATTAAAAAAAAAAACAATAATTTTTAAAATGTGTCTTACCTTGAATATGTTTCAAGTACTAAAAGTTTCTCTCACATAATAAACCAGGAATTCCCATGCTTTATACTGTTTCTATCTCCTGGTTAGTTAAGTCATGAGTTCAAACCCTGGAAGTCTGGTTGGTTGATTCTTTTAAATTCAGAAAAATCCGCTTGCAGTCATCAAAAATAAGTTAGTGAAATATATTTTCCAAAAGTTGAACATTCTAGACCATATTTTCTAGCTGACAACTCAGCATGGGTGAACTGATCTTTCTAGGGTCTCAAAGATGTAACGGTATAGCCTAATGTATCTGCAAGTTTGTCAAACAGAATCAAGAAAATTGAATTCTAATTCTTGTGCTTTTGGCAAGCTCCTTGTTTTCCTGAGATTCCATTACTCCCTCCATGTGCCGCACTTCCTGGACTAGATTCAAGACTTTCAAGCCCTAAGAGTTCTTCTGTGTCCTAGTAGGCGATAAGATAAGGTAACTCCTAAACCCTAAATCATCTTCCAAAAACTGAGATCAGTAGGTCAGATAATAGGAGTTAATCCCATGTTTTAATTCACTCTTTTCTCCTCTGGATCCCATCATCTTCTGGGATTATAGTGGTTATGCTGCAGATTTGTTTCCTCTTAATATAGAGCACTCTCTCTCATAGGTCTCTTGGGCACTATATATAGAGATGGGGTGGAGTAACAGTCTTAGATCCCCTAGAAACACTGTGGCTGAAGTGTTCTCCCTGACTCAGATGGTAAAAGTGAGACCGGGGATCCACCATGGTACTTTGTTTGATGTTGGTGTGAGAGCATTCTCAAAGGAATAGTCATCACCATCACCATCCATCATCTTTTTTGATGAGACTGATTTTATGTGAATTAAATTGATAGTTGAAAAGCTTGCACTGGACAAATGTAATGGATGCCTTGGTGTAGAGTCCCCAGTTTCACACAATCACTGAAGTCAACCAGGCCATCAGAATGAATGAAGCAAACCAAGGAGGGGTTTAGCGAGGTCTCCCATAACCTAAGGGTGGGACTCTGGTCAGCTGGTGAGTACATCTGAAGGCATAACAGCCACTGGGTGTAACTTTTGCCTTGTGGAAATACAGGCCTATTATTTTCCAGCTTGATTCTTATGAAGAGAAATCAGAAAAAAAGGATATTTAAATGGAAACTCCCTCTCAAGTTTGAACCCTTAACAACTAATTTATGAGTGTGTGCCAGATTTGGCCTATGGATATCAATTTCTATTTTAAGTTATAATTTAATTGCCTTTCTTTTGGATTTCAATTATGTACCAAGTATTCCATTTAAATCTCCAAACTCCGTAAATTAGGAATTAAAGTATGTGCATTTCTGTTTCAGAGACTGAGGTAAAGTTATGGAACTTACCTAAGGTTCTGTGGGTTCAACCATAGCCTTCCTACCACTTCCACACGTCCACGTAATACAGACTGAGCCATTCCAGGAGGATGTGGAATGCCTTTTCTTTTGTTATATTACCATCATTAATCAAATATTCAATACAGAGTATAAATAAACACAACCCTGGTAGTGGGCTCTTATCAGTCATTATTAGAATTTAAGTGCAGTTAATGAAGTAGCCATTAAGTGCCTGCTTAAGTAAATATTTGCAGGGTGGCTTTGAAAATGGAGTTCTGTGCCTCCCTCTATAACTTAGTAACTTCTGCAGGGTTTGCATCTTGTTTCTGGCCCTAGTAAAATTTTGTGTATGTACAGGCAAGCCATCCAATATGTAAATCTAATTCGTGTCTGGACTCAGAATGATGTTAGCTTTCCAATCTTCCCATCACCTCGTCTCCACTCATCAGTATTTCTTCTAGATGACTTTTCTCTAATGCTACCCCTGCTCTGTGTCTTCCCACACCTGTTCTCCTACCAACTCCCACACCATGGCCATGGAGCTACAGAAGGGGGCAGGATGGTGGGGAAGCTTCTAAAATATCACACAAGAATGGTCTCCAAGTTGGCATCGGTTGTGTCTTGCCAACAGTACTGAGGCTGCCAAAGCAGAGGCTCCAGAAATAAAGAACAATGAAAGTGTAAACCTAAGGCTTTATTCCTCCAGATTAGGTTTTTAGAAAAGCAAAAAGTAAAATTTTAAAAAGAGTCCATGTAAAATAAGTATTTTGTATCTCTCCCCTGTTTTTAGTTGGTAGTCATCAATGTACACTTACAAAAAAAAAAAAATCCTGTGTGCCTCCGGGTTGCCAACGCACTGTCAGCATATCTGGAGTACTTTTATTATTTACTTTTTCAAGATACAGTATCAGGAGCCATAAAATATTGTTTACATAATCTTTGGCGAAAAAGCCATGCCCAGTGAAACCCGCTGTAGGAAACCCTCCTATCAGTTTTTTGATGTAGACTTACACTCTTTTGCGTGGTACTTCCTCTTCATGAATATGAGGAATTGATCATTATTGAAGTGTTAAAAATTTGTGGAAAACTTATAAATAGCTACTCAATATTCACATCATCTGTGGGCCCTATTTCCCAGAAAATAAGTCATAGAAACCATGAATGCAATTGTTAAGATGTGTAATTTATTAAAATGTTCAAATTTTTCTTCAAAATTTTACTCTTTTTTAAAAAAGAATTATATATATATTATGTACGTATTTTATATATGTTTTATGTGTATTCTATACATGTTTATGTATGCATATATATGTATATATAAATACAATATATACATATATGCTCTGAGTATAAATACAATATATACCTATATAACAATTTGTAGGGTCCAGTATCTAGAATATATAAAGAACTCTTAAAATTCAATAACAATTTAAAAATGGGCAAGGACTCGAATAGACATTTGAAATATCCAGAACGGATAAACCTGCAGCAATAGAAGGCAGACTGGTGGTTGCCAGAAGATAAAGGAAGGAGGAAATGAGGAGAAACTGCTTAAAAATAGAGTTTTTATTTTGAAGTGATAGAAAAGTTTTGGTGCTAGATAGTGGTGGTTGGTTGAGTAACATTGTAAATGTATTAAATGCCATTAAATTATTCACTATAAAAGATTTGATTTTGTTTTGTGAACTTCCTCTCAATAATTTTTTTTTTTTTAAAATCTGTTTGGGGGCACCTGGGTGGCTCAGTGGGTTGGGCCTCTGCCTTCAGGCTCAGGTCATGATCCCAGGGTCCTGGGATGGAGCCCTGCATCGGACTCTCTGCTCAGCAGGGAGCCTGCTTCCTTCCCCTCTCTCTCTGCCTGCTGCTCTGCCTACTTGTGATCTCCGACAAATAAATAAAATCTAAAAAAAAAAAAATCTGTTTGGAAAAACCTCATTTGTAATGATTTTTAGTATAAGTAATCTATAATAATTTTGGTATCATTTCTAGAATCAGTAAACTTAAGCTTTCAATAGATGAGTATATTCCAGGAAATGAGGTTGTTGGGTGTTTAAAAATATTTATTTTGATCCATCCTCATTGCTAATGGAAGGAATCTTCTCATTCTCAATTAAAGAAAAATTAAAATTTGCTAAATCTATTTTAACCAGTTATCATTCACACCACCACACGTCTGGACACAGAAGAGAGGAAACCTGTAAGATTCACTATCCCCCTCAGTCATTACAGATCCATACCTTATACCTCATGAGCGATCAAAACATTTAGACCTCTCAAATACCAGAAATTCCCTTGTCTGACTTTTAAATTCTGTTCTTCCATCTCTGGCTCAACTGCTCTAGGCACAGCGGCTCTTCCAAAGCAATGTTTTCAAATACCTAACCTCAGGTTGCCACCTTCTTGGTCCCTCCCTTCCTGCCTCCTCAATAATTTTCAGGAAAACAGTAAGAATGGGTTTTTCTTGCCAAGGCCTGTCTCACTACTATGCCCTGCTCTGAATCCTATGCTCTTTTCATACTCCCATATTTTTCATCAGAAAGTGAAATCTGCAGGACTTTGAGAGGGTGAAATCCTATTGTGTGACATATCCTAAACTATGGATTTGACTCTTAAAAAACTGGGATGTCCAATTTTCTTGGAAAGAAGTTTGGAAGGCCCTCAAGATATTAAACATAGAGTTATCATATAACCCAGAAACATTACTTCTCGAATTCTTCTTTAGAATTCTTCTAGAATTCTGCTTCACCTAAGAGAATTAAAAACACAGTCCAGACAAAAACTGTGTACTTGAATGTTTACAATAGCATTATTCATAATAGGTAAAAGTGGAAACAACTCAAATGTCCATTGATTGACAAATAGACAAAATGAGGTATATATATATTTAACGGAATATTATTCAGTCTTACAAAGGAGTGAAATACTGACACGTGCTACAACATTGATGGATCCTTTCTAAATTAAGTAATTAACAAATTTATTTATTCATTCATTCACTCATTCATTCATTTATTTGAGAGAGTGAGCAAGCACAGAGGCAGATGGAGAGAGAGAAACAGGTTCCCCACTGAGCAGGGAGCCTGACTCAGGGCTTGATTCCAGGACCCTAAGATCATGACCTGAGCCAAAGGCAGACAGACGCTTAACCAACTGAGCCATCCAGGTGCCCCAAGATTGAAGAATCTTGAAAATACTATGTTAAGTAAAAGAAGTCAGATGCAAAAGGCCACATACTGAGTGATCCCATTTTTGTGAAATACAGGAAAATGCAAACATATAAATAGAAAATAGATTAGTGTTCATTAAGACCTGGGAAATGTACAATAGGGAGCAACTGCTAATGGGCACAGGGCTTCTTTTGGGGATTATGAGAAAAGGTCCAGAAGTAGACAGTGATGATAGTTATACAACATTGTGAATGCACTAAAAACTACTGAATCATACACTTTAAAAGCTAAACTATAAAATACCTGAAATTGCCAATTGTTTAATCTTTAGACATCTTGCTATCTTAGCCATCTGGTAGCTGTGAATGGCTTCAGACAGCAGTCAAGGCAGATTCTGCAGAGGTTACAAGATTTTGCCTGAACTCCCACCACTTCTTTCCAGTCTTGCTCTAGAAAGGCAGTGTGGTCTGGATTCAAATCCAGATGTGGCTGTAAGCAACCTGATTGCCAATTGTAAGCACCCATCTCATTATTTGTAAAACAGAGTCGAACAAATTTAACCCACTGTGTCTTGTAAAAGTCAGAAAATAATACAGTCAGAGAGCTTTGCCCACAGGAGGCATTCAGTACTTGGTAGCTATTTCTGATATATTAAGGGACTTGCTCCACATTTCTGAAGTCTGAAATAATCCGGCTTTTAACAATTGAAATATATTCCATTTCATTCAAATTAATTTTATTTTCTAAATTGATTGCCTACAATTGAGACTATACGAATTCCAGGTGAAAAATGAAAAAAAAAAAAAAAAAAGTAATCACCTGGTAAGTTCGGTGGTACTACATGATAACCACTGGAGGGAATGGCTGTGACACTTTGAATTGTTCAGTCAAATGTATCCCTGAAATTGTTTTATACATGATTCTTCTCATAAACATCGACTGTCCTAAATGATACATTTATGTAGGACGAATGCCCAGAAAAAAACATTAGATTCAAATTGGTGCTTAAGAAATCAAATCAAATTTTAAGATTTTCATTGAATCCCCTTTTTTGCAGTGCCTTATGTCTATGTTGAGAGGAAAGAATGCCCAAAAAAGGTACAAGAGCCAGGGTCTTTGACTTGAAGAGTTTAGTGGATCAGTGCTTGTGGAGAAGGATGCTAGTGATCGTGGACCAGATCTACGAGATGGGGTGAATCCATTTTTCGACAGCATTAGAAAGGCCCCACTAGTAATACATTGGTGGGCTCTATGAAAAGAAAAAAAAATTTTATTAAAGTAAAGGGAAAAAAATCATTTTCCTCTGAAAATGTGCCAACGAAGAGATGATTTACTTTTCAGCAAGAAAGAGTCAGGATTAGAACACAGTACTGGAGACTTCTGGGCCACAGAACTGTTTTTAAGTGCAGAAACAAATTATTTTTGGTAATTTCTTACAAAATAAAATTATAGATATTAATTCTTTGTGTTTTAAGAATAAAACAGGTAAATAGTGAATTGTAATAAAGTAAATAAAACTTCATTTTAAAATAGGATAATAGCCCAGAGGGCTTTTTAAATTATCTCCCACTCTGATTTTATTATTTTAATATCACCAAAAAAACAGGGCATATCTTTACAATACATCAGATAAAATGTGAATTGCCAGCACTGAGCAAGTTTCAGGCAGGGGCAAGTCTGCTTATAAGGCATAATGAATAGAAAAAGTGTTTATAACTCCATTTTGCATTCTCTGCATTTTTTTAGGATACAGATTTCAAATTTCAATTTTCTAATGGCTGAAGTTACTTCCTTTTACAGAAGCCTTTGAAAAATTGCAATGTTTTAATTGGTTCACATTAAAGACTCTTAGAAGCTTGAAGAAAAAAGTCTTTCCAGATGAGCAAGAGGTTGGATAAATGTAATGACATATGGTTTGTTTTTTATAGCTACAATATGCGAAAAATAGAAGCATAACACATGTATTCAATGATATATATGTATTTATACATATAAATATATATTCTGCTTATAAATTATGAGATAAGATTATTTTGTACAAATGTGATTTTGTTTTCTTTCTCTCTCTTGTTCCCTTTATGAATAAAAATAACAAATGAAACTTAGAACAATTTTAAACATCTCATTATACCAGGGATCTAGCAAAAGATAAAATCAATGTATGCAAAGCCATGATGCGACACAGTCCCCTGCTCAGACTTGTGAGCGGGTCTCTCTATAGGGTCTCCGAGCCTCAGGGCAGGAAGACTGTCCGATGATCTTAACACTGAATATTCTCTGACCCAGCAGGCTTTCTCTGAATCCTTCCAGATGGATGGGTCACGAACTGTTTCTTCAATGTTCCTCAGTAAGGATACTTCTCACATCCTCTGGCAAACTCAGAATATCCCCTGGAAGATCTTCCTTTACAGCCCCTGGCTGCCCGAGCCCATCGAGTCCCTCATAAGCAGGTAAAGACGTTTGATTATCGCATTCCGTGTACTCAGTTTTTACGTTTTCAAAGTCTATGGTCAAATGAGTATGTTTTTTCCTTCAAAGCTAAAAAAAATTAATGTGAGCATTTCTCTCATGTACTGTACCTTATTTACGTATGTATGTATTTATTTATCTATTTATTTATTTGTGAAGGCTCACGCCTATTTTCAGAAGACCATTGTTGTGGAAAGGAGTGTTCTAACCTAGGAAGAACATGGCGTATGGAGAGGATTACCTCTGAGAAGCAAAAAGGAACCTCAGGCTCAAGGCAATTTTACCCATCACCCCTGAGTCTTTTATAACAGAGCAGAGGCATACGTACCCTCAGGACAGGCCTGGGAGAAGATAGAGGAGGAAGGAGCTATAATCATCATTCCCTTACCTGTGAATGGTGGGTCCCTTACACTACCTTCCCTGTAGTTCTTTTTCTGTTATCCAGCTCCTGTCCTGTGCTCCCATTTCACCTCCAGGTTTTGTTGCTACCATGTGTCTCCAGACTACATTGATTTTATCTAGCTCATGCTTTGTAACTTAGGGGTCCAAACTCTTCTTTTTTCTTAAGGTTAAATTGGTAAATAACATTATATAAGTTTCAAGGGTAAAACAGTGTAATTCAGTGTTTGTATACACTACACAGTGATCACAAGTCTAGTTACCACCATCCACGACCATTAAACTGAGCCCCTTCACTCCCCTGCCTGCCTCCAATCCCCTTCCCCTCTGAAAATCACTAATATGGTCTCTATCTGTGAGTTTATTTTTATTTTCTTTGTTCATTTGTTTTGTTTTTCAGATTTCACATTTAAGTGAAATCATATGGTATTTGCTCTCTCTACCTGACTTGTTTCACTTAGCATAGTACCTTGGAAGTCCATCCACATTTGTCACATATGGCAGGATTTTCTTCTTTTTATATAGTTGAGTAATATTTCATTGTGTGTGTGTGTGTGTGTGTGCACATATTCCATTGTGTGTGGTATCCATTCATTTATCAATGGACACAAGTTGTTTCTATATCTAGGCCATTGTAACTAATAATCAGCATAGAGGTGCATATTTTCAATATGTTTTCAAATTAGTATTTTCATACTCTTTGAGTAAATACTCAGAAGTGGAATAACTATCATATGGTGGTTCTATTTTTAATTTCTTGAGGAATCTCCATACTGTTTTCCATAGTGGCTGCACTAATTTACATTCCCAGTGTACAAGAGTTCCCTTTTCTCCACATCCTCTCCAGCGCTTGTTGTTTCTTATCTTTTTGATAATAGCCAGTCTGATAGATGTGAGGTGATACCGCATTGTAACTTTGACTTGCATTTCCCTGTTGAATAGTGATGTTTAACATGTTTTCACATACCTATTGAACATCTATCTGTATGTCTTCTTTGGAAAAATGTCTATTCAGATCCTCTGCCCATTTTTTTAAATCAAGTTGTTCTTTCCTTGTTGAGTTGAGTTGCTTGTATATGTTAAACATTAACTCCCTATCAGATATATGATTTGCAAGTATCTTCTCCCATTTAGTAGTTGCCTTGTGTTTTGTCATGGTTTCCTTCAGCATGCAGAAGTTTTTTAGTATGATGTAGTCCCATGCATTCCTATTTGTTTATTTTTGCTTTTGTTGCCCTTGCCTCTGGAGTCAGATCCAAAAAAATTCATCAAGATATTAGGGCGTACCACTTGTGTGTTTTCTTCTAAGATTTTCATGGTTTCAGGTCTTATATTCAAGTCTTTAATTCATTTTGAGTTAATTTTTCCATATAATGTAAGATAGTGGTCCAATTTTATTCTTTGCATTCAGTTTTTCAATACGATTTCTTGAAGAGACTATCTTTTCATCATTTGTATATTTTTGCATCCTCTGTCAAAGATTAATTGACCGTATATGTGTGATTTTATTTCTGGACTCTATTCTGTTTCATTGATCTATGGGTCTGTTTTTATGCCAATGCCATACTGTTTCATTACTATAATCTTGTAGTATTGTAGTATAGTTTGAAATTAGGGAGCATGATATCACCAACTTTTTTCTTTCTCAAGGTTTCTTTGGCTATTCAGAATTATTTATGATTCCATATAGATTTATAAATTACTTGTTCTAGGTCTGTGAAAATACATTGGAATGGCACTGGAATTTTGATAGGGATTTCATTGAACCTATAGATTGTTTTCAAGACTATGAACCTTTTAATAATGTTAATCCTACCAGTCCATGAGCATAGAATATCTTTCCATTTACTTGTGTCTTCATTTTTGTTTTAATATCTTACATCTTCTCCTCTTTCATTTCTGATTTTATTTTTTTGTGCCCTTTTTTCCCCCTTGGTGGGTCCAGTTAACAATTTGTCAATTCTGTTTATCTTTTCAAAGACCAGCTCTTAGTTTTATTGATCTTTTCTATTGTCTTTAGTCTCTATTTCATTTATTTCTTCTCTAATCTTTATTATTTCCTTCCTTCTGCTAAACTTTGTGCTTTGTTTATTCTTTTTTCCCTAGTTCCTTGAGGTGTAGAGCTAGATTGTTTATTTGAGATTTTTCTTGTTTGTTGAAGTAGGTTATATTTAAACTTCCCTCTAAAAACTGTTTTTGTTGTATTCCACAGATTTTGGACTGTTGCATTTCCATTTTTATTTTGTCTCCAGGTATTTTTAAACTTCTCCTTTGATTTCTTTGTTGAACCATTAGTTGTTCAGTACCATGTTGTTTAATCTTCACATATTTGGGATTTTTCCAGTTTTCTTCCTATAATTGATTTTTAGTTGTTTATCATTGTGGTCTGAAAAGATGTTTGATATAACTTCAATATTTTTAAGTTTATTGAGACTTGTTTCCTGACCTAATACATTAGCTATCCTTCAAAAAAAATAGGAGTTTATCATCACTAAAGTGACCTTACAAGAAATGGTAAAAGGACTTCTTTAAGCCAAAAAGAAAAACCACAAACTAGTAACTACATATAAAGGTAAAGATATCACTGTCAAATGCAAATACCTAATAAAGTTAGTGGATTAATCACTTGTAAATCTAATATGAAGGTTGAAAGACAGAAAATACTAAAATTGTAAGTATAATAGTTAAGAAATAAAATAAAAATATATACATATATACAAAGCAAAAATCTGTAGTAGAGACACAAATGACAATGAGAAAGGAATCCAGACATAACACTAAAGAAAATCACCAAATCACAACGGAAAAAAACAAGACGAGAGAAAAGGAACACAGAGAAACTACAAAAACAGCCAGAAAAATCATCAACAAAATAGCAATAAATACATTCCTGTGAATAATTGTAAATGGATTAAATGTTCCAGTTAAAAAGTATAGAGTGGCTGAGTGGACAAAACAACCAACCAAGATGCATCTATGTGTTACCTACAAAAGACTCACTTCAGATCTAACAACATACACAGACTGAAATTGAAGGGATAAGAAAAGATTTCCCATGCAAAAGGAAGCAAAAAGAAAGCTGCTGTAGCTATATTTGTATTAGACAAAATAGATTTTAAAATAAAGACCGTGATTAAAGACAAAGAAGGGTATTATTGTGTAATGATAAAGGGGTCAATCCAACCAGAGGATATAACACCTGTAAATATTTATTCACCCAATATAGGAGCACCTAAATCTATAAAGCAAATATTAACAGACCTAAAAGGTGAAATGGACAGCATTGCAATAATAACAGGGGACTTTAATACCCCACTTATATCAATGGATAGACCATCCAGACAGAAAAGCAATAAGGAAACATTGGCCTTAAAAGATGTATTAGACCAGATGGACTTAATACATATATACAGAACATTCCATTCAAAAACAGCAGAATATACATTCTTTTCTAGTGTACATGAGCATTTCTTTTTAGCTATTTGAATATATCATGCTCCTCCCTCTGGCCTACAAAATTTTTGTTGAAATATTAGTTGATCATCTTACAGGGGTTCCCTTTTATATAGCAAGTTGTTTTTTTCTTACTGCTTTTAATATTCTCTCTTCCTCTTTAATGTTTGACAGTTTGATTATAACGTGTCTTGGTGTGGATCTCTTTGGGTCCATCTTGTTTAGAACTCTCTGTTCTTTCTGGAGCTGGATGTCTTTTTCTTTCCCCAGTTTAAGGAAGTTTTCAGCTATTATTTCTTCAAATAATTTTTCTATCCCTTTCTCTCTTCTTCTTCTGGGACAACTATAATGTGGATATCATTTCACATGATTTTGTCCTACAGGGTAAAAGGTCAAACTCTTTGGCTTTCAAAGGAATTGATTAATTGGTGCTAATGCCCCACCCCACACTTATTTTATTACAGTTTTCATCTAACTTATTTTTTTGGGAAGATTTCATACTTACATGGTATAAGCAGAATCACATAATAAATCATGTTTACTTATCAGCCAACTCAACAATTGTCAGTATTCAGCCATGTTAATAATATGATTTATACTTCCATCATAGCTCTTTTTATTTTTGTGTTTTTAAAGATATAATTTACTTATTTACTTATTTATTTATTTAATTTTATTTTAGCAGGAGGGGCATGTGGGGAGGGAAAGAATCTCAGGTATACTCCACACTGAGCATGGAGCCTGATGCAAGGCTCTATGCCAGGACCCTGCAGTCATGACCTGAGCTGAAAGCAAGAGTCACACATTTAACCAACTGTACCACCCAGGGACCCTCTCTTCTTAAGTTATACAATTTTTTTTTCTTTTAGTTAAAATTTACATAAATCAAATTTATATAAATCTGATTTTTTAATCTTAGTTTTGCCTGTTCTTGAACTTCTAAAAACAGATTCGTCCAGTATGCAGTGTTTTTGTGAGTCCTCACTCAGCATATCTGTGAAATTCATCCACATTGGTGCCAGTACCAGTTTTTCATTCTTTTTTGTTATTGTCGTTTAGTAGCATTCCATTGTATAAATTCCATACCACAGTTTGTTTAATATTTTACTTTCTGACAGTTGTTTCCAATTTTAGCTATAGCTAGAAAGCTCCTATGAATGATTTTGTGAGTCTTTTGTAGATAAATATTTTCATTTCTCTTGAGTGGAATTATTAGGTCAAAGGGTAATTGTTTGGGAAGAGGTACTTAACCTCTTCCCAAAGTGGTTGTGCTGTCACTTCTTTTTATATTGTATTTCTTTGTTATTTTGAATTGATAATTAAATCAAATGGACCAAAAAAACCCCAAAGTTGAACAAGTATATATTGAGAAGTATTCTTGGCGTCTGTTTCTGTCTACCTCACTGGTCCATACTGCCTCCTGCAGCTAAGTGCTTCCGTTAGTTTCTTGTGCATTCTTCCAATTATTTTAAATGCAGTGATTAAATAAACATATAGTTGTCCCATTCCCCCTCGTAACTCAATAGTGGCCTACTATATATATCCAAAATGCCCCTCCCTATTTTCACCTAACAACATATCTTAGAGGCTTTCTATATTGGTGAATAAAGAGCTTCTTCATTGTTTTTTCTGAACCCTGCTCTATTGATGGTTCCAACTGGTTATTATTATACACAATGCTGCAATGAAGAGACTTGTACCTACATCATTACATATATATGTAGTAATAAAACTGGGATAAAATTTCAGAGTGATGCTTTAGCCTTATGAGGCCAGGGGTTATAGATATTTATAATTTTGTAATATTTGTCAAATTGTGCCCCCAAACATGCTGTAACATGTTGTGCTCCCATTGGTCATGCAAGAGAGAACTCTTTGTCCATAGTCTTGCTACCAGAGAGTAGTGATCTTTGCCATTCTCAAATATTTCAACTCAACTATTCTGAACAGCTGAGCAAAATAAACATATAAAACTCCTGTAATCCATGATTTCATCAGGTGAGGTCCTAAGAAGAACCCACTACATAATTTGTGGGGCAAAGTGTAAAACAAAAATGCAGAGCCCTTGTTCAAAAGTTATTAAGAATTTCAAGATGATCAGAGCAGAGTATTAGGCCAAGCACAGGGCCCTTCTAAACATGTGATTTCTTGCAACAGCATAAGTTTTAATCCATAAAAGTTACCCCAGGTCCTAAGCATCATAAAGAAGGCAAGTAATCTTTGAATAAATACCTTATTCTACCTTAAAACTTGATGCATATCTTTGTACTACTCCATATAATAATTATGTTTTATATTACTTCTATCAAGTCATACTGATGTTTCAGGAAAGTATATCATAACTATGATTTGGCAGTGCCTCCTGCAGCCATCAGGTACCTTCTGTAGTCTGATGGGAGAACTCTAGATGGCATATCCCATAATTTTCCTGCTTCCAGACAAACTATTTAACACTAGTTATTTAACTATAAGGACCCCACTTTCCCTGCCTCACATCTGAATGACCAAATAACTGCCGTGATGGGAATGGAAGGCCAAGTGGAAGCTGGTGTGGGGCAGTCATTGGAAGAAGATCCGCAAGCCCACAATCGTATTGATGTTCGTCTTGATTTTTGATAATATGATGTCCATCAAGGAGACTGCTCTGCCCCTGCTAAGTAGGAGAACAGTGCTCTGTACAATGAGGCTTGGAATGCCTCTGCATTTTCAGAATGTTTGTTATTAATGGTATTGGGGACTGCCAAGAACCAGTGTAGGTGGGCTGGAGATGAAGCCAGAGGAAATTTCCTCAAAGAGCTTGGGATAGTCCCTTGTGAAATGATAGAAAGCAAGCGCAGTGGAGGGAAACAAGTTTTGTAGTAAGATATTGGGAGGGAACAAAGCCAGGTGCTGTGTTAAGGGCTTTATATACAACATCTCCAGATACCGCTCCCTCCGCCCCCGCTCCCTCCCCCCTCCCCGGTTAGGACTGCTTCAGAAACAGACAACATCTGAAAAGAAGATAGACACAGAGGACAGAAGAGACATCTATTCAAATAGGCAAAGAGAAAAAAATAGAACTGAATGTCAAACAATTACTACAAATATAGCCAGTATACTCAGGAGGGAAGAGGGAAGACCAACTCTATAGTAAGCTTAACCACACTTTAACCTTTCTTGCTCTTTCGCCCCCCCTGCTGGCAGTGCTAAGATGCAATCCTCCGGTGAAAATACCAGCAAGCATTGAGAAGATAAAACAAGGTAGGTATTTTATGCAGCCATACTTCTCAGACTTTAATATGCATATGAATTGTCTGGGAATCTTGGTAAAATGCAGATTCTTATTGGGTCAGTCTGGGTTTGAGCCTGAATGTCTGCATTCCTAGCAAGCTCCCAGGTGATGCGGGTTTTGGGACCACACTTTGAATCACCATTGGTAACCACCAGCACTAAGTCTCTTCTTCTCTTCCTGAGATTTCCCAATTTCACAAAGAACTGATCTCTATGGCCTTTAACTGGCTCTACATCCAACAGTGGGTCCAATCCACAGGTGAAAAATGAGAATGTTTCTCCAGTTGCTTCCACGATTTACTTCCACTCAAATCATCCGCTTTGTCATGCAGTTAATGATATCCAAATACTGGAATCTAGCTAGGAGACATTGCAATGATTTTGTCCTATGGAATCACACTTTTTTTTTTTTTAAGATTTTATTTATTTATTTGACAGAGAGAGATCACAAGTAGACAGAGAGGCAGGCAGAGAGAGTGAGGGGGAAGCAGGCTCCCCGCGGAGCAGAGAGCCCGATGCGGGGCTCGATCCCAGGACCCTGAGATCATGACCTGAGCCGAAGGCAGCGGCTTAAACCACTGAGCCACCCAGGCGCCCCTGGAATCACACTTTTATCTTACAAGACTCTTGTGGCCAATCCTCTCATTTTGCAGGTGAGGAAGCTGAGGCACAAGGAGAGTGTGTGGCTTAACCATGGTCCCACAGTTTGTGGACAGCAGCCAGACCAAAATCGAATTAACACTGACACTGTTCTCATGCTGCCTGTCCAGGTCATTTCGCGTTTTTCTCTTTCCCTAAAATGGCCAAACTCACATCTGCTAAATCTTATGGATCATTAGAGTCCTAAGTGGCAGATCACAAAACTCAGGAAATGTGACAGTATGCATCTCATGTCAAGAGTTTTCCTCACATTTGTTCTTTTCTGAATTAGTGTCGGGGTCTCTTATCAACACAGTTAGTCTTTCTGTATCCATCATAAGAAAAAAGAAGTACGAGTTCCCGTCTTATCATTACCTATCTCAGATATTTAATCCTCATTTTGCTGTATCCTTTCTGCTGTATCCAATTTGCTACAACAGGACACATTAGGTCTTAAGTGATATTTTTAAAAATTCCCCTCCAAAATAATACCAATTAATTCCATAGAGTGGGGATGAGAAGATTCTTATTGAGTATGTGTTGAGCGAATGATTTATTATTTGGGTAGGTGATAGAATGAACTGATTATTGCATTCAGATAACTATCTCATAACTAGACAGCAAAAGAAAGGACTTGTAAGACCCTCCAATGAGGCCCTGCTCAGAGTTGAGATTAACCATAAACCATGTAATTTCCATGTTTTGGTTTTTTTTTTTTGTCTTCGGCATCAGAATTCACTTTAGAGTACTTAAGTGATTTTCATGCCTGAGTGAGAGCAAAGGGTGAATTTCCGAACTGCCCTTTTCCATTCCCAACAACAACAACAAAAAGAAGCAGGAGAGTAAATAAAAAGTTTCCTGGTCCCAGAGGCCCCACCCAGTGTACGCATAGAATGCAGATGAGCAAAGTGAGTGGGCGAGTGAAATCGTTTGTAACAAAAACTCATTATTTACAGATGAGAAATTTATATTGTCAGCGTAATATCTGTGAGTCTGAACAACGCTGAGAGTATATAAACCCAGTGGGCTCAGCTGCACAAGTACAGGGCTCAGGACAAAGCACATCCAGAGGAGGGCTCGCTCTCTCTCCACCTGCTCTGCTCCAGTCACGGTGTCAGAAGGTAAGATGAGGGACCGCAAGACTGTAAATCCTGCTTGGGGTGCTGTTAGGTATTTTTAAGGGGGCAAAGTATTATGAATGAAGTCCTGTTCTTTCATCTTAAGCCTTATTGCTATTAGTTCACGGGGGCAGAACGGAGATGAAAAAGTGACATAAAATGCATTTACATGTATTTAATTCAACCTAGTGAAGCTGAACAGTGAATGGGATAACAATTCCATGAAAAGATATAAAATAGAAAGAAAGACAAAGATTTCAAATCAATGCCCTTGTTATAAGATTTAACTGTTATGAGAACTGCATTTTTAAATAAGTGGTAACATTTTGAAAAATAAATATTTTCCTTGAGTTTGATAAATGTGTATACTACTTTGAACAGAAGGCGCCTTTTAAATTCAGCAGAAATGTGTCCATTAGAGAAGCTATAACAGCAATTGCTCCTTACCAATGAAAACTTATGGTTTTCTAAAAGAGCAGAATCAACATCATCTTTCAAATATTCAAATTTCTGATAAGTCTATCAAAAAAAAAAATCAAGTCCATGAAATCAGCTCTTTGGAAATGAGACAGAGCATATCTGGTGCAAAGAAAAATATAGTCAATTATTGGGAAGGCTTTGGATGGAACTGAGTAAAACCACAGATTAATAATTCCTTACTATGTATTAAAAACCAATAATAATAAATAATATATTTAAAATGTCCACATTCTGAAATGAAATTTTAGTAAATCTCTTTAGGAAAAAAAAAACCAAACAGATGTTCTAAAGTACCTATTTAGGTTCTTAAGGATGAAGAACAATTTTACAAAGATCCTCAATGGAGAAAATGATGAAGTGGTATGTTTTTGAAATGAACCAACCGGTTTGAAAAATATCTATTTGGCCTCCAATGCCAATGTATTTGGGGATATAACATATTATCATCTTGTCGAGGTCTAAGGTTTATCTTCCTAAAAGACTTCCTACACAAAGAATTGCTATTGTTATGGTATTTTCCTCTAAATTTGATTGGAAATGTGTGGGTCTTAAAAAACTGCAGATTCCCTCTTTAGGCTACCCGAAGGGGGGTGATTAAAATTCTTCTCTTATTGAGTAGGAGCTTGACCTAAAATAACATAAATACTAGCTTTCTCATTAGTGGTAGTTCAACAATCTTATTCTTAAAATTTTCTCAATTCCGTAGGCTTCCACTAAATGAAAAGAAATGATATTTTTAAAAAGCAGTTCCTTTTTCAGTGGAACTCATTTTATTGTCTGTAGAGGACTTCAAATATTCACTTCTGTACTGTTGCTTCTCTTTAGGTCTTTAGGTCAGTTCCCACGGTGGCAGAATCCCACCTGTTCTAAATCTGCCTCCATAGAACACATTAGAAAATATTGTCAAATCTTTTGCAACTTTGTGTAGAAGGAATTATTTAGGACTAAACTGACTTTTTTTTTTCAAGACTTTATTCGTTTATTTGACAGACAGAGATCACAAGTAGGCAGAGAGGCAGGCGGGGGGGGGGGGGGGGGGGGGGGAGAAGCAGGCTCCCTGCTGAGCAGAGAGCCCTATGCAGGGCTCAATCCCAGGACCCTGAGATCATGACCTGAGCTGAAGGCAGAGGCTTTAACCCACTGAGCCACCCAGATGCCCCCTAAACTGACTTTTTAACAGTAAGGTAACCCTAAAAAGAAATGATTGCTTTAATTTTAAAAAAATTCCCCAAAGCTGAATTTACAGTTGAGAATTATAACCAGAAGACACAACCTGCCTATGTGGCAAAGTTTCCGAAGTTTGCCAACTAGGTAAGCTGAAGCGGAGCAAAGTGCCAAATTAGTAACATAATACTGATGAATATGTAATTCCTATTTTGTTGCTTTGTCTAACTGACCACTTAATCCACAAAGACAATACTTCAAAGAAAGAAAAAAAAATTACCATTGCAGGTACTACGGTCTCCATGTTTTAGCACCAAAGACAGATAGTAAATATGGCAAGAATGTTCAAGAAAAGATTGATACTTTAAAATGATAATATTTGTAAAATCCTTCTTTCAGACCAAATGCCATGTGCTAAAAATACTCATTCAAATTATTTATGGATAAGTATAATCAAACTTGGATTGAAATCCCCACTTCTCAAGGTAGACACGTTCCGTCTCAAAAGTAACAGAGAGAAGTCCAAGACAAACATCAGACTCAAAATTTTCATGCAGTTAAGTAGAGGAGCTTGCCCTGTGGGGACACACGACTGCCCGGCATTCATACTGATCCCCACCCATGCACACTGCCTCATCATGTCCTTGGCATCCAGTGGCTTCACAGGGCATCTGCTTGAGCCTTGAAGACAAGCAAACAGGTGTATCGTACAACCAGTCCTAGGGTGTCAGTAGCAGTGAATGACATGTCCTGGACTAAGTCCAATTATAAAACAACCTGGGGACTTCCAAGTCTTCAGAAGCAAGCATTAATTTTCTTTATGACAGTGATCTCTTAGTTTCTTGGTTGTGATTGTTCAAGTTGCCAGAAGCATTAGTTCTTGTTGCAAATTGCTTGTCTTTAAAATGATTTTTCCCTTTAATTTAGAACAGGTCAAAGCACCCTAAAATACCTCAAATCTGTTGGCCGCTTTATAATTACAAAGTCTAGACCAAGTTACACTATTTAAAATATAAATGAATAATACATCTGAACCGACAGCTGGTATGCCAAGTTGTAGCCTGAGGCTGCTTTAAGATGGTTGAAATGCAGTATAATGTAAATGCTTGGAAGTGGAGGACTATTAATTGAAAGCCAGACTGATAGTGAAGGGGGTGGCATTATGGATAAGGTGCCATTCAGGCTAACCATATGTAGCATATCATCTACAGTAGATATTTTAAATGTTTATCATGGATATTTTTTATTTCAAGTCTGGAAATGAGCCTTCTAATCATTAACACAAGTGTCCTACACTAATGAAAAAGCTTAGTTGGTGGTACACATCTTTTTTTTTTTTTTTTTTTTTTAATTAGGTAGAACATATCTTTTGTATCCTTTTTGTCACCAAACAAAATCTGGGGGAAAATAGAATCTATTATTTGAAATTAAGCTGGGAACATGGTCAGAGTAAAATTGGTGACTAGCTTATTCTTTTTAGTTGTAATATTTACTTAGTCAAAATCGAATTAATTTAATCTGATGGGTTTAAATATGGTTTGTGGTCTCCCCCCTGCTCCCCAGTCCAAGCCCCTAACTCTGTGTTCCCACAGGCAGCAAAAATGAAAAGCATTTACTTTGTGGCTGGATTGTTTGTAATGCTGGTCCAAGGCAGCTGGCAACGTTCCCTTCAAGACACAGAGGAGAAATTCAGGTATTAAATCCTTATCTTGAACCAACGCAACACTGTGGTTAGAATAGAGCCCATAAAAGCTATGATTAGTGAATGGGTCTGAGTAAAATACTCTGTACATTTTCCGAATGTTCGAAGTATCATTGTGATAAAGGCTTTTCTGCAGAATAGATCAGAGTGTGTGCTATCTCACAACCAAAGGGGCGGTCAATGTTGAAAATCTGTTACACGGGAAATAATAGCTCTTTGACATCTTCAGCTGATCCTATCTATCTGTTCATTACACACTGTAGAGTAGATTATTTTAATTATTCGTACCAACTTTGTGCCTCTTTTACTCCTTTTAAAAAATAACGGTTGGTTGCTAATTGTGAAAGTTGTATGTATTCATGACAGAAAATTTTTTAAAACATGTAAAATTTTTTCAAGTACTCAAACTTCACTATTCAGAGAAAACTACTCATAATTCTAAAATTTGGTGTATTACTTTTCTGTACATTATGTGCACTGCGCAGTGCACATAAATATTATGCACTATACATAAATATATCCCAGATACTATGCTTTTTTTTCTGTTTTCTTTTTCATTACATTGCTAATTCTTTCTTATGTCATTAAAAATATCTGTTAAATGTATGACCCTTTAGTGACTGCATACTATTTCATCTCATAAATGTGTAGTATTTATCTAGTTATTCTTCCTTTATTGAACACTTAAGAATTCTTCAAATTTTCCCACAAAGAATGCCGCGAATAACATTTCCCCCTACATTTCTTACTATTTTCTGAGGATAGATTTCTAGTAGTAGAATTACTATGTCAAAGGGTTTGAATGAGTCTAAATTTTTTATATTATCTTGCCAACTTTCTTTGCAGAAAAGTCACACACATAAACACTCCCATCAGCAGTATAGAAATACTTCTCTCACACTATCCTCCCCAGTATTTAATCTTTACTAATTTGACAGGTAGAAATAGTATCTCATTTCTATTTCTGAGTATTAATCACATTGAATATTTCCCCAAATTTACCATGCCAACCAACTGTTGATTACTGGCATGCATATTATCCACCATACAGTTCAAATTACCAAGTGCACTTTTCTTGTCTTTTCTTTTTTTTTGAGTGTTTGTCTTTCTTCCACCATTAGCTACCATATAACCAAGTAACTGAGTTACTTGTTTATATTAATATATCCAAAAACACAATTAGAGACATAAATCTGCTGCTGTCCAACAAATGAGGTGTAATTTTTTACTCTTGTAAAATAGTGAAGCCATTGAACTCTTTTGTCATTATTAGTATAAACATGAGTCGATGCATTAAATGGAAAAAAAAAAGATTTCTTTAATCCCATTTCAGAAAAGAGAAGCCAGTTGAAAAATCTACTACTAAAATTCAGAATCAGAGTATTCAATTCCAATAAAAGTGTGGAATTCCCATGGCAAGCTAAAGGTGTCTCTGAACTACCCACTGAAATTCTCAAGACACCTGCCTTCCAGCTTCATATAGTGCAGTATTTTGTAAAGAAGATGCTGCTCAAGGGATTCTACTCTTGAGGAGACATTTATTTGCACCAATTACTGTTCTTCACAGATCATTCCCAGCGCCTCAGACAGACCCGCTCAATGATCCAGATCAGATGAGTGAAGACAAGCGCCATTCCCAGGGCACATTCACCAGTGACTACAGCAAGTATCTGGACTCCAGGCGTGCCCAGGATTTTGTGCAGTGGTTGATGAGCACCAAGAGAAACAAGTAAGGGTCTGAACCTGGTCCAAAAGTTGCACACAAATGTATTACATAAATATGTCTAAAATTTCTCCTGACTTCTTTTTTTTTTTTTTTTAATCATGCTCATCAAAGCATGCCCATAAACTCTTCCATTTTGATGATTTTCAAGGTTGGTTATGCTATCCTTTGTATTATTCCTCTGAATGCCTTCCTCACTCCACCCCTCCAATTCTCTTACCTACCCTCCAATGGGACATTGACTTTAAATGATCTTCCCAACGATGTCTTGGCCCATTTCCCTTTAAAATCGGAAGTTGACTTTTGTGGACCTGCAAGGTTAGGAATCTAATTTCTGACCAAAGGATAGAGCAAATTCAACATTCTCTTGTAGGGTTCAAACTCATGACTGTGAGCACATTAAAAGTATCCTCTAGCCAAGTTATCATGGTAAGGAATGGAAACAGATGCAGTCTTTTTCTTATAGAATACAATCCAAGATACACATTTAAAATTACAGCCTAGCTGCACAGCATAAAGAGAGAAGAAGGCAAATAAGAACACAAGCCTATCGTAAGGCATACATTTTAATGTTGGATTTTCTTTGACAGTGTTGGGTTTTTTGCTACATCTAGGCTACTGGAGGAAATCATCCGCAAGGGTTTCACAGAGATGGTTGAATTTCACAATTTCTTTGGAGGGTGGCCCACAAGGGGAAGGGAGTTATGCATACAAAGTAGCTGAAGGAATCTAAAAATCAGGAAAAGGGCATAGATTTGTCTGGATAGAATAGAGAAGGGAGAGAGGAAGTGAGAGCAAGAGGGTGAACAGAGCCAGCAGGAGAAACAGGAGTGGCAGAGTGGTTGACCTAAAGGTCTTAAAGTGGAAGCTGCAGCTGCAGGAAAGATGGCGGTCATGGCCAGAGCAGACACTGGGAGAAGTCTCTGCCAAGGACTACAGATGAGGCCATTGGTAAAATGTGGGAAATCACAAATTTGAGAAAATGAAAACAAGTGTCCTCACTCTAGGAAGGGAATGCCACAACGTGGTAAACTAACGGAAAACAATTTTTTTGTCAGGCGATTTCTGTTGTGTGTTTAAGATCAACCTTCTGGAACAATATATGTAGGGGAAACTGAGGGCAGCTTGTCACCCTTTTACACAAAGGGCTCTGCACACCCTTGGAGGGTGAAATGGAGTCCTCTTCTTAGCTTTCCTCATGGCTGGCCCATCACACATTTCCTTTTATCCATTATCATGTGGTCATTTTGATGATATTTTGAGATAATCCTTTGCTTTCCTTTGTACCATCTCATTAACTCTGACCCCTTATGGACTAATAACAAACAGCTGCCTTGCTGCTTGCAAGTAGCACAGCATAGTGCAGAGCCCAACATATATTAAGACTGAAGTAAACACAGCTTTAACGATCAATGGCACAGACAAACAGGAGAGGGGAAAATGGGTGTGCTGGGTAGAGTGGAGGGGCTTTAGCCTGCCTTGGTTGTTACTAGCCCTCTCCCATCAACCTTGGATCCAGATAATTAATGTAGCTTCAGAATGATCCCCTGGCCACCCTCATATCCCAAATCTCCCTAAGCCCCTTCTACATAGGATCCCGAACCCAATGCTGCACTGCTTAAAGGTGAGAACCATATTGCTAAAGAGACAGATCTTCAACTTAACTTTCACATTTCTTTCAGGAATAACATTGCCAAACGTCATGATGAATTTGAGAGACATGCTGAAGGGACCTTTACCAGTGATGTAAGTTCTTATTTGGAAGGCCAAGCTGCCAAGGAATTCATTGCTTGGCTGGTGAAAGGCCGGGGAAGGCGAGAGTAAGTCTGTACATTCTTATTTAACATTTTTTTTTTTTTTTGCATGATGCTGAAAACTTAGACTACACTTATCTATATATGGATCTGGATTACAGAAGCAATTAGTATAGTCTCACAAAGTGAGGAGATAACTTGAATTGGTGGGAGACAGTCTACAAAAGTCTATTCTGTTTTATTTTTTTATAGCAAGTGTTAATAATATTTATAATTAATAATCATCCTCTAGTACAGTTGAGTTCCAATGAGGGTATTCATTGTTCAACCCAGGACACTCTTGATAACAAAGAGAATGTTCTTGGTAACTGTACCAGGACAACAAGCTTAAACTTGAACTGTCTTGGGAAAACCAGAGATAAGGAAAGAGAAGACATAGTGCTGAAACCTGAAAGTCTGACTATAAATATTTACAGGTGGGATCCCATATATGTATGTGTCAGGATTCAGGTAAAAACATGATGAAGATGAAAAGGAACAAAACTTAAGACATGTAATGAAACACCACTCAACGTACAGATAGGTGGAAACACCCATAGATTTAACGATATGCCCATTTTTTAATAGGGCTGTCATATAGACAACCACTAAATTGTCAAAGTTGAAAATGAAGCTAAAGCCTTTTGGGACTTTCTTGGAACTTACCACAACCAAACAGATTCCTGAACCATCTCATTTTCTCCTGATCATTTTGATTGACATTTGAAATATGAGAGGCAGGAAATTCATGTTCAACTTTTTTTTTTTTGGTAGTGAGATTTAAAACAAGCTCACTGAGACTTAAAGAGATCATAGACAAAAGGAAACTAGTATTGTGGTTGACTTTTGAAACATGAATGATCAAACTGATAAAACTCATGGTAAATAGTCACTTACAATTGAGGATATTTTATAGTGTTTTAAAGTAATGCCAAAAATTCTGCTTTACTAAACCATTCAAAAAGAAAACGTTGCATAGACTAGGTTTTAACCCCTTCAGCTGCACTTTGCAAGGCTGTTCAAAATAATCACTAGTTTTAGGAGACAGAACACGTTTTTCTGAGTTATAGACAAATTAAGTCTCAGTAATAACATCTGTGCTGCCAGTACACTAAAATCTTCAAAGTAGCCTGGAATATTGAAAAGGGCCTGAAGTTACACAGGTTTGGTTTCCCATCCCAGCCCTACTCTTTCCTACCTAAATCATTCCCTTTCCCACATGCAGGTTTCTGTGAGGCTTTTTTCTAATAGGCCCCTGGAAATAGAAACTGTTTCCCTGGGATCCTCACTCGAGTTAACTTGAGTTACTGATAGGCAATCAGTAAGGACTTACTTAAAAGAGTTAACCAAGTCCTCATTTGACCCTTTTCTTCTCAGTTTCCCAGAAGAAGTTGCCATTGTTGAAGAATTACGCCGCAGACATGCCGACGGCTCGTTCTCTGATGAGATGAACACGGTTCTTGATGATCTTGCCACCCGGGACTTTATAAACTGGCTGCTTCAGACCAAAATCACTGAGAGGTAACTGTATTTTAGTTGATTCTGAAAACCACCAAAACTTCCATAAATATTATCATAGACTACAGGTTGTTCTCTGTATCAGGGAGAGGGTCTTTATTTTGTCTCTTGGTATATAATCAAAATTAGGAATCATTAAAGAAAACATTATTATACTCATTTTTGACCATTACAGTCTTCTCCACTCACCCATCTATTCCAAAAACATTTCCTGAGTCCCAACAAGGGACAAGCCATTAGGAACACAGATATGAATAAAACACGGATGTGTTTAGTCATTCACATATTAATGCCACATTAAAAATCATTATCTATATATAGACACTTTAGCACTAAGTAAAAAACCAGTACACACAGTATTAGATACTGAATATAGTAAACATTGTTGTAAAAATCTAAACACCAAAACTTAACCGGTTATCTTGATAGGTTATGATTGCTTTTTATAATTATTCATAAACTTTATATTTCTTGATAGGAGAATTTTAGGATAAGTCATCTCTGAACGCAAATGTTTGAAGAGTTCAAAAGACTAAGGGCTTTGTACGATGAAAACATTGATGAACAAGTTTCATCAAAGCAAATCACTGAACTACTTCTTGGATAAATTAACTTTATCATCTCGGTATTAGAGCTGTGCTAAATCACTGCCATTTTTTTCTTTTAATTCCTAGGAAGTAAGTACAATACTCTTCAAGATCATCTTCATATCACCAGTCAGCCACGTGGGATATTTGAAATTTCAAGTTTTGTAAATTTAAGACGTGTATTCTGAAACCATATTGCTTTGCATGCCAATAAATAAATTTTCTTTTAATGTTGTGTAGCCAAAGATTGTACATGGAATAACCATTGTCAAAATATTGCTAAAATACCAATTTTAAAATATGAAAATGCAGAATTCTCTCATTTTCTTATTTTGGATGAAGTTCCCTAACCTGCTTACATTAGCAATGAAATTATTTTTCTGTGGTATAATTTGTACATATAAATTATTTCAATAATAATATATCTGCATTTTAATGGTAGGATAAGGGAAGACTAGTAGTCACAGTGGTAAAACTGGGAAGAGACATTCCTCTTGAAATATTTGTCATAAAAGTGCTCTGCCTTCACTATATCAAAGGTAGATAAATAAAATTTTCAAGCTTCTTCACCATGGTCTGTTTTCTCTCTTCTTCGTGACCCCACTCCCTCCAAACACCTCTTCTTCATAAGCTCATAGCCCATGAGCCAAATCTAGTGCCCAGACATGGCTTGATGATTTGAATGGCTGCATGGTGCTTTACCATTTTAGGCCAACACTGAAAAATCATTGTATTTCTATATAAACATATCCACTTCTGGCTTACATTTTAAAGAATAGATCATCAGGCAATATTAAACCTACAAGACAAATCTCTTCTGGAGATAAGTGCCAACCGCCTCCTTCTAAGGAATCACATACTCTTAGTCATTTTTGTTTATCTTAAAAAAGAACAAAACAGTTCTTAGTTTTTTTGATCCTTCCATTGTTTTTCTGGTCTCTATTTCACTTATTACCACTCTGATCTTTGTTATTTCCTTACTCCTGCCAACTTTGGGCGTACTTTGTTCTTGTTTTTCTAGATACTGAGATGTAAAGTTAGGGTTATTTATTTGAGATATTTTGATTTCCTCAGTACAAACATTTGTCACTTTATCCTTCCCTCTAAGAACTGCTTTTGCAGCCTGTCATGCATTTTGGTGTGCTGTGTTTCCATTTTCATTTGTTTCATGGTTTTTTTTTTTTTTTGTAATTTCCTTTTTGATTTCTTCTTTGATCTATTGGTTATTCAGGAATGTGTGGTTTAGTTTCCACATACTTATAAATTTTTCAGCTCTCCTCTTGTTATTGATTTCCAGTTTCAAGCCAGAAAGGATAGTTGATAGTTGATATGATTTTGGCCTTCTTAAATGTGCTGAGATCTGTTTTGTGGCCTATTATATGACCTGTTCTGGAAAATGTTCTATATGCACTTCTTAAGAATATGTATTCTGCTTCTGTTGGATGGAATGTTCTAGAAATGTCTTAAGTCAATTTAGTCTAATATATGGTTCAAGTTTAACATTTCCTAGTTGATTATATGTCTGGATAATCTGTCCATTGCTGAAACTTGGGTATTATGTCCCCTGATATGATTACATCATTGTCTATTTCTACCTTTAGATACGTTAGCCTTTGCTTAATATATTTAGGAGCTCCTATGTTGGTGTGTGTACATTTATGACTATTATATCTTTTCAATGAGTTGATCCCTTTATTATTATTTAATGGCCTTCTTTCTCTCTTGGCTTAAAGTGTATTTTGTCTGATGTAAATATAGCTACCCCCCCCCCACTTTCTTTTGGATACCACTTGAACAGAACATCATTTTCCATCCTTCAGTTTGAACCTATGTGAGTCCTCAAAGCTGAAATGAGTCTCTCATTGGCAACATATAGTTAGGTCTTGGTTTTTTATCCATTACAACTACTCCATGCCTTTTGATTGGTGAATTCAATCCATTTACATTTAGAGTAATTGTTGCTATGTAGAAATTTACTAATGCCATCTTATTCATTGTTTCCTGGCTGTTTTGTAGTTCGATTATTTTTTTTTATCCCTCTGTTTCTGCTTCCCTTTGTTAATTGGTGATTTTCCATTTTTTTTCTGTTAAACACAGAATGGCTCTATTAGTATAAACATACACACACACACACACACACACACACACACTATAAAGTGCTAAGAAACTTAAATATTTAAGTCATAATAAGGGGGTGCCAATTTGACCTCCGGAGCCCACAGAATGCTTGAAGGATGCTACAGCAGATTCTACTTCCACAGTGAAGAGGGCATTTTTGGAGGGGAAGAGGAGCCAGGTGTAACAGTCTTTCAAGTTTCCTTTGCTCATCAAGGCACATGGGTGGCACTCTATTCAAGGGGAGCTGTGCCATCTCATATTCTTCAGTCAGGTCAAAACTCAAAATCTAGAGGATTTAAGGGGATGAATTTTTTCAATTTCTGGATCAGCATCATCCAAGGCAGGAACAGAACTTTTTGCTTTTTCCTATTCTGTTTCACAGAGAATGTTGTCTTGTCTGTTTGAGAGGCCCATTAGTCTTTACTGACATTTCTGTTATGTTAACAATTCTGGCAGCTTTAAGTAAAACTTGTGGAGCACCAAACATTTTGCCAACACATGGTATTGAAACCTGAGTGTCCCGTCTAAGGCTCTGGCTGAAGTTCAGATTCCAGTCCATCCTTGGGAGCTACACAGGTACCTGGATCCCCATTTTCCTCAACAACAAAGATCAGCATAGCCATTCTGGATTAGACAGGGCTCAGCTTCTTTTTCTGTTCTGATTTCCCTTTCTTTATCTTTTGTGAATCTACTGTAGGTTTTTGCTTTGTGGTTAACAGAATCCTCACCTGAAAACATCTCATAGATAAAACAGTCCATTTTAACTTGATAGTGACCTAACTTCAATGGCATACAAAAGCTCTACCCTTTCACTCCTCCCCTTTTATATCTTTGATGTCACAATTTACCTTCTTTATATTTTGTATTTGTCAGCGAACTGTAATAGTTACATTTCTGTAGATACTTTCTATTGCATTTTTTCCATTTCATTCGCTGATTTTTTCAGCTCTAGAATTTGTGTTTTGGCCTTTTATGATTTCGATCTCTTTTCTAAATTCCTCAATTTGTTCATATATTGCTTTCCTGATTTTGTTGAATTGTCTTTTCATGTTTTCTTGTAGCTTGTTGAGTTACCTCAAAACAGCAATTTAGAATTATTTATCAGCTAGATTGCAAAATTCTGTGTCTTTGAGTTCTCAACAATTGGAAGATTATCTTTCAGTGATGATATGTGTCCTTGATGCTTCATGCTTTTAGAGTTTTGTATTGCTGCTTTCACATTCCTGACGTAGACACCCTCTCAAATTCTTACTAGTTGGCTTCAGATGGGATATATTGTCCGTGGACCTGTTATATGAGAGGTTTCTCTGACCTTCTATAGTTATACCTACTCCACACTTCTTACTTCTTCTCATGGAAGAATTCTTAAGCTTTTGTCTTTGGTTCTTATTCACCGCGGGCTACTGGAAACCTATCTTTTGTTTTCCAAAAGGTGGCGCTAGAGCTCAAGTTTGTGATTTCTCCCTTGCTCATAAACCCTGGTCTGATTTTCTGAGTGCACTCCATTTAGCAGAGCTGGCTCTCCCACACACTGCATTAGGGAACACATACCAGGGACCAGGCACAGATTTGAGCAAGGTGTGGATTTAGCATTTGGGGCTTTGAGAGTGCCTGTGGGCCTGATGCGGAGATGTCTACCATGTTTTCTTGTGTGCAAATTGTGGTCTTTACAACTCCAGAACCAATGTACCCATAGATGACTTAAATGGCTCCATTTGGAACTTAAATTTGGTTCAGAAACTGTATTCTCATTAGATTAGAGTCAAAAGCTTGAGAACATCTCTGTATGTTCCAGTTAAGCGGCAGCCTTCAGAACTATGGTATGTCCTACAAAGGAGAAATAGTCAACTAAGAAAATTGGCATGTGGTCGAGTTGAATGGAAAAGGGGAGGATATGACAGAATGTGAGTCAAGCCCAAAGGAATGTCAAAAGTCAAAAGCAGAGAAAATTAATCTTCCCTTAAGTTCAAGAGACAAACTAAGGGATGACAATGGGAAATAAAGCTAAGGAAGAAGCCATGTAAGTGTAGAAATGAAGTTGAATTTATTAGTTCTGTATATGTTTAAGTATATGTAATACAAGCCCAATCACAGGGAGTTGGCTATATGGGTGTTTATATTTTTTTACAAAACAAGAAATCCAGAGGCAGGGAGTCCAAAAGTAAACATTTCAGTAATAACACATGGTATTTATCCTCCAGGTTTACCATCATTACCAAATGGCTTTCTTCCCAGGGTCACCTTAAGATTGAAAAATGACTGTTCCATTTCCATTTCCTGTTCTAGGGAAGATGAAAATGAAGAAGAAAAAAAGAGTAGGAGGAGAAAGAGGAAGGAAACAAGAATAAGATATATAGAAAATGAGAGTTAACAATCAAGAACAGAACGCCCAATTTTGAAAAAGTGAAACATTCTCAGAAATCCTCAGCTTTTCAATCATTCTTGCTGGCCAGATAATGTGTCCCATGTCTACATCCTGGCTAGAAAGGTGGTTGGGAAATTCTATCTTTCAGCAGCATGGAAAATCAGGAATATATTTATTAGGAAAAGGGAAAAATGAATATTATGTAGGGAATTAAAATCAGAAGGCATATTACCACAGTCAGGGGTTGATGCCCAAGTCTTATTTTAGTGAGTGTCACTTTTGTATTTTGGGGTTTTGTTGGTCTAACAAGTCCAGGCAGGTTTAAAAAACCCTGGACTCCCTCTGAATTCAATGTGATAAAAGGAAAGTACCCAAGAAATTTTTGGAGAATATTCAGATAAAACTCCGATAAGCATTCTACATCTTTATTTATAAAACCAAAATTAAATAATGGGAATCAGGGAGTAAAGGATTCTGGTTGAAATGAACCAAGCAGATATAAAAGAAAGCAGAGTGGCACCTGGGTGGCTCAGTCGGTTGGGTGTCTGCCTTCCTTCAGCTCAGGTCATGATCCCAGGGTCGTGGGCTCAAGTCCCACATTGGGCTCCTTGCTCAACAGGGAGCCTGCTTCTCCCTCTGCCTGCACCTTCCCCCGTTTGTGTTCTCTCTTTAAAAAGAAAGAAAGAGGGGCGCCTGGGTGGCTCAGTGGGTTAAAGCCTCTGCCTTCGGCTCAGGTCATGATCCCAGGGTCCTGGGATCAAGCCCCACATTGGGCTCTCTGCTCAGCAGGGAGCCTGCTTTCCCCTCTCACCCTCTGCCTGCCTCTCTGCCTACTTGTGATCTCTGTCTGTCAAATAAATAAATAAAATTAAAAAAAAATAAAATAAAAAGAAAGAAAGAAAGAAAGAAAGAAAGAAAGCAAGCAAGCAGAGCTGTGCTCTTGCAATCAGAAAGTAAATCTCAAGCAAAAAATATTAAGTAAAGAAAAGAACACTTTGAAATCTTTTTTTTTTTTAATATTTTATTTATTTGACAGAGAGAAATCACAACTAGGCAGAAAGGCGGGCAGAGAGAGAGGAGGAAGCAGGCTCCCTGCGGAGCAGAGAGCCCGATGCGGGGCTCGATCCCATGATCCTGGGATCATGACCTGAGCCGAAGGGAGAGGCTTTAACCCACTGAGCCATCCAGGTGCCCCAGAACACTTTGAAATCTTAAGTGTTAGGAATCATAATGAAGATCCATAACAGCTATTGATATTTATGCCCCCAATGGCACATCAACCACCTTCACAAAGCAGAAATTACATGAGATTAAAGCAGAAATAGTCAGAAATACACTAATAATGGAAAATCTTAACCCTCCTCTCTTAACCCAAGGTAGAGCAGTAAAAAATTAGGATATAATCAATAAGATAAATGTTATATATATAAACTGAACTATGAATTTTATGAAAGAGGATACATGTTTTCCAAAACAAAATGGAAAATTCACAAAATTCACAAAAATTGATCACATATTGATCACATCAATATTTGTATAAATATTATTCTCTGACCATAATGCAACAAAACTAGAAACAAGTTTAAAAAACTTCTTTTTAAAAGCTTTTTTTACACCTGGACATTAAACTACATAATGTTAAACAATTCTTGTGTGAAAAAGAATTTATAATACAAAATTGTCAGAGTTTATGGAAAATAACAACAATGACAGTGTTACACATCAGAATTGAAAAAAAACATTGTTAAAGCACACCTGTAAAGGAAATTCTCCCTATTAAATATTTTTAACTGATTACAAAAAAATCCATTGAAAATAGGTTAAACGTGCAACTCAAAAAGCTAAAATAAGACTCAAGGTAAACAGGAAAAAAGGAAAGAAAAGAAATTAATAAAGAAAAAAGCAAATAATGATGAGATAGAAAGCAAATAGAACTTATGATGAAATAAAAATACTGGGTCTTTGGAAGAAAAATCAGCAAAATTGACACATTGACAAATTACTGAAAAACCCATTTTTCTTTTTTAAAGAGAAAATATAAATACTATAATAAGAAATGATAAAGGTGAATAATTACAAAGTAAAAAAAGTTAAAACTTGATACTAATTTGAACAATTCTATGTCTATACATCTAAAAACAGATTTAAAAAATAACTTTATAGGAAAAATACCATTTACTAAAATTGTCCCCAATATAGATGGACACTCTAGAGACATCACTTTCCACTAAAGAATAAAGTTTTAAATATGTCCCTACAAAAAACATGATGTCCTTACAAAAAACCAGATGACTTCATAATGAATTTCTACTTAACCTTGAAGCATCAGGTAATAATATTTAAGCTATTCCAGATCACTGAAAACATACAAAGCCTGTAAATTCTTTTCCTGAAATGAATGAGTATAACATTGGTACTAAAATATGAAAATAAGGGGGGCCTGGGTGGCACCGTTGGTTAAGTGTCCAACTCTTGATTCTGGCTCAGGTCATGATCTCAGGATTGTGAGATAAAGCACAGTGTTGGGCTCCTCATTCAGTGTGGAGTCTTCTTGAGACTCTCTCCTTTTGCCCCTCTCCCTCTCTTTCTTTCTAAAATAAGTAAATAATTTAAAAAATTTTTAAAAATCAAAAATGAAAACAAATTGCACAAAATTCTACAGATGAATTTCACTTATAAACAAATATCTTAAAAAAGAATCAACTTTCCATTAAAAATAACATAACATGGAGAAATCAGAACGCTTCTGCACTATTGTTGGGAATGGAAAATGCTATAGTTCCTGTTGAAAATAGTATGGCAGTTCCCAAAAAAGTTAAAAATAGAGTCATTGTAAAACCTAGCAATTCCACTTCTGGATACCCCAAATCATTAAAAGCATGATCTCTAAGAGATATTTGTCCATGCATATTCATAGCAGCATTAATCACAATAGTAAAACATAGAAACAACCCAAGTGCTTATTGAATAAGCAAAATGTGTCATATACATATAATAGAAAGTGATTCAGCCTTGGGGCACCTGGATGGTTCAGTCAGTTAAGTGTCTGCCTTCGGCTCAGGTCATGATCTCAGGCTCCTGGGATGGAGCCCAGAGTCAGGCTCCATGCTCAGTGGGGAGTCTGCTTCTCCCTCTTTTTCTGCTCCTCCCCTCTGCTCATGTGCTCTCTCTCTCTCTCAAATATGTAAATAAATAAATCCTTTAAAAAAAAAGAAAAGAAAGTGATTCAGCCTTAAAAATAAAGGAAATTCAGCAATACGCTACTACATGGTGAAACTTGACATTTTGACTGAAATAAGTCAGTCACAAAAAGAGAAATTCTATATGATTCTATTGATGTACTTGGAGTAGTTAAAATCATAAAGACAAAAATGGTAATGGTGGTTGCCAGGGACTAGGGGAAGGGGAGAATGGGAAGTTGTTTAGTAAGTACAGAATTTTAGTTTTTCAAAAGAGTTATGGGGATGGGTAATGGTGATGGTTGCAAAACAACATGAGTGTATTTATGGCCTCTAAACTCTATGTATACTTATAAATGGTTAGGATGGTAAATTTTTTTAAAAAAATTTTATTTATTTGACAGAGAGAAATCACAGCTAGGCAGAGAGGCAAGCAGAGAGAGAGGAGGAAGCAGGCTCCCTGCGGAGCAGAAAGCCCGATGCGGGGCTCGATCCCAGGACCCTGGGATCATGACCTGAGCCAAAGGCAGAGGCTTTAACCCGCTGAGCCACCCAGGTGCCCCTAAGATGGTAAATTTAATGTTTTGTGTATTTTCCCACAAAAACTATGTGTGTGTATGTGTTTGTGTGTGTGCATAATGACCAATGGCTATCACTCTTTCGATGTAAAGCAGTTCAATATTAGAAAGCCCTTTAATATAATTCTTCATACCAATAGGCATGAGAAAACCATAATATCATCTCCCCAGATGCCAAAAAGTCACATGACAATATTGAATCCTCATCCATGATAAGATAGAAATTGATGGATATTTTTCAAATACAAAAAAACATATACTTGCCCAAAAGTTAGCAATTTACTTAGTGCTAAATATTGGAGAAATTCCCATTAGATTCAGAAACAAGGAAAAGATACCCATTATTTTGGTTACCATTTAACATTGTCTTGGAGGTGCTAAGAAATTTTTAAGACTAAGGTAATTAAGTAAGAGAAAATACACACCAAAAAGAGTATAACTCTATCTACTTAAAGATGATATGTTTGTATATCTGAATAACTCAAAATAATAAATGGAAAAAATACTACAAATAATAAGATAAGTGAGTATATTAGAAGATATAAAAGAAACATACAAAATCAATAGATTTCAGAAAGAAAACAAGACAAATACATCAGTTCTTGTTAATTCATTGTAGATATATTACATCAAATCACTATGAACACTGAACTCCTAGGGGAAATTAAGAGTTTAGTTCCCACAAGCCTCCATTTTTGTCAACAAAAACACCATTTGCTTTACGTAGGTTTGTTGCCAATGTCCTTGTAAAACAAATCATTCTCATAAGCCTTAAGAAGCTCCTCTTCCATACATTCTTTTCCTTATAACATTTAGCAGGTATTTTAAAATTTTCTCTACCGTCCCTGATTACAACTCGCCTTGTTTACTTACAGGTTTACCATTTTCCGTACCATATCACCTTCTGAAACATGTAAGTCAGCTGGCACCAACTGAGAAGAGTTTCATATTTTCCTGACCCTGGGTAACTAGACCACAGTCTTCAGCTTCCAGTCTTGCAACAATACTATCCCTATGTTTTTGTTGTTGTTGTTGTTTTGTTTTTTTCCCCAAAAGTCACTCATTATCTCATGAATCCAGAAATTTAGCTACTTTTTGCCCTTAGAAACACTAGACAATACTTTGGGACTACCCTTGGGGACCATTTTAAACAGCAAAGTCACCAACAAAAGTACAAAAAATGTGGAAAACATGACATTAAATAGATTATAAAAAGACACATATTTACAGTATGAGAGCTAAAAGAAGAAGCCAGAACATCACCTTTTTTGATCTCAGGAATGTGTGCATAGATCTACTCAAATTTTTCACCACACTGTGCATGACCATGAATAACCATGAAATCGCCATGTTGATTTTGGGGTTACAAATAAATTTTAGTTAGTAGGTGAATTTACAAATATGGAATCAGCAAATAATGAGAGTCAACTGTAACAGAACCACAATAAGATGGCAGATGTAATCCCAATTATACTAGTTTTACACTAAATGCAAATGAATTAAATATTCATATTGAAGCCTTAGTTATCTAATTGGATAAAAAAAAATCCAACCATTACTATTCTATACATAAAGACATAAGAAGCTAAAGTAAAAAGATTAATAAATGTTTACAACATGCAAATGCTTACCCAAGAAAGTTTGTGTGCATTTTTATAACGGGAAGTAGATTCTAAAGAAATCAAGATTACTGGAGATAAAGAGAAGCATTTAAATATGATAAAGTAATCAATCCATTGGGGATACATATAAGCTCTAAATTTTTATGCAACAAAAACATCTATACAAAAATAGATTAGGTCTAAAATGAAATTAAAAGTAGAGAAAATTTCAATCGTAGTAAAAGACACAAACAACTTGGCCAATAGTTGACAGAACAATAGTTGAAAAATGAATAAAAAATGATAAACTCAATCAACAAAATAATTTTAACACATAGAACATCATACCTCATAACAACAGAATGAATACTCTAATTGCACATAGAATATTTACTAAATTATCTTTATGCTGATCAAGTCTTCAATAAATTTCAAAGATTCTAACCACAGTGGAATGAAGATAGAAATCAAAAACAAAAGATACCTTAGAAATTCTTAATGCTTGAAGCTAGGCAATAACTTCTAAAAAACACATGGGTCAAAGTAATAATCACAAAGAAAGTTAAAAAAGGCTTTTGAACTCTATGGTAATGAATATACAATAAAGACTGAAGAGATAATAGAGCAGTTTTTAAGGTTAAAATATAGCTTTAAATGGATTTGTTAGGAAAGAATAAAGTTTGAAAATCAATAGCCAAAGTTCTTATATCAAAAAGGACACCAAATCTCAAAAAGTAAAATAAAGGAAAATTTAAAAGATGGGAGAAAATAATTATACATTTTAAAAATTGGCAATAAAAATTAACACAGCCAAAAATTGGTCCTTTAACTAGATTATTAAACTAGATAAATCACTAACAAGACTAAGAAAGGAAAAAAAAAAGGAGGAAAAACTATCCATAATAAAAGGGGACATCTCTAAGGATGTTACAGACAAAAAAAGGGTAATAAGAATATACTATGTAAAATTACATGCCTGATAAATTTGACAATTAGATGAAATGGACGAATTTCTTCTAAAAATGTAACTAAAATAGACAGAAATAATTGGAAAATGTTAATAGTTCCCTATTTTGGAAATTGAATCTATTATTAATAAACTCCCCCTCCAAAAAACTTTCCAGAAAAGAGGTCCAGACCCAAATGGCTTAACAAGTGAATTCTAAATATTTAAAGAAGGAAAAACATCAACATTACATAAACTCGTCAAAATAAGGAAAAAACAAATATTATTTCCCATCTCATTTTATGAAAAAAGTATAACTTATTACAAAGACCTAACAAAGATTTTGCAGTAAAGGCAAACAACAGACCAGTCTGATTCATGAACATAGGTGAAAAATCCTACACAAAGCATCAGTGATTAAATCTAGCAATATTAAAAAAAATCTAGCAATATATAAAAGGAAAATTAAGTACAGAGAAACAAGGTATATTCTAGGAATTCCAGGATGGTTTGTTATTTGCAAAAACAAGATTACTGTAATTCAAAACATTAACAGAAATAAATAGGAAAAATTTACATGCTGGTTTCAATAACTGTAGCAAATACATTTGATAAAATTCAAAACACAGTAACAATTTTTTAAACTCTCAGAAGGAAATAATAAAATTTAAAACAGTAAGAAATTATACAGAAAACAAAGTAAAAAACAGGATTATTACATCAAAATTATGATTTCATGAAAATAAATAACAAAATAGAAAACCACTAGCCACCCTAAAGAAGAAATAAAAGGAAATGACAATATACAAAATAAAATGAATTGGAAAACAACCATTGAGACATATAACATTAAAACAAATGATCCTATTTAAAATGCTGAACAAATTTTTTGAAAATCTAGAAGAAATGGATAAAATTTTGAAGAAAATACAATTTTAAAAATCAACACTACTAGAGATTTTAAAAATCTGAAATAAATCAATTTCCATAAAATAAGTGAAGAAAAGAATCCCAGAACTACCTCATAAAAAGGCATCAAGTCCAGATGGTTTCACATGAAACTTCTATTAAACTTTTAAAGAAAGAGTAATCGTGATACTTCATAAATTATGGGGAATTATGATGTTGGGGGAAAAAGGAGGAAAATGTCCTAGTTTTATTTATACAGTGATTAATACATTATACATTAATTCCTAAACTTGATAAAGACAGAAAAACAAAGATATGGACTAATTTCACTTATGAATATTGATTTTAAAAATCTTAAAAATATATCAGCAAATAGAATTGAATGGCATATTAAAAATATTAATACACTGTGACCAAAGGTAATTGATCCCAAAATTGCCAACAATGGTTCAATATTAGGAAATTGATTAATATATTATATTATATATATATAAATATTATAATCATAATATATATACTATAATATTATAATATAATATTAGGAAATTAACTAATATAATGCAGCATATTAAGATATTAAGAGATCTAAAGAGAAAAAAAAAATCTCCACATATCCTGCATAGGCTTTGGACAAAAATCAACACCCATTTCTCACATAAAAATTCAATTCAAAGTCCAATAAAAATTCAATTCAAATGCATTACACATTTACATCAAATTTACAAAAGCCAGAAGGTTAAATGGTGACAAAGGTGTAGAATTCTCAGCTAGAACTCTCATACATTTCTGGTAGTAGTACTACATGGAACAACTACTTAGGAAAACTAGCAATTTGTTATAAAGTTAAATATGCACCTACTACATATATACTAACTAAAAGGAACAGATTGCTATAAACAACCTAAACACCCATATCTACCTGAATGAATCAAGTTACATTGACAAAAGGGAGAACTACAAAGCCATTAAACAATAAAAGTATGTATATGAATGAATATGATTTGAATGAAGATGTTCTTAGTGACTTTTATAATAATAAAAAAATTAGGAACAACCCAAATATCCATCAACAGAAGAATGGACAGAAAAATCGGGGTACTCCTACAATGAAATATTACACAACAATAAAAAGGACAAGTTATTAATATGTGTAGCAACACAGTAAAACTCACAAATAACATATTGCACAAAAGAAGTCGAATATAAAATATGATGTACTACATGATTCTATTTATAAATTGACGTTTAAGAACAGTACAAACTAAGCAATGGTGGTAGATTAGCTTTGGGGTTGCTGCTGGTGAAGAGAGTGTGGAATCTGAGTAGAAATGGGCACAAGACAGCTTTCTGGAGTGAAGGAAATGTGTTATTTCTTGAATGAGATGGAGGTTACACGGGTGCATATATTTATAGATCCATGCATTTCCCTGTATATAAATTATGCCTTGATAAATAAATTTAAGGGGCACCTGGGTGGCTCAGTGGGTTAAGCCTCTGCCTTGGGCTCAGGTCATGATCTCAGGGTCCTGGGATCTAGCCCTGCATCAGGCTTTCTGCTCAGCAGGAACCTGCTTCTCTCTCTCTCTCTCTCTGCCTGCCTCTCTGCCTACTAGTGATCTCTCTGTCAAATAAATAAATAAAATCTTTAAAATAAATAAATAAATATAAATATGCAAAATGTGTATGAATAAAACTATACTAAGATAATTTTTCTTTCTTTTAAGATTTTATTTATTTATTTGAAATTGAGAGGGAGAGAGATCACAAATAGGCAGAGACGTAGGCAGAGAAAAAGGGAGGGGGAAGCAGGCTCCCCGCTGAGCAGAGGGCCCATGATGCAGGGCTCCATCCCAGGGCGCTGGGACCATGACCCGAGCTGAAGGCAGAGGCTTTAACCCACTGAGCCACCAAGGTGCCCCTGAGATAGTATTTCTAATTCAAAAGCTTGGCAGTATGTTCTATTGACAAGGATGTGGGTACAGTCTTCGAAACAGTGCAGATGAGATGGCAAACTATTATTATCCCTAATGAAGGAAAACCAAAACTACTTACACATTGGTCCTCTGACTCAAACAGCCCTGGTTCTAGAAATTTACCCTAAAGATACACACTCAAAAATTTTAAAACTACATATGAATAGGTTATTCCTTGTGGATATTGTTTGTTCATTGTAAAAAACCAGAAACCATCTGAATATCCATCTACTGGTACTGGGTGAATGAACAGACACGAAGTAGAGAAATATATAGCCATTTTACGAAAGGAAGAGTTTTGGTTCATTAAGATAGGCTTGTTTTTAGGAGTATTACTAGCGTAATAATTCTAAAACTGTTAGGAAAAGGGTTCTCGGTGCATGAGAAAGGAGAAACAAATATGGCCTCAGAAAGGTGAAGAATTACAAGGTCGTCTTGAAGGTATTAGTATGTGTATGTGTGCATGAGTACATGTGTGTTTGTGCATATACACATACAAGAATTATATAGATGTGTACATGTATGTAGGTATTTGCTGAGGGTTTGGCTGAACTGTGTAATATACAAGACCCTCCCCCCAAGCCAGGCGCATGCCCAGATAGCAGTTGCAGAATTAACAAGTAAATGTAAATCCCTGCTATGTGTACTCCAACAGTTCTCTTGATAAAAAAAATTCTCCCCACTGCCCGGGCCCTTCTTCCTGTGCACCACTGGGCCCCACGGTGCTTACCGAAACCCTGCTCTTTTGGTTTGAATTGATTATACAGCAACCCCGAAGCAGTCCTCCCTTAAACATGTTGTGTCCCCTCCTCCAGGACATGTGAGTAACATAACAAACTTCCCTAGCCAGGCCCAATCACATGGCCTTTGCTCTATAAAGCTAGTCTGTGAAGCAGAGAGAGAGGTCTCCCTCTCTGTAAGGGGCGGCCCCAACCGGTCTGTTTGATGGTCGGTTTGATTCTTGATGCTTGGCGGGAAATAAAGCTTTGCTTGACCTTCGCTTTGTATCAGTCTTGCTCCTTTAATTACGGGCCCATTATTGGGAGACCCAACAATGGGGACCCAGCACCACCAAAAAATCAAGAGTTCCTCGGAGAAATGTTTGGTTCCCCTGAGGGATGTAAAATGCAAGTCAAGCTTGTGCCTGAAAATAGGGAAATGCTCAAAGGCTGACGGAAAGGGATATGAATGTAACAAAATGTTACAGTTGGTGTCCCTAGAAAGGGAAGAGTGTATGAGTGTTGATTGTACTATTGTTTCAACTTTTTATAGGTTTAATGTTTTTTCTATGTAAAAGATTTTTAAAATATTTATTATCAGTGAAGATTGCTAGGATATCACCATTATTCAAAAAAATGATAAATATAAGGAAAGAAGCAAGTCTTTTTTATACTTTTGCTGTACAGGTTGTTCTTCTGAGTCTAAATAGTTGATGAAAGATTTTTTATAGAATTCTCATTAAAAAATAAAGAAAGTAAAGAATTAGAAAAATTGCCATTTTGCAGTCTTTAATAAAATAACAGATCCAGACAACAACCATCATCAAAAGATACTAAAACCAGGGGCACTTGGGTGGCTCAGTTGTTAAGCATCTGCCTTCGGCTCAGGTACTGATCCCAAGGTCCTGGGATCAAGTCCTGCATTGGGTTCCATGATCAGCGGGAAGCCTACTTTTCCCTCTCCCACTTTCCCTGCATGTGTTCCCTCTCTTGCTATGTCCTCTCTCTCAAATAAATAAATAAAATATTTTTTTAAAAAGATACTATAACCATTAACTGAAAATAAGATGAAGAACTGTGTAACCCATGGGTCAGGCTGACAGCATTTGAGCCCACTAATCCTGGTCTGCTATAGTAGAAAGAACCATCCTGAGTTAGTCTTAACTAAAAACTGAGCCTGAATCTATGAAATCTCATATTAATCTAAATACCAGTTACTAAGAAATATGGGGGAAACTGTACATTAAGTGCAAAACGTGAAACTTTCTATAGGACAAATTATTTGGTATCTCTATCAGGTAAATGTTAAAAAAAAAAAGAAGAAGCGATCTGTTACAGAATTTAAAAAAGACCTACCTAATAAAGGCATGTGCCCCCAAGACATAACAATCAAATGCAGCTGTGGTCCTCATTTGGATCTTGATTCAAATGATAGAAATACATTTTGATAAAACAGGAAAAATTTGAAAATAATTTGGGTGTTAAATAATACTAAGGAATAGTTGTTGATATGGGTGAGTGATAATGGCCATATGTGTGTGTATATATATAATTTTGTTTATATGTGTGTATAGATACACATAAATGTGTATGTATAATTTAATATATATAAATGTGTGTATATATATAATTTTGATATGTATATTGAGAATTTATGGGTGAATGATATAGATTTTCTCAAATTACTCTAGCCTTTCTTCACTGAAAGCAAACAAATGACCCAAGATGGGGAGGGGGTTAAATATGACAACACTGGCAAAATATTGATAATTCTTGAGGTTGTTTGACAGGGGTATAGGAGTTCCTTATGCTATTCTTTCTACTTTCTTGTGTTTGAAAATTCTCGTAATAAAAAGGAGAGGAAATATAAAAGAAATCTGGCTAGGGAGATGCCAGTGGATCTGGGATCCACTGGGAAATCTGAAATGTAGACTGAAGGGAGAACTAATAGAAATAATTGAATGTGGGAGATGAGCAGGAGCATCTTGGTAAAGCTTTGAGGACCCATTCTCTAAGGACTGAGTTGGGGGGTGGGAGAAGACACTCAATTTGTAATGATTGCCAGTGTTCATGGTGTGACTACTCCCTCCATAACAATCTCACACTGAACACGAACTTGGGAAGAAATGTGCACCATAGCCTCTCCCTGGTACACGAACGTATAACACACCGTCATTCCATACGATGAGGGAGAGTGATGAATGGAGCATTACTCCTAAGTTTCTGTCTTCAGCAGTTGGTCAGTGCAGCTGGGGCACAATGTTAGGTGAGTGAGAGGTGTTGTAATTTTGTCATTAAAATTAAATACACATGAGAATGAAAGAACCCCGACTTCCATAGAGTGGGTTACGTCTATCCGGGAGTCAAGAGGAGAAGGGGGGAGAGGATGAGTGCTTCAATTTCTATGGTGTTTGGAATTTTATGTTTTAAGATGGGTGGTGAGTTAATGGGTGTTCATTTAATTGTTCTTTGTATCTTTTTGAATTTCTTAAATGTCTTGAATGTATTCATAATAAATCATAAATGAAATGAAGATAAGAAAAGAGAATGAGCAGGAAAAGCAGCTGTGTTCCAAATTCCCAATAAAATACATAAGGAGACACAATGGTAATAACAATGAATAATAATAATATATAATTATTAATTATATAATTATATATTATATAATAATTATTGTATATAATAATAATTATTATTATTTAAATAATAATATTTATTATTATTATTATTATTATTTTGTAGCCATGGCTGGTGATTCTGGTTACATTTCTACCAACGGCTCCTCTTGTCACCTCAGCAACTCTCACTGGGCTCATCTACTCCTGCTCAGTTATACCAGAACGTTCTGAGAGATGAAAAGTGTTTAAGAGAATGCTAGCCCATGTGTGTTTTAGAGTAGTCATTGTGACCCTTGAATGTTAGCCCCTTTCTTCTTTTTAGTTCCAGTTCCTCTTATCACTCTCTTTAATACTCCCTTTAGCCATCTCATGGCTCTGCACGCCTTCTGCTTTGGACACAGATACCTATGTCTCCTTCACCTGAGAATTCTCCTCTCTTTTCTCCTTTTACCTCGAATGAACTGTTAATCTCATAAAACAACTTTAAAGATTGGAGGGAAGTCGCAGTTTGGAAGAACATTTGCATTGAAAAATGCTGAAGATTTGCATTTAAAAACCGAGAGTGAACAGAAAGGAGGAGGTAGGCCGCATATGCTGGAAGGAGCATGGCTGGTCGGTGGCTCCAGAGCTTGCTTCCTAGAGTTCCGGTTTGGCACCTCGTTGGTAGCATTCACTGAAGGGTAAATACTGGATGGGGAGCAGGTTTGAACGACTAAAGGAAAAACAGTATTTGGTTTAGGACATAGGAAAGATATCCAGTTGGCTTCTGCACCAACCCTCACTCCAGAAGAACCCATTAAAACTTCTCCCACAAAGGAAGGATGGAGCAGAGCAAGTGAGAATGCATTAAGAAGAGACAAGAAAATGAGGGATCCAGATAACCAGCATAGACCACCGTGATCTCTCAAGTTGTGCCCGAAAGAACAGGAGTAGGAGCAGCTCTAAGGTTTATGCATAAAAAGGACATAGGAGCAGGGTGATTGGAAGAGGGGTGGGCGTGATGCTAGATTTGCATAATGTTTTAGATAAAATTGAGAAGATTTGCTCCTTGCTCAGGTGGAAAGAGAAAGGGGGAGGGAGAGAGCTGATTTGTAGGAGCAAGAGGTGGTTGTCAGTTGATGGAATATTTCTTGGTCACTTTGTTAAGACAAGATGACTTGAGAACAAACTGGTATCTCATCCCAGCTGTGGCAGACCAGGTGTGAAGCTGAATGGAGAAAGGCTGTCGCAAAGATGGGCTTGCACTCTCTTGCCTTCCCTAGAGGGGACCAGAGGAGGAAGAGGCCAAGAGATGGACGGCCTCAGTCTTTATGGGGCAGGTCAAGTTACACAGGTAACAGAAACCTACCGAGGAACAAAATGGTTCCAGAAACATCAGAAGGCAGAATATGAGTTTAAACCAGAACCTTGCTAGAAAGTAACTCTGAAGTTTGGCTCTTTAGAAATGATATGTTCCCCGGGGGAAATTACAGGGTCCTGCCAAGACAGAGAGAGCTCTTGCTTTCCCCCCAGTGTTTTTGCATGATCTCTCCTGCTGTTCCAACAATTATAATTTCGTTTTTGATGTTTGAAATTATTTCCATCTGATACCTGGAACAAATACATGGCATTTCTAGGAAACTGGCTTCTTTTTTTTTCCCCCAAGAAACTTACATTTATAGTAACACCTCTTCCTTGAAAGTTCATGGTGCTTCAGATTCTTAACAACCAAATACCCCAGCTAGAGAACAAGAGCGTTAGCAGCAGTAGGTCAAGGTGGTAGACTAGAAAGAAGACGGGCTTTGAGATCAGGCGGAGTGGGGCTGACACATCAGCTCTATCGGAGACTAGCCATGCTATCTTGCCTCTCCAAACCCCAGTAAGAGAAGAATAATGATCCCTACATCATGGTTTTGTTGTGGCCTGTAAGTGAGAGAGCACTTTCCAGACTCACGGAACAGTACGGCACACAGAGCCCCTTCGATAAGTGGGATCCTCTATTACATAAATTATTTTAAAATCCAATGATGAGGAATTAATGTTACCAATAGTCTAGTAAGTACACACTAGTGTTGTTGTGGCTTTGAGGATGGGAACATAATACTCGATAATTGTTAACAAATCCAAAAATGGTCTGTTAAGTAAAGCCATGAAGTTCAAGACGAGCACAGATATTTCCATGAATAGGTCTCTAGTAGTTCACCACAAACTTAGCTGCTTCAAACAACATAAATGTGTTATCTTTCTGTTCTGCAAGTCAGAAACCCAAAATGAGTTTCAATGGGCTGAAATGAAATGTGTTGGCAGGGCCATCCTTTCTCCAGTGCGCTAGGAAAGAATTTGTCCTCTTACATTTTCTAACTTCTTAGAGGCTGCCTGCATTCATCGGCTTGTGGTCTCTTCCCCTATCTTCCCAATGGGCCTCTCCAGTCTCAGCTCCCAGCCTCAAATCTTCTCTCTTCCCCTAATCCTCCCACCTCCCTCCAAGGACATTGGCCATAACATTGGGTACCCGCGGCTAGCCCAGGGGAATCTCCCCATCTCAAAGTCCTTACCTTAACATCTGCAAAGCCCCCTTTTCCACGTACAATAACATCCTCACACGTTCTGGGGATCCGGATGTGGACATTTCTGAGGTGCTGTTACCTGTTACCTGACACAAAACCCAGAACATGTCACACAGATATGACAGGCAGAAAATATCACTTTTACAGTAAAAGTCTTGAGACTTATTGTGGGACATTATCTATGCCAGAAACAAACATGAAATGCTGTGATTTAAACCATAAATACACTACCGGGGTAAGAGAACAAGAAAATGTTGCTGTTTGCTGACGGCTGATTAGGACTTGAGCAGAAATGCTATCAGTGTTATATAGTGAGCTGTGGAATAGACTCCAAGGAGGAAAATTACAAAAATTACAAAAAATATTGTGTGTGGGGGGGAAGGTATTCTGAAAAATAAAGGAAATGTAACTGTATACCATGGGGTGGGGGAGGGGAATAGCATAAGTCTTAATAATTAATTGCAAGACTGTGGAGTGTGGGCCAGAGATAATTAGCGGGAGAGGTTGATCTTCTCCCTCCCATAGTCACAGAGAGCTGGAAAAAGAGGAAATGAGCCAAACTGCAGTGAGAAGCTGGGTTTTTAAAAAAGGAAGTTCTTGACCATGAAGATCAGACTACCAAGGGAAGCTGTGTAATCTCCATCCTTAAAGAGCTTTAAAAATAGTATAAACAGCCATCTGCACAAGATGATTTATGCATTGACCTTCAGGAGGCGGGCCCAGATCATCTCATGAAGTCCCTTCCAAGTGTGGGATTCTATGATTTAATCAGTATGTGATTTTTCTCAGCTCCACATTTTGTGAGATAACCAGCAGATGGAAGCCACAAATTCCCCAACATCATACCAAAATCATGGTTCCTCACACTGGTAGGGCCCGGTCAAGCTTGCCAAATTGGCATTGGTTGTAAAAATCATTGAAGGACCCACCTCAAACATTTATTTATCTCCTCGTGGGTGTCTGGACCACCCATGTCCACAAAATACAGATAATCCTTATCCTGATTCATGTGCATTTAGCTTTGATTTTGCACAGGAGAAAGTTGCACGCGTTAGAAATACTTGTCTGGTTTTGAAATCCCAGGCAGTACCTCTCAGAAATGTTATTAGAAATTTCCAGACCCTAGTCTAGGCAGAAATGAGGCCAATTGGGCACAGCTCACTTGGGCCTTCAAGCTTCTCGCTTAGATGACAGATACGGTTCTCCGTGTACATTCATTTGTTCACTGAACAAATATTTGAGTGCCGACTGCATTCGAAATTATGTGCAAAGCATTGGGATGCAACCGTGAGTCAGACTCTGCCCTTCTCTCATGGAGCTTAGAGTCAACTGGGAGAGACAAACAAATAAACAGGACATTTTGGTACTGAGCAATAGAAGCTGCAGCATAGTGAGGGACAGGGTGCTGACTTCGAGGGGCAACCAGCCCAGCGATAGGGGACCCAGGAGGAGTTCTGGAGGAAGTGATGCCTAAGCTCGGGTCTCAAGGATGAAATGCTCACTGCAGGGGCAGGAAGGTGGTGAAGGGACCATTTCATGGAGAAGGAACAGTCTGGTTGAGAGGTTAGTGGAATGCATGGTATTCAAGTGACCACGCGTGAGTGTGGAGGGAGCATGCGTGGCAGGCAGAGAACGGTGTAAGATGGGTGGGAGGGGGAAGAGGCCGTGGGACAGTTAGCAACGAAGACTGAGAGATCACCAGAGGCCTCCTAGGCTTGCTAAAGAATTTGGACTTGGTGTGAGGATAATGAGCAGCCACCGAAAGAAAAGACAGAGATCAGGTCTGTCCTTTCAAAAAATGCAGTAGTACAATGTTGAATTCAAGGGAAAGAAAAACATTTGCATTTGTTTCTGAAAGAGGGGGAGTTTACCAGGAGGATATTAAAATATATAAGGAATCAGAGTTAGACCTGAACATGCAAGTGGATTGAAAGGCAGCAATATGTGTCGGAAGCGACCAAGCCAGGCCTGGGAGCATCGCGATGCCTCGTGCATCTTCCATTGCTGCTCCTTTGTGCTTCACCCCTTCCTTACTCTTTCTGTTTCTCCAGTTACACTCAGGGTCACCAAAAGTTTCTTCATTTTAAGCTCTCAGACCTGACAACTCAGAAACAGACTGGGTCCAGTTCTCTCATTCCTAAATCCAAAATGTCAGTGAAAGGGACGTCCAGGTCCTGCTTTAGTTCAGGAGCTCATTTGTTGAACGAAGAGCTGGGCCAGGGAGTGGAGGAAAACGACGACAAGGCAGCCCGGCTGCCCCAACATGGATGGGGAAGGAGGGCTCCTTCCCAGAATGAAAGGGCTGCTTTGCCGGTTTGTCTGTGTGTCCTTTCTGCGACTTGAACTAGTGGAAAGCCTGGAGGCCGAGCCACTGCGGAGATGGTTGTATGTGTGGAGCTTAGATCTGGGCTCAAGGAGGAGAGTTGAAGCCTCTATTAACCCCAAGATTGATGCAGGCACACAAGCCGCACGCCCAGGGCAAGCTCTGGACCTTCGTTAGACTCCACAATCCAGAGAACAGGTTTCTGGGAATGTGTTCTTATTCAAAACTATAACTACGGGCAATTTCTACTCTCATATATGAATTTCCAATCAGCATGCTTTTACTCAAAGTGTTCTTTTGTTTCATCGTGTTACTAAAAAAATATGACAGGTTGGCATGCTTGTTTATGGGAATGTCTGCAACCGTAATTTCTCACATGTTAATTTGGGATCATTATATAGGTTACCATTTATAATAGTCTCTGAAACAATAAAACCTTACTTAAATTTGTGAAGTGTGACATATACACCTTTTTATTAATGAATCATTTACCTCCCTCGAGTCCCCATCCGTTTTAAATTCTGGCCAGCAGATAATACATTAAGCGATATGTATGCAGTTACCTGTTTAGCCACTAGATGGCACCATACATCTTTCCTTCTAATTTTATCTCACACTAGCTTTTTCAGAAATGGGATTTGCTTTTTTGTTTTTATTGTTTTCGGAAGAGTTAATGGTATATTTCCACCATTTATTGAATAGTCATCAGTGTCACTACTTATTTATGGTACTACCTTTAATCGTATACTAAATTTCTACATATGCCACACTGTGTTTCCAATTTTATCATTTTATCTGTCAATCTTTATGACAAAACCATGCTGTTTTAATTATTTTAGTTTTATAATACACTTTCCTATCTTCTATCACCATCATTTCTCCTCAATTGTGTCTTCAATGGCAAGATCTTTCTTACCCCTTAATTTATCCATATGAAATTTAGGGCCATTTTATCATCTTAAAAATATCTACTGGCACTTTTATTGAAATTGTCAATAAATTAAAGAATAAATTCACCGGTTAATTGGGGGGGAAGTTACATCTTTGCAATGTTCATTTCCTTCAGTAAGATGAATGCATTTGAACCAGTGATGTGGACGAGAACATATGCCGAATTCTTGGCATGTGCATGAACGTGTGTGTGTGCCCATGTGCAGAATAAACAAGTATATAGAGAGGGACAGTCAAATAATCCTTACAAAAGAGGAAAAATTGGGACAACTTCTCATGTCCAACTGTAGCCAAGTGGCTAAATAAAACATAGAATATTGCTTTCAAATGATTGTCCAATGATAAAGTGCTCATAATAAAAGGCCAAGTAGATACAGTATGTGTAAGTATATATAGAATATGAAAACAGTTTTGTTTAAAAATAGAGACAGAAGGAAATAGGTAATATGCTAACCCATTCTCCCTGGGAGCAGCTTTACAACTAATTCATATTTTCCTAATAATTTTTAGAATTTTTTATATTTTCTAGAGTGAACATGTATTGCTTTCATAATCAGAAAAGTGAAACACACTTCTAAACCTTTAAAACAAATAAGCTTCATTGAGATTGCAAAGGTAAACCATATACACACACACACATATATGCATATAGTTGTTCCTCTATTTTTTAGAAAATTTACTTATTATATAAATACTTTTGTAATACTCACAATCAAAAAACTTCCCATAGCTCAAAAAATATCTTTCTGATACTTTCTGATACCTCAGAAAGATGCAGTGACCTATCCCAAGTTGTAAGTCACAGTCACCAGAAAACTTACTGTGTTAAGACTCACCATCTTGACTTCTTTTGTACATGTCTAACCTCTCAAATTTGTCCAGAGACCAAGTCTTCATCTTCCAGTAAGTAATAAAAATCAGTGGGCCCCAAACTTTTTGGTCTCAGTGGCCTTTTATCCTCTTCAAAATTATTGACTACCCCAAAGACCTTTGTTAATTTAGGTTATACTTATTAATATTTAGCAGTATTACTTATTTATTAATACACATTAATATTTATTGGTATTTGAAATAGCTGTATTAATGTTTAAAATTAAAAGAGACATTCCTAAGTATCTCTTTAATTCATCTAAAATAAAAGCATAAGGAGGGACTTACCAAAATGGATTTCTGACCCCACTTCCTCCCAAAGACACAGAGAGTGTACAGTTACCTACAGTTACCTACAGAGTTACCTATAGTTACCTACAGAGAAATTATCCCCGAAGGAAATCCAGGAAGTAGTTAAGTAACTCTTACACATCAAATGAACAAGAAAAGCCCTATACTGAATGGATGGAAATGTCTGAGATACACCCTTGCCATTAACTCACCCTTGGTACAGTGCCTACAATCAGGAGGGATGCCCAACTCTTAGCTTCTCCCTGGGGAGTGAAGGGTTTGGACCCCACACTGAGTGCTCTAGCTTTTAAGACTCCCACTTAAGAGATGGGCCTCTAATCTCCCAGCTCTGAAAGCCAATGAGGATTGCATCCATGAGACTCTCAAGACCACTGCAAAGTAACAGTTCTTAAGAGAAATGAAAGCATTCATGCAGCTATCTCCATAGGGCTCAGCACGGAGGAAGCAAGGAAAACTGCCCATCTCCCAGTCTTTCCCTAAATGGGTCCATCTGTAAACTCTGAAAGCTGTGGATCAGTCTTCTAATTTAACATACATCTAAAGGCTGACTATGTTCTTCTCCAGAGGATGCCCACTCTCACCACTTTTATTCAACATAGTACTGGAAGTTCTAGCCAGAGCAATTATGCAAGAAAAAGAAATAAAAGTCATCCAAATTGGATAGGAAGAAGTAAAATTGTCTCTATTTGCAGATGACATGATATTATATATAGAAAATCCTAAAGACTCCACCAAAAAAAAAAAAACAAAAAAAAAAACCTGTTAGAACTAGTAAAGAAATTCAGGAAAATTGCAAGATACAAAAATCAATATATGAAAATTGGTCACATTTCTATACACTAACAGCAAACTATCAGAAAGAGAAATTAAGATAACAATCTCACTGATAATAGCATCAAAAGGAACAGGATGCTTAGGAGTAAATCTAACCAAGAGGTCAAAGATTTATACACTGAAGCTCTAAGATACTGATGAAAGAAATTGAAAAGATGCAAACAAATGGAAAGATATTTTGTGCTTGTGGATTGGAAAAATTGATATTGTTAAAATGTCTATACTATCCAAATCAATCTACAGACTTAAGGCAACAGCTATAAAATGACAACGACTTCTTTTGCAGATATTTTTTTAAACAAGCAATTCTACAATTCATGTAAAACCACAAAAGACCTTGAATAGCTAAAGCGATCTTGAGAAAGAACAAAGCTGGAGGCATCACACTTCCTGACCTCAAAGTGATTACAAGGTTGTAATCAAAACAGTATGATAATGACATAACAATAGATACATAGACCAGTGGAACAGAATAGAGAGTCCAAAATAAACCCATGCATCTATGGCCAATTAATTTTTGAAAAAGGAGTCAAGAATATAAAATGGAGAAAGAAAAATCTCTTCAATAAATGGTGATGGGAGAACTGTGAATGCCAAGAGTGAAACTGGACCCTTGTCTTGCACTATATGCCAAAATCAACTCAAAATGGATTAAAAACTTGACTGTAGGACCTGAAACAGTAAAACTCCTAGAAGAAAACTCAAAATGCTCCTTGACATTGGTCTTGGCAATGATTTTTTGGGTTAGATACCACAAGCAAAGTAACTTAAACAAAAATAAAGTGGGGCTACATCGAACTAAAAGGCTTCCGCTCGGTAGGAGAAAACATCAACAAAATGAAAAAGAACAGTCTATGGAATGGGAAAAAATACTTGCAAGCCACATATCCAGTAAGGGGTTAATATCTGAAATATATTAACTCATGCAACCTGTAGCAAAAACAAAACAAAACAAAACAAAAAACAAACAAACAAAAAACACCCAAATAACCCAGTTAAAAACTGGGCAAAGAAACTGAATAGAAATTTTTCCAGACAAGACATACAAATGGCCAAGAGATACATGAAGAGATGTTAATATCACTAATCATCAGGGAAATGCAAATCAAAATCCCAATGACATATCACCTCATACCTGTTAGCATGGCTATTATTGAATAGACAAGTAATCACAAATTTTGGCAAGGATGTGGAGGAAAAGGAACCCCTTTACACTGTTCGTGGGAATGTAAACTGCCATGGAAAACACAATGGAGGTTCCCCTAAAAATTATAAGTGGAATTTCCATGTGATCCACAAATTCCACTTGTGGTTCTATATCCAAAGTAAACAAAACCATAACTCAAAGAGTTATCTCTAGTCCCACGCTCATTCAAGCTTTGGCGACAATAGCTAAGTTATGGACACAATCTAAATGTTCCTCAAGGGATGAATGGATCAAGAAAATATGGCCTTTTAAAATTATTCAGCCTTTTAAAAAAGGAATTTCCGTCATTTGTGATGTGGATGAACCTGGAGGATATCATGTTAAGGGAAATAAGCCAGACCCAGAAAGACAAATATTGCATACTATCACTTTTATGTGGAATGAAAAAAGAAGGTCAAATTCTTAGAAATGGAGTAGAGAAGTGGTTGCCAGGGGCTGGGGTGTGGGCATAATAAGGTGAGATTGGTAAACAGAGTTTGAGTTATAAGACGAATAAGGTCTGAGGATCTGATGTGTATATAATATGGTGGCTATAGATGATAACACTGAATTGTGTAATTGAAATTTGCTAGGGGAAGAGAACTTAAATATTCTCTCACACACACAAGCCCTATTCATTAACTTCGTAGGGGAGTCCTTTCACAATGGATACAGACATCAAATCATCATGTTGTAGACTTACCATTTTATCAATTATGCCTCAATAAAGCTGGAAAAGATTTTGTCTAAGACTTCAGCCTTATTTGAGATGCTTCTGGGGAAGGACATGCTTCCCATCTCACTCGGGCTGTTGGTAGAGCTCAGTTTCTTGCCGTGGTAGGACTAAAGGATTTGGTTTCTGGCTGGCTGTGAGTTGAAAGTCACGCTCAGTTCTTTGAGGCTGCCTGTAGTTCCTTCTCACATAGCGTTCTGCAACATGGCTACTTACCTCCTCAGAGCCAGGAAAGGAGACAGCAAGCAACTCCAGCAATTGAGCACTACATTCTTTTGTAAGAGAATTACTAATCACATATATCCCATGACATTTGCCATGTTCTATCGGTCAGTGTCTTCAGATGTGTATATGGAAGAGGCTGGCTACAGAAAACTTCAGGTAATTTGTCTGATACAGTAAGAAAGACCCTTCCTGAGGAGGAAGTATTATAGCTAAGACCTCAAATGAGAAGTAACCAGCTGTGAGAAGATGGGGAATGGAGGTGAGGGGCATTCTGGGAAGAAGGAACAGAAAGTAGGAAATGTAGCTCTACCCCCATACAGAAAATATTATCATAGCATTGTAACTTGTGTCTTATTTACTTCTGTGTCTGTTTTCACCACCATCCAGTGAACTATATAAATGATCTCAGAATCTCCAACATCTCTTATATGGTAGACACTCAGTAAATTTAATAAATGGGCGGATTTAAAAACAAACAAACGAGCTTATTACAAGTCAACATAAATAACAATTTTTATGGGGAAAAATGATAGTTTCCAAAACAGAAAAAAAGAAACTGCAAAAACTTGTCATTGTCTTAGATCTTTTTGAAATATCCTTAATTTCTAGCTTAATAGAAGACAGCTGGATTTTCATGCCTGCTTCTGCACTCAATCTGTTGTGCTATCATATGTCACGTAGCCTCTGGAAAAAGCCACTGCACATTCACAAGACAAAAATTAAAAATGGGAAAATGATATCTCATTTTTATTATGCAAATAGTTGTGATCTAAAAAAGGACTTGGGGCTCTCCAAGGGCCCCCAAGCTGCACTTTGATATTAATTACATATCTAGCTTAAACTATTATCATAACTAACTAAGTATCATAAACTATCATTACTCCACACTCTTTCCTCACTCTTTCTATTTTAATACTCATGTACTCAACTGAAACTGAAAAATAATGATAACGAGAATAAGAACACTAGCGTAAAACAATGCTCCCTCATTATCTGCTTGCCTCCATGGAACACCTGGGGAACACTGTAAGCCACACTGGTATGCCATTCTAGAGGTTACTGGGTTTATTAAAGTCATCTAACACCATCACCTCATCACTGCCCCTCCACTTGTTTACTCGTTATACAGTCTACTTTAGGGCCAATAATTACCTTTCTTCCCTGCTCACGTCCTAAACTCCAATTCCTAAAAACCCCCAATCCCACCAACACCTCCAATCCACTGATCCTAAATTTTCACTGGTTCTCCTTATATCCTCACACACATCCCCCATTATCCAGCTTAAATTCCATGGTCACTTATTATAATTATTCCCTCAAATTTGTCCCCAACTTCTTTGCTTTGCTCTTGCTTCATCAAACTCCCTTGGATAAAACCCAATGCTGGTTAAATTCAACATTCTGCCTACTCTGTGCCTACACCCACACAGATGAACATATCTAGAGAAAAATCCACTGATGACATCAATGTAGATTCATGATCGCCAACATTATGTGGGTGATTAACCCTGTCCAGCAATTACATTGTATTTCCCTAGATCATTTACTCTTCTAAGTGACTGTCTTACTTTCTTTCTCTTCAAACTCCAACGCCTCTTCCATGCTCATTCTCAGATGATAACTCTGACTCCTATGCAAGTAAGAAAACGAATGCAATCAGAAGGGTCCCACCACATCTACCCACCCACCTGCACGTGTCCTCATGCTCTGCTTCCCTTCTTGCACTAAGGTTGAGTCATCCATCTTCCTAAAGACCAACTGCTCCAATGGCACACTAGATCTCATCGCCTTGAACCTACTCAAGCCACTGTTCCAGAAATTTTCCCTCTCTCTCATCCAGTTTCTACCTCTCTACTGAGTCTAGCCCATCAGCCTACCAACATGCTTTCATTTCTGTATTCATTGGTTAAAAATCATCCAATAACTCTCTTCAGCCATTTCCCAATCTTCTCCTTCCTTAACAACAACAAACTCCTTGGAAGAGCTGTCTATACTTTCTGTTTCAATTTATCTCCTTCTATTCTCTGTTGAACCTACTCTAGTTGAACCCTTATTATCATTACTTCTCCAAATTTGCCTGTCAAGCTCATTGGTAACTTACACATGGTTAAATCCAATGATCAATTCTTGGGCTTCATCTTCCTTGATTATCAGCATTTGACAGACTTGTACAATCCTTCCTTTTTATAACACTTTCACCTGGCTTCCAGAACACTTTGCTCGCCTGGTTTTCCTCCATAGGACAGCTATGAGGGCAGAAGGGAGTGTTGTTAGAACTGAATTGTGCAAGCCTCTGTAGTCATTAAGAGATTGGGTTAGAGAGAATAGTCAAATAGAGAAAGCTCAGGAGCCTCACCTGGCTTTGAAGTAGGAAGAGTAACTGACCCTTGCATGATGCAATAGGAGGACACTGACCCTAGAAAGATGGTCCAGGTGGGCAGGTAGATATTGGCATTTAGGACATCTGGTCATCAGAGATCTAGGCAAACAGCCAAGAGATGCAGTAATGACACATAAGGGTAAAGATAAGGTAATAATATTGGAAACTCCAACTCCACCCTGGTGACCAGATTGTACTGATAATAGTACCATTCATACCTTTACTACCTAACTCATACAAAGTGCCTCATGGCTACTGTTTCTGCACACTGTTTCTTTCATGGCTATTGTCATTTCTGAGCAATACAGCTATTTTTTTAATCTCAACTGTATGGATGAAGAAACCGAGGTGAAACAGGTTTCATACAGGTCAAAAAATTGTGTAAAACTATACAGAGAATTATTAATAGAATTGAGACTAGAACTCAGATCTGAGAAAACCAAGAAATAGTGCCAAAGCACCAGCAACCAATTCCTAAACCCAGAAATTCTGGTCAAGAGAGTCAGAAGCTGCCAATGATGTGGTCCAGAAAGATGAGGGAATCAACATCAGATATTGGAGACTGGGGGGCAGATACGGGTGGGTGTAGGGATGGGGTGGGAATAAGTAGCAATACTGACAAGATGGCAGGAAGGGGTACTTCCCGTGTACCAGAACTCAAGTATGAGTGGACAAACTGAGCTGGGCACAGGTAAAAGGGGCAGGTGTGTTTGCCTGACTAAAGGAGTGGGGTGGAGGTGAAGCTGAGTCATTTGACAAAAATTCTAGAGAATAAATAAAACCGGTTCTCTGAGGAAGAGCTCATGTTTACTTCCTGGAATCCTTTGGCATCTGGCCTACGGAGAAGCAAATAGTTGGCATCTATTGGGATAGCCATTGGGAGCTACAAAGGGCTGAGCGAGGGGTGGAAAGGGTGGAATTTTCCCCTACGTTTAACTAGATCACCATCCAAAAGATTTTGGAAATGGAAAATGCATAATCCTTAAAAAGTGGAATAAGAGAATTGACAAATAATTTTTCTGGCAAGTAATTTGTTACTTCTTCTTAGAGCGGGAGTTTTGAAATTTCAAGTGCAACAGTGTATTGAACAAGTATGACCCATGATGAAATCACAGCACCTGTTTTTATGATCCACAACCACTACACATGAGTTTGGGGGGAATTAACCTTCCCTTGCCCTTGGATAAACACTCAAGCATATCCTATGACTTTTGTAGACACTTTCAGATATCTACATCAAGACAAGGGTATCCTACAGTCTATCCTACAGTCACTTTAGTAACAAATAGATTTAAATCCACTAATTAGAATATCTTGCAAAATTCGAAACAGCATCTGATTTTACAGTAAACCTTTTGTGCCCCTGCTTGGGCTGCTTCTCTGTGGATGGTTATTCATGATTTCTTCACCTTGTGCTTTTCCTCTTCCTTCCTGATGTTCTTCCTACAGCTTAGTAACCAGTTTCTAGGTTGGAGCTAAAGCCCGGTCAAGAAAGAGAAATGGTAAGGGGATAGGCAAAGTACTTCCTGAACTGGCTTTGCTTAAATGTTTTAAATGCTCACAAATGAGTCTTTCTTTTATGAACATTGTTTTAAGTATCCTGTAGGGTCTCTCCTCGAACCCTCCCTGTAGTTCCCTTGTCCTGGACAGATATTATGGGTTGTTGAGGGAAAGGTGACCAACCATCCCAGTTTGTCAGTGTGTATCCCTGCCTTATCACTGAAAGTCCCATGTCCTGGGAAACCCCTCTGTCCTGGGTAAACCAGCAACCTCATCATGCTTCTATCATCCTTATTTAATCTGTTATCAACTGCATCTTCTGGCTTCTGGTCCTTCACCCCTCTAGGACCCTATTAGACAAAGCCAGTGATAAATTCACATTGACTCACCCAAGTGACCCTCAGGCCTAGTCCGTAGAGAATATTCCTTTGCTCCTTTGGAATCCGGAGCTATAAACCCTACATCCTGACTGAATCCAGGTGTTTGCAGCAATCATCTCCAAAGCATAGCGGAAGAAGCTCCCTACACTTCCCTTCCCCTTCCATGGAGAAAATCACTTGTACCCTGGTCCCATTAGAATAGATTCCTTTCCAACACCTCTGAGACGATTTGGTGACACCCAGCAGGCCTCAAGGGATGTCCAGGTTGAGCTTCTCTTTGGAAAAATACCTATTTCTTATGGGAATGGTCAAGTCTGTCTGTAACCCCTTATAATGTGAATGGTGAGTCCATAAGTAACCCCGACCTGGGGTCACTTACCTGACCTACTGTATGAGGTGGGATAAAAAAGACATGATTAATTAAGTCACCTTTTATTTTTTTTAAGATTTTATTTGACAGATAGAGATCACAAGTAGGCAGAGAGGCAGGCAGAGAAGAGGAGGAAGCAGGCCCCTTGCTGAGCAGAGAGCCCGATGTAGGACTTGATCCCAGGACGCTGGGATCATGACCTGAGCTGAAGGCAGAGGCTTTAACCCACTGAGCCACCCAGGCGCCCCTTAAGTCACCTTTTAAAAGACAGAATAATTTAAATAAAATAATAAATATAATAAAACTTTTTTGAAATTAAAGAACAGTAACAAGTAATAAATTTTAATAAAATTAGTATTAAAATATAAAGATAGCACTTATGTTGCCGTTGACTTGTTAAGCTTTCTTTATTTCTTTCTTTTCTGATAGTTGACACACAGTGTTACATAAGTTACAGGTGTACAACATAGTGATTCCACAAGTCTGTACGTTAGGCTGCGTTCACCACGAGTATAGCTCCCATCTGTCGCCACATAAAGCTACTACAATACTATTGGGCTGTGCCTTTTATTCCTAAGACTTGTTCACTTCATAACTGGAAACCTGTATCCCTATTTGGCTTTCTAAGGTGTAAGTTGGACACTAATCCTCTGAAAATCCCATTTGTAAGAAACATAGTTCAAATCACTCCAAATGAACCCATGGAGAGCTCCTCTAACTAAAGTTGGAGCAAAGGAGGGAAGACCCACACCATTCCCCAGGATGCAGCAACATCTTTTTCCAAAGATATCTCTACAAAATTCTCCATCCCAGCTCTTGGAATTTGAAAGTGGTTGAGGGGATTCACGTCATGGAGTGTGAATATTGCATATTGCGAAGTGGCTGTGGAATATCAGATCAAGTCTATCTTGGTGTCTCAATCTCTAAGTTTGATTTTTACCGTTTTTTGCATGAGACTATAAACACACACACACATACACACACAAACCACCTCTACCCAGCTGGTGGCACCTGCGGAAATACATACAGAGCATTTGTAGCAGATTGTATTTTCCAAAAATTGCCATAGCAATGTTTATCTTCCCACATACTTTCCCAGAACCTTGAGATCCTTCCATCAAGCAGTGGAACCTATTCTTTCCTGTCCAATATGGGACACTCCAGGGACTTGCTTCTAACAAATACAATGTAGTAAGAGTCTGACTTCCTAGATTAGATCCAAAAGGGTCTTATAGCTTATATTTTTTCTTTTCTCTTTCCTTCTCCCCACCCCTCACTGCTCTGTTCTCTCTCTCAAGCAGGACTAGTTACATAATTTGTGGGACCCAGTGCAAAATGAAAATGTGCAGTCTCTTATTCTAAAATTTAAAATTTCAAGACAATAGTGACAGAGCAATAAACCAAGCATGAGGTCCTTTCGAGTGTTGGGGGGCTTAGTGTGACAGCAGAGATGACAAGCCCAGGAGGCCAGCTCTGCCGAAGATGCTTACCCTTGAATGCCAGCCACCATACTGAGAGGAAGCCCAGGCTGCCCTGAGGAGCCTCATGTAACTCTTCCAGCTGACAGCCCTAGGAAGACCCCAGCCAAGAGCCAACTCAACCAGCAGACATAGGACTGAGCAAGCATTTAGATCATTCCAGCATTCAGCTTTCCAGTCTTCTGGATGAGGCTGCTATCATTGTGCCTTGTTCAAACAATCCATGTCCATAATAAAATGTCCCTTTATGCCATTATGTTTTGGAGTTGTGACACAGACATCTTAAGTACAATAGTATGGGTTACAGACACAGCTTGTAAAAGGTACAGTCATACTGCCCACCACTGGACCCTCAGACACCAGAGTCCTCCCCAGTGTTGCTGAAAAAGTTCCAATGTTCTGGGCTACAATGATATAGCACCATAGTGACTGAAACCCAATCCCCTCCCCGCCGGACTCTAGTGTTGCCTGATGCGGCCCCTGCCTTTGGCACCCTGGCCAGTGTCAAACCTCAACCATCCTCCACAGAAGGTTCTACAGCTCTCTCCAGGGCTTCAGCCTCAGAACCTTAGAGACTATTCAGCTCTGATACCATGGGCAACCCTCTCAGGACACTCACCAATGAGACAGGCCCTCCCCCCAGCCCACTCACCGAGTTCAGATTTAGGGTTGCTCATCCAGCAACTTTATCCATTAAGTTTTTCTGATGGAGTGGCTCAGAACTTCTGCATCGTTTACATCAGGATTTCTAAGAAAATGAGGGTCTGAAACCCAAACCTCAACGTTTTGAAACCCATTCTTTTCATTAGTTAGGAACCACAATCGAGTCTGTAATCACGTATCATCCATGTGACTAAAATAAAGATGAGGGGCCAAGGGTTCTGTCTTTCCGCCCACTGATTTGAGTGCCTTTGGGAGCCATAGCTCTTGGAATTTAAAGCACGAAACTCAAAGTAATTTAATATGCCACAGCATTCTAGAAAAGAAATACAAAAACAAAAACTCTAACTAGAAGGTTAGACGTTTTTTAGGTTTTACAAATTATGAAACCATGACCACTGAAAGAAACTCATCCATTATACAAAATGATGTTATGAGTTATTTTGAAAAATATAGGAATGTTCTCAAAGTAAATGGGGTTTTTACTATAGTAAATTTATTCCATGCAACAACTTACTAAATTATCTATCTGCTCTACTCTTGTTAGTTCCCAAATTTAGCTGTTCCTAAGCAAAGATGCTTTTTTTTCCCTGACTCTTCCTTTCAGTCATATATGAATGCATGTACCATTTCAAAACCATGTAAACAATTAACTTATATAATACATACTTTTTAAAGACCTAAATATTCTCTTGGGGCCCCTGGGTGGCTCAGTCAGTTGAGCGTTTGACTCTTGATTTTGACTCAGGTCATGATCCTAAGATCTTAAGACCCATATCAGGCTCCACGCTCAGCATGGAGTCTGCTTCAGACTCTCTCCTTCTTCTTCTCCCTTCCCCTCTACCCAGGTGCACACATGTCCTCATGTGCTTGCTCGTGTGTTCTCTCTCTCTAAAATAAATATTTGGAAAACAAATATTAAAAAGTAGAAATAGTCTCAAATCTTGAAAATATTTTCTTACTATCCAGTTACCAGACTTAAGTTCAGATATTTATCAAACTCGTTTTCCATACCCAAACAGCACTCTACTTGGAACTCATCATGCATAACAAAAATGAGAGGAAAAAAAATGGCATTGTGTCCTTCAAGGATCACATTTAATCATTAAGAAACAAATCTGTGAAGTTTTTTTTTTCTGTTTTCTTTTCTTTTTCCTGAACTACATCCAAATTAAAACAAGCCAGATCATAAAGAAAGGTTATCAAAATACGCCGTTCAGGTTTCCTCCCGGACCATTCATGCTGCTATCGTACTACAGTCGTAACACCAGTAAACTAGGAGGAAATGTGAATTCCTTGCTGAAAACCCAAAAACAGGATGTTAGAGAACAATGGAAAGCCGCCCTGCCTAGCAGTGTATGTACAGTGAGAGCAGTCGGCCAACCAAATTCTATCCTGAAATAAATGGAAACAGTATCATTTTTAAGCACTTTGGAATGTTTTCACAGCATTTAACTCCAAGTAGACATTCAATGATAAGCTTGTTAAATAAAATAATATAGTTTATCTTGTTTTTCTCTCGCCAACAACCATGCAAGATGGGTAAGACCATCCCTGTGAAACAAGAGCACATCTGGGGATTATAAAGCTCCCATTGCAGGCAGAGTTCTTCCGATATTACACATCTGACACCGTGCTTGGTCATCCCTGTTCTCATTTGTAGGTTCATTTGCTCTTCAAAGCCAAATCCATGGTGAATACATTTGAAGAGTACCCAGTCCAATGGGGGAGAGAGACCCGTGACTCAGATACCACATTATGGATTAAGTGTTGTGACAGAGGCAAACCGTTTTAGGGTCAGGCAGGACTCCTTAGAGAAGGTAACACCTAGTAGCTTCCTAAAGTAGAGATGATCTAATGAATCTGTCTTAATGCCCCTTGTCTAACACCGCACTTCTCAACCTGGGCTTGAAGGAACACTAGTAGTTGGCTTAGTATCGGTAGATATTCTGTGAATGACTGAATATCCCAATTAGCAAGAGGTGCTCTGTGCTTCGACCTAGCCCTCCATCCGTGTAAACAATTTCTGCTAGCCCATTGCTTCACCAATGAGCCAGCCGAGTCTGAGCAGCCAGAATTAGTCTCACATCATCTGGCTCGTTCATGCAACAAGACCTCAGTGGCGGTCTCACCGCTGACTCTTCTGACCTCGTAGGGGAAGACACAAGACCCGAGAACAGAGAGGCCAACTGTTAAACATTGCCTCATACCACAATTCTCAGCCTTCCTATAGCTCATACTCTTTCCTTGCTTAAGAAGACAGTAGCGCGTACCATGGCAAGGCAGCCAGCACCCACATTTCCCGGGAGAACAGAGAAGAGAGAGCCAGGAGGTTGACTGTTTAAAGTGGGTAATCTGAGCAGCATGATGTTGAAAGCTGAAATCGGAATTAGGTTAGCCAGAAAAAATTCAAAGTGGGAAGAAGCCTCCCCACATCTCTTCACTTGTGTACAGCAAGCCGCCAGGCCTCAGGAACCACCTTGAGAAAAGCACCCCGCTTTGTGAGTTTAGAAACTTGGCAGCAACCTAAGTAGTCCCACCTATTCGTGTGTGTTTGATGTCATTTTTATGGAAGTCTCAAATAGGTGCTGGTAATCTCTACTATAATTTCCCTCAGGATGCAACTTGCACTCCTGGAAAAATTTGTAGGGTTCTAAGGTTTGTTTCTGCTTGCCGCCGCCGTTGGACGTGTTTGGAGCAAGACAGCACGAGTTGAGGGCGCCGAAGGGATGCCCTCTATGATGTGACAGGGCCCAGCTCAGGGCTCTCTGCTTTAACCTCAGAAGGATTTTGATTTTCAGCAGCACAGAAAGCTCCTTGCTGTGGCTGATACTTCCCCCTTGCAAATCCCCCACCCCGGACACTGCGCACCCTGACGACGTTAGCGCCCAGGCTCCTGGGGGCTGCCGTCAGAGTGGCAGGGCCGACAGTTCACTGCGTGCTGGCCTCTTGGCAGTGATTTTTGCCTATCCTAGCAGGGAACTGGGACTCTCTGATTCTGAAGGACCCCAAGTTAGATGGCCACACCTGTAAATTTGTCCCCACAACACCTGGCTCAAGACACAGCAGGAACACACATCTGTCCCTCAGCCAAGATCCCAGTTCTTTCCACTACTCGTGGGATGGCTAATGTCTTTCTTATTCTGCCAAACTTCACGTGAAGTGTATTTTTACTTTGGTGACACAGGGAAGGAGGGAGTGGCAGAAAAAAGGAACAGAGAAAACGGTGCTGGTCTTCTCATGGAATAGCTATAATTCTCTCTTTCTCAGAGGAAGTACGGACTGCACGGAGTGTTCCGTTCCTCCCCTCTCTACATCAATCCCCTGCACCCTTATTTTCTTGGCCCTTCTGAGACCCATCTTTTGCCATAAGAAGGCAAAGAAGAGGGTGAGGCAAAGAATGTTTAAAAACAGGGAGCCTGGGTGGCTCAGTGGGTTAAACCCTCTGCCTTCGGCTCAGGTCATGGTCCCAGAGTCCTGGGATCAAGCCCTGCATCAGCAGGTGGTGGGTATTATTAAAACCTCTCTGCTCAGCAGGGACCCTGCTTCCTCTTCTCTCTCTGCCTGCCTCTCTGCCTACTTGTGATCGCTCTCTGTCAAATAAATAAATAAAATCTTCTTTAAAAAAAAAAAGAATGTTTGAAAACAATTCTAGTTCTTCTTATTTCATGTCCCAGAACCCATGTAAAATCATACTTTTCCTCATATGCAATGTGCCCACCTGAACACCTGCCATGGTCTCACTGGCTCCAGTGACCCCTCCCCTGTCACCCTTCACCTGTCTTATCTGTACTGTGATGGGAACATGAGCAAAGATGCAACATCACGTTCACAACCTTCTGGAGGCTTAATTTTTTTTTTTTAATTTTGGAGTTTCAGAGCAAAAGCAAATTGTACTCATTAAAAAGCAAGGTTCACAAACCAAATAGTAAAGGATTTTTGAAAGGAAATTTTCTAATCAGCTGTTTATGATGTTTGGCTTTACTCTGTTTTACAAACACCAAATCGGTCTTCAGTGATCTAATTCAGTGAAAAAAAAAAAAAACCCACAGGAAATAACAAAATGAAAAGTGACTCTTTTTTTAACATTGTAGTTATAAGGAAATTTCACGATTATACACATACATGTGTATGGGAGAGTCGTCTTGTAGGTTTATATACTCATCTAACAAGTGCTTCCCAAACATCTCCAACACTAGGCATGCCAGCTCTTGCTAGGTGCTGAAGACAGAGGAGTTAATGTAAGTACTTTGAGCATCTATCACTGTATAGCAAGCCACCCCAAAGCTTAATGCTTTGACATCAGGTAGTGGTGACAGCTGCATAATAATGCGAGTGTTCTTAATGTCAGTAAACTGTGTACTTACAAATGGTCAAAATAATAAATTTTATGCTTTGTAAAAAAAAATAAAAAATAGTTCATAGTTCAGTGGGTTGACTGGGCTCAGCTGGGCTCACAGAGTTACAATCAGATAGTGGTTGGGACTGGAATCATTTGAAGGCTTTACTGGTCAGGACATCCAGGTTGGATTGTTTCACAACTGGGGTGGCTAGAATAACTGGGGCTTGCTGGCCCTCCCTCCCTTGCTTCCTTCCTCCCTCTCTCTGCCACTCTCACTCTCCCTCTGACTCTCTCCCCATGTAGTCTATGCACAGAGCCACATTACACTTCCTTAGAGCCACGCAGCTCACAGCAATCACACTTGGGAATTCCTCCAGGGACCAGAGAGACCAAGGCAGACATTACAAGGCTTCTTATGGCTTCCGAAGTCACCAGCTTCGCTTCCACTGAATTCTATCGGTTTCACAAGAAAAACCTAGATTCCCTGGGGGCAAAAATTACCAGACATGAATGCAGGGAGGTGTGATTTGGTGGAGGTCATCTTTAACAACCAGCCAAGATAAACAAACGTGGTCCTAACCACAAGAAGCTAATGGTAACTAAATAAACACTGGACTAAGAGTTTTAAGCCCTGAGTACTAATTTTGGCTTTGCCATGTGGTTGTCAAAGTCATTTAATCTTTAAAAAGGAAACAACAAAGAACAGTCCCTACTGAAATGGGTTTTTAATGGTGTGTAGAACTAAGTGCCACGTAACAATTAACAAATCATACCTTCAAAAGTATTTGTGGATATTGTGCACATGGAAAGCAGAACGCATCGTGTATATTTGTAGACTATTCCTAATTTTGCTTAAAACACATAGGTATACACCTACACATATAAACTCATGGTGACAAGACTAGAAAGAATTTCGTGAATATGTTTTTCCCCTCATTTTTTAAATTTAATTTCTTTTCAGCATACAGAATTCATTGTTTATGCACCACACCCAGTGCTCAATGCAATACGTGCCCTCCATAATACCCACCACCAGGCTCCCCCAACCTCCCACCCCCTGCCCCTTCAAAACACTCAGATTGTTTTTAGGGATTTTTAATTTTGAAATTTATTATGTAATTTATTTATTTATTTTAAAGATTTAATTATATATAGAGAGAGATATATAGTGCAAAAGCATGAGCGATTAAAGGAAGGGGCAGAGGGAGAGGGAGAAGCAGACTCTCCGCTGAGCAGGGAGCCTGACCCCAGATTCGATCCCAGGACCACAGGATCATGACCTAAGCCAAAGGCAGACTCTTGACCAACTAAGCCATCCAGGGACCTCTCCCATGAACATGTTTAAGATGGTTAGGATATAAGTGTTTGTTTTTTCTTTCTTTATACTTTACTAAATTTCCACAATGAACATTTATTGCTTCTAAAATAAAAACTACATTATAATATAGTACGTTTATAACTAACATCCTGAAGAGAAAGGAAAGTGAACGATTAGTCTTTATGCTTGTTTCTGGAACCTGGGTTTCCCAAGATAATCATAAGAAGATGGCAGATTAGCACTGAAACTTAATATGATACTTGGTAAAAGTGAAGCAAAATCTTTGGGGTGGCTGGGGTGAGGTTCACGGGACTTGAACATTAACGACTTTATAGAAGAGGAGTCAGGCAACAGAGTATTTCCTAAATCTCCCAAGAGCAGAGACTACATCTTGACATAGGAAAGAGTCTGAGGTCCCTGGGTTCTGTCCTCGAACGCTGAGGTTCTTAAGAGAGAAGTGTTTTTGACCATGATACTTGTGTGATGCCATTTGACTCAGTTTCCAAATTTCCAAAAAAGAGAGTAAGAATTTTTTTTAAAAGGCGGAAGAATAAATATAATTAAATATTTATGTATGTCTCCACAGTGTATGAGTTCACCCACCAAGGTCATCCATTGGGGAATACAATAAATGGAATGATGATGTGAAGAGAGTCCTTTCCTATCTCACGGGAAGGTTCCATAGTTATACGGAGGGAACAGGAAGACATTTCATTGGGAGGAGCCCATGAATGATAAGCAGAAATGATAACTTAGTGGTGAGATAGTGGCCAGTTGAGCATTAAGCCATAGCTCATGTGGCTCAGCCTCAAATCTATGTCACAGGCAATGAAACATAGGGCAGAAACCAAGGTTTTATTTAAAAATAACCCAAGTCCTTCAATTCTCAAGGACTGTTAAAAATACTGAAGTACACTGTTTACAACACCACCCTAAAATTTTCTTTCCCCTATATGGGTTGTCTGCAAGTCATCTGCCCCAATGTCCATTTTCCTTTTCTTCCTTAGGAGTAGAGCCTGTCATTAGGCTGGACACCTCATATAAAATAAAAACATCTCCCAGGTGCTGCCACGTGATTAAGTTCTGGGCAATGAGTTTAAGTGCAAGCGTTGAAAGCAACTCCTAAGAAATCTGTTCAAAGGGTGTCAGCAGACCTTGTCTCTTCCTTCCTCCTTTATGCCAGCAATAAGACAGATAATCTGACCAGAACTGAAACTCCTATTTTGCACCAGGGAGATCCTGCTAAGGACAATGGAATGAGAAGAGAGAAAGATCCCCAGTCCTTGATGTTCATGGAACATCCATGACGGTGATGAATTACCTACATTTGGAATTCTTAAAATGGATGAGGAAGAGGAACACTCTTCTATCCTAGGTAAGCTACTATTCTTCGGAGAATTTTCTGTTGCTTGCAGCTAACTGTAATCTTAACTGATTCGAGTTCCAATCCCTTAGATTCCATATTTCTAAACCCTCCTTTTCTAAAATCCCCTAGAATAACTGCTCCCTAATTGTGGTCTCCTAGATTCCAATCTCAAGAGGCTTTTCTCTCCTTTCCCGAGAAAAGAACATCTCACCTCCCCAGTGACCAGGCTTTTGTCAAATTCCCTCAACTCCTTTGTCCTCCTGACTCTGAAGTTCCAGCTACCTGTCCTTATTCTCAAATCCTGCACCCCACATCCCACACAGCTGGTGGCAATGGCAGGGTCTCTTTGGAAGTGGAGGGGAAGAAAATGAGTAAGCATCGCCTAATCTTTCTTATGAGGAAGGGGGCAGAGAGTCGTGGGGAGATTCACACATCAATAACTTTTAAGGTATCACACTTTTGGAGAAGTGAAATGATTAGAGAAAATTTCAATGTTGAAAAGATATCTTTTCATATTGCAAATAGCTTTATAGCAAATGCATATTTTTCTTATGATTATCTAATATTGAATTTAAAAAATTGAGAAGATGGGGCGCCTGGATGGCTCAGTTGCTTAAGCGACTGCCTTTGGCTCAGGTCATGATCCCAGGGTCCTGTGATGGAGCCCGGAATCGGAATCGGGCTCCCTGCTCAGCAGGAAGCCTGCTTCTCCCTCTCCCACTCCCCTGCTTGTGTTCCCTCTCTTTCTGTGTGTGTGTGTGTCTCTCTCTCTGTGTCAAATAAATAAATAAAATCTTTTTTTAAAAAATCGAGAAGAGAAAAATTACACAGCTTTTTGAGATGATAATGTTTGAGAAAGGGCAATTTCTGGGCAGCATTTTAATTATTTTAGCTCTCACACTTTCATGGCATTTAAATTCATCACTTCCTTTTACCTTCTAAACAACCCTGAAGGGTAAATACTATTATCGTCCTCTATACATAGAGGAGAAAGCTGAGGCTCAGAGAGGCCCAGTGCCTTGCTCAAGTTCACATTATATGTCAAGCTGTATTGCTGTTCTCAATTATTGCCTGTTCCACACCAAGGTAGAATTAGATCCTGCCACATCTTTGACAGTGGGCTGGCAATGTGACTGGCTTGGGCCAATGAAATGTGAGTAGAGGTCTAGTGTTGTAAGAGTGATTCTTCTACCTTCTTTTCTTTGCCTTGAGACCTGCCTGCCTGGGGGGGGGGGGGGGGAAGCTGGGTCATTGAAAAACTATGTAGAGTTGAGCCCCTGCTGGTGGACACTTTATCTGACCAAGAAATACCACTGTGTTTATTTATTCTTATCATAGAATTTAGACTTAGGTAACTGATGCACAAAATCAGCGAATGGAAATCCTGGGGTTGAATGCTTAGTCCACTCTAGGCAGCCCTGGCTTAGTACTCCCTGGCATTTCAGCCCAATCTAAAGAGCTGAGGGAATGGCAGGCCACTCTCCATTTCCCATTGCATCCTCCCTCTCCCATGGTGGGAATTTCAATATACTCGAGCCTGGCAACCTATTATCCTAGGCCCGTAGTGATATTTCTCAAAAGGCCAGCTGTCAGGCCATTCTAGTACAATTCAATACACAGCCCTGTTCTTGACTGGCTCCCAGTGCCCCGGGGTCCCGCTGCTGTGGGCAACAGCTGGGCAGTAGCTTCTCTGCCCACAGGAGGACTCTCACTCTGACTGTCACCAAACCCCAGCTTCTGACTCCATAGATGGCCAAATGTGATAGGAGAGTTTCCCCCAGAAACTTCCCTCCTTCCCTCTTCCCTGTTGGAACCCCTCAGCTTTGTAAGAGAAAAAAAGGTTTGAAATTGGCGGGGCGGGGGGGTGGGGTGTCCACTGGAGTTCTAAGACAGAAGGTTTTTTAACAAGCCACCAGAAACAGGCTACTTGTAGCTCAACTGCATTTAAAAAAAAAAAAAAAAAAAAAAAGGAGATCAACAGGCATCTTGTCAAGGTCCAAGGAGGACAGCAACCATCAGAGAGAAAGCTAATAGGTAGGCCAGAGCTGTACCAGAACACCAACAAGGGCTGCCTGGCTGCCAAGGAAACCCCAAGTTCCCAGATTTTACAGCAAGGTGGGGAATCAGCTCAGGAACTACGTGACAGGAACATGGGTATCCCAGAAATCCACTGGGTGGGACACAGTTTGTTCAGCCTCTGCAAGGCTGGTGTGGCCTGAGAAATTTACGTCATGCTCTGATTGTATTTGTCATAGCAGGTGCTTTTTGCCAAAAGTATTTTTCCAGGACAAACACACACACGGGTACAATGACTTGTGATAACTTGAAGCTGTGTGAGTCTTCCCATATCTTCTGATCAATAGCAGCATTGATAGTGGCTTCGAGAGAATAATGGGGAAGTTTTAAACTAAATCTACAAGGAAATAATTTCTACCGGTTATAGGTTTTTTTGTTTTTTGTTTTTTTTTTTTTTAAGGAAAAATACTTATCCTTCATTTTTTTTTTGAGCCAATATGGTTTCAGTAACCATCTTTAAAGTTTATTTAAAATCTCATTTCCTCTAAGGCTTATTATGAGCTGAGTGGGAAAAAATCTCTTTACCACAGGGCAGAGGATGCAAGGAAATGTGGGGAAATGTGGAGATATATTTCTGATATATTTTGCAGACAGGAATCCCTTCTCCAAAAAGGTATTTGTAAACTCACGAAGTACCTGGGCACCTAAGCAGAAGGTCCAGTATTTTATTTGCCCCTGCCCTTCTTCAGAAGGAGGGTGAAGCCTGAGAGAAAATGAGGAGGAACAGAAACGAGAACAGGGGACTACCCAAAGATTCAAAGGAGGAACTTTCAAATACACTTTGCCAGATCGGTTTGACTCACAGTACAGAAGTGATGCCAAGGTCAATTAGGGCTGTATTTTACTGTCTTTAGAACAAATCAAGTGTGTTTTGTAAATGGATCCCTTTCTGTGTGCAAATATTCTGGGAAAGTCCTATGTATGCTTGCGTGTGTGCATGTTTCCCAAAAGCTAAGAGAAAAGGGGATTTTCTTCACTCCGGTGAAGCTAACAGAAGAGATCTGTTTCTAGGGACCATCAACCCTATGGGCAATAGGACAACTGGACAAACAGAGAGGGGGACTGAAAAGGAAAAATGGGAACAGCTGTTATAACTGATACTATGCCCCTCGGCTCTCCCTGCAGATTCCTTTTACAAGCTGTTCAAGTCTTCTTTTTCACTTGTCTACATGGCATCTATATTTTAATACTCTTTCCCCAGAACTCCTCATGGCCACTCCCTCAACTCCCTCAGGTCTTGCCCAAATGTGACCTTCTCACTGAGCTTTCTCTGCCCATCCCCCCCACCTAAGAGTGCAATGCTTTCCTCTCTAAACCAACATTCCCCTAATCTCCCTTTCCACTTATTTTCTTGGTAGCACAATTTTATTCTTTTAAAGTGTCATATATCATGCATACAAAAGAATATATATTTGTAAATTACAAATCACACGAATAGAATAAATACGTATGGAATTTACCACAACATAAGAACTTAAAATATTTTAAATACCCTGTTGCCTTCCTCGTTATATTCCCGATATGTGCACTAGGAGAATGTCCGTAGTAGCATGCATAATTTTAACACAAAACTGAAAAGGGGGGTGCCTGAGTGGCTCAATTGTTAAGTGTCTCCCTTCGGCTCAGGTCATGATCTCAGGGTCCTGGGATCAAGCCTGCATCAGGCTCCCTGCTCAGCCTGCTTCTCCCTCTCCCACTCCCCCTGCTTGTGTTCCCCCTTTCACTGTGTTTCTCTGTCCAATAAATAAATAAAATCTTAAAAAAAACCCTGAAAACAACACAAATACCCATCAAAGAACAGATAAATGAACTCTGATATATTCACCCAATAGAAAACTCATCAGTGGAAATCAATGAACTATAGTTATACACAGCTGAACACGGATAAATCTTAGAAACATAATGAGTAGAGTAATTAAGTCCCAGAAGGCCAAACAGAATATAATACCATTTACACAAAGCTCCAAAACAAGCAAAAACAATGTTACTAGCATGAATCTTAGTAACTGTGAACGCTCTGAGACATACTGATCTTCTTTATCTTAGCTGCTTATTCAAGTAGGACTCTTCCAGCTTCAACGTATATGTAAACCAATGTCTTCTAAATTCATGCCGATTTTAAACAATCTTAGTTCTCCAAATACAAAACTATATTTAATCCCAAGTTGGAAAATACGAGTCAATCTTGACGTCTTTTGTTTCTTGCCCACCATATAAAAACTGATCACTCAGTCAGGTAACTTTGCCTCTTACATCTGACCCGGATCTCCTCCCGGTTTCCCCTCTCCCACCTCCTTAGATCAGCTCTTCAACTCTGAATTCTAGATATTTGATAGTTTCCTAACCCACTTTCCCATTTCAGTCTGCTCACAGTTTTTCTGTGCGTTGTCCAGAAGATTAATTTTTGTTTTTATTTCAATAAATTTCAACTTAATTTAATATGAGCATAACTGATTTATCAAATACTCTAAAAATGGTGGGAGTTCAAACTTGATATTTTTATTTTGATCTCCAGTTGCCACATTTGTGCGAGGATGAACCCTCCTTTTCAGTTACTTTCAAATTACTTCCTGTTAATTTTCATCCAGTTAAAACTTCATTCTCAAAGAGTTCCCCACTCCCCTTGCCTCCAGCTCATGCCACATGACCCATGGCCTGAAACCTATAGAGCACAAGAGGTGGGGTCCTCACCTTTCTTTGAGTATCTCCGTTACTTGGGTGAGAGTGGGCGGGTGGGGGAATTGCATCCTATTTAAAGGGTGCTATCATGGTTTTCACTTGACTATACTAATTATCCACTCCCTCAACATGGCAGCAGTCCAGTCATTGGCTCTTTTGGGGGCACAGTGTATGTTCACTTCTGGGCACATTGTGTTCTTGAGGGAAGGCTCATCTCACCATGGAGTTCTGGGTATAGGAAATCTGATCCAGCTCAATGGATTCCAATCTCTTTATTCAGTTAGATTCTCAAGCCCACTCATACTGGCCAATCGTTACATTTTCTGAAATTTTGTGAGCTGCTTATTAATCCAGTGGTAGCCTGAAATGAGCCCCAGTGGGAGAATTCACACACATTGGCAAAAACTACAAATCAGTTCTAATTTTTTCCTATGAAAAGCAAGTTGTTAAACATTTGCTAGTATTAACTAGAATGTATATGGCTTTCTTCTCTCCCCAGCAATCTGCTCCACCACTTCTTGCTGCTAGAACCTCTTTGTCCCAGTCCTTTTGGGCAGGGGACTGACAAAATGGTAGAAGCCTAATCCTGCGTGCTGTTCAAGTCACCCCGAGGAAAATCATGCACCCTTGCCACACCACAGGGTAGGAGTACCAGCACTTGCAAAGGCTGGATATTCACTCTTCCTCATCATCCCTCTCCAAATCTCTGCTCCTTCTCCTCAAACTAGGATAGTAGCAGTCTGAGCAAACAACTGCCTAAGCGGGCATACAGCTCAGGAAAGACATACGCATCCCTTCTTGGAGCATTCACAATATCTGGAAGCAATTCTCTTGGAGAATTAAGTCATCCACGGAAGAGGAGGTAGGACTAACATCTCGCATAAACAGCACTCCCTGACAATTTTCCTGGGGCAGCAGTCCTCAAACTTTCTATCTTAGGACACTTTTACCCTCTTAAGAAATATGGAGGACCCCAAAGAGTTTTTTTATTGGTTATGTACTATTGAAATGATTGTATTAGAAATTAAAATGGAGGAATTTTTATAACACATAAATACAGAAGCATATGTTCTATTAACTTCCAGAGTGATGACATCATCTCATTTCATGTAGCCTTTAGAAGTCTTCACTGTATATTCATGAAACTTTGGAAAACTAAAGACATTGTCTCCCTCCCAGAGGGAGGTTCTCTCTTTGCTCAGAGAAAAAGACAGGTTTATTACTGTCAGTTATAATAAGGATAATGTCTCTTTCTGGAATGTATATTGCTCTAGACTGTTTATTTATGAGTTATATAACCATAACCATAGCTTAATTTTAGAACACGTTCATCGCCTCACAAAGAATTAGCATTACACTCTATTTTTCCTCATTCCTCTTCAGTCCTGAATAAGATTATTAAATGATTATCTCTTCACATTTTGAAATTTGACATCTACAAAAACTTCCCTCATTTAAGTAGATGATAAGAAATTTAAAATCATTTATTAGCAACTAATAAAATATTTCCAGCAGCTGAAATTATAAAAAATCTAAAAGGCATTTTTCCTTTTACAAATCTGCTAATATTTCCCATACAAATGTGAATGGACTTCTAAATACTATTGAACTTTTCCATGTTATGTTAATTATCTATCACTTAGTAACAAATCACCCCTAAATTTAGTAGCTTACAACAATAATAAAAATGTATAATCTCACATGTTTGCAGATCAGAAATTTAGGAATGACTTGGGTGGGCATTTCTGCCTCAGGTCTTCATGAACTTGTAGTCAAGTTGTGAGTAGAGGCTATAATCATCTGAAGACTTCACTGGGGATGGATGATCTGCTTCCAAGGTGGCTCACTGATATAGCTGTTACGGTAGGTTGAAAAAGAGCCCCCCAAAAGATGTCTGTGTCCTAATACCAAGGATTGGTGACTATATTATTTTACATGGAACTTTGCAGATATGCTTTAGTTAAGAATCTTAAAATGGGGAGAGTATGCTAGATTATCCACGTGGCCCCAATATAATCACAGAGTCCATATAAGATGGAAGTAAAAGTATAGGATGAAGAGTAGAAGGGCACCTAGCTGACTCAGTGGGTAGAGCATGAGGCTCTTGATCTCAGGGTTGTGAGTTTATTCGTTTGAGCCCCATGTTGAGCATAGAGGTTATCTTTAAAAAAAAAAAGAAGAAGAAGAAGAAGGATAAATAGTAGAATATGTAAAGACAGAAGGAAGAGATTGGAGTGATACAAGAAAGGATTCATAACCCAAGGAATGCAGGTGGTATTGAGAAGTGAAAGGAAACAGATTTTCCCCTTTGTACTTTGAGAAGGAGCCAGCCCTGCCAACACCCTAATTTTAGTCCAGAGAGACTGATTTGGGACTTATGACCTTTGTAACTGTACAATAATAAATCTGTATTGTTTTAAGCCACTATGTTTGTAGTAATTTGTTATAGCAACAATAGGAATAGTAATAGTTAGAAAATTGGGCTGACTACTTGTAGAAGACCTCATTTTCCTGCCACAGGGCCATCTCCATAGAGCTTCTTAAATGCCCTCATGACATGGTAACTTGTTTCCCCCAGAGCAAGTGATCCAAGAAAGAACAAGGTGGAAGCCACAATGTCTTTCATGATCTAGCCTCAAATATCACACTCCATTGTCTCTATAATATTCTATTGGTTACACAAGTGAGCCCTATCCAAGATAGGGGAGACCTATGTGGGGCATGAAGTTGAGAAGGCAAGAGTCATCAAGGTCCCCTTTGGAAGCTGCTAGCACACACAAGTATTTTAGATGGTGATGAAACTCTAATTTAGTGAACAAAAACATGCCTCAAAAGAGCTGTCACCTTTGTCTAGTTTCTACGCCACTAAAGAGTACAACAGCAAGCAATGGCCAGATGACCAACATAGGTAAAGACAGGGATTGGGGCCTTTAGCTCACAGGAGACATTTCTGACATCCCTCCTTCCCCCTCAATACTGGCCTTGGGTTGGAGCAGTGTTCCTTGGAACCATATGAATTCATCCAACAGCTCCATGGACCCTGTCATAGTGTGGGTTCCCAAAAGCAGAGCCTGAAACAAAGGCTTGACAGCAGACAGTTTATTTGGAGAATGAGTCCAGATTAAGACCTAGAAGAGGGAAGCAAAACATGAGGGAAAATCAATAAAAAGATGGATTACAAATTAGCCACCATTATGGACAACTGAAGTTCATTCCCATAGGATCTTCTGGGGACCCTTTGCGAATGCATTCAGAATGATGCCAGGAGATGAACATGGCAAGCTTGATCCATCCCACCCTCTTGGTCAAAAACTGCTCCACAGACTTTCATTTCTCAGACCTCCGAGTTGTGCATGTGGAGATGCCAAGCTGATCCTTGTGCATGTGGAGATGCAAGCTGATCCCATAGCTATGGCAGCTGAGAAGCCCTAGGGCAGTAAGCCAGAGGAACATGGAGGAGTCACAAGGAAGGTGTTATTGGATTGCACCTATGGGAAGCTGATAAATCTGTATGGAAATTGGTCACAACAGGCAGTGAAGGAGTGGATGGAGAGGATTTGGAGTGCTCCACTAGTAGTGCTCCCTATTTGCCCTTTGTCTAGGATAGAAGGTCTGTAACTGGCTTGGGAAACAGATAAGTACATGCCCAGATGGCAAAGAGCCACCTTGGCCATTCTTAACACACAAGATGGTGGCAGAGTAACACATGCTATGTGTTTCCTCCTGGGGACCTTATAGCATTCTGCCTTCCATGGGAAAGGGGAAAGCAAAGTCTTTTTGCCATTTCCTAAGTCCCAAAGGATGTACCTAGCCCCAAACGCCTAACAGGAAGCCCTCTAAAATGGGAGATCCTTGCCATCCCATTTACTCTCAGATTTGGAACCTAATTCCCAATTTAGAGCCTGAAGGAAGAAAAATCTCATTTATTATTCTATTAGTAAGCATATTTTAAATCACCCAAATGACCACCATATAAGCAAACAAAAACCAAAGTCCTTTTGTTAGCATTCCTTGTCTGCATTTGTGTTTAGTAAGATCAATTATCACAGCCTGTGGCAGTTTTAAAAAGTAGCTTAAAAAAACCCTCTTTGACATTCTTCTCATCAAGACCTCAAGACATGGGGTCCATGTCCCCTCCCTGTGCATTGAGGGGACATGTGCTCACTGCAACCAATAGAATATGGTGGAAATGACTTTGTGTGACTTCCGAAGCTCGGTCAGAAAATGCGAGGCAAGTTCTAGTTTGTGAGCTGGGTCACTGGGGATCCCTGGGCTGCCATGTCAGCTGACGGGCTACCCTGAGGGTCCCAAGCTGTGAGAAAGCTGACACTGCCTGCAAAGGCTGATGTGGAAACTCCTGTTGACCACGCGGCCTCCATGACCAGAGTGAAGATGTTGCCTTACCTCCAGCCCTCGAGTGTTCTCGGCTGAGCCCCAGCTATCACGGGGAGAAGACAAGCCATTCCCCACTGTGCTCTGTCTGAATGCCTGACTCACAAAATCCAGAAAGCATAATAAAGTGGCTGTTTAAGCAGCTAAGTTTTGAGGGAGACTTAACATATTAAATGAAGGTCAAAGAACTTCACAGCATGTTGTACAGATGAAAGACGCTCAGCCGTTTGAGCAGCAAAAAGAAGTGGAGGAACAGACTCCTCTTAAAACACAATGTTTTATAAGCCTGTGGAACTCTTTCATGAGTAATGAAATTCATTCTTTTCATGAATTTATTTGAACAAAACATAATCCTTTGCATTAAATTAATGTTAATTTGAATTTGAGAATTCGTATGGTTTTATTTTTATTTATTATGTAAATTAATTTTAGTTCTCCAGTTATTTAAAAAACTATAAGCAAAAGAAATTGATATTTAACTAGCTGAAGCTGATATATATAGGATACGTACTATAAAAAAAAGTCATATAGATCGACCCGGACAATGTCCTGAAAAATCATTTCCATTAAAAGGGTGCATGTAATAATCAGATTTGAGAAACACTGCTTTATATTGTGATCAGCTTACCTTCTGCTTAAAAACCCACTGATGTACCCTATTGTCTGTTGCCTTTGGATTAAGTCCACACCCCTCCATAAAAATACACAAGTCCCTTCACAATCCACCTTGAATCTTCCTTCCCTTCATCCACTTGCTCTGTGTTCCAGCCCCCCTGAACTTCTCCCCCATCTCCACAGAAACTCCTACCCTTCCTTAAAGACTCCGTTCAACTGCCACTTCCTCTGTGAAGTCTTTATGGATTCGCAGAATTCTACCCACTGCGCTCCCACAGTGTTTCTGTCCAGGCCTGGCAGAAAACAGGTGGCACATTCAAATGTGTAATTTGAAAACATGACCCGAAAGAAGCTGTGACTTTTGGTCGACAGACGAAGACAGCCCACTGCTGAAGGAGCAGGAGATTTAATACCTGACCTCCTGTTTATCCCTTCCTCTGATCTGCTGCCAGGGTCCTGTTGGCTGAACCCAACCAGAAGCCAAAGGGCAAAGAAACCCACTAATCCAGTAGTCTGTACAGATCAGCCTCCTCAGGGAAAAGCAAGGTGGAGAAAGATGCAGGGAGGCTATGGGGTGAGAGGGGATAAAACATACCCAAGCTCTTTATTTATATGTGAATGACAGACATTCTATTGTAGTCACCTGTTTTCACGAGTGCCTTCCTGCGGAACTCTGACCCTGGTGTCATTATCTCCATGATCTCCGCACTTGGGAAAGGGTGTGGACAGAGGAGTCTCTCAGTAAGGGTTTATTGAACTAACGAATTGATAAGGGAATGACATAGCTGAGAACAGCAACAGTATAACTGGTACTCCTGAATGTTTTTCAATTTTTATTTTTAAATTCTTTCCCTACAGTTGTTTTATTTCTGTCTTTTGGAATACACCCTCCTCCTTTTTTTTCTGTAATAGAGTTCTTGAATTTTTTTTTTCTAAGCAAAGCAGCTATTTGTATTGTATTTTCGTTTATTTGAAACTTGTTACTGAGATTTTAGCTCTTCAAGCCAGTTAGGATTATATCTTATAATAAAGCTCATTTTAATCTGTTTTATTTGTGTGTATACGATTGTAGAGCAATTTAATTTATAAAAGAGGACACATTTATGGCACATGGTTTAAAATTTTCCCTTCAGTTTTGTACTGATTTCCTAAAATTCTTTACACTATTTGTATGGATCCTGTCAATCAAATTTTATTCTGTATAAGAGATTAATAGAGGAATGCTACATTATAAGCCTTCCAGTTTCCTTGAATGATTTTTAGTATTCTGTAACACTTTTTTGTAATTAAGATTTAAATACCCAATCCCTCAAGACTTGCCATACAGAGAGCTGTCAATCAAAGAATTGGCAGGCTGTATGAACCGCATGATGAAGTCTTTATCCCTACTCTCTGATGCCTTCAAGACCAGCTTTTGCGAGCTGATCCTTCATTTCACATGTCTTAGAACTCACTCACACTTCTTATGCTTGGAAATGTAACACACAAAGTGACAACGTAATCCACAGCTAATAAGTTAGCGGCTATAAAAATGAACATTCACATAAACTTGCCAAGCATGGAGGATGGAGGTGTTACACCGTACTCTGTCTATATGTCTGCCAGGGCAATAGTACATATGCCTTTGGAGATGCTTCTAAGTTATGCAGAGAAGCCGACAATAATTCTTGAACTTTGTTGTCAGGATCCAGTTCCATTTAAGAGCCAAACCAACAGCATCAAAACACTTGGCCATGATCAGCCACAATCCAGGCGGTGAAGAACACGTGTAAGACTAGCCCTTGCGTTGCAAATTTTGGAGAAATCAGGCTATCTCAGCTCACTTCGTTGTGTCCTAGTTCAGGGTCTATGCTTTCACTGAAAAAAGAAGAGGAATGAAGGAGTCCTTGGATCTTTTTTCTGCATATCTTTTAACTCATTGCAGAGTCAAGTGAAGTGAATAATTACTATTATTATTTAGAGCAAAATTTTGATCTCAAATTTATATCATTATTAGCAAGTATAAATGTATAATTCTAATGTTTTAAAATCTATATTAGAAATGTAAAATTTTAAGTTTACTCTGTTACAATTAATACTTACAGTAATGAATAATGAAATTTAATAGTGGCCTAAAATTTGAACCACACACTGTAAAACTGAGTTTTGCCCACTGAAATCTAACTTTAAATTTAATTATCCTAGGGACCCCTGGGTGGCTCAGATGGTTAAGCGTCTGCCTTTGGCTCAGGCCGTGATCTCGGGGTCCTGGGATCGAGTCCCTCATCAGGCTCCCTGCTCAGTGAGGAGTCTGCTTCTCCCTCTCCCTCTGCCTGCCTTTCCCCCTGCTTGTGCGCTTGCTCTCTCTCTCTCTGACAAATAAATAAACAATATCTTTTCGAAAAATTTACTTCTCCTATTCAATAAGATAGGGTATTTGATAAACAATGCTTCAAACATGTATAAATTCTTGATACATGCATCTGTTTTTAGTGTATTACATTTATGAATATTATTTTTAATAAATGAATAAACTCTCTTAATGTCTTCCCTATATGATTTTTTAAAATTGTGTGAGCTTGTGGTCACATATGTGAAGGAACAGCACCTCGAGTCCAACGGAAATGTGAGCAGTGATTTGTGTTAAGTGGGAACAGGGCTGCATGTCAGTAGAGGAAGGAGGCTAATGTTACCACAGGCCTGTTAGAGCATGTTTAATGGATCTTATCTTAGAACTTATAAGAACCCCACGAGGTAGACATCTTTTATCCTTATACTGATTCACATATTAAATCTCAAGATGGTTGGATAAATCACCTTAATTTACAGGATTGGGAAATTGAAAGCTGGGATATAAATCCAGATCTAATTAAAAGGTCTGTTCTTGGGGTGGCCGGGTGGCTCAGTGGGTTAAAGCCTCTGCCTTCGGCTCAGGTCATGATCCCAGGGTCCTGGCATCAAGCCCCGCATCGAGCTCTCTGCTCAGCAGGGAGCCTGCTTCCTCCTCTCTGTGCCTGCCTCTCTGACTGCTTGTGATCTCTGTCAAATAAATAAATAAAATCTTTTAAAAAATAATTTAAAAAAATAATAATAAAAAAATAAAAGCTCTGTTCAAAGTACCATTGTGCGTATGTCTGCCTGTCTGTCTGCCTATCTCTCTGTATTCATTCATTCAACAAGCAGGTGTTCAGGGCCTACTGTGAGCCAGGCTCTGTGCTAGGCCCTGAGAACACAATGGTGAACAAGACAAATAAGAGGCCCTGTCCTTGAGAAGCTGAAAAACCAGAGAGGGTAAAGCAGAGAGACTACAGTCATCTAGTGTGATCAGAGCTATGAGGAGATGAAGGTGGAGGTTCTCAGAGAATTCAGACTTTTGGGATCTGGGAACATGACTTGGAGGAAGCAGCCTCCAAGCAGAGACTTCACAAGCAAGCAGGGATCGTCTAGGTGCAGGAAACCAGGGATGCTGCTGGAGAGAGGTCCTGGAAGAGCATACTGAGCAAGCAAAGGTTTGGAATGAAGAAACTGAGAAGGGGCAGGGTTGGGAAGGGGGTGGGGCGGTGTTACAAAGGAATTTATAGACAATGTTCAAAGGATTGGAAACAATAGGATCACCCTTGCATTTGAGGACAATCTCTCTGAGCAGAGTCTAGAGACCCAACAGAGGGGTGGGGGTGGCGAGGGCGAGGAGCACAGAGGGACTAGGAGCTGGAAGAGGTGAAGGGTTGGGGGCCTGCGCTACTGAGTGGTGCCGGGGGCTGGGAAGTGGAAAGGTTGAGTCTGGAGACTGATGTGAGGGAGGAAGAGCACACTCTGGACTGTCCACAAAGGTGTGTTCAGTTTCTCAAGAATACTGAGAGAAAGCCCGAAAACAACTAATAGAGGTCAAATCCCATCACACAGAACTCCATGGCAAATGGCTATAATTGAATGTTTCCCATTAATGAAAATGGAGACATCTATGAAATATTATGTAGTCATAAAGAATATGAGATCTTGCCATTTGCAACAACATGGATGGACCTAGAGAATATAATGTTAAGTGAAAGAAGTCAATCAGAGAACAAATACCATATGATTTCACCCATATGTGGAATTTAAGAAACAAGACAATTGAACAAAAGGGGGAAAAGAGAGACAAAAAACCAGTCTCTTCAATGCAGAGAACAAACTGGTGGTTGCCAGAGGGGACGTGGGTGAGGGAAACAGACTAGGAGTACACTTCTCTTCACGAGCACAGAGAAATGTATAGAATTGTTTAATCATCATTTTGCACACCTGAAACTGATATAACAGTGTCTATAATTATACTTGCATAAAAAAAGTAAATTTTAAAAAGCAGAGACTTCTCATGAGCACTAAAGTGTAACTATTCCTAGGTTGCTGGGGGGAGGAGGATCGGGAGAGGGGAGTGGGGTTATGGACATTGGGGAGGGTATGTGCTATGGTGAATGCTGTGAAGTGTGTAAACCTGGCAATTCACAGACCTGTACCACTGGGGATAAAAATACATTATATGTTTATTAAAATTTTTTAAAAAAATAATTAAAAAATAAAAATAAAAAAAGAAATAAAATAAATCTTAAAGGTTATCACAAGAAAACAAAACAAAACAAAAAAATCTTGAACTGCAGCATCCAGAGGGAAAGTCTCTGGTAAAAAAAAAAGTACTCAAGCATTTGAAGGTATTTATCTCTTATAAGATTAGAGGTCTTCATCTAACTTCCTGGAATCGATAGGAGAGAAGGAATTCTTTCCCTTCAGTCAAGATGCAATCATTCTATGATTTTGCATGTCCTTGCTTTACTTGGAAAAAGATTTGCTCACCGTGATCGGTGAGCCTGTTAGTTTTCTCCTTAAGTTTACATGGCACAGTGCTGTCAGATACAACTTCTTTATCAAGACTGTCTATTAGATGCAAAAAGATGTAAATCTTTTTCCATGGAAAGCAAGGGCATGCAAAATCATGCCATAATCTTGACTTTTCCCATTAAGACTGTCTATTAAATGCACACAAACTGAAAAAGAACATTAGATCTTTGGCATAATTTAGATTTTGAACTATTACTGTAAAAATACAAGAGAGGGGGTTATGTTTGGATCTAAGTCAGAATTTTTTCATTGCCAAAATGTTTCATGTATTTCTTAGAATTATCATTATAATGGTGAATTAAAATTTTTTACTGATCGCTTTTTATTAATTTTGTGTGAGCACTATTCATGCAGAGTAGTTAAAAAATGTAAAGCATTTCTTGTTGAACTACATAGTCTTCGGTGAGATAAAGGAAGATTTCCTGCATCTCTTCAATACAACTCACCTCTGATTCAAAGAACACAATAAAGAGTCATTTCATAAAATGTTATTGACATTAGGGTTGACAGCAAATTAACATATTTGTATAAATTATAAGACTGATATTTAATTACAGGGTACAAAATAGAATAGTGTCTTCTCTCATCAAGTACTGGTTTATTATAGCGTGGAACATAGTATTATGTTTCTATTTTGCTACTATATTTAAAACAATATTTGGACTTATCTTCTTAAATTTTTCTTAATAACACTATGTTGCTATTCCAATATCAATTTTATATTTGACACAGTCTAGGATGTATTGTTTTATGGATAAAGCTTAGACATATTGGGTTGTACTATATTAAATTGTCATGCTGTAGATCACAAATAATCAAGGATCAGCAATGCCACATGGTTCAAATCTAACCTTTACATACCTGTTTTCTTATCCCTTTGCATCATAGGGAAGGATTAACAACAGTCGCCCAATCATTAAGTGAATGCCTAAGAGAAATAACATCCATATGGCATATATTCCATTAACTCTAGTTAAAAGTACTTCACCCATACGCAAGCATTAACTTCCTACATGGGGGTCTGCATAGAAAAGAGGTCCAGAAAATTGATCTTAACGTATGTGTGAGTTAAGTTCATAATTTCCACTAAAATAATGAGTCGTTTGTTTTTTCAGTAAATTCTGTGTTTGATTAAAACTTCAAAGGGAAGTTGCTAAACAAAAGACCTACTTACTAAACATCGCCTTTCAAAACAACAGGGAGGATAGTCACTGGGAACTGTCTACCAGCAATGCTTTCAATAGAGTATAGGAAAAAAACAGAGGCTCTTCTCGGGAAAACAGGAAGATCCATGGACTTTAATTGGAAAACCTGGTTTGCCTGGGCGGTTTTATTTCACTCCCTTCACAAGTGAGAATGCCTTGGTCACTCCTCTTTCAAAGCAGCTGTCTGGCCAAGAGAGGACAGCAGGACACTGGGGGCAGAGACGCAGACACCGTGTATTCTTGAGCCTCTGAGATCCGGCAAGGAGCGGACAGCTGTCAGGTGGAGGTCTCCGTAGGGCTGAGAACTGTCATGGTTTGCACCAGAACTAGCATGTCAGGAGTTGCACAAAATCATTGGGTAGAAGGAAACTCTTGCTACTTATACCTTTTAGGAATTGTATTTATCTAAAATTCTACACATATTGAGCGATATAAGTATCTTGAATTTTTGCATGGGTTTTGTCCCTATGTACATTCTTGGTTCCTGAAAACCCTGAGAAAGAAATAGAAAGGTTATAAATAGCATTTCAAAGATCTGTTCCCTGCCTATGCGTGCATTCTTGGGCAGAAAAGATGAACCTGCGAGAAAGAACAAGAGATTACATCTCTGTGCACCGTAGTCCTCCTGCCCCAGGGCATTCGTCCCTACAACACACTAAGGTAGCACCTCCCTTCCAAGTCCCCAGCACCTCCTGCGGGACAAACTGCCGAATAGGACACTCCTCGCAGTCCCTCCTAGCCAGTGACTCCTGCTGGCAAACCAATCCAGTCCCTTCTTTCTAATCATCAGCTCCTCTGACTTTGGGATCTACTTTAACCTTTGTCATGGCAGGACAACTCCCCAGAAATCCTAGAAGGAAAATTAAAATAATACTAGTGAGAAATAATTTTCTTAAGATTTACTTATTTGTTAGAGAGAGAGCACAAGCAGGGGAAGCAGCAGGCCGGCTAGGGGAGAAGCCGGCTCCCTGCTGAGCAAGGAGCAGGATGCGGGACTTGATCCCAGGACGCTGGGATCATGACCTGAGCTGAAGGCAGACACTTAACCGACTGAGCAACCCAGGCATTCTGTGAAGAATCATTTTAATGACAACTCCACTCCCATTTGTGGAGACCACCATGAGCTTTTTGGAAATGTTTTACTTATTCCCCCTACCTCTTTAATCCTTAAATACTGCTTGTAAAGTACTGCTCCAAAAAGACAATGAGACTGAGCCTGAGTGGGCAACTCGCCCACACTCTCTCTACTGTACCAATGTGGGTGTCCGTCCAGTGTTAGCTACCATACAACCCAGCGATTGGAACAAAGAACGTTTGTTCTCATGACCACAAATTTCTGACCTGCCCCATCCTCCACCCTACCCAAAGCTTTCAAAGTTTCTAGAGAAATTCTGCAATGCATTCTAAAAATCTATTGGGATTTAAATTTAAGGGAAAAGAAAATTGCCAAATAGACTACTACCCGGAAAACACCATCATTACTCGTGGACCCCCTTCCCCTCTTCCTGGGTCACGTGCCACTCTAGGATATTCTTTAATAAGGGTTTGCTGAAGCCCAGGCTGTCTTTCTCCTAGAAAAGTTGTCCTCTCCCCTCTGTCTCTGCTCCTCAAAGGGCAGCTTAAGATTATTTCATGTGCATTCCTTTCTTCCTGCAAACATCTGTTCAACATCCTTCAGACTGGAACCTGTTCACGCATGGACCTTCGGGGCACTAGGAGACTGACCCACAGCTTTTTCCTCTCACAACCATTTTTAAACTTGTAGATTGTAGTTTTCAACCTTTCAGTCATTTTCTTGTCTCTGCTTATTCTCCTCATTTCTCCATGTTGTGTAATATTCCTTTGAGTTCTCTTTTTCCAAGGAACGCAAAGAACTCGATGATTCAGCCCTCTGCCCACGTATCCGCTTGAGGCAGGAGGCTCTCCTCCCTGCTTATCTGAGCCACAGAATCGTTTGGCTCCAGGGCAGCTCTGTTTTTCCAGCTGTCAAGCAGCAGCTGACCAGATTTTTTTTAAACACACTGAAAACTGACATGCAGCAAAGTGTGTTATGGAGTGGTAGGGTGGATGCAGGGTCTCAAAAAAGCACAGAGGCAAAATAGCATCTTAGAACTCAGAGTGGCAATGAACCTACGCAGAAAGACAAGCTTGACAATTTCATTATGTGCCAGGTACCAGGCCAGCTGCTGGAAATAAACAGAATAAAACCCAGTCCCTGGCCCTTCAGAAGGGAGGGACACAAATGAATTAGTATTTATTCATTCAGTGAGTCTGTAAACACATTATGAGCAGCTATTACATGCCAGAATTTATTCTAGGCCCTGAGAGTATATCAGTGAACAACATAGACAAAATCTTTGGAGATCACTGGATACAGAAATGCCTAGTAGATAATTATGTGGATTGGAGTTAGACCTCTTGGGTGCAAATGCTGGCTGTGTGATACGAGGAGGAATGTTTGCCTCTCTGTGTGTCACCTGTAAAGTAGAGGGGGTCACAGTCCCTACTGCATAAGGTTGTTGGGAAGATTACATGAGCTAATACAAGTAAAGAACTTGGAAGAATCTCTAGTACATAATATGGGATCTGTAGCCTTAGCTGTTATTACATTAGGTAATGTGAAAATTAATAAAAAAAAAGTCTTATTTATTTTTTCTTTTTAAAATTTAATTTAATTTTGTTCAGTGTTCCAAAATTCATTGTTTATGCACCACACCCAGTGCTCCATGCAATACGTGCCCTCCTTAATACCCACCACCAGGCTCACCCAACCCCCTACTCCCCTCCCCTCCAAAACCCTCAGATTGTTTCTCAGAGTCCACAGTCTCTCATGGTTTGTCTCCCCTTCCATTTTCCCCCAACTCACTTCTCTCCATCTCCCAATGTTCTCCGTGTTATTCTTATGCTCCACATGTAAGTGAAACCGTATGATAACTGACTCTCTCTGCTTGACTTATTTCATTCAGCATAATCTCCCATCCATGCTGATACCAAAGTTGGGTATTCATCCTTTTTGATGGAGGCATAACACTCCATTGTATATGTGGACCATATCTTCTTTATTCATTCGTCCGTTGAAGGGCATCTTGGCTCTTTCCACAGTTTGGCGACCGTGGCCATTGCTGCTATAAACATTGGGGTACACACAGCCCTTCTTTTCACTGCATCTGTATCTTTGGGGTAAATAACCAGTAGTGCAATTACAGGGTCATAGCATAGCTCTATTTGTAATTTCTTAGCATACTAATAGGAATCTCCTCTTAGAAAGTCTTATTTAGATTGGAGTGGGAAGACTGGCAGGGGGAGCTTCCCTGCGCAGCACTCCTCATCACTGGTAGACAGAAGAGGAAGAGATGTACCTTGCACTTACATGGACACTACCTCACCCTCCCAGCAGGAGGAAGAAAGTCTCCCGCCACGCCCTCAACAGCCCAACCAATGAGCGACTCTTACAACTCAGCCAATAGAGGGCCACTGTACTTCCAACTCCCAGTTGACTTCAATAGATTTTTTTTGTTTGTTCATGAAAGCCCCTCACAACATTCCCCTTTCCTCTATAAAACAGTGTTTGTCTCCTTTGTTCTGAAGACTTGCCTATGGTTTTGCCATAGCTAGTGTGTCTCCAATGGCAATTCTCTGCTATTCCCAAAGAAACTCATTTTTCCTGGTGAAGTAACCAACAGGGTTTTGTATTTTTTTCTTAAGATTAACAATAATTTCATTACAGAGTAAATGCATTTCATTAAAAGAAGTGAGGCATGATTCCTTCTAGGAGCACAGACGCAAAGCCCCTCACCTGGCAGGGTGGTGGACAGAGCTTCTCAGAGGAGCTTGACACTGCAGTCCAGAAGGTTGAGTAGGATTTAGCCCGATAAAAAAATGGGGAATGGAGTACTGGGCAGAGGAGGCATCATGTCTGAAGATCTGGAAGCAAAGGAGAGAGCAGCAATGCTTAGAAGAGGTCAGACCGTATAAAGGAACTCCAGCTTTGTCCTTCAGCAGGAGAAGCCATTAACTGTAGACAGGAAGGTTTACAGAGGCTGCACTGGAGTGAAAGCACAAGAGGAGAAGCCAGTCAGTGACTAGGATGGGAAGAGAAGGCCCAAGCTCACGTGAAGGTCTTGAGCTTAGCGGAGTGTGCACAAATAACAGGGATATTAAGAGGCTGATGTGTAAGGTCAGGAACGAGCAGACATCAGGGAGGACTCCTGGGTTTCTGGCTTGGGTAATGTGGCAGGAGATACCGCTCCCTGAGGTGGGGCCTGATGGATAAGGATCGAGCTTGGCATATGGGGGGCTGTTGGGGACTGAGTCTGGGTGATGCCAGCAATAATGAATGATTAGCTTACTGCTGGCTACATTTTCTCTGACAGGCTTCTGAGTGACCCAGGCTGGGACATCCAAGAGCTCAGGATCCAGCAGGCAGATCCCAACTGAAGATACATGTGCAGCAATCATCAACATGGAAAGCTTCTGAGAGTAGCTGAAGTTACTCATTTATTATCTCATTAAATCTCCACAACTCTGTGAAGTAGGTTAAAAAAAAAAAGACCCACAGGCATATAATAATTAGATGACAGACCCAGGCTTGTCTGACTTTCAAACCTTCACTCTTTCCTCTTCTCCACTCTGCCTTCTGGGTGGTATGTCGAGTGCCAGGAAGGAGCTGTTTCTGTGTCGTGCTTCTGTTCTGCTTCTGTATCGTTTCGATGCAGTAAAGGCAGTGACGGAGGTAAGCACAGGGTTTATGTGCCACCAATTTTGAGATTCAGGAAGGACGCTGGCCTCAAAAGTCTTGACAAAAGTGTAGGTCCAATCAGGTCTGTTCATCAGGATAAATGGAGTTTGAGAGTGGAGAGAGGGGTGGAGAGGTGGGGCCTTTGCCTGAGAGAACTCACTTGGAGGAGAGATTACGCAAGGGGATACTTGGCACAGAAGGGACAATGAAAAGA